>NC_052146.1:241569359-242202692 GCF_902713615.1 Scyliorhinus canicula
GATTAGGTGGGGTTATTGGATTACGAGGATAGGGTGGAGGCATGGGCTTAAAGTAAGGTGCTCTTTCCCAGGGCCGGTGCAGACTTGATGGGCTGAATGGCCTCCTTCTGCAATGTAAATTCAATGATTCTATGATAACATTGCTGTCAATTGTGACAAAGGTAACTGTGACCGTCAACTTCAGCATGCAGGATAATTCCAGGCTGTAACAGGTGAGATTAACATCTCCCAGCTTGTTATCCACCGCTGCATCTGGACAAGAGCTTTAGGATATGCCAAGATAATTGAGTTCATTGTCTTTTTTCTAAACAGAGCAAACCCATATGTGGCTTTGCAAGATTAGTTAGCTTCCCCTTGGCTCACTGTACAATTGAGAGCACACACATGGTTTTAAAGATTCATTGCATCTCAATTCTAAATGTACCTTTATCGCAAAAGGTCACATCTCACTCAAAGTGCAACCACAACCAATATGTCATGCTGGTGAATGTCTGCTATCCTGGTAGCAGTCCTGATGCATTCATCATTCACCAGTTCACTTGTTTCAGCAGCCTCAACCACCATGTCAAAGAAAACAGGAGTTGCTCGATGACAGCAACTGTCCCCTCTACATCTGGCTGATGATGACCCTCTGAAATAATCTAATGAGCCATGCTACCACTCAAAATATCATCAAACAGGCGACTGGGATGCTAAAGCACAGGTTCCGTTGCAGTGACTTCTCTGGGGAACACTCTTGCACTTGAAACTGAATGCAAAGAACAGCTTTTGGTCACTTGAGTTGGTGAAGAATTCACAAGCATTGACAACTTTTAGGACTCCATTTGGGCATTATTATTTTCAACAATTACCCTTCAGTCTGTCTATCAGTCAAGACCTCTTTCATATGAACAGGATGACTTGTGAAGTACCAGGGTGCAAGTGTAAAGCAGATTATATCGCTGTCATCTGTAAAATAAAGGAGGTATAGAATCAGAATTTACATCTATTGATGGTGGTGGCACAGAGAGAGAGACTTGACTTCACCACTTGTAAGTGGAAGTCAGCATTCAAGAAGTCAACTGCTTTGGTTCAAGTAGTGGTTTCTGCCCATTCCCAAGTAAATTGAAGGATATACAGGCAATGCCAACCCTACAAGACAAGGAGATTCTCCAATGCTTTGTTGTTCAACTTCTTTTCCCCATATATTTCCAACTTTGCACAGAAACCGACATTACTTTGGGAATTGCACAGGAAGGAAGCGACACCAACATATGTTCAATGAGCTCAAGAATTTGCTGTCTGAGGAAATATCTTTATGCCAATCCTATGATCTAAGTGACAAGACTGCCTTGGAAGTAATTGCTTCTTGAAAATGGTTAGCAGCCTTTACGCTTCAAAAGCGAAAGCTAATTGCATTTTCTTCCAAACACTTATCTACAACCCAATCAACTCTCTTCAACATAGAGCAGGAAACATTAGTTCTTGTGTTGGGATCATGCAATTTCACATCTACCTCTTTGAGAAAACATTTGTGGTAGAGACTGACCAAAAGTGACTTGAAATTATTTGGCAGAAACTGTTAACTAGCGCACTGCCTGGGTTACAATATTCCTTAGTTACTGTAAAAGGCTACATCTTTGCATTTCTCCTCACTAAAGGGTGGGACAATATAGATGTTGTAGTTAAGAAGGCTGATTGAGAAATATTAGAAGGCATAAATCAGGTGAGAAAGGAAATACAAAGTGCTTTTGTGGCATTTTTGAAAGTGGATCGTTTGTCAGACCTTGATGAAATGTATCCCAAACTGCTAAGAGAAGCAAGGGTGAAAATTTACCAAACCTCTGTGGCTAAGGTGTGGTTCTGGAAAACTGGAGGACTGCTACCATTTTGCCATTGTTTAAAAATAGAGGAAATTTTGGCTAGTCAGCTAAACTCAGGCAGTGGGGAAATTATTGGAAAGCATTCTGAAGGAGTCTATAAATCATAGTTTTAGAAATCCAGGCTTAATCAAGGACAACCAGCATGGATTTTTTAAGGAAATGCCATATCTGACTAAATTAATTCAATTTTATCAGAAGTAACAATAAGGGTCGATCAGAATAGCATATTTGATAGAGTTAAGTGTTATTTCCAGCTCAGCATTTCAAAATCACTCAACCCTGAAGGGGATGATTGGAATGCACTTAACTCTCTTTGAAGTGGTTGATTTTTGAAAAACATTATGGTCAGAGCACTTGAGAGTTACTAAACCATGAAAAATATGAATGAAGCAAGTCTCACAGCTTTGTGTGTGTGGAAGCTGTCAATCAGAGCCTGCTAAGGGAAATTAATGAATGGCTTGCAGCTCAAGGATCTGAGGGATTTAAAAAGAGCTCACTGCTTTTTTCTTTCCAGGAATTGACATGTAGTGCTTCCTCTGCCTGAGTCATAGATACATAGATACATAGAAGATAGGAGCAGGAGGAGGCCTTTTGGCCCTTCGAGCTTGCTTCACCATTCATCACGATCATGGCTGATCATCCAACTCAATAGCCAAATCCTGCTTTCTCCCCATGGCCTTTGATCCCATTCTCCCCAAGTGCTATATCCAGCCGCCTCTTGTCATCAAGTGTCTGCCAGTGAGTGTTATAACAGTAATTGTTTCATTTCCTCTTTCTGGACTGCTCTCCAGCTTCTCAACAGGGGTCTCTTTTCAGGCGGGGGGGGGGCTTCTGACAGTGTTTATCTTCTCTGCGGGGGCTTCCTGACAGGGCTTTCATTTCTGGCGGGTCTGTGGGAGTCTCCCTATTTAGCATGTCTCTGTGGGGTCCCCTATTTGTAGGGTCTCTATGGAGTTCCATTCATTTTGGGAGTGTTTGTGGGAGATCTATTTATTTCGGGGGACTTAAGGGGTATATTTATTTCGGGGGTCTCAGAGTTCTCTTTATTTAGGGGGTCTCTGGGGGAGGGGCATGGGGGAGGTCTGGTGGGGGTGGGCAGGTCTGGCATTGTTGGGGGTAAGTGTGGCACTCCGTTGGACTTTGGGGGCAATTCCCTGAAGGGGTTATCCCCTTGGCCCACCGTAAGGTCCACTATGTCTGAGCCCATAGGACTGGAGAATCACGTGGGCGTGGAGAATATGGTGCCCGGCCCACTGACGCGCGGGCGATAACCCTAATTCCACTGCCAGCGGGTGGCCGGAGCTTCACAAATGGGCACCAATCCCATTATTACCCTGGATGCCCGAATCTCCGCTACGTTAGGAACCCTGCTACAAGCAGAGGGTGGCAGAGAATCCAGCACGATATTGCACTCAATTGTTGGGAGCCATCACATACATATTTATATAAATGCAACAGTGGGCAAATGTCTCACGTCCAATCACGAAACAGGGCAGGCAGGAAATGCCTTCCACTGCCATTAGCTGACTGAACACCAGGTCAAGGCAGGTTATTAAATGTTCACCTCTGTTAGCATCCAGTCTCTGAAGGCAAGGAGGACTGATGCTGAATGTGATATCCACTGGAAGGTCATCTGGAAAGTTCTCAAGAGGTGTCACCCTTGACACCCTCCGTCACCTCTCCCCCATCACTACCTCCCATGACCCCCGAACCCGGCAACCCACAAAGATATCTTGCTACGGACAAAGAACAGCTCCAAGGTTTAGCAATGCCTCTCTGCAGCAGGCTCTCCTCCATGTCATCCGGGAAAAGAGGGTGATGCTTATCCCCAGAGATGGGAACAGGATACTTCTCGCTTGATCAAGGCAGCCTGGTTGGAGATCAAGAGATCTCAGCAGAGGTTAAACAGCCATGGTTTCTACCCAAGAAACTGGGTCCAGTGCTGAGGAGGCCAAAGTTTATAGAGCTAACGGTGACTCCACCTCTGGTGATGATGAAGAACACCCAGAGGTTGCACCATCATCTGTCTCTCCCTTATTCTCCAACAGCGCAGTTACACTCATGTGTATTTCCAAATGTTGGTCCTGTAGAATTGGGGGCAGGGAATGATTATCACTTCACAGACACATCCAGCAGCTGAGGGAGGTTGGGTCAGCTGAGATTCCTCGCAGTGGGGAGAGGGCTGTTGTGAATCAGGTACATGCTGAGCCTCAGGCCACTGAGGAGCCTCCATCTCAGCCACAGTAAGCCTGCTGAAAATGCTGAATCTGTAAGAACATTTGGCAGAGGTGCCAGAGACTATCTGGAACTTTCTGCAGATGGCGAATGGTTCCATCCATGTCTTGACTTTTGTCATGGCTCTGAGAAGTGAGCACATGGCTCATCTTCATGAAGAGTTTGCTCAGCACCATGGAGAGCCTGGTCTATCATACAACCCAGTTGAATGAGGATCTGTATTCTCTCACTCTGTCCATGGACTCAGTACAGCAGTGCCGAGGCCAGAGGGAAATAAGGCACCTGGACCTCCCTCCAGATGCATCTTCTCCCCTGGGGTACACAAAGGTCCCATTATGCACCTAGAGGGAGGAGGAATGCCAGCCAACTGCTTAGGGTTGTCCTCTCAGTACATAGCCACGGTGAGCAGCTGTTCCTCATCCCCTCTGCCAGAGCCCTGACAATCACCAGAAGGCTATTGTGTGTATTATGTATGTGTGATGAAATCCTTTCCTTTATTATACTTTCATGCTTAATGTTTGACAGTCATTGCTGAATGAAATGTGGGTGCATAGGCACCAAGGTGGCGGTATGTTAAAGATCAGTCATTTTTGGACTGTCACGCATGTGGTGTGATTTGCATTCTCAAGGTAATACAAGATGGCTCAACATTAAGAACCTGCTGGCCTCCTCATATATGATGTGCCAAGGAGATTGTTCAAGGTCACTGATGAATGTTAGAATTGACGCGTCACTCATCAAATCATGGCCATGAAAATGTGGGCAAGGTATAGAGAGACAGATGGCTCATGATAACTTCATTGACTTAAGAGCCAAACCTAGTATCCTTTGGACCAGTCATTCCTTTTCATACCATTTGATAACTGTCCACTTACCTCGGTCTTACCAAGAGAGCCAAGGATTATGTGTGGTGATGTAGCTTCAGATGGAGGCTGACAGAGTTGGGCGCACAGTCAGAACAGGCAAAGGTTTGCACAGGAGCAAATTATGGTCAGCACACAAGAACGCGCAAAACAAGCACAATCGGTCTTGGTCAAAAAGATTAAAACAAAACTTTGCTTCATAGCAATGGTCAACTATTGCTTCAGATCATTGAATCAGAGAGCAGAGAGTCATGATTACCGCCCAGTCCATCACACGAACCTGCCTCCCATCCATTGACTCCATCTATACCTCCTGCGGCCTGGGGAAAGCGGGCAGCATAATCAAAGACCCCTCCCACCCAGCTTACTCACTCTTCCAACTTCTTCCATCGGGCAGGAGATACAGAAGTCTGAGAACACGCACGAACAGACTCAAAAACAGCTTCTTCCCACTGTCACCAGACTCCTAAATGACCCTCTTATGGACTGACCTCATTAACACTACACCCTGAATGCTTCATCCAATGCCAGTGCTTATGTAGTTACATTGTATATCTTGTGTTGCCCTATTATGTATTTTCATTTATTCCCTTTTCTTCCCATGTACTTAATGATCTGTTGAGCTGCTCGCAGAAAAATAATTTTCACTGTACCTCGGTACATGTGACAATAAACAAATTCAATCCAAAATCCAATCCAATCTAATCCAATCCTCCTTCCAAAGTTTACATTTGAAGCAAAACACATTTTCACATAATGCAGTATTATCTGCTTAAGTGGGTCTGTATCCCTTGTTAGTAATACAGTATCAGGAGGGATTGCGGGAGGGTTTGGTCTCACACATTTCCTAGTTTCTCCATAAATTCTCCTCATTGGATCTAACATCAGTTGACCGCCTACTGTCATAATGTTCTAAATCATTAGCTTAACATACAGAGGTGCTGTACAAGTGACAAATATGAACCTGGAGATTGCACTTCCCATGTACTGCTGTTTCTTCCCTCCTTTATTCCCTACAACTGTGAAAAGTGCAGATGGCACTCCACGAGTAATGAAACATAATAATGTTTCAGTCCTGACATGGCAGCACACGCTGCTTTCAAACATTTGCCGAGTGCTTGTAGACTACAAAAGTCGACTGAAAAACACTTGCTATTAAATGTAGGTATGCACACATATGTGTGGGAGACCTATAGGAAATATATTCTTATCTGTATTTCACGGATCAGTTTAAAGAGGATGTGATTCTCCTAGCAGCGCAGAACAGTTTCTCTCCCCCTTTTACTTCACTGTCAACGATGAGATACTCCTGGACCAGGTAAAAAGTACCAATTATGCAGATAAAGGTTTACATGTAATACTTTTTGATGCATGTATGAGTGTTACATCTAAATATGTGCTATTAGTCCCTCTGTTTGACATTCTCCTTTTTAAACACAGAACAGAAAAATCATGCTTCCCTCTCTGTTTGGGTAGAAGCAATGCTCCATTGATAGTCACACAATGTTTTGGAATTTTGCTAATGGCATCAGGCAGCTTTTGCAGAAACCTTATATGAGCCTGAATTTTTCAGATGGAGGGGGTCTCGCTTTCTGTCTTCCGAAGAGCCCATCGAATCTGAGTGCCCCAAAGCCATTTGATGCTTGAATGCATGTTAAGTAGATGCAGGCAGAACTTCTGCCCCTCACTCGCAAGGAAGTCCTGTCTTGGAGTGGCCAATCTGATTGGCCAGCAGCTCTCCAGTTTCCTGCAGCAACAAGAGCTATAGCGGACTGAAGAGGAATTGCATGAAGATGCCTGAGGCTAAGTCCAGCACTGAAGGCCAAGGTAAATTCAAGGGTTCCCAGGGTGGGTAGGTCAGGAAGGCCTGGTGTAGGGGGTGGGGGAAGGGAAATGGAGGGTTGACACGAAGGAGAAAATTGGGGATTTGGGGGTGTTGCCATTGGCGTGATGGAGGCTCGGTCAGGAGTGGAGGGTCAAGGGCTGACTCCGATAAGGTGACTACTAATGGAGCCCACCCCACCCCATTCCCATATGAAGTCTAAATCCATTGATTTTCAGGCTTCCCTGCACTTAGGTAATCTCCTGCCAGCCTAAAAATTAAAGCTGGGCAGGAACACCCCTTAGGCCACTTAGGGATCTCAACAGGGGCAAATGAGGCTTCTTGGCCCAGGCCTTGCCCTCCAACCCCCACCGCCAGATTAAAATCGCTGCATGGTCAGACCGATGTGAACCCACAGGGAAACTCATTCCAGGGTGGAGTCAAACACTGGGCAACACAGGTTTGATGTGCAAGGGGCAAAGTTTGGAGGAGATGTGCGAGGCAAGTTTTATACTCAGAGGGTGGTGAATGCTTGGAACCTGCTGCTGGGGGAGGTGGTGGAAGCAGGTACGATAGCAACGTTTGAGAGGCATCATGACAAATATATGAATAGGATGAAAATAGAGGGATACGGTCCCCGGAAGTGCAGAAGGTTTTAGTTTATTTAGGCTAGGCGGGCCGAAGGGCTTGTTCCTGTGCTGTACTGTTCTTTGTTCTTCAATTTCACGCTCCCCCCTCCCCCCACCCCCCACTCCACTCGTGCCTAAAAACCCACCAGTGGAAAAGTGTGACATTCTGCCCATGGGTTCACATGATTTGCCTTCAATTGTTTACACTCTTGTCTCTAAGTCAGAGGATTGTGGGCTTAAGTTTCATTCCAGAGACTTGAGCACAATATTTAGACTGGCACACCAGTGCAGTACTGAAGAGTGCTTCACTATTGGCGGTACGGTCTTTCAGATAAGCTATTAAATCGAGTCTCTGTCTGCCTTCTCAAGAGGTCATGTTTCAATGCAAATGCAACCTGCAGCATTACTGTTTCCTCTATTCCTGCATGCCATCTGAACTTATTTCCCACAAGCATAGCACTTTGATTGAAAATGGGAGCATTTGCATGGTTAGTGGTTACCATGGGAATGGTAACAACCATATGTCTTGCTCTGATGCTGTAAACCTGGCTGCTGTGGCTGTGGCCTGGATGCCCCCATTTTGGGGGCAGCAGGGTAGCATGGTGGTTAGCATAAATGCTTCACAGCTCCAGGGTCCCAGGTTCGATTCCCGGCTGGGTCACTGTCTGTGTGGAGTCTGCACGTCCTCCCCCTGTGTGCGTGGGTTTCCTCCGGGTGCTCCGGTTTCCTCCCACAGTCCAAAGATGTGCGGGTTAGGTGGATTGGCCATGCTAAATTGCCCGTAGTGTCCTAATAAAAGTAAGGTTAAGGGGGGGGTTGTTGGGTTACGGGTATAGGGTGGATACGTGGGTTTGAGTAGGGTGATCATGGCTCGGCACAACATTGAGGGCCGAAGGGCCTGTTCTGTGCTGTACTGTTCTAAAAAAAAAAAATCAATGGCTGTTCCCTGTTAGCTCAGGAAAAGAACTCCCTTGCATCGTGCAACTATCCCTTTATAGACTTCCATGATTGCGGTCTCATTTTAGTCTTCCTTCCCAACCAGAGTATTGTCTTAATAATAATAATCTTTATTATTGTCACAAGTAAGCTTACATTAACACTGTAATGAGGTTTCTGTGAACAGCCCCTGGTCGCCACATTCCGGTGCCTGTTTGGGTACACAGAGGGAGAATTCAGAATGTCCAATTCTCCTAACAAGCACATTTTTCGGGACTTGTGGGAGGAAACCGGACAACCTGGAGGAAACCCATGTAGACACAGGGAGAATGTGCAGACTCTGCACAGACAGTGACCCAAGCCAGGAATTGAACCTGGGACCCTGGCGGTGTGAAGCAACAGTGCTCACCACTGTACGACATGCCTGGATTTAATTGTTCTGTAGGCGTCCTACAAAGGTGTCCGAAAGGATGATTTCCAAGTTCATACCTGAATCACAGTGGTGAGGGAGTTTCTTCAAATAAAGTTAAATCTGCAACAGTCTCACTTGGCAACTACTCCTTTTGACTGAATAAAATTCGCAATCCAGAATTTCTCACTTGAACTGTAGGAAAGTTCAGTTTTATGCTCATCACCAACTTTCTGTTCTGTATTGGGCTGAGATAAGGTTCATATAAAAGTTCAGGAAACCCGAGAAGGTAAATCCAAAAGAGGTTGAATTTGACAACAAAAGTAAAGGCCACAACGTGACTTACAGCTCCAAGATTGTTTTAGCTGGTCCCAGTCCGGGCCCGCTTTTATAAAGTTATCTTCAGTAGCCCAGCTGATTGGCCTCCAGCCACGAATGGGGAAAATCATATTCCACGGGTCCTACGGGGAGATCAATTGGGATGTCGCCGTGGGTCCCATGAGGGTTATTACATCCCTCCTGCCTAATGTCCAAATGTTCCTCAGTAAACGGTTGTAGAGAGGGTTTCCATCGCCGTTTTGCCCATGGTTGTGCTTCTTGCAACTGTAGGGCCGGGTCAGGATGCGCCTTTCATGTTGGGATGAGCATTTTCTAGCTAATCATTGAGTGGGTCCTGCCTGAGGTCCATGTCCGACTGTAATGACCTCTGAAAGTTGAGGTTTCCATGTCCATATCAGACGCTGAGTCATCCGCATTCTTCTGGCCTGGTCCTGATGGGGTTTCCCCCTTGGCTTGAGGATGACAAACAGTGTGGGCAAGGGACCGATTCATCTGGCATGGTTTGCTCTGAGGCAGGCTCCCTGCCTTTGAGCTCATCCATTGTGCTTTGCACGCGTGGGTTTGAATCCCATCCTCCTTGCCAGCATAAAAGCTTAGGAGGTCCAAGAAAGTAAATCCAAAAGAGGTTAAATTCAGTGACAAAAGTAAAGGCCGCAACACGGCTTAGTTCCAGTATCCCTACCCGGACTACCGTTTTAGTCGATCGCAGTCTGCTATAAGGTGATTTCCATGGGGCCCAGCTGATAGGCCTCTTCCCACCAGCAGTTGAGCTCGTATTTCATGATTCCCATGGGGAGATCAATTGGGTTATCCCCATGGGTCTCATGACGGTTATGACAGTTCACAATGTAGATTCACTGCTAGCTGTCATTATTGAACTAATTTTATTTAGATCACTCCAACTGAGAGGGCAGCAGAGTAGGCAGTATAACAAACTGGAGTATGGGGTTCTCGGCTCATTGGATCTTCCAATTAGATTTCAGCCCTGAAGAGTGGGGAATGTCTCAGTGTTCGACACTATTGGGATTGGACAGTCTGAGCCATTGTCTGATCTTTACCACATTACTATTAATGGGATCAGTGCTGTGTGCAAATTGCAGTTTTTATAAAACAACAATGGCTGCAATTCCAACAAACGTCATTCGCTGTAAAGCCTGAGGTAATGAAAGGTGCTGTGTCCATGTGTTCCCTTACTGCATTTATGTAAGCACACCTCTGCACTCTTCTTCAGATCATTAAACGTATTGCTGGCCTTTTTCCAAATATGTGAAGGTGGGGGTGTTTAGTTGACCTACTCCATGTCTTTTGCTAGGGGATCTTTATAACTGTGACCCTTATTGAGCCAAACAGAGCTCTCCCCTTTCTCTCCGAACAGCTCTTTCTGTTCTCATTGAACAGCTCTGCCTTCAGCATGTGCTAAACATAACTTGGGAGAGGGTATAATTTCCACACAGTACATTTTTCAAAACCACATGCTTTTGCTTTGTCCATTGTGCTGTCAGTTGACTGGAAAATGCAAAATGGTTGTGTCGATGGCCATAACTAACAATAACTTTAATCTGTTGGTTTAGTCAACATGGTACGGAACTCAATATTTTAGTCATGATGCTTGTTCACTTCAAGGAATTTCAAATTAAAATATATCTTTTAGCAAAAGCAGTGGTTGATTCTTACCATGTTAACGTCCTTGCCAAGCAAACATGAAAGATAAAGGTCAGTTAACTTGACCAGGAAGTAAAATGTGACCTGCCACTAACCTACTAACTCAAATGTTAATTTGAGTGTTGCAGTTCCATTGTAAGCTGGTCAGCCGATTGGTTCAGACATTCTAAACAGAAAATTACAATTCTTATAACTAATTCCTATATTGATTTTGGAATTAATTTACCATCAGCTGAATTTCAGAATGCAATTGGGAGTATCAATGCAGCTGTACTGAACATTTGGGAAGCCTGCAAACATATTGCTTCATGAGTGGATTTCACCCTGATACAGTGCTGGAATTGTTGAAAACGATGCTGAAATTTAAGTCACTATTTCTTTTCCTGACACTCCAATAAACAAAGGCACAGTCATACGAATAGCATGAGACATACAGTGGGGATCATTGTGGCCACGTTGGGAATCGGAACACTCATGTCAAGCTTTGCAGCTGTCCTGTTACGGTGGTTAGTGGAAATCAGGCATCACTGACATCAGAAGATCCCCAGTTAGTATTAATACAATGGGTAGCTGCTCCACTGCAAAATCTAACGTCATTAAGTTCGGAGATGGGAAAGAATTGAGTGGGGAATAGATTTTTAAAACTCCCCCAAAATATCCCAACTTCAAGTTTGCAATAATTTGTAATAGATAATTTTCAGCTACAGACAGGTTGCTTGTCAGTAATTAACAATTGCCATCTACTTAAAAGGTTCTCAATCACTCGCTCTAACTAGTGTGAGTTAGGTTCATTTTGTCCCACCATTCAAATACGTCAATGGCGAGGCAGACAGCAAAATGATGTCTTTGCAAAGCCAATGGCAGAATGCGACATCATGGACAGCAAACTTCGGATCCATATATGTTCCTTTCCTGAGTTGCTGTACCATTTATACATAAATACAAGCAAGTGCCATTAACCTCAACATTAGTGTCACAGCAAATTCTGGCCCAATACAAAGAGTGACAACTCGACTCAGGTGTCTCTGAAAGTAAGTTTTTTCCTGCAATATTTGGAAAAGTTGTTGTATCGCAGTGACAGGGTTATCAATAAGCGGTCATTAAGATCTTGCATTTTAATTAGAATTAAATTAGGACTTTTTTTCAATTCAAAGTCATTCCTCAAATCATGTTCGACATGAGTAATGACACAGTACTTCCTCAATTTTATTGCCTGGCACTTTTACTGTGTTCCTCCAAATTCCTCTCTTGGAACATGAAAATAAATTAATCATATTCCCCTTTGATTAAGAATACATAGCATGGCATTGGACTGATAAGCATGATGGGAGTTTACAAGAGCTGTAACATCTGCAGACAGAAATTCTTGGACTGAAACGCTATGGTGGAGTGACCAATCCAATGAGGAACAGTGGTGATGCTGCCACTTCAGAAATAGGCACAATATTACCATGGGATTATCAAGTTATACTCTGCATGTCATGAGGATTTACATCAACGCAATACCGTTATGTCCAAACACTGAAAGAACTTGCAGCTGTCAACTTTCATCAAAAATTGTAGCAAGAGAGTGCAAATGAGATACAGAGCAGCAAAAACATTGACTTCAAACTAAATGGCCCATAATTTCCAATCTCTGGGGAACTGTACCCTGTGGGGGTTGAGAGCCCTCAAAGTTGAGCTGGGAATATTCCCCACTCTCTCCCTGGAAGTTCTCACATAAGAATTGTGAAGCAATTTCCCGAGAAGTTCAAACCTCCGTTGGGCAATTGCTGTGCATGGGAATCATGCAAAACTTCAATTTAAATCACAATCTTTGGAAGGTTCGAACTGTCTTATAATAATAGCTACTCATAAGAAGTTTGAAGAATTAAACCACTTCTAGCTCCTGGGTAACTACAGTACCAACCCCACCAACTCTCACCATGCCCCCCTCACCATTCCTCTGCTGCCCCACCACTGCCCCCGGATCCGCCATATACCTCCCCCCTATTCAAAGAGGGAGGTAGAGAGAAAGCAGGGAATTATAGACCAGTAAGCCTAACATCTGTAGTGGGGGAAATTCTTGAATCCATTATCAAGGACTTTGTAGAGGAACATTTAGAAAGCAGTGGCAGGATTAGTCAGAGTCGGCATGGATTTATGAAGGGAAAATCATGCTTGACAAATCTGTTGGAATTCTTTGAAGAGGTAACCAGTACAGTCGACAAGGGGGAGCCAGTCGATGTGGTATATTTGGACTTTCAGAAGGCGTTTGACAAATTCTCGCATAAGAGATTATTGTGCAAATTTAAAGCGCATGGGATTAGGGTAAATGTATTGAGGTGGATAGAAAACTGGTTGGCAGAGAGGAAACAAAGAGTAGGGATTAATGGGTCCTTTTCAAATTGGCAGGCAGTAACCAGTGGGATATCACAGGGATCGGTGCTGGGACCTCCAGCTATTCACAACATATATTAATGATTTGGATGAGGGAACAAAATGTAACATCTCAAAGTTTGAAATGACGCCAAATTAGGTGGGAGGGTGAATTGTGACAAGGATGCAGTGATCCTACAGCAAGATCTGGACAGGTTGGGCTTGTGGGCAAACCAATGGCAGATGCAGTATAATTTGGATAAGTGTGGGGTTATTCATTTTGGAAGCAAAAACAGGAAGGCAGATTACTACCTGAATGGTTGTAAATTGGGAGAGGAGAGTGTGCAGCGGGACCTGAGTGTCCTTGTGCACCATTCGCTGAAGGTAAGCATGCAGGTGCAGCAGGGGGTAAAGAAGGCTAATGGTATGTTGGCCTTCATTGCAAGAGGTTTCGAGTAAAGAAGCAGGGATTTGTTGCTGCAATTGTGCAGTGCCTTGATGAGGCCACACTTGGATTATTGTGTGCCGTTTTGGTCTCCTTCTCTGAGGAAGGATGTTCTTGCACTCGAGGGAGTGCAGCGAAGGTTTATCAGACTGATTCCAGGGATGGCGGGAGTGTCATATGAGGAGAGATTGACAAGGTTGGGATTGTTCTCACTGGAGTTCAGAAGAATGAGGGGGGATCTCATAGAGACTTATAAAATTCTAACAGGACTGGACTGGGTAGATGCAGGGAAGATGTTACCAATGATAGGTGTGTCCAGAACCAGGGGTCACAGCCTGAGGATTCAGGGTAAACCATGTCGGATAGACATAAGGAGAAACTTCTTTACACAAAGTGTGGTGAGCCTGTGGAATTAATTACCACAGGAAGTAGTTGATGCTAAAACTCTGAATATATTCAAGAGGCGGCTGGATATAGCACTTGAGGAAAATGGGATCAAAGGCTATTTGGAGAAAGCAGGATTAGGCTATTGAGTTGGATGATCAGCATGATCGTGATGAATAGCAGAGCAGGCTCGAAGAGCCAAAAGGCCTCCTCCTGCTCCTATCTTTTATGTATCTATGTATCCCTCCCCAGGCACCCCGACTACCCCCAAAGACCTCACAACCTGCCACAAATATCCCCAACCTTCCATCCCCAAACAGGAATCCCAACTACCTCCACATTTGACTTTCTTTCCCAACCCCCAACACCCAACTACCCTCCCCACCCTTAGACTAAACCCCAGCTGAATGAACTGAAAATTGTTTATTGTCACAAGTAGGCTTCAAATGAAGTTACTGTGAAAAGCCCCTCGTCGCCACATTCCGGTGCCTGTTGGGGAGGCTGGTACGGGAATTGAACCGTGCTGCTGGCCTGCCTTGGTCTGCTTTCAAAGTCAGCGATTTAGCCCTGTGCTAAACCAGCCCCTCTCCGACTATCTCCCAGCCCCTGACTACCTTCCCCACCCCTCAACTACACCCCCACCCCTCTGACTATGTCCCAGTCCCTGACGAGCCTCGCCATCCATGGACTACATCCCTCCCCTCCGACTATTTCCCAGTGCCTGACTACCCTCACCAACCATCCCACTAACAACTCAAATACTCACTACCCACCCCTCCATAACCACCCATCCCACTGACTATCTGATCCCCCCAGTGATCATCTCCCCATCGACCACCGGGTTCCCCTCCCCAAATTGACCATCCCCCATAGAGCACCTGACCACCCTTCCCACCGAGTGGCCTTTCCACTGACCACTCAACAACTCACCAATAGCCACCTGGCTCTCCCTCTGACCACCCGACCAATGACCCCATTGATCACCTGAACCTCATAATCCCTGCATAACTTCCCCACCCTACCGACTTACACACTTACCTTCACCCTGACCACTCAAAGTGGTTAGAACTTGAAACTTACCTGCTTTACGGCAGCTAGTTCTGTAAAAGTGGGAGGAGAGATTGTGTCGTCCTTACCTGCAATTCAGCTGTCCTCAACACAAGGCCTCGCGATAATCTTTTTCACAATGCTCGAGTCAGCACGTTGGCCGAGAAAGGCTGCATTTCAGGTTAAGTAACTCGGAACAATTGTCACTCCACATCAGTTACGGCCCCGATGTGAATCTCATAGCAGAGAAAACCTATCCTCTTCCATTGCCTGGGAACTTTGACTCCCTTGTGGAAGGGGACAGATGGAATGTATGTTCCTGCAACAAGGCAAGGAGCAACCATGCCAAACAGTAAATTCTCAAAGAAGGTGAACCTGCAAAACAGGACTTCCCAAACGATGAGTGGTGAGGGTTTGGAGTCACCAACACCAAGGGAGCAATGACTGATGCGGATGTTGGACTTATTTAAATGCTCAGGTATTTTTGTTGGTGAGCGTGGCTTAGTGGACTTCTTTCTGAGGGCTGATTGCTGCTGCAAATAAGTTTGTATTTTCTGGGAGAGAGCTTGTCCTTTCACCCCACACTGAGCTCTTGCATCCCTTCCCCCTCCACAACCCACCCCAATGATCAAGAAACAAAGTCTCCCCTGCACCACCTTCCCCACTTGAAAGCTCTCACCCCCCACCCCCCCCCCCACTCCCCACCTAATTAGGCCAGTAGTTCCCAGAAGTGCCCTCTCCTGGAATTCCCAATGATCCTCAAACCTCTTAAGATCTAACCAGATTTCGCAAGGTGTCATGATCTGGATCCAATCCACAATGGCGGACGCAGACTCCCATAATTCAAAGAGCTTAAAAGCACTTTTAACTATGCTCACACTGAATGGTACGGCCAACCGAGACCCCAACCGGGCACCGTTTAGCACTGGTCCCCACAAATTGTGGGGGGGGGGGGGGGGGCTCCTAGATGACCGAAGGTGATGTTGGTTGGGCTCTGGGCAGGGTGGCACAGTGGCACTGCTGGTGCCAGCCTGGCACCTTGACATTGCCACCCTGACACCTTGGCGGTGTCACTCTAGTGCCATATTGCCACTGCCAGGGTGCCCAATGGAACTGCCAGGCAGGCTGTGGCACTCCCAGGGTACCAGCCTGGCATCTTGGCACTGCTACCCTGGCACCTTGGCGGTGTCACCAGAGTGCCAGATTGGCACTGCCAGGGATACCGGTGGCACTGTCAGGCTGGCTGCGGCACTGCCAGGGTGCCAGGCTGGCAGTGCCAACATGCCAGATGGCATGGTGCCCGTACTGGGAGCAGGCCCAGTCATACCCTGCACATACGAAGTTGGGTGCGAGTGGCCTGATGACCCCCTTATAGGTGAGTTGAGTTTTTGGCAGGGCCGGGGGTCATGTCGAGGGATCAAGAAATTTGGGCGCCATTTTAAAATCCGCTTGTCGGATGCTGCAAGTGCCGGGAATGACCCCGCTTATCTCGCCCAGAAAGGAGTCTGATTATTTTCGGTTCGATCATTCCCTGTGGGCGGGATACTCCGTCCTGCCAACCTTGTTTTCTGGCGCAGCCCGTCCCCGCCAGCAGCAGGATCTCCTTTCCGGTCAGCCGGCCAATGTGGTTTCACATTGAGGCCATCCCGTGCCATCAGGAAATCCCTGGCGAGGGTCCTCCGCTGGCAAAGCCGAGGATCCCACAGATGAGAATCCCCCATGTATATGTCTACCCTTAACTAGAAAATGCTGCAAAGCTCAGCATATTTGGCAGAATCTATGGAGGAAGAAACGGAGTGAACACTTTAGGTTAACCACCATCCTTAATTCAGATTTACAGTCTCTGCAGTATTTTTCTTCTGTCTAAGTACCTTTTCTTTACAGGTATTGGACAACACCCTGCTATGAATTTAGAAAACCATTAAAAAACATGGTAGTGAGCTGTCATTATCACCGCTTTAAGAGTTTACTAGACCACATTTAGATTCCCGACAGTTTTACGTCCTGCCAGATGGACTGCATATGATGCACTGTGCCTAACTAGTGCCCAGGTTCAGGGCAGAGAAGAAAAATAGCCCTCCAATATCAAATTTAAAGGGAGCTATCAAAGAGCAAGTGATGGGGATGTTATACAAACATCACAAGTACAACATTGAGTTCAACAACTTCAGACCATGAACTTGATTTTTTTTCCACCAAGTGCCAGCTTATATCTTGTTTTCATATTTTTTGCTTTCAGACAGAGCTGACCTTTGTTGGAATATGCCTTTAAGGGATAGCAGCAAGTCATCACTTTAAGGGAAGTGCAGCTCTGCAGCTGTGGGCTGGAAATCTCCACCTGCGGGTTTCTCAGCGGTGTGGGGTGTCTTCAATGGGAACTCCCGTTGATAAGTAGCAGTAAAGAATCCGTCACTGAGAACACGCGGCTAGGGGATCCGGAGAATCCCACCTCTGATGTCATCAAATGTTATGTCCATGTATCTCTGTTCAAATGTGCCTCGTCTTAATTGGATTGGATTTGATAATTGTCACGTGTACCGAGGTACAGTGAAAAGTATTTTTCTGCGAGCAGCTCAACAGATCATTAAGTACATGGGAAGAAAAGGGAATAAAAGAAAATACATAATAGGGCAACACAAGGTACACAATGTAACTACATAAGCACTGGCATCGGATGAAGCATACAGGGTGTAGTGTTAATGAGGTCAGTCCATAAGAGGGTCATTTAGGAGTCTGGTGACAGTGGGGGAGAAGCTGTTTTTGAGTCTGTTCGTGCGTGTTCTCAGACTTCTGTATCTCCTGCCCGATGGAAGAAGTTGGAAGAGTGAGTAAGCCGGGTGGGAGGGATCCTTGATTATGCTGCCTGCTTTCCCCAGGCAGCGGGAGATGTAAATGGAGTCAATGGATGGGAGGCAGGTTTGTGTGATGGACTGGGCAGTATTCAAGACTCTCTGAAGTTTCTTGCGATCTGGGCCATGCAGTTGCCATACCAGGCTGTGATGCAGCCAGATAGGATGCTTTCTATGGTGCATCTGTAAAAGTTGGTCAGGGTTAATGTGGATATGCCAAATTTCCTGAGGAGGTATAGGCACTTTTGTGCTTTCTTGGTGGTAGCGTCGATGTGGGTGGACCAGGACAGATGTTTGGAGATGTGCACCCCTAGGAAACTGCTAACTATCTCCACCTCGGCCCCATTGGTTTGACAGGGGCATGTACAGTACTTTGCTTCCTGAAGTCAATGACCAGCTCTTTAGTTTTGCTGGCATTGAGGGAGAGATTGTTGTCACTGCACCACTCACTAGGTTCTCTATCTCCCTCCTGTATTCTGACTCGTCGTTATTCGAGATCCGGCCCACTATGGTCGTATCATCAGCAAACTTGTAGATGGATTTGGAACCACATTTTGCCATGCAGTCATGTGTGTACAGGTAGTAGAGTAGGAGGCTAAGTATGCGGGGCCCCGGTATTGAGGACTATTGTGGAGGAGGTGTTGGTGTTCATTCTTACTGATTGTGGTCTGTTGGTCAGAAAATCAAGGATCCAGTTGCAGAGTGGGGAGCTAAGTCCTAGGTTTTGGAGCTTTGATATGAGCTTGGCTGGGATTATGGTGTTGAAGGCGGAGCTGTAGTCAATAAATAGGTGTCTGATGTACGAGTCTTTGTTGTCGAGGTGCTCTCAGGATGTGTGTAGGGCCAGGGAAATGGCATCTGCTGTGGACCGGTTGCGACGGTATGCGAATTGAAGTGGGTCAAGGCGTTCCGGGAGTATGGAGGTGATGCGCTTCATGATCAGCCTCTCGAAGCACTTCATTACAACTGAAGTCAGGGCCACCGGACGGTAGTCATTGAGGCACGTTGCCTGGTTCTTCTTTGGCACCTGTGTGATGGTGGTCTTCTTGAAGCAGCTGGGGACCTCGGAGTGGAGTAGGGACAGGTTAAAGATATCCGCGAATACCTCTGCCAGCTGGTCTGTGCAGGCTCTGAGTGCATGACCAGGGATCCCGTCTGGGCCCATCGCTTACCGAGGGTTCACTTTCAGGAAGGCCGATCTGACTTTGGAAGATGTGATGGTGGGTATGGGTGAGTTATGGGCTGCTGGAGCACTCGACAGCGGATTGTTGGTTACCTGCTTGAACTGAGCACAGAATGCATTGAGTTCATCGGGGAGGGGTGTGCTGCTGCCAGAGATAATGCTCGGCTTCACTTTGTAGCCCATTAATGCGACCATCAATTCATTCAAGACACGAGTGGAAGTAAACTGTGGCTTTAATCGACTTACAACTGAGCCTGCCTGCGACCAGAAGAACTGAGGGCAGACTCACAAGACCGAAGCACTTTATATTTCCGGTAGTGTGAGGAGCCATGGCCGGAGCCATGGGCAGAGCCAAGGGTGGAGCCCTGTACAAGCTCCTCATCTCCCCCTGTGGGCAGAGCCGCGCAACGGCTCACAGATGGAGCCCACAGGGACACAGTGATACACAGTGTGAATTATACGCATTATACATTCACCACAATCGCCGAGAGTCTGTCTGTGACTCTAGCTTGGTTTGATATTCTCTCTTGGCATCTCGGATGGCTTTGCGGAGGTCGTACCTGGAGTTCTTGTGTAGGCCAGGGTCGTCTGACTTGAACGCCTCAGATCTGTCCTTTAGTAGGGAGTCAATCTCGTGATTGTGCCATGGTTTCCTGTTGGGGAACGTACATACTGCTTTCTTTGGCACACAGTCGTCCACACATTTGTTGATAAAGTCTGTGACAGTGGTGGCATACTCATTTAAGTTGGTCGCTGAGTTCTTAAATATGGACCAGTCCACTGTCTCAAAGCAGTCATGTAAGAGCTCTTCTTTTTCCTCGGACCAGCACTGCACGACCTTCTTAGTTGGATTCTCCCGCTTAAGTTTCTTCTTGTATGCCGGGAGAAGGAGCACCGTCTTATGGTCTGATTTCCCAAAGTGCGGTCGGGGGATGGAACGGTAGGTGCCCTTGATTTTTGAGTAGCAGTGGTCAAGAGTGTTGTCGCCCCTGGTGGTACAGGAGATGTGCTGGTGGAATTTTGGCAGTACACTCTTAAGGTTGGCCTTGTTGAAGTCTCCGGCCACGATGAACAAGGCCTCTGGATGTTATGTTTCATAGTTGTTTATAACTGGTTGCAGTTCGTCCAGGGCCTTCCTCACTTCTGCCTGGGGTGGGATGTAGACCGCTGTGATCATGGCTGAAGTGAACTCACGTGGAAGATAGTATGGGCGGCACTTAACGGTCAGGTATTCCAGGTCTGGGGAGCAGTAGGTCGCCAGGGTCACCACATCCAAGCACCAGGAGGAGTTGATGAGGAGGCAAACACCTCCACCCTTTGCTTTGCCTGATGACGCGGTGCGGTCCACCCAGTGAATTGAGAAGCCTTCATTTGTATGGCACAATCTGGTGAGGCGGGGGTGAGCCATGTCTCTGTGAAACAGAGCACACAGCAGTCTCTTACTTCCCTCTGAGAGGTAAGTCTGGCGTTAAGTTCATCCAGCTGTTTTCGATCGCTTGAACGTTTGCCAGGAGTATGGTGGGGAGAGGGGTCATGAAACCGCGTTGCTTCAGTCTAACCTGCAGACCACTGCGTTTCCCTCACTTCCTCGGTCGGTGGTTGCGGCTAGGTGAACTTGGGATCCGATGGGAGAAGTCTGACCTTGTGGAAAGTAGGTGGTTGCGTCTGGCAGGGTCCAGGGTGTTGGCGGGGACCAGGGCGCTGGTTATGTTTCCGGGGTTGCGTCTGGCAGGATCCCTGGTGTTGGTTGAGGTAGAGGGGTTTCTAGGGGGCCATGTTTGCGATCCAGATGGGTCCCGGCGTTCTGCGGGCACGTGAATACCTTGCAGCGCGTTCGGGTTCTCACGCGGGGTCTCCGCCATTTCGGGGGTCCTGGGTTATGGGCAGGGGCTTCCTGAGGCAGGTTGGGCTGAGTCCCGTGGTGTGTTCCCTCTCTGGGCGCTCCTTGGGTCGGGTCTTGAAGTAGGCCCGGTCGGGCCTCCACATGGATTTTTCTTTCTTCCATCTCCAGGTAGGTCGGGTTGATGGGCGGGCCTCTCGGGGTTGAGTTGAGCCGGGTCTCGTCATCGGGGGTCAGGTCGGGAGCTCCGGGGACCTGGGCAGGGCGATCCGGGAGCTGGCGACGGTTGTTAGGCTGGGTTGGGAGTTCCGAGGTCCGGGTCGGCTCCAAATCGAGGTTGGGGCTTCACTTCCGGTTTGAGCCTGATCCACTTCCAGGTTGCGGAGGTCAGGCCGGGTCGGGTCAAAAGGTCTCCACGGGCCTCGGAGGATAGTCACGCCTTCAAGAAAAGATAAAAGAGAGAGATTAGTAATATTGTTCATCTTAGAATTAAATTTTAAAAGATTAGAACGAGTATAAGTTAAGTGAAAAGTCGATCCATTGGGGAGAGCTCGCAGAGAGTCGCCTCGCTCCGGTGCCATCTTCTTGCATCTCTCGATGGACAGATAACAACCCACAGCGTTATTGTACAATCCTTGAGGAGCGATTGGTGCCTGTTTATTATGATAACACACACGACATGGTAGGTGGTTGTTTCTAAACTACATCGTGCTCAGTCTGTCATCTGCCAAATTTAAGTTAGATCGGGGCCTGAAAGTCTAAAATTGTAAGGGCCTCTTGGCTACCAAAACTGGCGCCTAAAATCAACCCTATTTCTTTTTGTTTTCAACCAGTGCAGGTGCGATGTGCTGCCCTCAGGAAGCATTTTCTAGCTATTTCGAGGAACAGGTTGTAACCTTCACTTCCCTTAACCATGCATGAGTCAGGTTAGCAGCTTTGCCCCTTCCAGTTGATTGTTGTCACACTATAGTTTCCATGGTGGAGATGTTCACTATGTGCAATAGTGCAAGGCAGGTGGCAGTGATTCAGCAGCCCTTTTACATCATTCCCAGTTTTAATTTCTATTGACTTCATCAAAATAAAAATCAAGATGTAAAACGAGTAGCCAATTCACTGTCACCTGATTCACATTATCGCACAAAGCCTGAAATGTCCCTACTTACGTTCCCAAACCGCCTGAGTACCTGCAAACTTTTCTGATTTTTTAATTTCAGATTTCCGGTATCAGCAGTTGTTTTGCTTTTGTGCAAAAATCTATTTTCATGTGTTGCCAAAGGAAGGGATGGAGCGGGCAGGAACGACACTTTAAAGACAATCCTGCACCTGTGCAATTGGTCCATTACACTGTATAAAACTGGGAGAAATTAAAACAAATTAAACCTTTTACCAGTGAACTGGCGCTGATAATTCTTTACAACATTATACTATCTGCCCATGAGAGCAGAATTTGTCCTACGATTTGGAATACTACAAGTGTTGCATTCTAAGATTCCTGAACAAGCAAATTTTTAGATTCAATTATTTTTGCAGCAATACATGCGTCTGATGCACAATCAATGGACACAAAATGTAGATAAAGTCCGAACGATAGGCTTTAATACACAAGAAGTGGACCTGGCAGCAGACGTACAGAAGAAAGGCCGACTGCCGGGAAACACGGGTTCTTATATCCCGCCTTGTAGGCGGAGCTACCTACCTCTCAGCCAATCGGCTGAGAGGCACATGGCATACCTGGGCCAATGGGCAGCGAGTTCTCTGCACCAATGGCAGCTCACACTTCCAGGTACCGTAATACCCCTAGTCATACTACCACATTCACCCCCTGTTGAAAAAGGAACCGCGGGGGGGGCTGCATGTCCCGTGAGTACGTGAGAGACTGGTAGTATGACTAGAGATGGTAGGTTGTACCATTGCGTTGATGGCTGCCCACTGGCCTGCAATTATGTACAAAATACAACAAAACTATGTACAGTGTGTAAAAACTGGGGGAAAAAATAATGGAGAACAGACAAGGAAAACAAGAGTCCATCAGCAGGTCACATTGATTCAATCAGTCGATCGGGCGCCTTGGATGTCCTGTTTGACCTGCGTAGCTGTGCTGGCAACATTGGAGCGCTGGTCGTCCGTGGGTCCGGGAGCGACGATACTGTTTTTGTGTCCGTACCCCTGATCGGAGCTAGCAGGGGCCAGGCCGGGGGAGGGTCGCCCTGTCCGCTGGGCCATGGATGTGTAGGTGTCAGTGGGGCCGGGGGGTGTTGCTGGGGGAAGTTGGGTTCGGGGGGGGGGTTGGGGGGTGCTGGCGCCGGGGGGTGTGTCCGGGATCCGGCGGGTGCCAGGCCCCGAAGGGAGACCGTGTCCTGTCGGCCTTCGGGATACTCCACATACGCGTATTGCGGGTTTGTGTGGAGTAGCTGGACTCTTTCGACCAACGGGTCCGACTTGTGCACCTGCACGTGCTTCCGGAGCAGGATGGGCCCGGGGGAGCCAGCCAGGTCAGGAGCGGGGTCCCTGAGGAAGACTTCCTGGGTAAAAACAAGAAGGCGTTTGTGAGGCGTTTGGTTAGTGGAGGTACAGAGGAGTGACCGGATAGAATGGAGGGCGTCTGGGAGGACCCCTTGCCAGTGGAAGGCTGGGAGATTTATGGACCGTAGGGCCAGCAGGACGGTCTTCCAGACCGTACCATTTTCCCTCTGGATCTGTCCGTTACCCCGGGGGTTTGTAACTGGCCATCTTGCTGGAGGCGATGCCCTTGCTGAGCAGGAATTGACGCAGCTCGTCACTCATAAAGGAGGACCCCCGATCGCTATGAATGTATGCGGGGTAACCGAACAGGGAGAATATGGTGTGTAGGGCTTTAATGATGGTGGTTGTGGTCATGTCAGGGCAGGGGATGGCGAAGGGGTGGTGGGAGTACTCGTCAATCACATTGAGGAAGTACGTGTTGCGGTCGCGGGTGGGGAGGGGACCTTTGAAATCCATGCTGAGACGTTCAAAGGGGCGGGAAGCCTTTATCAGATGCGCTTGTTCGGGGCGGTAGAAGTGCGGTTTGCACTCCAGCAGATGTGGCATTCCCTAGTGACTGTCCTGACCTCCTCGATGGAGTAGGGCAGGTTGCGGGTCTTTATGAAATGGAAAAAACGGGTGACCCCCGGGTGGCAGAGGTCCGCGTGGAGGGTTCGAAGGCGGTCCACTTGTGCGTTGGCACAGGTGCCGCGGGACAGGGCATCGGGAGGCTCGTTTAGCTTCCCAGGACGATACAAGATGTTGTAGTTGTAGGTGGACAGTTCTATCCTCCACCGCAAGATCTTGTCGTTCTTTATCTTTCCCCTCTGTGCGTTGTCGAACATGAAGGCCACTGACCATTGGTCTGTGAGGAGGGTGACCCTCCTGCCGGCCATATAGTGCCTCCAATGTCGCACAGCTTCGACTATGGCGTGTGCTTCCTTTTTGACCGAGGAGTGGCGGATTTCGGAAGCGTGGACGGTACGTGACAAGAAGGCCATGGGTCTTCCCGCTTTATTGAAGGTAACTGCCCGAGCTACATCGGACGCATCGCTCTCGATTTGGAAAGGGAGGGACTTGTCGATAGCGCGCATCGTGGCCTTTGCAATGTCTGCTTTGATGCGGCTAAAGGCCTGGCGGGCCTCTATCAACAGGGGAAAAGAGGTGGACTGGATGAGGGGACGGGCTTTGTCAGCGTAATTGGGGACCCTCTAGTCTAGATAGGAAAAGAAGCCCAAACAGCGCTTGAGGGCTTTGAGGGAGTGGGGGAGGGGAAGCTACATCAGGGGGCGCATGCGTTCAGGGTCATAAGAACATAAGAACATAAGAACTAGGAGCAGGAGTAGGCCATCTGGCCCCTCGAGCCTGCTCCGCCATTCAATTAGATCATGGCTGATCTTTTGTGGACTCAGCTCCACTTTCCGGCCCGAACACCATAACCCTTAATCCCTTTATTCTTCAAAAAACTATCTATCTTTACCTTAAAAACATGTAATGAAGGAGCCTCAACTGCTTCACTGGGCAAGGAATTCCATAGATTCACAACCCTTTGGGTGAAGAAGTTCCTCCTAAACTCAGTCCTAAATCTACTTCCCCTTATTTTGAGGCTATGTCCCCTAGTTCTGCTGTCACCCGCCAGTGGAAACAACCTGCCCGCATCTATCCTATCTATTCCCTTCATAATTTTAAATGTTTCTATAAGATCCCCCCTCATCCTTCTAAATTCCAACGAGTACAGTCCCAGTCTACTCAACCTCTCCTCATAATCCAACCCCTTCAGCTCTGGGATTAACCTAGTGAATCTCCTCTGCACACCCTCCAGCGCCAGTACGTCCTTTCTCAAGTAAGGAGACCAAAACTGAACACAATACTCCAGGTGTGGCCGCACTAACACCTTATATAATTGCAACATAACCTCCCTAGTCTTAAACTCCATCCCTCTAGCAATGAAGGACAAAATTCCATTTGCCTTCTTAATCACCTGTTGCACTTGTAAACCAACCTTCTGTGACTCATGCACTAGCACACCCAAGTCTCTCTGAACAGCGGCATGCTTTAATATTTTATCGTTTAAATAATAATCCCGTTTGCTGTTATTCCTACCAAAATGGATAACCTCACATTTGTCAACATTGTATTCCATCTGCCAGACCCGAGCCCATTCACTTAACCTATCCAAATCCCTCTGCAGACTTCCAGTATCCTCTGCACTTTTCGCTTACCACTCATCTTAGTGTCATCTGCAAACTTGGACACATTGCCCTTGGTCCCCAACTCCAAATCATCAATGTAAATTGTGAACAATTGTGGGCCCAACACTGATCCCTGAGGGACACCACTAGCTACTGATTGCCAACCAGAGAAACACCCATTTATCCCAACTCTTTGCTTTCTATTAATTAACCAATCCTCTATCCATGCTACTACTTTACCCTTAATGCCATGCATCTTTATCTTATGCAGCAACCTTTTGTGTGGCACCTTGTCAAAGGCTTTCTGGAAATCCAGATATACCACATCCATCGGCTCCCTGTTATCTACTGCACTGGTAATGTCCTCAAAAAATTCCACTAAATTAGTTAGGCATGACCTGCCTTTTACGAACCCATGCTGCGTCTGCCCAATGGGACAATTTCTATCCAGATGCCTCGCAATTTCTTCCTTGATGATAGATTCCAGCATCTTCCCTATTACCGAAGTTAAACTCACTGGCCTATAATTTCCTGCTTTCTGCCTACCTCCTTTTTTAAACAGTGGTGTCACGTTTGCTAATTTCCAATCCACCGGGACCACCCCAGAGTCTAGTGAATTTCGGTAAATTATCACTAGTGCATCTGCAATTTCCCTAGCCATCTCGTTTAGCACTCTGGGATGCATTTCATCAGGGCCAGGAGACTTGTCTACCTTTAGCCCCATTAGCTTGCCCATCACTCCCTCCTTAGTGATAACAATCCTCTCAAGGTCCTCACCTGTCATAGCCTCATTTCTATCAGTCGCTGGCATGTTATTTGTGTCTTCCACTGTGAAGACCGACCCAAAAAACCTGTTCAGTTCCTCAGCCATTTCCTCATTTCCCATTATTAAAACTCCCTTCTCATCCTCTAAAGGACCAATATTTACCTTAGCCACTTTTTTGTCTTATATATTTGTAAAAACTTTTACTGTCTGTTTTTATATTCTGAGCAAGTTTACTCTCATACTCTATCTTACTCTTCTTTATAGCTTTTTTAGTAGCTTTCTGTTGCCCCCTAAAGATTTCCCAGTCCTCTAATTTCCCAGCAATTTTTGCCACTTTATATGCTTTTTCCTTCAATTTGATACTCTCCCTTATTTCCTTAGATATCCACGGTCGATTTTCCCTCTTTCTTCCGTCCTTCCTTTTTGTTGGTATAAACCTTTGCTGAGCACTGTGAAAAATCGCTTGGAAGGTTCTCCACTGTTCCTCAACTGTTCCACCATAAAGTCTTAGCTCCCAGTCTACCTTAGCTAGTTCTCCTCTCATCCCCTTGTAATCTCCTTTGTTTAAACACAAAACACTACTATTTGATTTTACTTTCTCACCCTCCATCTGTATTTTAAATTCCACCATATTGTGATCGCTCCTTCCGAGAGGATCCCTAACTATGAGATCATGAATCAATCCTGTCTCATTACACAGGACAAGATCCAGGACCGCTTGTTCCCTCGTAGGTTCCATTACATACTGTTCTAGGAAACTATCGCGGATACATTCTATAAACTCCTCCTCACGGTTGCCTTGACCGACCTGGTTAAACCAATCGACATGTAGATTAAAATCCCCCATGATAACTGCTGTACCATTTCTACATGCATCAGTTATTTCTTTGTTTATTGCCTGGCCCACCATCTCGTTACTATTTGGTGGCCGATAGACTACTCCTATCAGTGACTTTTTCGCCTTACTATTCCTGATTTCCACCCAAATGGATTCAACCTTGTCCTCCATAGCACCGATGTCATCCCTTACTATTGCCCGGATGTCATCCTTAAATAACAGAGCAACACCACCTCCCTTACCATCCACTCTGTCCTTCCGAATAGTTTGATACCCTCGGATATTTAACTCCCAGTCGTGACCATCCTTTAACCATGTTTCAGTAATGGCCAATAAATCATAGTCATTTACAATGATTTGTGCCACCAACTCATTTACTTTATTCCGAATACTACGAGCATTCAGGTAAAGTACACTTATGTTGGTTTTTTTACCTCTGTTTTGAATCTTAACATCTCCAGTTTTATTCCTTTTGTTATTACTGGGCCTATTCACTGTGCTCCCCTCAGTCACTGTACCTTGTACTGTCGCCCTTATGGATTTCTGACTATGTCTTCTCTGCCTTGCACTTTTCCCCGGGGCCTATCACTCCGTTACGCACCACGTAACTGAGGATGGCTCGACGGTCGGTGCTAAACACGCATTTATCCTTGTTATAGGTCAGATTAAGAAGTTTTGCGGTTCGGAGCAATTTTTGGAGATTGGTGTCGTGGTCCTGCTGGTTGTGGCCGCAGATGGTGACGTTATCGAGATACTGGAAGGTTGCCCGTAAACCGTATTGGTCAACCATTCGGTCCGTCTCCCGTTGGAAGACCGAGACCCCATTTGTGACACCGAAGGGAACCCTTAAAAAGTGGTAGAGTCGCCCATCCGCTTCGAACGCAGTGTACTTTCGGTCACTCGCGCGGATGGGGAGCTGATGGTAGGCGGACTTGAGGTCCACTGTGGAGAAGACCTTGTACTGCGCGATCCTGTTGACCAGGTCGGAGATACGTGAGAGAGGGTACTCATCCAGCTGCGTAAACCTGTTGATAGTCTGACTGTAGTCTATGACCATCCTATTTTTCTCACCGATCTTGACCACCAGCACTTGTGCTCGCCAGGGGCTGTTGCTAGCCTCGATGACCCCTTCCTTCAGAAGCCATTGGACTTCAGAACTGATGAAGGTCCGGTCCTGGGCACTGTATCGTCTGCTCCTAGTGGCGACGGGTTTGCAATCCGGGGTGAGGTTTGCAAACAAGGACGGGGGATCGACCTTGAGGGACGCGATGCTGCAGACAGCAAGGGGGGGCATAGGGCCGCCGAATTTGAACGTTAAGCTCTGGAGGTTGCACTGGTAATCTAACCCCAGGAGTGCTGTCGCGCAGAGGTGGGGAAGGACGAAGAGCTTGTAATTTTTAAACCTCCTGCCCTGGACCATGAGGTCCGCTATGCAGCACCCTGTGATCTGGACCGAGTGCGAACTGGAGGCCAGAGCGATTTTTTGTTTGACTGGGTAAACAGGAGGAGCGCAGCGTCTTACCGTGGTGGGGTGGACGAAACTCTCTGTGCTCCCGGAGTCCAGCAGGCAGCTTGTCTCGTGGCCGTTGAGAAGGATCTTCGTGGTTGCCGTGGATAGCATGCGAGGCCGCGACTGGTCCAATATGACTGAGGCGAGTCGTGGCAGGAACTCCGAGTCATCATCTGACAGAGAGCAGTCGCCTGCGGGATCCTTGGTGCCGATCCATGGTGGCGGCACCCATCGGCCGCATGTGGTGTGTGGTGGGTAAAATGGCGGCGCCCTGGGATGGAACGTGGAGTCAGGGACCCAAAATCCAAAATGGCAGCGCCCTGGGATCGCACGTGGCGGTGGGGGTTGGGGGCAGTGAGTCTAGAGACTGACCAGGAAGTAACTGCCTCGTGGCCAGTAAGTGCCAAGCGTAGACCTGGTTCACCGGCCAAATGAAATGTCCTTTAAGCAAGTCCATGGCCGCGTCGTAGTCTGTCGTGTCCTCTATGAGCGTGTACACGCCGGTGCTGACACACGAGTGGAGAATGTGCAATTTCTGTTCCCTCGTCGGGATGCTTTCGGCTGTACTCAAGTAGCTATTGAAGCAAGCCAGCCAGTGTTTAAATGCTGCTGTTGCATTTGTTGCATGCAGGCTGAGTCAAATACACTCCGGCTTGATATGAAGCTCCATTCTTTAAAATCTTGTGTATTAAATTGATGCACAATCAATGGACAGGAAACGTAGAAAAAGTCCGAACGATAGGCTTTAATACAGAAGAAGTGTACCCGGCAGCAAATGTACAGAAGAAAGGCCGACTGCCGGGAAACACGGGTTCTTATATTCCGCCTTGTAGGCGGAGCTACCGACCTCTCAGCCAATCGGCTGAAAGGCACATGACATACCTGGGCCAATGGGCAGCGAGTCCTCTGCACCAATGGCAGCTCACACTTCCAGGTACCGTAATACCCGTAGTCATACTACCACAGTGTAATTTACCTTTTAACTGTCTATTCTTCAAAGTGAGCAATTCACAACTTACCAACATGGCTCTAAAGCGCTTCTTGCATCTTGCTGCATCTTCTAATGTGGTACTTGCTGTTTTGCCGTCCTGGAAAATAATTTTGGGAGTAGATGAATGTGTTAGTGAGAACCAGGGAGGTAACTGATGACCTGAATGTGTTGTAAATTACCTGATCTGTGTCATCTAGCTAAAAGGTCACTTTGTCTCTCCCAGAAATAGGATTACATCCTTCACACTAACTATAATTTACTAAAACGAAGATTGAAAGGCCTTTAGATTTCACTCTATAATCTAAAGCCAGGGATGAGCAAGAAATATGGAGGCAGCAGAAGAGTTGAGAACATATAAAACATTGTGCCTATTTCAGCATTTGTCAATTTTAACCGCTGGGTAAAAAGCTTCCAGCAATCAATTATATCACTGCTTACTGTTAGGGCTTAGAGCTGCCATTAATAAATGAGGGATCAATTTTATTATCTTTTGACTATTCTTTTCTCTTTCTGATTTCATACTACCATGGATTTCTATTTGAGTCTTTAATCTTATCTTTCAAAATGTTTATATACTTTTATCTTTGAATTCAATCAGATGAGTTTAATTTACTACATTCTGTTTGTAGCTGAAGAGTAACCAAGCTAATCTGAGCTATTAATTTCAGATATTTCCTTATAAGGAAGTAATTACGCTCTTTTGTCTTCATATCTCTTACCTGAAAGAAATATTACTCTTTCCATGTCCAGCCTTGGGTGTAATTTTAAACTGTCAGAAACAAAACCCTACAGATATATATTCTTGATTACAATGTCCCAGCCATCTCCAAAAGTTTAAAGCAGTTAAAGTGAGGGGGGAGGTGAAATTTACATTTTAGCAGTATTACAAATTAATTAATGAAAACGTAAATGGGGATGGGTGTTAAAATGGGCCAGCCATTTCCTATTGCCCATTTGCAGATTGCAAAATTTGAATTTCATCCCCCCAAAACTCCTTTGAATGCTGCAATCTGTATTTTAGAGCTTCTTAATCAGGAGTCTGGTTGATTTGTATTTGCATTGAATCACATAAAGCACCGTGCTTTGCATTCATGTTTTTTCCTAATTGGAACAAGGTCACGTCAAGAGTTTGATCACATTGGGAGGCATGTGGCGCAGTGGTTAGCACTGGGATTGCGGCGCTGAGGACCTGGGTTCGAATCCCGGCCCTGGGTCACTGTCCGTGTGGAGTTTGCACATTCTCCCCATTTTGCCGTAGTTTCACTCCACAACCCAAAGATGTGCCGGTTACGTGGATTAGTCACGCTAAATTGCCCCTTTATTGGAAAAAAAAATAATTGGGTACTCTAAATTTATTTAAAGAAAGTGTTTGATCATATGATGCATTGATAATGTCATCAGCACTTTGGGTAGGCTGGCAGTCAGTCTATACTAGCAGCCTGCCTCACAAACCTTCCCAATAAACAAGCTTCTCTTTTAAAATACCACAAAGAAAGCTGGTTTTGATTGATTGATATTTATTGTCACATGTACCGAAGTACGGTGAAAAGTATTTTTCTGCGGCCAAGGGAACATACACAGTATGTACATAGTAGACAAAGAATAATCAACAATCTATTAAAAGTGGGAAAAGTGACATTTCCCCATCGGTCGCTATGGTGCGTTTTTGCGCCTGATTGTCCACTTCTCACCTCATTACATATGCATAAACTGGAATCACACACACCATCGCAGGCGGACTCTTCTGATTCCCCGCCCCACCGTGACACCAGCGGATCAGCGCTCTGGGTGTCATGTTTAAATCTCACCCACGCACAGCTTTCTCAATGTGTGCTTTCCAGGACAACTGCAAGAGCGAGATGGCTCCACAAAGGGAAGACTACTGCAGCCCCCAATTCAGTGACCCCCTCGCTGAGTCACCTTTTGGACGCAGTAGAGGAATCCTGGGAGTTGCTCTACCTCATTCCTGTGGCTATGGAAGGGGTAGCTACTGCAGTGAGTGCTAACCCAACATAGAAGAGATCAGCCATCCAGTGCAGAAAGAGAATTAATTACCTTATCCGTTCCACCAGGGCAGGTCAACCATATCATCACTCTGTGGACTCCGTCTTAACACTGAGGTTGGAGGTGCAGCAACAGACATGGGAATATCAGAGAGGGCTGTTGGATGCATCCCACAGATTGCAATGCAGGATGGAGGAGTTTGTCCGTGTTTAACCTGTGGTAATGGAGCCGACACCAAGGCCAGCACTGGCAGGATTGTGACCCCCATAGAGACCTTCGTCCAGGACATAGTTCCTGCACTGAGCTAGGATTTGCACTCCCGTTGTTGTGGGCATTGGTGACATCCAATAGTGGTTATGTGAGAAGGGTCAGGGCATTTAGCTCTCACTCCAGGTACCCCTTCTCCTGAAGGAGTCAGCCAGGGGCCCTCAGGCAGCCTAAGGGAGGATGACTAGCAGCTGGACTCCCTTGCGCCATTACCCAGATGACTCCAGCAGGGTCCAGCTGAACCCAATCCTCTCTTCCTGTGACCCCATCAGAATCAGCTGCACAGGCAAAAGAGAGAGTATCTGCCATCCAGCGAGAGTCCCAAAAGAGGGTGACTTCCAAAGACAGTACAGGGCATAGCAGTCAGCAGGATGTCGGGGTAGCACCAAGACATAGAGATAATGTTAGGAAGATCAAGAAATGCTGGGAGCATAATAGTGGCATGGGTATTCACCAGATTAAATTAAAACTACACCCGTTTCACATCTGCTCTTATGTTTGCCTCCTGTTTATGCTGAGCAGTGTGGTGATATGCAGTAAATACACAAGGGGTTAATGTAAATACATGTAGACTAGCTAGACACTAGAGGGAGCACCAGAGACATGACACACAGACTCTCAACCAATAGGTCAGTTAGATAGGACACGACCAATGGGCATTCACAATACACAGATAGGTGACACTACCACGGGGGAGGGGGGGGGCATTACACCAACCCATATATAAAGGACACAACACACATGATCTTCCTCTTTCCAGTGGAGACACTCAGTGAGTACAGACACAGGGTTGATTCAATATCACACCCACCATGTGGATTGTAGCAGACTGGTTTGTCAGTCTGAGTAGCTATAGAAGGATTAACAGTAGAGGCGAATCCGAGTAGGAGAATTGTAAATAGTTTAATAAACGTGTTGAAGTCATCTCCACGTCTGAACCTTCCTTTTTCAGAGTGAACATTAAGGAAGCCGCTTATGCTATGCTAAGAGCATAACAAGGCAAGCAGTATTGCGATCAATCAGGTGTAACACCATGATCCCTCACTTAGGGAAGATATTGCATCATGTACTTCTGACTGGTGTTGTGTGCATCCATCTCACCACAGTGTGCACTCCTGTCTGCTTTACATGCTGCCAACTCTCCAAGTGTGCATCTGCTAAACTCACCAGTAAGTGTGAGCATCTTCCCACATCAGTGTGTCAGAGTTCTGCCCCTGCAGCCACGTTACTATCCAGGCTCTAGACTCTACAGGATGAATGTTTCCCACGTTTAGCACAGGGCTAAATCGCTGACTTTGAAAGCAGACCAAGGCAGGCCTGCAACACGGTTCAATTCCCGTACCAGCCTCCCCAAACAGGCGCCGGAATGTGGCGACTAGGGGCTTTTCACAGGAACTTCATTTGAAGCTTACTTGTGACAATAAGCAAATCTGATGGGAAGATAATGTTGAGTGCAGCAATGGGCTAGAGAGAGAATACAATGAAGCAAATGGGTGCTCTTCTATCATCTATGAAGCATCAGCTTGATGGTTACATGGCGTATTTGTATTTTCGACTTCACAAGGGCCCGCGCTGATCATTGGGGGGGACTATTGGTGTTAAAGGGGAGGCACTTTAATTTCTGACAGGCAAGCATGAACATGATCATCCTGAGGTACTCTACCTCCATTGAAAGGTCTGGCTAAATGCACACCCACATCACTAACTGAGTGTGCTGTAATGGGCCAGAAGATAATGCAGAGGGATCAGTGATCTCAAAATACATTCACACCTGAGGAACATTCTTGGCTGCCTTGGACTAAGTGTCACCTATTAGTGTCACTACCGAAGTTACACAGAATACATTGTCCTATTGCTGGAAATGCATCTCCTTGAGGAGCTTTGTCAGACTGAAGGATGCTGCCACAAGCCCACTGAGGATTGCAGTACAGCTCCTGCCTCTTTTAGGTTGCCGTATTGACTGGGATGCTGGAGAGACACTTGAAGAGGCAGCACTTTCTGACATCTGATGCCGGGATGCCCTCTGGCAGTTAGCATCTCAGCTCAGCAAGGGTACATGCTGCGAGGTTTCATCATCCTTAAAAAGATCAGGACAATATAAGCCCAATGTGTAAGTACTCACATGGGTGAAATGAAAGGAATGGCAATGCTGATGGTGATGAGGGCCCATCATGGAGGGCACTTCTCTGAGAAGATAATCACTGCTGCTCGTCATCCTCCTCCTGAATAGAGGGGGCTATCAGCATGCCTGCCTTATCTGGCCTGTGTTATGTCCTCTTTCCCTGCAGTCTTGGCTTCCTAAACCTCATTGGCCTCATTCCTCTCAATGTCCTCCTTATTGGGGGAGACGTGCAATGCCTCCATCTTGGCTTCTGGCAAATTCTCCCACCTTTCACAGCGTCAAGTTGCGCAGGGCCCCGCAAACCACGATGATCAGTGACACCCTTTAGGAAGTGTATTGCAATGCTCTATCAGATCTGTCGAGGCATTGGAATCGCATCTTCAAGATGCTAATAGTCTGCGCTGCCAATGTTTGTGTGGTGGAATGAGCATCATTGTACCTTCCCTCAGTTGGAGTTTTTTTATGTCTGGGCGGGTGTCATCAGCCATGTCCTTTGTGAGTAATCTTTGTCACTGAAGAGTCAATGCTGGATCTTGTGTTGTTCTGCGAAGGTGTCTGGGATCTGCAATCTATTAAATGTAGGAATCGTAGCAGCCCCCTGGGTATCTCACACAGACCTGCACAATGTGTTTCTGGTGGTCATAAAAAACATCTGCACATTGAATGAGTGGCAGCCTTTCTTGTTGATGTATTGCATTGGCTGTTACCAGGAAGCACTTCTGGTGGAGTTGGGCATCCTGCACCAATAGGAATCAGGAAAAAGCAGAAAACCCCAATCCTCTGGCTGCCTGGCTAGCTTGATCTCTTGCAAAATGCACCTAATTGTGCACTTTGGCAAAGGGGGTATCTGTTACCTCCCGTATGCACCTGTGGATGGAAACTTGAGAGATCTTGCAGAGGTCCCCAGTGGAGCCCTGGAAAGAAGTACTCATGGTGAAGTTAAGAGTGGTGGTGACTTTTCAAGCCAGTGGCAAAGGATTTCTCCCAGTTCCTGCGGCAACAGTACATGGATAATGTGTTGTGAGCTGTCAGATCCTTGACATGTGGAGACATTGACAACACTGTCTCTCATTAATCTGCAAAAAAGACACGTGTCTTCTGTACACCCTTGGTCTTGAGAGGCACATACACATAACATTTATGTGAGCCTCATCCTTTGGGTCCGGAGGGGCCCTGCTTTCCCTTTATCATCTGGGTGAAGCCCATCCTGTGCCGCTATAGTACTCTTCCCAGTCTTTCCTCCTGTCTGCATGTGATTACGTAGGCAACATTAAATGCACCCTTCACCTTTCTAAAGGTTTCCTCTCTACAGAAACATTGAGGAAAAGAGTGAGCATCAACTTCTATAGGTTCTGAGCAGGATTCTGCAATAATGGGGCTATGACCCCACACCAGCATCAAAACACGGGTGTTTCACTCTGGAATTTCCTTAAGAAAGTCCAGAGTTATTCTCCTACCTGCAGGAGGCTAGCAGGGCCCCGGAGTGAGTGCTTCACGCAGTTCTGGGTGCAGATACGGGCCCTGCACTTCTGGTGAGGAGTCCGCACACGCGCACGGCGGCAGCTGCACCGTGCGACATAGTGGCCTCGGAACACGGAGTGGTACCAAAAGTGTAGGACCCCTGAGATTGCTCGCGCCCATGCATCGGTGCCACCCGATCGCTCCCCCTGGCTGTCCATGAGGCCCTCCCCGCTGAAGGATCTCCGCCCCCCACCAGGGCATACGCGACTGAGTCCGGAGCCGCCTCCATTCGTTCCCGACAGGAAAAACGTGGTTGGAATCACGCCGTCGGGAGCTCGACCAATTACATTTGGTAAATCGCGGGGTGCCTCTGCCAATAGCTCCCACGCCACGTACTCCTCGCGCGCACATTAGCGGCAATTCTCCAGGGACTAGAGAATCGCAGAAGCGCCGTCGAAACGGATTTTTCCATTGACAACCATTCCTGCCCCCCCCCAACTGATCATGATTTTGGCATGGAAGCTCGGGGAATCCAGCTACCTATTGCTGTTGCTTATGAGTGAGTGGCTGTGAGTTGAAGGATTTGGTTCTAGTGTAGTCACTGGAATCACCACTCAAAACCTGGCCAATGCAATGACCACTTCACAGAAAACATTTTGCTTCCCCCCCTACTCTTTTTTAAAAGACCAATTGGTACGAAATTGCTTTTGGCCAGGCACTTGGATGTGTTACTTTTACCCAGGTGCTGGGATCCTCATTCAGTTAACTCTGAGACTACATTCTTTGTAATTGTACATGAAGGCAAATGTTCATTGAGGGAATGAGATTATTTCGGGGGTACTGGAAGTTATCATTTCTGAACCTGCCAGTGGCAAGATTTGGAGTTCCTGTTTCTTAAGATATGTGCAACTTGCTTAGTTGCCCACTTGCCTAAGGCTTCATTATTCTTCTGGGGAATTTATTTGCGTGGAACAGGGGTAATTATAAGAATATTGATCAGTGGTATCATAGAATCATAGAATTTACAGTGCAGAAGGAGACCTTTCGGCCCATCGAGTCTGCACCAGCCCATGGAAAGAGCACCCCACTTAAGCCCATGCCTTCACCCTATCCCCGTAATCCAGTAACCCCACCTCAGCCTTTTGGTCATTAAGGGCAATTTAGAATGGCCAATCTGCCTAACCTGCACATCTTTGGACACGTCTTTGGGAGGAAACCGGAGCACCCGGAGGAAACCCATGCAGACACGAGGAGAGCATGCAGACTCCACACAGACAGTGACCCAGCCGGGAATCGAACCTGGGACTCTGGAACTGTGAAGCAACTGTGCTAACTACTGTGCTACCGTGCTGCCCCTATGATTCAGGATTCAGGGTTAATCTTGCATGAATGCCCTTAATAATTTCAAGCTCATGATTCCCTGCATTGTCATTGAAAGACTCATAACATGTCTCAGTTGTGCATTCTCCTCATTTGGGCGTGCACAGGTCAGATGGCTGCCTCGGTTTAAAAAAATATATTTTTGCCAATTAAGGGGCAATTTAGCGTGGCCAATCCACTTCCCCTGCACATCTTTGGGATGTGCGGATGAGACCCATGCAGACACGGGAAGAATGTACAAACTCCACACGGACAGTGACCTTGGGCCGGGATCAGTCCCAGTTACTCGCCACCGTGAGGCAGCAGTGCCAACCACTGCACCACAATGCCACATAGATGGTGGCCTCTTTAATCGGCCCCTCAGTGCAATCCACCATTCAAAGCTTCTTCCACCAGAATGATTTTACTGTTTCATTTTCTACTGCATCATCATTTGCAGCCCAGTATTATTCCACAATCCCCTTCGGCCGACTTGTGTGAGGTTATGACCATGCCCTGTGCACAACATGCTGGGCCAGACTGACATGCCCCCCTCCTTCATACCCCAACATGCCCCACCCCCTTTCATTGGAAGCTCAACAATGTAAACTGAAGTGCTTCTTCACGCCGCAATTCTCCCCTTCTGGCGTTGACTCACTTTATGACATTCTGTTGGACATTCTCTCCAAATTCTAGTCCAGAGGCCACTTCCCCCCAACTCCCCCAGCCATGTGTCTAAGTGCAACCTTCCCATTCTTTCCCCCAGCCCCTCACCCGAGACTTGTCCTAGCCCTCCAACCCCTTGCCTTGCCTTTGTCTTCTTGCCCCACCCCAGTCATGCACTCACCCTCCGGCCTCTTCCCTGTCTCTGTCTTGACTTCCTGCCACCCCTCCCCTCCGCCAAACTTGCCCTGCACCTCCATCTCATCACTGGTCTGGTATGTAAAACCTTGCTTCACAAATCCTTCTGAAAGTGATTTGGTGCTCCCTGCGAAGCCTGGCATGGCGTCTGCACTGCTGCAAGCACTGCACGATGGAAGGTAGGTGAACAACCTCAAAGTCACAGATGAAGTGCAGGTCTCTAGGTACGTGTCCCTTATATTAGGTCATAAATTACGCTAGTCCAATTAGATGCTGGCATTGCCTTTTGATTCAGAGTGAGGGCAACATTCCAATGAGTTGCCTTCATAATGAGCCTTCGTGATATTCTAATATACTCAAATGGCATTCCTGGCATGGTTCGGTAGAAAACGCGCACTGCCACTGAAATCCGGAGTGCGTGATCACAAATTGTTTTTACACTGACAAGAAACTGGCCTTTTTGCTCCCGCTTATATTTCCCTGTTCCATCCACCATTGATGGGTGTGGAAAATCCCACCCACTTAGTTTACCAGAGATGGAACGGGCCTTCTCTGAGATTCATGAGGCATTGGAACCACATTTCAGCCAACACTTCCGTCAGCCACATAAGACAGACAGGATGAGATTTTGACAGTCATGGAGACTGCACCATCTTCAAAATGGGCACCTGGACACCAGTCTCACCTTCTCACCTCCCCCCCCATCATCCCCATTTCCAACATATCCTATTTTCAACAGTAGGGGAAAGGGGCGGGACGAGATTTATACATGGGGTAAAACCGAACCCAACAGGTTCAAACCCTCAGTGCTGAGTTCAAACAGACCCGAATTTTGCATGTTTCCTGAGTATGTTTCCTGCAATGTAAGACTTTAAATTTTTAAGAGTCGAGATGAATGTATGTAAAATGCGGGTATGATTTCCGGAATTGTCAAGCTATTTAAATCTCCTGCCCTTTTCATTGTTCTGCATATTCAATTCAGTTTCAATAGCTATTTGTTGACATAACTCTCAGGGCGACCATTATAGTATTACGGCTGCTTGACTGTTTCCACAATTTATCATCATCACAGTACAGGGTTGTAAGTTCATAGTTTTGTTGACAACTCAAAGAGGTTATTGAAGAATTATCTATCTTTTGTATGGAGTTATGAATATAAATGTTTGTTTTTTACAAGGAATTATGTACTTGAGGGGATTTAAATATACTAAACAGAATTTTATCAATAAAATACTGAAGTCAGTAACAAATACTGAGAACTTTATTTAATTTAATCTCTGCTTGGCTCTCCTGAGATCTACCCATTGAGATTTTAAGAGCATAGAATGGTGCATTAGGGGCTTGGGTTGGCATGAGTTGGCATGAGGTTTGCATCAGTACCAGAGAGGACCATGTAGATAAATTGGAAGTATGTGTTGGCACTAAATTGGTATTGGGGTTATAATGGGCTTTTGGGATGAGTGGAGCCATAGGTTTACATGGAAGGAATACGGAGTCATGAGGGTGTGCAGAAAGGCATGGGTTGGTATGAACTGTATGGGTGCCTCTGTAGGTGGGTGGCGCATGGGTTGACATGAGTCATCGTTGATGTAGCACAGAAGTGGATGGGGGGGAGGAGGGATGAATGATTGTGTAGGGTGAGGACAAGGGGACCTTTTAACCAGCCCACCTCGGCACTTGGCAGCCATGTGGCTGCCTCCAAACTGTTTCCAAATGGACAAGCCTGACTCTAGCACTCACCCACTGCAACCTTCCTGCCACCCCATGCCACCAGAAAGAAGATCCTGATACTTTTTCCGAAGGGGTGGTGAGCCAACAAATATCCTGATCTCAGTGCACTCACTTTGGAATGACAATTTGGGTCATGGTGCCACTTTGACATTGCAGCCATGAACCATAGGCGAGATTCTCTGTCGGCGGGATCCTCCACTTCGCCTGCAGCGCACTCACACCCCCGGATTTCCCAATGGTAGGAGATGGGGGTGGATGTCCACAATGGGAAACCCGATTGGCCTTCTGGAGGATGGAGGATACCACTGCTGGCGGGACACGCTGCGCCAGAAATCGGGTCTGGCGGGATGATGAATCCCATCCCATGGGCACGATTGTCTGCCCCACCGTGTCACATTCCTGTCACCCCGTGGACGGGATGCTCCGTTACGTAGGCTGGTCTATGGGATTTCCCATTGTGGAGCAGCCCCACGCCGTCGAGAAACCCCCAGGCTGCCAGCAAAATGGAGCATCCCACCGGCGGAGAATCCCAACCCACATCTTTGAGGCGGAGGGAATCTTTCCTTTTGCATCAAACTATTAGAATTGTCCGTGTGCAATTTAAAGACACAAGATGGGACGCTGCATAGTAAATAAGTGAAATATACAACTGAGCTAAGCACAGATGGCCAAACAGATTGGCTCTCTTGCAAATCTGAGACCATCACAGATGCCTTCCTTTAACCTACATGATGTTGCTGCTCAGAGCTCTTTCAATGTCCTTGAAAGCTTTGATTGGAGCAGTTTGGATCCCCATCCCCCTCCCCAGCCCTCTACCCCCACAGAAAAGATCATTTGTGTCTTTCCGAAACTGGCAGACAGCAATCTGCAGATCTGTGAATAAAACAAAGATGCATATTTGTGGATGCGGATCAGTTTGAAATATCAGAGAATAATGCAATTTTAGAGATTAATCTTGTTCTGTTCACATGTTCCGCCTGCTCGGAACTGGTTTGGCATTACAAACATTTTAAATATGTTTTGTGCTGAGTTGCTTTTAAACTGGAAAAAATCTCATGAAAACAATCACATTGACAAGCAAATTGAATTTACAGTACAAACAAAAATCAGTTTTATCTACAATGTGCGCTTTTAGAGTAAAATATTTCCTTTTCTAGCTCCTTGCTTCCATAGCAGTTTTTCATTCCCATTTTGTATGTAAATTTTCATCTGTTCACATGTCGCCCGTTTTTTTTAAAATGTGCCCTTGGGGTGTGAGAGATGTTGGCATGACAACACTGACTCTCTAATCCCTGAGGGCTTGAAGATTCAACAGCAGAGTATGTATTGTGGCCACAGTAGTCTAGTCAAGCAGAAGTAAGTGGCAACGTACGAATCATGAAGGATATTAATCATGGGAGGCACGGTAGCATAGTGGTTAGCACTGTTGTTTCACCATGGCAGGGTCTCAGATTCGATTCCCGGCTTGGGTAGCTGTCTGTGCGAAGTCTGCACGTTCTCCCAGTGTCTGGTTGGGTTTCCTCCGGGTGCTCCGGTTTCCTCCCACAAGTTCCGAAAGACGTGCTGTTAGGTGAATTGGCCGTTCTAAATTCTCACTCAGTGTACCCGAACAGGCACCAGAGTGTGGCGACTAGGGGATTAACATTGCAGTGTTAATGTAAGCCTACTTGTGACAATAATAAAGATCATTATTATTGGTGAACCAGTTGTGTTCTATCACAATTCAGCAACTCTCATATCATTCTCTTTCTTGTTTTCCTGCTGTAGGCCGCAAATAACCAGATTGGTTCATTACAAATCCATAACTGACCATGGCAGGCTTGAACTGATTTCCTTTGGATATTAATTCAGCACACTCACAAATTTCCACATGCACAGAGATGCTCCAAGTCATAGATGCCACAAGAGCGGGTGAACAAGACAAATATGTTTTTTTTTTAAACTAGTAGAAAGAAATTCAACCAAGTTAGTAAATTTCTTCTAAATGATGGAATTAAATGAAGGAATACCTAATTTAAAATTACTACCATTGATTTTCCCTATCCTTTAAGTTTGTTGGCAGTGGTAAGACAAATGGGGTTTCGATCCATCTCTCGTTGGAAGACCGAGACCCCATTTGTGACACCGAATGGAACCCTGAGGAAGTGGTAGAGGCGCCCATCTGCCTCAAACGCGGTGTACTTGCGGTCACTCGCGCAGATGGGGAGCTGGTGGTAGGCGGACTTAAGGTCCACCGTGGAAAAGACTTTGTATTTCGCGATCCTGTTAACCAGGTCGGAAATACGGGGGAGAGGATATGCGTCCAGCTGCGTAAACCTGTTGATGGTCTGACTGTAATCAATGACCATCCGGTTTTTCTCCCCAGTCCGAACTACCAGCACTTGGCCTCGCCAGGGACTGTTGCTGGCCTCGATAACTCCTTCCTTAAGGAGCCTTTGGACCTCGGACCCGATGAAGGTCCGGTCCTGGGCACTGTATCGTCTGCTCCGAGTGGCGACAGGTTTACAATCTGGGGTGAGATTAGCAAACAAGGAAGGGGGGTCCACTTTGAGGGACGCGAGGCTGCAGACAGCAAGGGGGGGAGTAGGACTGCCGAATTGGAAGGTTAAGCTCTGCAGGTTGCACTGGAAGTCCAGGCCCAAGAGTGCTGGAGCGCATAGACGGGGGAGAATGAGGAGTTTGATGTTTTTGAAAACCCTCCCCTGGACCGTGAGGTCCGCTATGCAGCACCCGGTGATTTGGACGGAGTGCAAACCCAAGGCCAATTTGATTTTATGCTTAACTGGGTGGATGGGGAGCGCCCAGCGTCTTACCGTGTCGGGGTGGACAAAACTTTCCGTGCTCCCGGAGTCCAGTAGGCATTTCGTCTTGTGTCTGTTGAGCTGGATCGTTGTCGTAGTCTTGGCGAGCGAGCGTGGTCGCGACTGGTCGAGTGTGATGGAGGCAAGTTGTGGCGAGAGTTCCAGGTCCTCCTCGGTGGCAGAGTAATCGCTGGCAGGGCCTTCCGTGTCGGCCCAAGATGGCGGCACCCAGGACCCGCACGTGGAGCCGGGGCCCCAAGATGGCGGCGCCCAGGACCCACACGTGATATCCGGGACCCAAGGTGGCGGCACCCGTGGGGACCTAGTGGCAGCTGGGGACAGTGTCAGTGGCGTCTGTGGGCCGGTTGGGGCAGCCGGGAGCGGGGGTCGGGAGGACCGTGGGCCTGTTGGGGGGGCCGGGAGGCGGGCCGGAGAGGTCGGTGCGCGTCGCGGGGACCTGGGGGGGCAGAACACCGCGTAGTGGCCCTTCTTCCCGCAGCTCTTACACAGAGCGGAGCGGCCGGGCAGCGTGGGCGGGGGTGTTTAGATAGGCCACAAAAATAGCAGCGGGGCCCCGATAGCTTGTCGGAGCGTCCCGCAGGGCAGGCCTGGGGGGGGGTCAGGGTCAGCGGAGGACAGGGGTGGCTCGTGCCACGAGGTCCAGGGGGTTACTGCGCGGCCGGGGGCGTATGTGTGGGCGTTCAGGTCGGCGACCTCCAGGGTGGTTGAAAGGGTCCGTGCCTCAGCTAGGCTGAGGGCGTTCTTCTCCAGCAATCGTTGGCGGATAGAGGAGGATTGCATGCCGGCAACATAAGCGTCTCTAATTAAAGGTTCCATGTGTTCAGTCGCCGAAACTTGGGGACAGGCGCACATTCTCCCTAGAGCTGTGAGGGCCTGGTAGAATTCGTCGAGTGACTCACCAGGGAACTGCTGTCTAGTCGTCAGGAGATGCCGTGCATATACTTCATTGACCGGCTGGAGAAAGTGTCCTTTCAGGATATCCATGGCCGCATCATAATCACTTTCGTCCTCAATCATTGAATATACCGCCGTGCCCACGCACGAGTGGAGGATGTGGAGTTTCTGCTCCTTGGTGGGTTTGCTGGCTGCAGTTGTCAGGTCACTGTTGAAGCATGCCTGCCAATGTTTAAAGATTGCAGGCGCATTTGAGGCATGCGGGTTGGTGCGGAGGCAATCAGGCGTGATGCGTAGCTCCATTCCAAAATTCTAGCTGATTAAATTGATGTACCATCAATTGGACGCGAGACACGATGAAGATCCAAACTGTGGCTTTAATCAGCTAGTTGTTAGCCCGGTGGTCGGCTACAGAGAAAGGCCGACCGCTGGGAAACCTGGGTACTTATACCCTGCCTCGGAGGCGGGGTCTACTTGCCTCTCGACCAATTGGTGAGCAGTCACATGACTCGCCCCAGCCAATCAGACGAGAGGCACATGACCAGCCAGAGCCGATGAGAAACTAATGCTCTGCACCAATGGCAGTGCTCCCACTCATATCACCACACTGGTCCAATTGTAACTAATACCACAAGAAACTCCAATGTGAGAAAAGGCTATTTATTCAATCCTGCTACACTCACACACCTGTTTTGTTTTACATCATCATTGATTCCCTCCTTATGGGACATTGGAGAATAAATTCAGCGACGCTGTCCTTCAATAGATTCAATTGCATTTGGAAGGTGTGTGACTTGGAGAATTGGTGCTACTGTGTTGTCACGTACAGTATTGGAACTCTCTCTCCTATCTGTGCTCACTACAAACAGCACTCTCCACTGAGTGAAGCTGAGTGATCTAAAACATTCACCCCCTACCTCCCTGGTAATAAAATCAAATATAGATGAATCTGTGGAACCATTGCTCCCTTTCTGAGTATATATTGATCCAAATAATTTTTAAAGGTAAATTATCAAGCCTGTGCTCCTCTCTGCAGCCCTCCCCCCCCCCCCCCCCTCCCCCAAATACTCCACTATCACTATGCTGCTATATTTGAAGGAAGCACAATTTGAATTCTAATGCAGTTCCCCTTTGGGAACTGCTGAATTACCCATGTTGTCCAATTTAAAACGCTCAGTTACTTTAACTTTACTTATTGTTTGAGTATTTTGAAAATCTGCATATGCCATCCCTCTATTTTGCCGTGTTTGGGGAAAAATCAATATAATTACTTGTAAATGTATGCCATTTGTAAGTTCCAATGGGGATCATCTACATTCAGGACCACAGATAATAATTTAACTGGATCCACTTCCCTCTCCCATAATTGGTTCATCTTATGTTTGGTTTAACAATGTGTTGAACCTCCATGAGAATAAACAAACTGATATTAACGGCACCGATGTAGCTTTAACACTGAAGTGCCATTTAGGGCACGATGTTAAGCATCAGGAGTTCCTGACTCTCCACAAAACAGCTCGTATTGAACTTATTGATTTATTTTTAACCAGCCATGAAAATCTATAATCATGTCCTGACCATGAGCCCAGCTGATGGTGTGTACAATGAATACGTTATCCTGACTACATGAGTTGGATTGAATTTAAATAAGAAAATTCAATAATTTATTTTCATTTTTGAAAAAACTAAAGACAAACATAATCTGCTGTTTACAGTTGGCTTGTTAGACAAGCATAATCATGTAATGATCTGTTAGATATTGGTGCTTTGTTTGCGTATTTCACACAATCTCAGAATAATTACAGCACAGATAAAAGGCCATTCAGCTGTCATGATGTGCTCGCTTTTTGAAGGAGCAATTTACCTCCAGGACCTACTCCCCATAGCTCTGCATCTTCTTCCTTTTCAGGAAATAATCCAATACCCTCTTAAATGCTTGGATTGAATCTACCTCCTCCACACTCTCAGGCAGTGCATTCTAGATTCCAACTATTTGTTGCACGAAATTGTTGTTCCTCATGTCTCCATTGCTTTTTTTGTCCCACAATTATTTTAAGTCTGTGCCCTCTTGTTCCTGATCCTACTGCCAATGGGGAAAAGTTTTTCCTTTTCCATTCTGTCCACATCCTTCGTGATTTTGCGTATCTCCATCAAATCTCCTCTCAACTATCTCTTCTCCAAGAAAAAGAGACCCAACCTCTCCAAATGTCATGGCCAGAATTCTCCGGCCCTCGCCGGGTCGCCCCGCTGCTGGCCCGGCGATTCTCCGGCAGCGATTCTCGGATGCTCGCGGGATCGCCGCTGAGCCGGTCGGGGGCCATTGAAAGCCCCCCCCCCCCCCCCCGGTGATTCTCCGGGCCTCGACAGGCCGAGTGCCTGCTGAGTTCGGCTGAATCCCGCCGGCATGAGTTACGTATGGTCCCACCCGGCAGGACCTCAGCATTCTGGCTGCGGGGACCATCCTCGTTGGGGGGGGGATCCGACCCCGAAGTGGGCCTCCACGGTGGCCTGGCCCACGATCGGGGCCTACTGTAGGGCTCCGCCATATTGCCCGGGGGCTGGGGCGGAAATGGGAATCCACGCACATGCGCGGATTCACGCCAGCTGTGGCGCGCATGAGCAGACTCGCGCCGGCCATGGCGCACATGCGCGGACTCGCACTGGCCGTAGCGCGCCGGCTTTCAGCCACTGGAGCTGACACCATTCCAGCGCCGTACCACCCACTAGGAAGGGGTGGATACCTGAGGCTAGTTGATGCCGGAGTGGCTCGCGCCACTTTTCTCGCCGGCGTCAGAACTTGGCCGTGGGATTGGAGAATCCTGGCCCATGTGTAACTGAAGTTCCTCATCCCTGGAACCATTTTCATGAATCTTCTTCCCACCCCCTCTAATACCTTCACATCTATCTGAAAGTGCGGCACCCAAAACTGGATGCATTACTCGAGATGAGGCCAAACCAGTGTTGTACAAAAGTTTAACATAACCTCCTTGTTTTTGCTCCGGCTAATAAAGCCTAGGATATTCTGTAACTTTCTGTTTCCTGCATCACCATTCAATTTCATGTACATGTCATTAATGTCTCTTTTATTCCATGAATCACAAATTTGCACACAAGTCTGTTGTGTGACACTTTATCAAATGCCTTTTGGAAGTCCATGTACACCACATCAACAGCACTACTTTCATCAAACCTCTCTGTTACCTCATCAAAAAACTCTAGCAATAGTTAAACACAATTTGCCCTCAACAAATTTGTGTTGTCTTTCCTCAATTAACCAGCATTCACCTAAGTGACAATTAATTTTGTCCTGAATTATTGTTTCTCGAAGCTTCTCCACTTGCTATCCTGTAATAACTTGAATGTCTATGTTTCATTCCGTGAAATCCTGAAAATTGAACTATGCTTTCTTTATTGAACCCCTGGGCTTCTTTCAAGTCTAAACTTTTCCAATGGTTGAAGTGGCATCTAATTCTCACTGATACAAGCACGGAGATTTCATCTGCACTCTGCATCATGTGCAGCAAAGTTGTTAATTTGCTCCTGAGCAGTCATCATTTTAATTTATTAATAAGAGCTCTAGGTTCCACAGCTACCAGCTTGAATATAATGTTAGAATTGATATTTTATGAGTAATAATGTGAGTGGAAGTGATTAGAGGCCCACTCACTCAAAAGGGGTGAGGCACGGCAGGCTTGCTGCTAAGCTCATTCCAAAACACGCTAGAGCAGTAGGTTGGAGCTATTTTGTATGCTAATTTATGGATATAAATTTGGCCTCCAGAAGCTTATTTTGCACTTGTATTTCACACACTGCATCTTCCGACTGGCGTTTATTTATTCCTTCGCTAATTCATCCATTCACTCCATTGTGGCTCTGCAGAGTAATTAAATTTTCTGAGTTTGTACAATAAATACTTTATTCCTAAAATCAAACATTGGTACAAATGTGCTTTTTTAAGTATGTGGTATAACAAACCTCTCATTAATATGATGCATTTGGGACAACTTGCTCATTTTCCTTTTTTAGTAAAGGGCAGCTTCTACTTTGTAGAGACGCAAAAGTGATGATACCTTGATTGCAACCTAAATCCAGAATACATTGTGTGGACTCCCCTCAGGAAGACTTTTCACAGCACACGCGGTATAACTTCTGGTGAAGACTCTTGCTGAGCTGTGTGCTGGGAGAGAGTCTATTGGATCTCCTACATTTTATGAATGGAATCCCATTTTACTGTTACTCTGAATAGAGGCACTTGCAGTTAAAATACTGATGGGAGAGAATTCCCTTGTGTAATTTGGTGTAAGTTGTTTCCACTGGTTAACCGCTGCCAAGATTGATTCTTCACATGTTATTTGGCCTTTTCTATGATCTGAGTGTAATACCCCTCAACGAGACCAACGGGGATGACACAATTGACCTCCCCGTGGGACTCGTGGAATACGAGCTGCTGCCAAAGGAGGAGGTCAATTGTGTCATCCCCGTGGTCCCATCATCTGGGACTCAGAGAAACAACCCTTAAAAGCCAGCCTGGATTGGGTCTGGTGTGATCGGTAGTCCTGGTTCGGACCTATGTGTTGTATGATGCATTGCGGCCGTTTCATTTGGTTGAAAATAAACTGCCGATTTGATTCACCTTCTCAGATCTCCTGAACTTTTCTACTGGCGATAAGAAAAGACTATGGTTGCAATTTTGGAAGTCCAGACCGAACTTGAATTCCTCAGTACAAGAGCATGATTGGTGAAATTTTTTTAATTCTGCTTTTGGAAGGCTAGGGGCCTTGGTCACAGGCATGGAAGATTGGTTCCAGTATACCAAATTGATGAGATATTTCTTCCAGGCAAATGGTTTATAGGAGTTTCCCGGCAAAAGGTAATACTCCTGACTGCCTGCGGAGTTCCGACTTTCAGTGTGATCCAAAGTCTCACCTACCTGGCAGGCCCAGATTGGAAGACCTGTAGTGAACTTGTGGAGTCTGCCGCAAATCATTACAACCTTAAACCATCAGTGATCGTACAAAGATACCGGTTTACCATGGCCGGGTGAATCACAGGAGTGTCAGTCACGGAATTCCTGACATTGCCTTCGCAAGCTGGCTGAGTATTGTGACTATGGCCCATCCTTCCCAGAGATGTTGCAAGATCACCTAGTGTGTGACATTAATAACCCATGGCAACCCAACAGATACAGTTGTCAAAATTGGCCTTGGATCAAAAAAACAGCTGCAGAACTATCACTTTCATGTGAAAGCATGGAAACGGGATGCAGGAGCTCCAGGGCTCCATGGGCTATGATGTATACAATGTTGGCCGCCTCCCCATTCCAGTGAGAATGCCCCCTAAGAGCAGGGCTTATGGGACCTAGTCGTCACGTATGCAACAATACGATCTGACCCATTGGCCAAGAACCAACAGAACCTGATGAGCCCATCTCCCCTGAGGACAAGGAAGTCGACTCACAACAGTGCTGCACTTGTGGTCGCAGGAACCTTAGCCGTCGAGGGCACCAGAATCAATAGCAAATAATAATAATCTTTATTGTCACAAGTAGGTTTACATTAACACTGCAATGAAGTTACTGTGAAAAACCCCTATTCGCCACATTCCGCCGCCTGTTTGGGTACTTAGAAGGAGAATTAAGAATGTCCAATTCACCTAAGAGCAAATGTTTTGGGACTTGTGGGAGGAAACCGGAGCACCCGGAGGAAACCCACGCAGACACGGGGAGAATGTGCAGACTCTACACAGACAGTGACCCAAGTCAGGAATTGAACCTGGGACCCTGACGCTGTGAAGCAACAGAGCTTACCACTGTACTACTGTATATGGCGCCTTGGTCGGATAACAAAAGCATCCTGAGCCAGAGTTCTACATGCATCTTGCCCAACCTGATGAGGATGATTGCATGTAACTAAATTGCATTACAGCACCTAAAGTAGCCCTAATTAAGATAAACCTCCAGATGAATGGCCACCTCTTGGTGGTGGAAATCTTTACGGGGGCTGCTGTCTTGGTCACTGGACAACATACTTTCCAGAAACTTTATTTGGGGATACAGCATCTGGGGCCCAGTTGGCGACGTGTACAGGGAACCATTGAAAATTATTGAGACTACATTGACCCCAGTTACCTATGGACAACAATAAGTTCGACTGTCACTGGTAGTGTCCAGGGACCCAGACCCAATCTTCTAGGCCGCAACTCATTACAGAGCTTCCAGCTAGATTGGCAACAGATTTTTTGCATCTGTTCAAAATACTTTGAATTTGGGAAAATGCCAGTAGGTCTTCCATGAAGGCCTAGGGAAGATAAATGGGGCCACGGCTAAAATTTACATTGACACGGATGCCCAACCCAAATATTTTAGTGCCCGCCTAGTCCCATATGCCCTCCTGTCAAAGGTAGACAACAAGCTGAGCCAACTGGAGAACTTGGGGATTATACACCCGGTCCAATTCGCAGAGTGGGCAGCACCAGTGGTCTCAGTGCTGAAGCCGAACAGGTCCATCTGCTTATGTGACAACTTTAAATGACAGTCAACAAGGCCTCCCGCTTGGGCAGGTACCCCATACTACGTGTGGAAGACCTATATGCAAAGCTGGACATGAGCCACGCGTCCCTCCAATTGGAGTTGGACATGCCATCCAAAAACTATATGTAACTATTTTAAAAAAAATAAAATTTAGATTACCCAATTATTTTTTCCAATTAAGGGGCAATTCAGTGTGGCCAATCCACCTACTCTGCACATTTTTGGGTTGTGGGGGCGAAACCCACGCAGACACGGGGAGAATGTGCAAACTCCACACGGACAGTGACCCAGAGCCGGGATCGAACCTGAGACCTCAGCGCCGTGAGGCAGCTGTGCTAACCACTAGGCCACCGTGCTGCCCTAAATATGTAACTATTAACACCCACAGGGGATTTCATGAGTACACCAGTCTCCCATTTGGGGTGTTGTCTGCATGTGCCATTTTCCAGCGGGTTATTGAAGGCATTCTTCAAAAGCACCCCAGGATATCAGTTTACCTTGTCAATGTACTCATTACAGAAGCCTCCGAGTAGGAATAACTGGACAACCTGGAAGACCTCCATCGATTCTCAGAAGTAGGTCTAAGAGAGGCAAGGTAGTCTTCAAGCAAAATAAGTTATATTCCTGGGATAATGGGTTGACAAAAGGCAGGTTGCACTCAGTAGGAGAGCGAGTCCAAGCCATGAAGCAGGCCTAACACCAGAAAACTTGACAGAGCTAAGGCTTATTAATTATTGCAGACAATATATTCCGAATCTAGCAACCATACTGGCGCCTCTGCATACAATCCTAAAGAAGCATCAATAATGGGCATGGATGGCATCACAAGATGAGGCATTTACCAGTGTAAAGTGGCAGAAATTATCCTTCAGGCTACTGATTCATTATGACCGGTCAAAACCATTGATCCTGACGTATGATGACTCTCCATATGGCATTAGGGCAGTATTGTCCCACTGATGGGACGATGGGACAGAGCGACCAATGGCATACACATCAAGAACCTTGGCTAATGCAGAGCACCTTTACGCTCAAATTAAAAACAAAGGTCAGGCCGTGATCTTTGCAGTCAAAAAGTTTTACCAATACAGCTAAGGATGTAATTTCACAATAATTACGGACCACAGCCTTTACTCGGTCTTTTCAAAGAAGATATAAAGATACCGCCAATAGCTTCAGCCAGGATTCAGCAATGGGCATTGCTGTTGGCAGCATACAAGCATACTTCTGAATACCATCCAGGCACACAGATTGCGCTCATGTATGACCTCAGCTGATTTCCATTTCATGTGCAGCTCCCATCCCTGCCAGTAGTGGATGAGGTTGTGTTGCAACTTAATTTCATGGTCATGTTACCTGTATGGGCCTCACAAATCTGTGCATGGACTCAAAAGGATCCTACATTGGCAAACTGGTGCCACGTCATCCTACATGGGGGAGTACAGGGGAAACTTCCGGAAGAAGTACAAGAATTCACAACTAAGCAGCAGGAGATCAGTGTAGAGGGCGGCATCCTCCTGTGGGGAGCCTGTGGGGTTGTCATGAGGTAAGGCTGGAAAACCAGTTTGCAGGACTTGCACAGTGTACATCCAGGGGTTTCCAAAATGAAAGTAATCGCCAGGAGCTACATGTGGTGACCAGGGCTTGATGGTGATATTGAGAAGATAGTGCAGCAGTGTACGGCTTGCCAAGAATATTAGAAGCTCTTGGCATCAGTCTCACTGCACCCATGAGAGTGGCCGGGGTGCCCTCGGGTGTGTTTGCATGCCAACTTCGCTGGGCCCTTCCTGGGGGGTCAATGTTTCTGCTGCTGATCGATACCCACGCAAAGTGGATAAATATATACCAGATGCCTTCCACCAATTTGCAAGTCACCATATGAGAAGCTACGCCAATAATTTAGCAACCATGCGATTCCAGAGGTGCTTGTTACCGATAATGGTAATCCTTTCACAAGTGAAGAATTTCAGGGGTTTATGCAAATAAGTGGAGTGAAGCACATTCAAACAGGCCCATGTCACCCTTCTTTGAATGGTCTGACTGAGCGGGCAGTGAAAACATGTAAGAGGGGCATGAAAAAACAAACCACGGGTTAATTGAAACAAAACACGCAAAGAAAGGTTAGGATGGTTAAAAATGGCAAAAAGCCTAAAGGCTTTGGCCGCGATTCTCCGCAACCACGATGGGTGGTAGAATAGCGGGAGGTCCGCTCCCGCACCTCCCGATATTCTCCCACCCCCCCCAAAATGGCGTGTCCGGTTTTCTGACACACCGCTCGGAGAAACGCGGGGGCGGCCCACGATTCTCCAACCCGGATGGGCCGAGTGGCCTGCCGTTCCCGATCTGTTCACAACGGCGGCAACCACACTTGGTCACTGCCGTCGTGAACATGGTGCGCCAGGTAAGTGTGGGGCCTAGGAAGGGCGGATCGGGGATCGAGCACCACGATCGTGCTCGGGAGGGGACTGGCCCCCAATCGGTGCTCACCGATCATCGGGCCGGCGTCACAAGGGGACGCACAGTTTCCCCTCCGGCGCCCCACAAGATCAAGCCGCCACGTCTTGCGGGGTGGCTGAGGGGAAAGACAGCAACCGCGCATGCGCGGGTTTGAGCTGTCCAACCCGCGCATGCGCGGATGACGTCATTAGGCGCCGCCGTGGTGTCATTCTTGGCGCGCCGGGCCTTGAAGCCAGGGACAAGGCCCGGCCGCCGAGTTTCCCGGTACGGCCCGCCTATCCCCCCGGGTAGGGGAGAATAGGGGGACGGGAGAGGCTTCCAACGCCGTTGTGAACCTCTCCAGGTTTCACGACGGCGTCGGGCCTTGCGGAGAATTCCACCCTTTGTATCTTAATGCACATAGCATTTGGCATAAGGTCGATGAGTTGACAGAGCAAATCGAGGTAAATGGATATGATCTCATAGCCATTACGGGGACATGGTTACAAGCAGATCAAAACTGGAATCAGGATATCTGACCTTTTAGAAAGAAAGGAGGGAAGGAAATGTTGGTGGGGTAGCACGCCTAATAAGAGATGAAATGAGGGCACTTGTGAGAAATGATCTCGACCCTGATGATGTAGCGTCCATTTGGGTGGAAGTTAAAAAACAGTAATAGAAAGGAGATATTTGTATCAGTAGTGTATAGACCCCCAATCAGTAGCCACACTATAGGAAAGGGTACAAATCAACAAATAATAGGAGCATGTAAAAATAATAGAACAATAATTATGGGTGACTTTAACCTTCATGCTGATTGGGTGAATCAAGTTGGTAAAGGTAGCTACGACAATTAATTCATAGAGTGCATTAGGGATTGTTTCCTGGAGTAAATGTCATGGAGCCAACCAGGGAACAGACTATGGAGTTGGATACCAGTTGGATCTGGTAAAGTGTAATGAGGCAGGTTTAATAAATGACCTCAGAGTAAAAGATCCCCTTGGAAATGGTGATCACAACTTGGTAGGATTTAATATTCAGTTTGAAAGTGAGAAACTTGGTCAGAAACAATTGTATTGAGGTTAAATAAAGAGAATTACAATGAAATAGAGGTAGAGTTAGTGAAAGTGGACTGTGTGGATAGTTTAGCAGAAAAGACTGTAAACAAGCAGTTGCGTACATTTAAGGAGGTAAATAATGCCTCTCAGCAAAAATACATCCCAAAAAGGAGAAAACATTTTAAGAGTGGTATAAACCAACTATGGCAAAACAAGGAAGTTAAGGAAAGTACTAAGTTGAAAGTAAAAGCGTATAAGGAGGCAAAAGTCAGTGATAGCCCCAAAGATTGGGATGAATTCAGAATCCAGTAAATGAGGTCTAAAAAGATAATAAGGAGGGAGAAAATAGACTACAAGGGCAAACTAGTGAGGAAAATAAAAACTGGCAATAAGAGCTTGTTTAACTATATAAAAAGGAAGAGATAGGTCAAAATGAGCATCGGCTCATTTGAACCGAACCACAATGTTTGTAAATATCTAGCTATGATTGACAGTTTCTGACCACATGAAACACAGTTAAGTGTTTTCTGCGGAGAAAAAGATGAAGTGGAATCACTTAATGCCGAGATATTTATAATCGTGGTTGGGTTCAATTGGTGGAGGTCTCAGATGAGGGGTCTGGTGAGTTTTTGATGGGGTGTCTGGTGGGGATCTCTGATGGGGGGATCTGGTGGCGTCTCTAATGGGGGGATCTGGTGGGGTGGAATGGGAGGTGGGATGGGAAGGATTTGCATCCTCCAAGGACATTAGGGCACCTACCTTAAATACTTACACTCTTGACCCACCGCAAGGTTCCTTGCGTCAGGGCCATGCTTGCAAATACTTGCACCAATCCACGTCCAAGAGAATACCGGCCCAGAGAGCCATGGAGATAATCTGGTGTTAAGCCTTTTAGTAGGATGTAAATGGGTCAAACTGATCTCGCTGCATCCTCCCGCTGGCACGGGGTGCAAACCTTGATACCGGAGGACCGGAGCATTGCAAATGGATTGGAGTTACCTGTTTTTTTTCCCTCGCATGGGATTCTCCGCTACATTGGTAGCTCCACGACCGGCGGAGGATAGCAGATAATTCCCCCCCTCCCACACATCTGGAGTACTGTGAACACGTCCCCTTATTTAAGAAAAGATATTATTTCATTGGAGGCAGCTCAGAGAAGGTTCACTGGGACGATCCCCGTTATGGAGGGATTGTCTTATGAGCAAAGGTTAAATAGGTTTCGACTCTAGTCATTGGAATTTAGAAGAATGAGAGGTAATTTCATTGAAGCATAGTGTTGGATTCTCCGTTCCTGAGACTAAGTGTTGACGTCGGGGCAGCATTCATGGACTTTCACGACAGCAAACATGACGTCAAACATGGAGGGACTAATCACTTGGAACACAATTGATTCCAATGAAAAACGGTGTGAGATTCGGTGGGTCCATGATTAACACTCGTGAGGCTGATAAATTGCAACCGCACATACACATTACAATACCCACACACTCATCCCAGCCAACAAGATGACACTGGTTGCACTGGAGTGCACCCATCCCGCTGACGGGTCGGCTGGAGCCAGAAGGCTCCTATGAGAGTGCCCTGGGGAGTCACCCATAAGACCTGTGGCCCTAAGTTCACAGTGGGCAGTCAGCTATATGGCTGCCTTGCAGGACATGGCAATGGTGTTCCATGCCCATCCACCCTGACCCCACAGCCCACCTCCTGGCCATCCCCCATTACCCCCCCCCAACCCTGGCAAAAGCCCTCCCAACCAGTGGTACGCCTGTCAGCAAACTACGGTGATGTTGGACACTTTCTGTACCGCCTCTCTCTCCCTCGTCAGCCACAACGCCGGTTTCATGACTTTTAAAAGCACAAGTGAACCTCACCATCGGGAATTCGGCCCATCGGAGGCGGAGAATCGCTGAGGCCCCAGAGAATAGCGGTCGGGCCTGCTGATGATCGGTGTTCACTGTACATGCATTCTGGAATGCAATGACACTTCTGTCGAGGCAACGGAGAATTGCAATTGCGTGCAAAATCAGCGCCTGCCGCAATTTCGGTGTCAGAACTGATTCTCCGCCCAATCGCATTTTCCGACTCTGGCGTCAACCAACGGAAATTCCGACCCATAGAATTCTTAAAGGGCTTGACAGGGTAAATGCTGAGAGAGTGCTTCCTCTCATGGGAGAGTCTCGGACTAGGGGGCACAATGTCAGAATAAAGGGATGCCAATTAAAAACTGAGATGAGAGGCAGCACGGTGGTGCAGTGGCTTAGCCCTGTTGCCTCACGGCGCCAAGGTCCCAGGTTCGATCCTAGCTCTGGGTCACTGTCCGTGTGGAGTTTGCACATTCTCCCCGTGTTTTGTGGGTTTCACCCCCACAACCCAAAGATGTGCAGGATAGGTGAATTGGCCACGCAAAATTGCCCCTAAATTGGAAAGAATGAATTGGGTACACCAAATTATTTTTTAAAATAGACCGAGATGAGGAGGAATTTCATCTCTCAGAGTGTTGTGAGTATTTGGAACGCCTTGCCACAGAAAGCTGTGGGGGCAGAGTCCTTGTGTATATTAAAGGCTGCCGTACATATATTGTTGATCAGTAAGGGAATAAAGGGTTATGGGGAAAGAGCAGGAAAGTGGACGTGAAGAATATCAGATCAGCCGTGATCTTATTCAATGGCGGAGCAGGCTCGAGTGGCCGAACAGCCTACTCCTGTTTCTATTTCTTCTGGTCTAATATTAACTGAGACAGGTGTAAATGAGGGGTTTCTCAGTCTGAAGAGTGTGGAGAGTTCACTTGCAATATCTGTCGCTGGCAATCACTTTTATCAGTGGGTGTTTTTTGCTGCAATTCTGTCTGCACAAAGCTGGAGTTATACCACACTGCTTGCAAAAGAAGGAGAGCACCAGAGGATTTTTCACTATGCCATAGTTTTGTGCAATCTGTCCACATAATGTAACCCTTTAAGCCGTAGTATACTTGCGGTCAATCTATTCTATATCTCTTTCAAGGCTATTATATATTTTCTGAAATTGCTTTGCCAAACTGAATTCAATGCTCCCAATGGGAATTGACCACAGCTCTGTGGGATTGACACACAACTTCCTCACTTTTCAAATTCTAACTGCCTTGAGAAAAAAGGTCAGCATTCCATTCTTGACAAGTAGATTGTAGTTCACAAGGATCAAAAATACCTGAAAAAACCAGATAATCCAAAATTTCCAACCATGTTTCACTGTGAAAGACCCATGGGTATTAGTCAATGAGGATAAAAACAAGTAGGCACACGACATTCCGGAAGAAACTGCTGTGAATTTTGGTGAGTCACTTGGAAATATCATGTTACAGAAGAATGTTGATGAAAGCAAAATTCCTTTGACTGACAGATTTCAAATACATCAATTAATTTCTTCTTTTAACTTTTGTCAGGCTCTTTATTTTTCATCAGATTTTGTTTGAGAAGTGGACTGGCCCTAATCCCACTGAGGTGGCAACTAGCAGCTGCCTCTGACAGGCTGTAAGAAGCAAATAATTGCCCTGGCAATATATGTAATAAGCATTTTGTATCTGCACGGTAGCATTGTGGATAGCACAATTGCTTCATAGCTCCAGGGTCCCAGGTTCGATTCCGGCTTGGGTCACTGTCTGTGCGAAGTCTGCACATCCTTCCCGTGTGTGCGTGGGCTTCCTCCGGGTGCTCTGGTTTACTCCCACAGTCCAAAAATGTGCAGGTTAGGTGGATTGGCCATAATAAATTGCCCTTAGTGTCCAAAATTGCCCTTAGTGTTGGGTGGGGTTACTGGGTTATAGGGATAGGGTGGAGGTGTTGACCTTGGGTAGGGTGCTCTTTCTAGGAGCCGGTGCAGACTCGGTGGGCCGAATGGCCTTCTTCTGCACTGTAAATTCTATGATTAATTTGGAACCTTTTCAAATGAAACTCAGAAAGGTAAGTAATATTAATAAACAATGGTTTTAAGGAATGCCAGATGGGCTAATTTCATCATTCTGAAGATTAATGTGATATGAATTGATATAGAAGGTCAAGAATTGAGGAGGTTCCTCTCCCTGTTCAGATCCCTCTCGATTTATATCCCCAAGGCCTTCTTTTACATGGTAGACAAACTAATCATGGCGTTTCAGTGTGTGTGTGTGTGTGTGCAAAGAAATGAAAAATGAAATGAAATGTGAATCGCTTATTGTCACAAGTAGGCTTCAAATTAAGTTACTGTGAAAAGCCCCTAGTTGCCACATTCCAGCGCCTGTTCGGGGAAGCTGGTACGGGAATTGAACTGTGCTGCTGGCCTGCCTTGGTCGGCTTTCAAAGCCAGCTCTTTAGCCCTATGCTAAACCAGAACTCAAGGACCCAAAAGAAGGTCCGACAGCAATGAGTAGATTAAGGGGCCGAGATACTCTGATCCTGAGGCTATGTGTTGATGCCATCTTAAACACTGTCGCATTTTACGTCAACAGACCCTCAGGAGCAGTAATTCCAATCACCTCAGTATGCCAGCACGGCACTGAAGCGGCCCACGCTGCTCCAACTGCTGATGGCGGCATCAAATGGGCGTCACGGATCTGTGCATATGCACTGCGAATGGCGCCAATGCAAGCATGCGCAGTGCGACCGGTGCAGTTGCACGCATGCACGGTGGCTCCCTTCTCTGTGCGGGCCCGGACGCAACATAGTGTAGGGCTACAGGGGCTGGTGCGGAGCAAAAGAGGCCCCCAGCCCGAGAGGCTGACCCGCTGATTTGGTAGGCCCCAATTGCGGGCCAGGCCACACCGAAAGCCCTCCCCGGGGTCGGACCACATTCCCTCCACCACCAGGCCGCCCCCGGATGGATGCACGCTGAGGTCCCGCTGGATAAGACCACATGTGAACGGCGACGGCGGGACTCGGATTTATGTTGCGGCCGTTTGGCCCATCCCGGATGGAGAATCGCCGGGGCGGGGGGGGGGGGGAGGCGGGCACAGCCCCCGACCGGTGCCGCGCCGACCGCACCTGTGCGAATTGTGCCGATTCTCTCCTGGAGCATCGCTGGACTGGCGTCGGGGTGGTGTCGTGCGATTCGCGCTCGGCCCGCCGATTCTCCGGCCCCGCATGGGCTGAGAGAATCCCGACCAGGGTTTTTTGAAGGGAGGAGGGATCTGTAAACAAGCCATGTGACAAAGGTAGAAGGTGAGGGAGGGGGAGGAAACCGGGGGGAGGGAGTGAGAAGTAGATGTAAGAGACAAGGGACAAAATCACAGGGAACGGGCCCGAGGGCAGGCTGAAAACCAAAGTAAATGGTAAGATCACCCTTAAATATGCACTCAGGCCACGCTGGGGAGCATGTTTTTCCTTTTGTTTTCTCTGTTTTTGTTTTATAATTTTAATTTAATTTTTCCCTTTTTTGAGCAGGTATGCAACATATAATTTAACTTATGAACTGAAACATAAAATGTGAAAACTAATAAAAACATTTTAGAAAAAGAATTGGGAAGGAAAATAATATTTAAGCTTGAGTATTGTCAAAAATGTAATTTTGTCAAAGCTTTCCACCTTGCACTCATCAGGACAACCGCAGGAATACCAATTTCAGGGGAGACAACAACTTTATACTTTATGAGTATATACTGCTTATTACACAAATGAGCAATATGGCATGTGAATTTCAGTGCCAGTGTGATGCCAGGTATATAGGCCATTCGCCCCAAAGACTCGTGGATTGTCTCAAATAGCATGTCACTTCAGCTGTTCACAACAGGTAAAGCACTGACTATACTCAATCAGCCTGTGCTTGCAAAATGCAAAACACAGAGCCCAACATTAGATGTGATTCATGATTGGACAGAATTTGCGAAATAATCCTCAGTGTGCCAAAACATTACGCTGGCAACCAATTTAAGATTCTCAATCAGACCGCAGTGTGGCACTTTTGCATGTGCTGGAAGCTACATATATTAATTCACAGGACCCTGTTCTTTGTAGACAGAAATAACATATACACACATTGAGCTTGTTGCAGCAACACAAAACAAGGGATAGCCATTCCCTGGTTCATTCCACAGTGCAATGCATCGACCAAATAGAGTCAGGCTGTCTGGTTTAGATTTCAAATAGTGCTTGGCAATTAACTGTCAGTCACCATCAACTGGTGAATTCTCCAAGGCTACCAATCGGAGGCCACTTTCCAACTAATCAACACTTTCTTCTCATACAGATTAAAGTTGTTTCTTCCCCTGACCTTGGTATTCTTGCAATTATACTGGTGAGGACTAAACAAAAAGCTTCAACATGTCATTTTCAGCAACACTCAAGTCCTGTACTACCAAACGACTAGTAAAATTAAAGCTATTGTAATGCTAAAACTAGAGAAACATTTTAATTGCAGGATCAGCCCTTATTAATGACCTCCATTCATATTAGATTTAGCAACAGCAATTGTTTACTGTTGAATTTAAGAAAATCAGAAAATGCGACTTAGAATTAGCAATTTATAGGCACATCTCCATTCCAAATTCTAAATGTTGCCAAATAGGCATAACTGTCACTAACACATTGTAAATAACCCAACACATCATATTTAAGATATGGTAGCAAATTTCAACCCTTCAGTTTTTAGTCAGCAAGAGTGTGGTTTACCAATGTTTTCTTATCTATAATTGATTGGACATACAATATAGACATAAATAATAATTTGTCAACCTATGTTCTACGGTTACCAGAAAACTCTCTAGTTTTACTTTCCAAAGCAGTAGTTCATTAAAAATTTAATGGAACCCATTATTTTGGATGGTAGGTCATTGAAACTTGGGCTAATTTTCAAATGTGAATCAAAACATCCCATTGCAATAGCAATAGGGGTTGGTTTAGCACAGGGCTAAAGAGCTGGCTTTTAAAGCAGACCAAGGCAGGCCAGCAGCATGGTTCAATTCCCGTACTAGCCTTCCCGAACAGGAGCTGGAATGTGGTGACTAGGGGCTTTTCACAGTAACTTCATTTGAAGCCTACTTGTGACAATAAGCAATTTTCATTTCACAAGACTTCTCTGGTATAGCGTTATCAAATTGAAACAAAATTAATTTGAGTGAGATTAGACTTTACAACCTGGATGTTGACCTAACTCACTCAATGAGAATGGGACAATATTAGAATCAATTGAAGCTAATGGAGCATTTAATAGATTGGTGTTTAAATTTATCTAATTGGGTTTTGTTCAAATTGGGGCTATATTTGGTTTGACCACCTCTTTAGTCATAGTGACTTATTTGTTAAAACTAAATACAACCCACAAATGTTTTTTGAGACCACTGGACAAGACATCAGCCAGGATTTTCCAAACTCCATTCCTCTCCCAAGGCGGGTTTTCCGGCTGCAGAGGCAGCTCGTCATTGACTGCCGGTGGGATCTTCTGATCCTGCTGAAGTCAATGGCGTTACTCACTGGCCAGCCAGCCTGGAAATTTCCATCTGTAATATTCCTTCATTTCGCAGTTAACTCACCCCTCTCCTTTATCCTCAGCAGTTTTCCAGTTTTCTTGCCTTCCCTGGCCTTTTTGTACGTAAGTTCAGCTCAAGTCCTTGCAATCTTCCAATGAAAGTGTTAACTTAGAACATAGAACATAGAACATAGAATAGTACAGCACAGAACAGGCCCTTCGGCCCTCGATGTTGTGCCGAGCCATGATCACCCTACTCAAACCCACGTATCCACCCTATACCCGTAACCCAACATCCCCCCCTTAAACTTACTTTTTAGGACACGACGGGCAATTTTTCATGGCCAATCCACCTAACCCGCACATCTTTGGACTGTGGGAGGAAACCGGAGCACCCGGAGGAAACCCACGCACACACGGGGAGGACGTGCAGACTCCGCACAGACAGTGACCCAGCCGGGAATCGAACCTGGGACCCTGGAGCTGTGAAGCATTTATGCTAACCACCATGCTACCGTGCTGCCCTTAAGGCTGTTGTTATTGTATTTAAGCCTGGTCAATGGACAGCTTAAAGTGGAGGCGCGTAGAGACCACATTTATCAGTAGATAGAAACCTAAGGGTCATTGAATGCTGAAATAAATGACTATTATCTTAAATCAATACTTGTTGCATTACTCACTGAGTGCCAGTACTTATATCACTTGAAACCATTTCAAAAACAGTACATTCGCGGTGGAAATCTGCATATATCTTTTTAATTATGAGTTGTGCTTTCTGATAATACATATTGTACTTCAACATCTGTTACAGGATTAAATAACTTGAGTTGAATCCATTATTAGGATAGAGCTACCAATTTAAAAATTCCTCTAGTTTTGGCATTACAACGCTTAATATCCTTGGCTGATGAGTCAATAAAGCTGGCAGTATGTTTCTGAGCATAATACGAGGTAGGCATGCTTTGATATCAAAGTATTCAACAACCTAAACAAAAAAGATTGCATTTCTTTATCATCCCAATTCTCTTAACTTTAGTTTTCTTCCACCAACATTTTCATGATTTTGTCTCACTAATTTATTTTCCAAGTGACATTGCAGAAGAATAGTGTCATTGCAGTTCAGCTATCTTCTTTAGTATAAATGCTAATTTCCAGGGATCACATGATGGGAGCATGGCCATGTCTGCGTTTTCGCGAACTCCTTAAGACCATAAGACATAGGAGCAGAATTAGGCCACTCGGCCCATCGAGTCTGCTCCGCCATTTAATCATGGTTGATATTTTTTTCACCCTATTCTCCTGCCTTTCCCCCATAACCCCTAAAAAGAATCTATCTATCTCTGCCTGAAAGAGACTCAGTTATTTGGCATCCACAGCCTTCCTGCGGCAAAGAGTTCCACAGATTCACCACCCTCTGGCTGAAGAAATTCCTCCTCATCTCTGTTGAAAGGATCATCCCTTTAGTTTGAGATTGTGCCTCTAGTCTAGTTTATCCTACAAGTGGAAACATCCTTTCCACATCCACTCTATCCAGGCCTCGCAGTATCCTGTAAGTTTCAATAAGATCCCCCCTCATCCTTCTGAACTCCAATGAGTACAGACCCAGAGTCCTCCACCGTTCCTCATACGATAAGTTCTTCATTCCACGTATTATTCTTGTGAACCTCCTCTGGACCCTTACCAAGGCCCGCACATCATTCCTAGGTACGGGGCCAAAAACTGCTCACAATACTCCAAACAAGGTCTGACCAGAGTCTTACACAACCTCAGAAGTACATCCCTGGTCTTGTATTCTAGCCTTAGAACATAGAACATAGAACAGTACAGCACAGAACAGGCCCTTCGGCCCTCAATGATGTGCCGAGCCATGATCACCCTACTCAAACCCACGTATCCACCCTATACCCGTAACCCAACAACACCCCCTTAACCTTACTTTCATTAGGACACTACGGGCAATTAAGCATGGCCAATCCACCTAACCCGCACATCTTTGGACTGTGGGAGGAAACCGGAGCACCCGGAGGAAACCCACGCACACAGGGGGAGGACGTGCAGACTCCAAACAGACAGTGACCCAGCCGGGAATCGAACCTGGGACCCTGGAGCTGTGAAGCATTTATGCTAACCACCATGCTACCCTGCTGCCCTTCTCGACATAAATGCTAACGTTGCATTTGCCTTCCTCACTGCCGACTGCGTCTGCACGTTAACCTTAAGAGAATCGTGAACAAGGACTCCCAAGTTCCTTTGTGTTTCTGATTTCCTCAGCTTTTCCCCATTTTGAAAATAGTCTATTCCTCCATACCCCCTTCCAAAGTGAATAATCTCACACTTTCCATATCGTATTCCAACTGCCACCTCATTGCCCACTCTCCTAGCCTGTCCAAGTCCTTCTGTAGCCCCCTGCTTCCTCAATACTACCTGTCCCTCAACATATTTTTGTATCATCTGCAAACTTAGCAACAGTGCCTTCAGTTCCTTCTTCCAAATCATGAATGTATATTGAGAAAATACAGCACTAACCCCTGAGGCACACCACTAGTCACCGGTTGCCATCCTGAGAAAGACCCCTTTATCCCCACTCTCTGCCTTCTGCCAGTCAGCCAATCCTCTATCCATGCCAGAATCTTATCCTTAACACCATGGGCTCTTAACCTACTTAAGTCTCCGATGCGGCACCTTGTCAAAGGGCTTCTGGAAATCTAAATAAATCACGTCCACTGGTTCTCCTTTGTCTAACTTCCTTGTTATCTCCTCAGAAAACTCTAACAGATTTGTCCGACATAACCTCCCCTTGACGTGCTGACCCAGTCCTATTTTATCATCACTTCCAAGTACTCTGCGATGTCACCTGTAAGAATGGACTCTAAAATCTTACCCATGACCGAAGTCAGGCTAACCGGCCTATAATTTCCCATCTTCTGCCTCCCTCTCCTCTTAAACAGCTGTGTTACATTAGCCACTTCCCAGTCCTCTGGGATCCTCCCTGCCTCCAGTGATTCCTGAAAGATCACCACCAATGCCTCCACAATTTCCTCAGCTATGTCTTTTACAACCCTGGGGTGTAGTCCATCCGGTCCAGGTGATTTATCTACCTTCAGACCGTTCAGTTTCCCCAGAAACTTCTCCTTAGTGATGGTCTCACTTCTGCACTCACCTCTGCCCCCCCGGTTCTCCTGGAGCTCTGGCATCTCACTGGTGTCTTCCACCGTGAAGACTGATGCAAAGTAACTATTCAGTTTTTCTGCCATTTCTGTGTTTCATATTATTACTTCTCCAGCCACATTTTACAACCGTCCAATGTCTATTTTTGCCTCCTTCTTAACTTTTATATATTGAAAAAACTCTTCCGATCTTCTTTTATATTACTAGCTAGCTTATACTCATTTTTAATCTTCTCCCCCTTATTGCTTTTTTAGTTGTCCCCTGCTCGCTTTTAAAGACTTCCCAATCCTCTGGCTTCCCACTAATCCTTGAAACTTTGTATGCTTTTTCTTTCGCTTTTATGCTGTCCTTGACTTCCCTTGTCAACCATGGAAACATAGCATGGTTCCTCCTCCTTGGGATGAATTTCTGTTGTGCTTCCCAATGACCCCCAAAACACCTGCCATTGCTATTCTACTGTCTTCCCGGCTCGGCTCCCTTTTCAATCAACTCTGGCCAGCTACTCCCTCATGTCTTTGTAGTTACCTTTATTTAATTGTAGTATTGTTACATCTGATTCCAGCTTCTCCCTCTCAAACTGCAGGGTAAATTCTATCATATTATGGTCACTGCTCCCGAAGCGTACCTTCACCTTAAGATCCTAATCAAGTGCGCCTCATTACACATCACCAAATCCAGAATTGCCTGTTCTCTAGAAGGCTCTATCACAAGCTGCTCTAAAAAAACATCTCTTAGATATTCCACAAATTCCTTTTATTGGGATCCACAACCAACCTGATTTTCCCAGTCTACCTGCATATTGAAGTCCCCCATGATTGTTATAATATTGCCTTTTTCATGCCTTTTCTATCTCCTGATTTATTTTCTGCTCCACATCCTGACTACTGCTCAGGGGCCTGTACATACCTCCCATCAGGGTCTTTTTAGCTTTGCGATTCCTCAACTCTATCCACAAAGATTCTATGCCTTCTGATCCTATATCGCTTGTTGCTATTGTTTTAATTTCATTCCTTACTAATAATGCAACCCCGCCCCCTTTGCCCATCTGCCTGTCCTTTCGATAGCACACATATCCTTGGATATTTAGATCCCAGCCCTGATCCCCTTGCAGCCATGTCTCGATGATGCCCACAACATCAGACCAGCCAATTTCCATGTGTGCAACAAGCTCATTTACCTTGTTCCGTATACTGCACGCATTTAGGTACAACACCCTCAATTCTGCATTGACTACCCTTCTCTTGTCTTTGGTGATGCATGTGCTTTTGAGAGGCTTTCCGCCTTGATGATATAGTGCAGTGCAGACCGACTGATGATGGCTGCCAACGATGAAGGTAATCCATCTAATAATCTTTGTTCGGTTGGGCAGGACATTAAAGCCCAATTTTATGAGTTGCAAGATGTCTTAAAGGAGGCAGTGGTGGCGCATGAGGAACTTCTTGTGGCAGGGAGAGCTGTCTCTGGTGGAAACCTGCATCCACGTGGTTGAGTTCCTGTTGCGTTGCTTGTCACCCATCCTGAGGGTTTGCGTGAGAATGAAAGACCCGGTAATGCCTAGTGTTTCCGGTGAGGTGTGGGGATATTCCCAGCCAAGTTTGAGAACTGGCTATCATGTCTCGGGAATCTTGATCAGGAGGCTGGACATCGTGAATTCAATGGTACACCTGTCTCTGAGGCAGGGGTTGGATTGACCTTCCAGTCTCTGATTCTGTGTGGTCCTGTTGATGATGGGGTTGTCCAAACAGATGGGGCATTTCCCCCTGCTGGAGACGAGGTAGTTGAGTCAACATATTGAAACTAATGAGGTGTGTATTCTGATCAAGCAAATCTTTGGCAGATCCTGAAGAGTGCTCCCCATGTCAGATATCGTAAATGGGTACTTTCTTTGTATGCCAGTGGCGTGGTCTTTATCCTGATGACTGCCTCGTTCCTCAGTTGTACCCTGGACTTTACTCCCTGTTAATCATGTTGTTGTCTATTAACGTTGTCAAGTTACTTAGTTGCAGGGAAGTAAATATTTCAGGTATGATGTCCTGCACCATGGGCTACCCTGAATTAATTAGGTTTTAGCATGTATAGCTGAATATTGATTCGGGGACTTATGCACAGTTTCTTTATCCCAAGGTTAAGGGGGAAGTTGTTGGGTTGCGGGTACAGGGTGGATGTGTGAGTTTGGGTAGGGTGATCATTATTCGGCACAACATCGAGGGCCGAAGGGCCTGTTCTGTGCTGTACTGTTCTAAATCTAAATCTAAATCTAAATATACCCTTGGGGGAGGATGAACAGAGCCATAGCAGCGGGAAAGGTGGAGGGTGTGGGTGCTAAGGTTAGATTTGTCTTTCCCATGTTTAAAGATGGTACCCCATAGTTTTTTTTTTTTTTTTATAAATGTTTTTATTCAGTTTTCATATTTTATATTGAACAAATTACAAATTGTTAGGAGAGAAAAAGAACAAAAAAAAAAAAAAAAAAAAAAAAAAAACACAACAAACAAACACGCAAAAATTAACATACATATTTACAGGTAAGCATCTTCGTAGTAGTAACTGCGCCCGCCCCCCCCCCCCCCCAACATGTTTATTTAGTTTGGTTTTGGGCCTTAGCTAGCCATCGAACCCCCGTACCGAACCTGTAGCCCCTCCCGCTACCTTCCCCCGACTATTCTTCCTCTTGTACATTGGCCACAAATAGGTCCCGGAACAGTTGCATGAATGGCTCCCACGTTCTGTGGAAGCCGTCGTCCGACCCTCGGATGGCAAATTTGATTTTCTCCATTTGGAGAGATTCCGAGAGGTCGGACAGCCAGTCCGCAGCTCTGGGCGGTGCTGCTGACCGCCAGCCAAACAGGATTCTACGGCGGGCGATCAGGGAGGCAAAGGCAAGGGCATCCGCCCTCCTCCCCAGGAATAGATCTGGCTGTTCTGAAACCCCGAAGACCGCCACTATCGGGCATGGCTCCACCCTCACTCCCACCACTTTGGACATTACCTCGAAGAAGGCTGTCCAGTACTCCACGAGTCTGGGGCAGGACCAGAACATGTGGGCGTGGTTGGCCGGGCCTCTTTGGCACCGTTCACATCTGTCTTCCACCTCCGGGAAGAACCTACTCATACGGGTTCTTGTTAAGTGGGCTCTATGTACCACTTTTAGTTGCGTCAGGCTGAGCCTTGCGCACGTGGAGGTGGAGTTGACCCTATGCAGTGCTTCGCTCCAGAGTCCCCACCCTATCTCCATCCCCAGGTCGTCCTCCCATTTCCTTCTTGTTGCGTCCAGTACGGTGTCGTCCCTATCTACCAGTCGGTCATACATGTCACTACAGTTCCCTTTCTCTAGGATACTTGCGTCCAGTAGGTCTTCCAGTAGTGTCTGTCGTGGCGGTTGTGGGTACGTCCTTGTCTCCTTTCGTAGGAAGTTTTTGAGCTGCAGGTACCGTAGCTCGTTCCCCCCAGCTAGCTGAAACTTCTCTGTCAGTTCGTCCAGTGTTGCGATCCTGTCGTCCGTGTATAGGTCCCTGACTGTCAGTGTCCCCCCGTCCTGCCTCCACCTTTTGAAGGTGGCGTCAGTCAGTGCTGGTGTGAACCTATGGTTGTTGCAGATGGGAGCCCTGTTCGACATTTTGGTCAGGCCAAGTTGCTGCCGCAGTTGGTTCCAGGATTGGAGGGTGGCTGTCACCACTGGGCTGCTGGAGTGTTTTTTGGGTGGGGATGGGAGTGCTGCCGTGGCGAGGGCCCGGAGGGAGGTTCCCATGCAGGAGGCCTCCTCCGCACGCACCCACTCAGCCTCTGGCTCCTGGATCCATCCCCTTACTCGCTCGGCTGTTGCTGCCCAGTGGTAGAATTGTAGATTCGGGAGGGCTAGCCCTCCCCTGGTTTTTGTTTTTTGTAAGACCTTCTTTGGGATCCTAGCATTTTTACCCCCCCATACGAACGCCATGATGAGTTTGTCCAGCGCTTTGAAAAAGGCCTTGGGGATGTAGATCGGAATGGATCTAAACAGGAAGAGGAACCTGGGCAGTACGTTCATTTTGATCGTCTGAACTCTCCCCGCGAGGGAGAGCGGGAGTGTGTTCCATCTTTGCAGGTCCTTTTTAACTTCCTCCGTCAGGCTGGTGAGGTTCCATTTGTGGATCCCTTTCCAGTCATGGGCTATTTGGATCCCCAGGTAGCGGAATTTATGTCGGGCTTGATTGAACGGCAGCCCCTTTAGTGCTGCCCCCCCCCCCCCTTGCGGGTGTACTGGGAAGATCTCACTTTTGCTCATGTTGAGTTTGTAGCCCGAGAAGGCTCCAAACTCTTTCAGGAGCGCGATGATTCCGTCCATGCTGCTTTGTGGGTCCGAGATATAGAGGAGCAGATCATCCGCATAGAGTGAGACTCTGTGCTCTCTACCTCCCCTTCGGATCCCCCTCCAATTTTTTGCTGCCCTGAGCGCGATTGCTAGCGGTTCAATTGCTAGTGCGAACAGCAGCGGGGACAGTGGGCATCCTTGTCTGGTGCCCCTGTGCAGCTGGAAGTATTGGGAGTTGGTATTGTTGGTCTGTACACTCGCCATGGGTGCGTTGTACAGGAGCTTTACCCAAGCGGTGAACCCTGTTCCAAGCCCGAACCGCTCCAGTACCTCTATGAGGTATTTCCACTCGACTCTGTCGAAGGCCTTTTCTGCGTCCAGGGAGACGATCACCTCTTGTGTTCTCTCCCCGGAGGGGGTCATTATCACGTTCAGCAGGCGCCTGATGTTCGCGGTAAGCTGTCTACCTTTGACAAAGCCCGTCTGGTCCTCTGTGACCACCTCAGGTACACAGTCTTCTAGCCTCTTGGCTAGGATTTTGGCCAGTATTTTGGCGTCTGCATTCAGCAGAGATATGGGTCTGTATGACCCACATTCCGTTGGGTCTTTGTCTTTCTTAGGTATCAGCGAGATTGAGGCCTGTGCTAACGTGGGTGGCAATGTGCCCCTAGCTAGCGAGTCTGTGAACATCTCCCGCAGGTGCGGGGCCAGCGCTGTCGCAAATTTTTTGTAGAAGTCCGCCGGGAATCCGTCCGGTCCCGGCGCCTTCCCCGCCTGCATGGAGCTAATGCTGTCCATGATCTCTCCCAGTGCTAGTGGTGCTTCCAGATCCCGTTTTCTGCCCTCTCCCACAACTGGTATGTCCAGTCCGTCAAGAAACCGGTTCATCCCAGCCTTCCCCGTTGGGGGCTCTGAGGTGTACAGCTCTTGGTAGAAGGCCTTGAAGGTTTTGTTAATCCTCTCTGGTTCTGTTTCCAACGTGCCTCTGGTATCTCTGATTTGCGCAATTTCTCTGCTGGCTGCCTGCTTTCTCAGCTGGTGGGCCAACAGGCGGCTGGCTTTGTCTCCGTGTTCGTATAGGGCCCCGCGTGCCTGGCGGAGTTGGTGTACTGCTTTCCTGGTGGAGAGCAGGTCAAAGTTCCTTTGTAATTCTTTCCTCTCCGCCAGGAGTTCTACGGTCGGGGCCTCGGAGTATTTATGGTCTACCTCCAGTATGGAGTCGACCAGCTTCTGCCTAGCCACCCTTTCCTCCCTATCTCTTTGCGCTTTGTAGGCTATGATTTCCCCTCTTAGTACGGCCTTAAGCGCTTCCCAGAACGTGGAGGGTGAGACCTCCCCGTTTTGGTTGATCTCAGTGTACTCCGCTATGGCCCGCGCTATCCTTTCGCTGAAGGCCTTGTCAGCTAGTAAGGCACCGTCCAACCTCCATTTGGGGCGCTGGGCCCTTCCCGTCTCTAGCCGCACATCCATGTAGTGTGGGGCGTGGTCTGATATCACAATTGCGGAGTATTCCACCTTGTCTATCTCTGGAAGCACCGTTTTCCCCACCACAAAGAAGTCAATTCTGGTGTACACGTTGTGTACTGGGGAGAAGAAAGAGAATTCTTTCTCCCCCGGGTGGGCGAATCTCCAGGGGTCTACTGCTCCCATCTGCTCCATATAGTGACTGAGTTCCCTTGCCATGTTTGAGGTTTTCCCCGTTCTGGGGTTTGATCTGTCCGTCGTTGGGTCCTGTACACAGTTGAAGTCCCCCCCCATGATTAGTCGGTGCGTCGCTATGTCCGGGATTTCTGCCATGGTCTTTTGGATGAAGCTCGTGTCGTCCCAGTTGGGCGCATACACGTTAACTAGGACTACCGGCGCCCCATCCAGGGCCCCGCTGACCATGACATACCGTCCCCCTGGGTCCGTAACCGTCTTTGTCGCCCTAAACATTGTCCTCTTGCCAATCAGGATCGCCACCCCCCTGGCCCTTGCCCCATAACAGGAATGATAGGTTTGTCCCACCCAGCCCTTTCTTACCCGCAGTTGGTCCTGCTCCCTCAAGTGCGTCTCTTGGAGGAAGACTATGTCGGCCCTCATGTTTCTAAGGTGGGTGAGGACTCTAGATCTCTTCACTGGGCCATTAAGTCCCCTTACGTTCCAGGTGACTATTCTGGTGGGGGGCTTCTGCCCCCTTGCTCCTGTGGGGTTAACCATATTTGTCCGGTGGACGCGCCCCTGCCCTCTGGGGTTTCCCTTTGTTAGGGGGCCGTCCAGGATGTCCACTATCACTGCTCTCCCCATGCGGTCGGGTCCCTGCGCTCCGGGGTTCCCCCTTGTCCCGGGGACACCCGCCATGGCCGTCCACTGTGTGTCCGCCACGCGGGTAGCCCCCTGCACTCCGGGGGGCCCCTTCACCCACAGACCGTACTGGGTGGGTGTTTGCAGCAGTTCCCTGTTTCGAGCCCTTGTCTGTGGCACTTTGTGGCCCTATTCCCTTTCTGGCCTCTTTTGTCCCTTCGTCCCTGCATTTCCCCTCCCTGGTCTCTCGCCCCCCGAGTGCCCCCCCCCCCTGCTCTATCCCTTTCGGGGATACCCCTGTGTACCCCTCCATTGCCCCTCTCTCCCCCATTCCTGTCCCCATTTGCTCTCCCACCTTTGATGGGTGATCCCCCCCCTCCCCTGCCTGGCGCCTTCCCCCCTGTTGGGGGTGCGCTGCGGCCCTGCTCTGTTGCGCGCCCCCTTCGCTAGCTTTCCTGCTAGCACGGTGGCTCCCCGCTCGGAGGTTGCTGTCCCCCTTCCCCTCTCCCCTCTCCAGTACTCCCGTTCCCTCGTGCCGGGGCCTGGCCTCCCACCTGGAGCGGGCCCTTGGGCATTGGGTTGTTTTTCCTGGGTGCTCCTGCCAGGGGGGAGGGGGCTGGCTTTGCCTCGCCCCTCCCCACCCCCCCGTCGGCATGACGTATCTCCTTGCCATGGGCCCCTCGTCCCTACTTCCCATGGCGTTTTTCCAGCCCGTGCTCCTCAACGAATCTATTCGCCTCGGCAGGGGCTGTAAAGAAATATTCCTTGTGTTGGTATGTGACCCAGAGTTTTGCTGGGTACAGCATACCAAAACGTACTTTGTTCTTATAGAGAGCTGCTTTCGCTCTGTTGAACTCCGCCCGTCTCTTAGCTATGTCCGCTCCAAAATCCTCGTAGATTCTGATGGCGTGCCCGTCCCAATTGCAGGCTCTATTCTCCTTGGCCCAGCGCAGGATTGTCTCCCTATCCCGGTACCGGTGCAGTCTGGCTATAACTGCTCTCGGTTTTTCCCCTTCCTTGGGCTTCGGGCGCAGTGACCGATGAGCTCTGTCCATTTCCGGTGGGGTGGGAAAAGTTTCCCGCCCCACTAAGGAGCCCAGCATCGCAGCCACGAATGTTGTGGGATTTCTACCCTCTATCCCCTCTGGCAGGCCCACTATCTTAATGTTTTGCCTTCTCGAGTTGATCTCCTGGTCGTCTACCCTGCCCTTCAGGCTCCCCTGTGTTGCACTCAGTTTCGCCATTTCCCTCTCCAGGGACATGACCCGGTCGCTCACGTCAGTCGCTGCCTTCTCCAGCTCTTTAATGGTTGCCCCGTGGGCTTCCAGTATCTTCCCTTGGGCTTCCAGTATCTTCCCTTGGGCATCCACTTTCTCCTCCATTCTGGTCAGAGCCTGCTGCACCCCTGACATGGCCCTGGTCATTGCTGCCTGTGCTGCGGCCTCTGTGTCTGCTTTTAACTCTGCCTTGATTGCCTGCAGCTGCTCCCTCACCACCTCTGCAATGGCTTCCTTCCAATTCACGCCCCCCTCTAACCCCAGGGGAGAGGTTGCCCGCCCGTCCAGCCCTTTTGGATGCGGCGATACATTCTTCCCGCTGCTTCGCGTGTTGACTCGTTCGCCCAAGCTGGTTTGCCCTTTGCCCCGTCCACCTCCGGTGCCCCCTTTCTCTTGGGTCCCTTCTGGCATTTTTTTCTCCCCCTTCCCCTTCATCGTTTCTTCTCTCCTTTTTCTTCTTTTCCCCCTTTTCCGCACCCTATTTTAATTTTATTTATATATATATATATATATATATATATATATAAAAATATATGTATATATTTTTTTTAAATGAAAAATTTATTTCCCCCCTTCTTTCCTTTACCCCTTTATTTCACCCCTTTTCTCTTTACCAGTTTTCTTTTGGGTTTTTATTTTAAAAAAAAGAACAGAAATATAAGTCTCTTTTTTCTTTTGTTTTCTCTCTCCACTCGCCCAGGAGAGAGAGAGAGAGTCCCCCTTTGTCCTTGCCACGTGGTGGTCACTGCAGTTGGGGGGAGGGGGAGGGGCGAGTGGGGCTGCTGGTTGGGGGGGGGGGGGGGGGGTTTGTGTCCCCGCTGCTGGTTGGGGGGGGGGGTTGGTGTCCTCGCTGCTGGTTGGGGGGGGGGGGGGGGGGGGGGGGGTTGGTGTCCTCGCTGCTGGTTGGGGGGGGGGGGGGGGGTTGGTGTCCTCGCTGCTGGTTGGGGGGGGGGGAGAGTTGGTGTCCCCGCTGCTGATTGGGGGGGGGAAGGTGGTGTCCCGCTGCTGGTTTGGGGGGGGGAAGAGGGCCCGCCGCTGCCGCACCGTTCCCGGCCCGCGTGGGGGGGGGGGGGGGGGGGGGGGGAGAGAGGGGTTGGACCTGCCGCTGCTGGGCCTCCCTGTCGCCGTCGCTCCTCGCCTCCGCCTTCCGCCGCCGCCCGCTCCTCCTCAGCTGCCGCCCGCTCCTCCTCCGCTTCTCCTCCGCTGCCGCCCGCCGCTGCCGCCCGCTGCTCCTCCGTTGTCGCCCGCTCCTCCGCCGTTGCCGCCCGCTCCTCCTCCGCCGTCCGGCCTGTCGGGGGGGTTCCTTCCTGGCGCTTGCGGGAGCCCCTCTCCCTGCGACCTCCTCGCTCGCCGCCCGGAAGTCGAGTCCTACCCCATAGTTAAAGTTATATCTTTTTTTTATTTTTCAATGTGCTTTTTCTTTTTCAGGCCCAGGTGGACTGTATATCACCCTGTTGTGGACTGCGGTTTGTTGTCCCTTATTCATCTACTTTTATTTGTTCCTGATAATGTAATGATTTTTGTTTTCTGTTGTACCTTCTGTACATTGATCCCTATAGTTATCTTTTTGCTTTTTGTTCTTTGTTAGATCCAATGTTTTTTTAAAAGATTATGGAAAAATCACATTTATAGTGAGGTGGTGGAACACACCTAGGGCTGGGTTTTACAGCCCTCGACCTGCAGCTTTTGCAGAAAGAGGGGGTGGGGGTGCTCATAAAGTGCAGTTTATAGCCTATCCGTTCTGCCTCTGAACCCAATCTGTCTCCCATTTAACTGGGGCAGTAGTCTCTTAACTGTTTCATTCCGGCCTACCAGTCCAGCTCGCAACGGGCAGGGGTTGGGGAGAAAACAGGGTGCAGACCAAATGTGTGGCCTAGCAGGTTTCACTGATTGGGCTGGTATTGGGTTAGAAGGTGCGGGGGGGCATTGCCTTTGGAGGTCCTCTGTGCTCATTGGAGGCATCCCTCCCCCAGAACCAACCCTCCTCCCACAATTACTCCCCCCCACTCACACCTCCCCCCCCCCCCCCAACCCACACCCCCCAATCATATGCTGTGCGAATGAGATTACATAGATGCCAGCCAATCAGACTGGCTGACAACTTGCTAAGGCTAAAACGTGGGCAGAATTAAACCCTGCAGAGTTGCTGGCATTTTCCTGGGAATGGAATCCTGTCTGACCTTTTAGTGTTTTGCAGTACACAATACACTATAAAATCCAAATCACAATTCCCCATTGCATCAATGACATTTTTCATCCACTTGTCACTGCGAAAGGAGCAAAGCCCTTAAAAATAAAGAAGAGGGAGTGAAAACAAGGGGACTATGGTTTGGAGGGGGTAAAAATTAAGAGAAAGATGAATTTTATGAGTTTGTGTGACTCGTCCATGTGAAAGCGAAGGTTCTTGATGTGATCAGAAAGACTATCTTCTGGACTATTGAGAAAATATGACAACTCATGTAGATTGATGGCTTTTTTTGCTGTACAATTTAGACACCACAATTCAATGGTAACGGCCAGAATGAGGCACAGATTGCCTTATCCTAACTTGAAGGAAGCTATTCTTTAAAAGCTTTGAGATTGCACAACAGGCTAATAGCAAGCCATTCAGGGGGATTACCAAGCGTGAAAGAAAATATTGGACCAGAATTTGCTGTACGAATAGCAGTGAAGCTAACAGTGCTTACCATTATTACAGTATAAATCAGATAGCAACATGAGATGACTGTACATACACAGATAAATATGGAAAGCAGGAAGTTACTGTCAGGGTTATCCTGCTCCTCCATGAGTTGTGCCAAAGCAGTTGTCTTATCGAAGAACATATCAAACAGTGTGAACTTACTGTGCTCAACTGATATATAGCTACTGAACTTGCCACTAAAAGAAAGGTCACGTCCATTTCAAAGTATGTATATTTTTATGGCGTGATAAGTCTTCATTATTGTAAAACAAGCTCTCTGATGTTGAAAATTAGCTTTTATAAGTGTAGAATTCCACTTCTTCAGATTTTAATTACAGTTCGAGAAAATTCCTTCAGATTTCAATTATTGTTGGAGATACAAATATGTTTTCAGAACTTGGTTTTTCCCGTTTATATCTCAATCATATTTTTCTTCCCCTCTCTTTATTTCACTTTTTACACCTGAATTGTCATTAAATTAAATATTCTAACTTCCTGTTTCAGACTGTATGGTGCTTATTAATGATCCTTCAATCTAGAACAAAGAACATACAGTGCAGAAGGAGGCCATTCGGCCCATTGAGTCTGCACCAACCCACTTAAGCCCTCACTTCCACCCTGACCTCATAACCCAATAACCCCTCCTAAATTTTTTGTTCACTAAGGACAATTTATCATGGCCAATCCACCTAACCTGCACGCCTTTGAACTGTGGGAGGAAACCGGAGCAACCGGAGGAAACCCACGCAGACACGGGGAGAACGTGCAGACTCCGCACAGACAGTAACCCAGCGGGGAATCAAACCTGGGACCCTGGTGCTGTGAAACCACTGTGGTATCCACTTGTGCTACCGTGCTGCCCTAATCTAATTAATCTAATTAAGAGTTATCACTTATCATAACCTTAAAAAATCTGGCAGTTAAATTTCATTGAATATATACAGAGCACATGTTTACATTGTCCGTGCAAATCGACATTACAACATCATGCTATTTAGTCCATTTCAATGATGGGGCAGTCACCAAGATTCCTTTACCACAAAGCTAATGGTGAAATGGCACATTTCACACAGTAACTGCACATCTGTCTCCCACCAATCTTTTGCAGCACTTGTGCTGAAAAAAACAGCAGCCCTAGCCCCACCTTTATTTTGACAGAAAACTATGGGACATTAAATCTTAGTCTTTAAGCATTTTTTTCTCAATGTTGGAATTTTAATCCATTGCAGTACAGGTGCCTGGTGATCAGAGATGAAAATTCGGACAAAATCATTCATGCAGCTCAGGCAATCTGTAGTCCTGCATATTGGTGATCTGGCATGCTCTTCCCACCACCCTGTCCTTAGGAGTGATCACTGCAACTTGTGCACATTTTTCTTAATTAAGCATCATTGGTTGAGCTGTGCTTCTTAAGTGGAACCATTAAAGAGGCTTAATTGATAATTTAAAATGCTTCGGCACAGACCTAATCGAACTAAAAACAACATTCTGTGGGTCAAACTGATTACCTCAAAGAGGAATAAGTACCAAAGGGCAATAAAAATGTGATGTGGTAATCTGAGTTTTACATTCAACTATCGTTCATTATGTTGCCCTTAATGTGAAAAGAGGAATAACTGGTAGCTTATTTTTGTGTTGATCACAGTGAGCTCTCTCACCTCAAATGCCAAAGCATTTTCTTTACAATGGACAAATCCAACATTACCCAATTCTCAAATTTCCTGTTGAGAGCTTTGCTGCGAATCTGCAAATTGAATCAAAGTGAAAATCAATCCTGATTAAAGGGAAATACTTCAGACCGGAGAGAGCACCAGGGTGTATTGACAAGAGACAGAATTCTATAGACTGTCGCAGACGTTATGTCACCACATAAGTGATTGCTAATGTTAACAAGTATACATTAATGACTGCTAAAAGCACTCCACTTTGCGACTTCCATCAGTGCAAAGTGCATTAAATTACAGCTTTCTGGATGATAGAGCCTATTATTCATGAATTCACACATTGATACAGTAATCATATATTTCAACGAACACCTTCTCCAACACATATATAATGCATTACAAGATGATTACATGATGCCCTTCATTTTGGGTGTAGGTAGAAAACTGTAACAGATGGTGACCTAACAGTGCTATTGTTCCAAGAGCGTCACTGAATTTTTAAATAATTCACCACCATAAGCAGCACGACAAAAGTGAGCCAGTGATGGAGAATGCACTTAATTTAATCCTGACAGCTCAAAATAAAAACGTAATACCGGAAAGTAAACAGAGACAAAAATAATTTAAATTCTGCACCCTTACTAATCTGGGATTTATGGAAAAGTTCTAAAAATAAACCACGCATAATAACAAAATAAAATCATGGGACAAGTATTTAGCTGAGAGATCATTAATAAATTGCAGTTTTAATATGGATGGCAATCCATATGAATTTTAATTTCTTTAGAGAAAATTGGAAATGCATTTCACCTGTGTCTCTGAGCGGTTATTTGGAACTCTTGATTGCTGTTACAGAGCATTAAGTCACAACAGACTTGGACACTGGATTTTCTGTGTGTCCCTGCAGAACCAGCAATATTTTAATTGATGTTTATTAACACTTAGATTTAGATAGAATTATTCTGATTTACATTGAATAACACATGTTAAAAATTATTTTACTATCCAAACTTCTTAAGTTTGCAAATCTCTTTAACTCCAAAAATAAAACGGATAAACAATCTTTTCTTCAGTTTATTCCACAAGGCATACCTGCCCACTACAGTAAGATTATTAAATGAACTTGATTCCCAAAATAGCTCGAATTAAAAGATAACACATTGCCTTAAGATGTACAATGCAAAGTATACCTCTGGGATCCAGCAGATGACAGGCATGTGCATCACCTGGGCGCCCTGGAAGAGATGCTGCTCCACATGATGGGAATGTCTGTGACGAAGGCTGTTGCATTTGATATGGTTGAGAAAATTCAGTATAACAATTGGGTAGATTTTACGAGAGGGGAGATGGATGCCCCAACTATGCCCCAGGTAAATGTTGGTTGGCGCCATGCCCATTTTAAATCTGGCTGCCTTAAATCAGCGCTAGAAGACGTTCAGTATTTGATCAATGATAACCCCCAGGATGTTGATTGTTTGGGGATTCAGTGATGGTAATGCCGTTGGATGCCAGGGGGCGATGGTTAAATCATCTCTTGTGGGAGATGGTCATTGCCTGACACTTGTGTGGTGCAAATGTAACTTGCCACATGTCAGCACAAGCTTGGGTATTGTCCAGGTCTTGTTGCATTTGGACATGGACTGCTTAAGGATCTGAGGAGTCACAAACATTGCGCAGTCTTCTGCGAACATTCCCACTTCTGAACTTATGAAATGAAAAAAATGAAAATGAAAATCGCTTATTGTCACGAGTAGGCTTCAATGAAGTTACTGTGAAAAGCCCCTTGTCCCATGGTTTTATTTTGTTATTATGCGTGGTTTATTTTATGATGGAAGGGAGGTAATTGAAGAAGTAGCTGAAGACAGTTAGGCCGAAGATACGACCCAGAGGAACTCCTGCAGTGATGTCCTGAAGCTGAGAGGATTGACCTCCGACCACCACAATCATCTTCCTTTGTGCCAGCTATGACTCCAACAAGCAGAGAGTGTTCCCCTTGGTTCCCATTGACTCCAGTTGTGCTCGAGCATCTTCATGCCACACTAGGTCAAATGCTGCCTTGATGTCAAGGGCAGTCATTCTCACCTCACCTCTGACATTCAACTCTTTTGTATATGTTTGAACCAAGGCTGCAATGAGGTCAGGAGCTGAGTGACCCTGGCGGAACCCAAACTGGGCATCAGTGAGTAGGGTATTGCTGACTGAGTGCCACTTGGTAGGACTGTTGATGACTCCTTCCAGCACTTTGCTGATGATGGAGAGTAGACTGATAGGGCGGTAATTGACTGGGTTGGATTTGTTCCGTTTCTTGTGTACAGGACATCCTTGGGCAATTTTCTACATTGCTGGATAGATGCCAGTGTTGTAGCTGCACTGGAACAGCTTGGCGAGTATGGCAAGTTCTGGAGCACAGGTCTTTAGTACAATTGCCGGGATATTATCAGGGCCCAAAGCCTTTGAAGTATCCAATGCCTTCAGCCGTTTCTTGACATCACGTGGAGTGAATCGTATTGGCTGAAGACTGACATTTGTGATGTTGGGGACCTTCGGAGAAGACCGTCAGCCTTGTCTTTTGCACAGATGTGCTGGGCTCCTCCATCATTGAGGATGGGGAGATTTGTGGAGCCTCCTCCTCCAGTGAGTTGTTTAATTAAGAATACCAACATAAGGGGAAAGCACAATATATACTGTACGACAAGAGTGTTGATTGGCTGGGATATGGTTTTGAATTGTAGAGGTTGTGCCAGTTTTTATTTTAAAACATATCCATAATGTTACAGTGAGACACAGTACCATGATTGAGCAACTGTTTATGTGAGATGAGATTGAGTAGATTGATAATGGGGTTACTAAATTATTGCCATGCTCCACACTACGTTTGGTCTGAGGTATGCAAATTTCTTTCATTTTTTTTCGATTTCATCCTTTAATGCCACTATACTGCTTCAATAGATACCCGTCTATGACCGGTTCAGTACCCGTTAAAAACACTCTGCACCATAAACTTAAGAAGAAACAGTTTGGCAGAACAATTAATGATGCCACTAAAATAGGCAACAAATCTCTCTGATCATTTGTTCTCTGAAAGTGAGGAGTTTGTTCTTGCACATGGCTTCAATTTTGGAGTACCGTCTTCTCAAATCAAACAGGAAGAGGTACTTGCTGAGTTTGAACACCTCTACCCACAACTATTCTGCCACAATTCAGCATCCACTGAAGACGTTGAATCCTTGAAAGTGCAACTAACTGATCTACCGCATGCATATCGTGAATTCCAAATGACTTGTCCGACAGTTTGGGCCCCACTAATTGGGTGATCCCTGATCACTGTGTTCGATTCCTAACCAATAAGTGGGCGGGGATCTGGATGGCTGGGCGTGTCCCCGTTGTTTGCATTTCCCTTGAACAGGGAATGACGCCGAAATATCTGGGACTGTACCGGTCGCTCGAGTACCAGTCCTTTGTCTTGGTGAAGATGGGCCATCAAATGCTAATCGGCCTATCAAAATGCTAATTGGTCAGAGTTTCGATACCGTCTGGACGCCTTGCTGGCAAATATACATTTCGGGCTCTGAGCCTGCCTGAATCTTGCTTTGTCCATTTTACCCGCTAGGCTTTGCGAGTTCTCCAGTTGTAACTGGTTGTACCTAGTTGTAAGTGGCCATCCCAGATGGCTACAACACCCTTAACAAACATTACTATGCCAACAAAATGCACCACTATTAATAATGGATCCAAATTCATAACTATTAAACCTGCCACTCAATACGACCGTTGGCTCTGCTCGAAAGTATTTTGAAAAAAACGATGATAGACTTGTGTAAGAGCGATGAGCTACCAGGTGATATATATGACGGGGTTCATCCTCACGGCTCACTGCATCCAGGTATGTATGGGTTTCCTAAGACACACAAAGTGATGTCCCTTTGGGCCCTTTTTTGTCTATGACCGGTTCTGCACACCACAAATTAGCTGAATAGCTGGGTGAGTTGATGCAACCAGTCTTGAGCAATTTTTCACATACACAAGTGAAAGATTCCTTCACATTTGTGAAGACCAGAAAGGACTTCAATATTGATATCAATGCTGGGTCCATGTGTTAATTTGACATTGTTCTCCTATTCACCAATATTCTACTTGAGGATTGATGTGGAGATGTCGGCGTTGGACTGGGATGGACACAGTAAGAAGTCTTACAACACCAGGTTAAATTCCAACAGGTTTATTTGGAATCATTAGCTTTAGGAGCACAGCTCCTTCATTAGGTGAGTTTGAGGAAGCCATAGATATTTGCCCTGCAGCACTATATCATAATGATTTAGACCACCACCATTGTGAGAATCAGTGAATCATTGAACTAATGAACTCGGCAACTCACACAGCTGAGTTCAGATTTAATGACATCATGTATGCCCCACTGGGTAATATTGCCATGTGAAGAAGGGGAAAGGAAATTAGTGGGAAATAAGCTACAATGTTTAAAAAAATTTTTTTTTAGAGTACCCAATCTTTTTTTTCCAATTATGGGGCAATTTAGCATGGCCCATACACCTGCCCTGCACATATTTTGTGTTGTGGGGGTGAGACCATTGCAGACACGGGGAGAATATGCAAACTCCTCATGAATAGTAACCCGGGGCCAGGGTCGAACCCGGGTCCTCAGCGCTGTGCGACAGCAATGCTAACCACCGCGCCACCATGCTGCCCGAATAAACTACAATACATTGAGCAAAGTATTAATGAGATATGAAAGTTAACTAAATGAATTAAAATACTTATTGCAGCTATGCATTAGCCTGACTTGACAAGAAACTATTGACACAGTGCCACAAGGAGCAAAAAGACCTTGAGACTATAAAGGGAATAAGGACTGGATTGGATTGAATTGGATTTGTTTATTGTCACGTGTACTGAGGTACAGTGAAAAGTATTTTTCTGCGAGCAGCTCAAGAGATCATTAAGTGCATGAAAAGAAAAGGAAATAAAAGAAAATACATAATGGGGCAACACAAGGGCAATACAAGGTAACACAAGGACACTTCAGGAGGTGGAAGATTAGGAACCGTGAAAGTTGAAACAGCATGCAAGCCACAGTACCATAGCAACGGACTTGAGATGTAAGATCAGTTGAACAAGAAAAGCTCCAAACACAGGGATCAATGACAAAAGAACAGGTGGACTAGTCACTGCCTAGAAACCATTAACATGGCCTCAAAAGATGAGGAACAAATGTGTCACTGCGGTTGGAGAAAGAGAACGAGTGAGTCATGATGGTTAATGCCTAAAACTGATTGATAAAAACAGCAAGCTTCTTGAAATGTATATAAGCTATGCGATATTTGTGCATAACAAGAGTTACCTTGGGACTGCCTCTTGGTTTCTCTCCACACATGTAGGTACAAGCTTAAATAAACATCTTGATGTCAACTCCGATTGAGTCTGAGTCTTTGTAGCAGAGCCGTAATTAAGAGAGCAGATACCCCATATGAATGACAACTAATATAAATTCTCCCCCAACACCGTTGAGGCCCAACTCTCACAAACATCTTTGTTGGGTTCCACGAGAAACGTGACTTCGATGAAATGTCACCAAACCTTCTACCCCTTGCATATTTCCAATACGTGGTTGGCACATTTGCAATATTTCAATCAGCAGCTGCAGGTAATACATCATTTCTTGTCTTAATCACCTACATCCTGCACTAAAATTCACATTTGAAATGGAACAGTCAAATGGCCTCCCTTTCCTTGACGTACTGTTTTAGAAATCTATCAGTGGCTCTCTATCACGTATTCCACAAGCCTACCTTCACCGGCCAATATATGCACTGAGATTCTTATCGTTCTCCACAACATAAGATTGATTTGAATGCTAACCTTGTAAGTAGAAGCTAAGTCATTTGCTCACCATGCAAGTTGAATTTGAAGGCACATAGATATCCTGCACGACAATGGCTACCGTGATCAGATCATTTTGTGCTGTATAGCGTGCAAACTCATGAATGGGCCTAAAACTGGCATCTTTCACCCTAAAAAGTGTCCAATCGACCTCAGATAGTAAGACAACTCAGAAATTTGTGAGCAAACAAAGTTAGGTGTTTCACTCTGCTACTATGCAGCCACAGCCCAAGCCGTATTCATCACTAATAGGGTGCTGCCGTCATGCCAAAACTTTGCCCATCATAAAAATGAATAATGTAATATATGAATTTCTGTGCCAGTGTGATGCTAGGTATGTAGACCGTATGTTTCAAAGACTGGCGGATTGCATCAAACAGTATGTCTCTTCAGCTGTTTGCAACCGGCAAGGTACAGACAATACCCAACTAGCCCCGTGCGTGAAAAACTCAAAATACAGTGTCCAACAGTAGATGTGATTCCAAAATTCGACCACATTTGCTGAATGATCCGCAGTGTGCAAAGAATTATGCTGACAACCAGTTTAGATTTTCAGTCAGGTTTAAGTGTGACACATTAGCGTGCATGGAAGCTACATATATTAATACACAGGGCACAGTTCTTTGCAGACAGAAAGAAAATGTACACACACTGTACCTGTTTCAGTTAAACAAAAAAAGTGACTGTCATTCGCTGACCCATTCCTTAGTGCAACGCCTTGACCATTCAGTGTCAAGCTGGCTGGCTTAAATTTCAAAAATACTTGGCAGTCAACTGTCACTCACCATCAACTGGTGCATTACTCATGGCAATACCTCGACCAGTCAGAATGCACTTGCCAACCAATCAGCACTTTATTCTCATACTGTTTTGATTGGTGTTACCCCTTATTTGGTATTCTGATGACAGTCCTGATGACTGCAAGACAGAAAGCTTCAACATGTCTTTTTTTCAGCAATAATCGAGTTCTGTTTTTCCTCATAATGTTTCTTCCAAACATATGCATCATTTTGGGGTGAATGCATCTTATGCAAGCAGCCACTTCTACTAGCATTCAGTACTTACCTTAGAACCAATGCAATTGTAACATATCTGTCCCTCACTCCAATTTCTTTCTCACTGCAACCAGACCAATTTTGTACCCTCCAAATGATCAAACCAGGTGCCTTTCTTGCCTCATATTTCCAAACAATGGGAGCAGAGCAAAGGCAGCCACAGCTTTCCTCTCTCCAGACCCTCCTCTTTCATTTGACTTGACATTCAAGGAGTTTCAATGACATGTATACATTCCACAACTCCTCTCATTATAGGCTCAGACCAACCAAAACTATGTCAATGACAGCTTCAATGGAAGTGCTACTTTTGAATGCAGCTTTTTATATGATTATATGGAATCCCTTATCAATACTTACAATTATCCGCAAACATTCTCATGGGAAGCAAGCATTATCTTTGCCTCCAGTAATTCAATTGAGCAGTTTTAAGTGATCTTTTAGAGCCTGGGTTCTTGCTCCAGCAGTAGTTTGTACTGGTAGCTACAGTTTAGATGCCCTATTTCTGATAGAACCTACGATCCCACATTCAGTCGTGATATCTAACTTCATGTCAAGAGACCAGTGGAAGTCAGGGCTTTGGACAGGAGAGACCAGCGGTGGATGGGGTACAAGCAACTTTCTTCAAGAATATTTAGGTTGAAAGGCACTGTATACAGGGAAGGCTGTGGGCCCTGACAATATCCTGGTAGTAGTATTGAAGACTTGCACTCGACAACTAGCCATGCCCCTGGACAGGCTGTTCCAGGACAGCTACACCCAACAACCTGGTTTTACCTGATAACTTGGAAAATTGCCCAATTATATCATGTCCACAAAAAACGGGACAATTACTTCCCCATCAGTCAACACTGATCAAAGTGATGGAAGGGGTCATTGACAGTGCTATCAATTGGCACTTGCTGAGCAATAACCTCTTCACTGATACTCAGTTTGCGTTTCACTGGGGCCATTCAACTTCTGACCACATTGCAACTTTCATCCAAACATAGCCAAAACAGCTGAACCCAAGAGAGGAGGTGATAGTGATTGCCCCTGACATAACATTTAGGAAGCATTTAGATGTGCACTTGCGATGCCAAGGCATACAAGGCTGTGGGCCAAGTGCTGGAAAATGGGACCAGAATACCGAGGTGGTTGGTTTTGACCGGCGAAGATGCGATGGACCAATTCTGACTGCTCCTGGGATTCAACCAAATCTGGCGCGACGAGATTGTTGAATAGCACCCCTTGACTTTGAACATTAATTGGTTCCTTCACTGTCACTGAGTTATAATCCTGGAATCCACTTCCTAACAGCACAATGGGTGTTCCTACAACACATTAACTGCAGTGGTTTGAGACAGCAGCTCACCATTACCTTCTTAAAGGCAACAAATTGCTCGTGACGCCCACAAAGAAAATATTCTGGAAAGAAATGTTGGCTGGAGGAGAGATAGAAGCTTACCATGATTCTGCTCGGGTGGGATGGGGTGGGGTGCAGACAGGAAGCCCAAAATGATCACCCTCATCTGATGAAGGCGCTACACTAGTGATTCCAAAAAAACTTGTTGGACTTTAACCTGGTGTTGTAAGACTTCTTACTGTGCTCACTCAGACAGTACATCATGTGTGGTGACAGCCTGTTGCATATCTCACCCACTGACCTGAGATGCTTTTGGCGGCCGTCCTCTGGAGTGCCTGGATGTGGATGGGCCCGGTGTGACTTTTGGTTGTCACAGGTGATGAGGTGCCACCCTGTTCTCCCCGCTGCCCATCAGATGCACCAGTGTTAGGTGGGGGCGGGGGGGGGGGTTCAGAAGCACTGAGGTGTCCAGCACTTCCCCCGTGGGAGGCACGGGCATGGGCCCCTCACTCCTCCCTCCAGGTGCTTGATGGCCCTCGAGCTACTCCCTGGGATAGAGCTGAGACTGGAGTGAGCTCCGAAGACTCCTGCATCACCTGGCACTAAATGTCTTGGAGGCCTTCACTCATCTCAACAGGGTCCCAATGCCCTCAACCATGGAGCACAGAGACTGGTCCATCAGCATGTGAGTCATGTCCCTCTGTGCCTCGGCCATGTCCCTCTGTGACTCTCCATGGGTAGTCAGTGCTGGCCACTGCTCATGACGCCCTCAGCTATGAACCTTTCTGACTGGGCCAAGCTCTAGAGCGCTGTAGAAATGTTTATGTGGGGACAGAACATGGCTGCCTGTTACTGGGCTCCCCTGTCCTGAGCGTCAGCCATCAACCGCACAGTGTGCTCCAAGCTTTGGACGTCTTGACCCATGGCTGTGACATTTTGACCCAAGGCTTTCATCGCGGACGTCACCTGTTCAGTGTTAGCCTGGTTGCCATGCGTTGTCGGCACAATCTCCAGTACCTGAAGGTGATGGACTCCTCCAGTTGCATTTTCAGGATCTGGAAAGTTGCAGACACCCCCTCATATAAATCCTGGTTCTGCATCTGCTTCTCCACCAGTGATGAGATCATAATTTCCAGAAGCACAATATCTATCTGGATTACAGCTAGTTCCTGGGATCAGGCAGCCCCCAGACTATCCGCTTGCTCAGGAGTTCCTACCTCCACCTGATGTGCTGTACCATGTATGGCATGCACATCGGAAGGTGACCAGGGAGCCTCTTTAGTGAAGCGATAGTCGCTGCGATGGTAGAAGGTGCAGGTGAATGCAGTGCCGAGAAGTCAATGTCATCCACTGACTGGTCCTCTTCCTCTGGGGTGTGCTGAAATTGTGGCTGGGGGCGAGGTACCCAAGACAGGCCGTCCTGGCCTAATGGTGAGCCTGCAAGACAAAAGACAAGACACGAGGTGAGATCTTGGGAAGGAGTGGTTTGGGGGAGAGGGGTAACTATACTTGCCATAGGTGTTCACTTGGTTATTGCAATCCAACTTCAGCTTCGGAGATAGCCATCTCCTGCACCTCCCTGGATAATGCCATTGCCCTCTGCTTGGCGGGGGTGAGAATCCCTCCCCACTCTTATGCACCGTCTTTACCTAGGAGACAAATAAAGGGCATGGTGAGATGGATGGAGGTGAGATACATGGGGAGTCTGTAGCTGGTGGCATGTGTGTGCAAGGCACCTGGCCAGAGAGGACAGTACAGGTGTTGGGGTTTGGTTCAAGGTGGAATGTGAGGGAGATGCAAACAAATTGGTTGTGTTGACCTCTATGGGAGTGGGATGTGTTGTGAGGGATGAGGGACAGGAGTGATGCCAGGGGAACAAAGGTGGTGACTCACCCGAGCTGCCCAAAGGAGATCATTCATCTCCTTCCGACACTGTGTGCCAGTTTGCCTGGTGAGGCTGCCAGCACTGACCACCTCAGCCACCTCTGCCCAGGCCTAGTTAACGACTGTGGGCAGTAGCCTTCTGCCCACCTTGGGGAAGAGAGTGTCCCACTTCTCCTCCACCGCACATAAGGGCGGCATGGTGGCTGAGTGGTTAGCATTGTTGCTTCACAGCTCCAGGGTCCCAGGTTCGATTCCCAGTTTGGGCCACTGTCTGTGCGGATTCTGCACGTTCGCCCCGTGTCTGTGTGGGTTTCGTCCGGGTGCTCTGGTTTCCTCCCACAGTCCAAAGATGTGCCGTTTTGGTGGATTGGCCATGCTAAATTGCCCTTAGTGTCCAAAACGTTTAGGAGGGGTTACTGGATTACAGGGATAGGGTGGAGGCGTGGGCTTAAGTAGGGTGCTCTTTACAAGGGCTGGTGCAGACTCGATGGCCGAATGGCCTCCTTCTGCACTGTAAATTCTATGATTCTGTGATCCAACATTCGCTTGAGCTCCGTGTCCGCAAAATGTGGTGCTACTCTTTGTGGAGCCATCTTCTTGTCTGGAATGAGAGTGTGTTGGTAGTGGGGTTCTTGAAAGCAGCTCCAGCTTGTCAAGCGCGCCAGGGCCAATTCTGGCCCCAGCAAATCTGACACGGGCAGAAATGAGAACTGTTCCAGATTCACGTGGTCAGAATGTTGGCCCATTAGCATGTCCTGAATTGCTCCGGAAATAGTGCCCCCAACGGGAACACATATCGCACATGATTCACTTTCGGCATCAACACTTTAACCAGGATTGTCCACCCGTAATGCCGGCATCACGAATCACGATTGGGCGGAGAGTTGGGCATCCTGCCAAAACCATGATTTGTGCCGGGTGCCGTGCGAACCGCGATGCTCCGGCCGCCTGCTGATCGCGGGATTGGAGTTTGCGCCCGCTTCTCAGCGGGAGGATGCTAATGGAATCTAATGACTCATTTACATCGACTGAGCAGGCCGACAACAGAGTCTCTGGGCCTCCGTGATTATCTGGTCGTCTGGACTGGGACTCACATGGGCAAGGATTACTACAGGTATCACCATTGAACCTGATGTGGTGGACCTCGCGATGGACCATGGGGGCTACTTCTTAAAGGAGTTATCCCCAAAGTCCATCCGAGGGCCACCCTTATCCCCCCACAATGAACACCTGCCCACTCGCCCCCCCTCTACTATTCCCTCCCACTACCCCGCAGAGACCCCCTAAAATGTGAGACCCCTCAAGGGGATCCCCTAAATAGGCAGACCCTCAACAGAAACTCCTGAAACAGGTCAACCTCCAGGGTCCACAGCGATCCTTTAAATAGAGAGACTCCCCAGAGACCCCCTATCTAAAGGGGCTATCCTGAACCCTCCTCACTAAAGGGATCCTCCCACAGATACCCCCAGAAAAGAGGCACCTGTCTTGAAGCTAGAGAACAGTCCAGACAAGGAAAGTCAAAAGAAAACTGCTGTTGTAAAACTCACCTAGAAACACCATGTGTCCATCCCTGGAAAGAGAAAAGCAGTGACCTGTGTTGAAAGCCCTCAGATGATATAGCTGCAAGCCACTCATTCATTTCTCATGGTGGGTTGTGATTGACAGCTTACACAAAACAGTCTTGAGCATTGCTTCATTATCTCTCTTCATGGATGAGTAACTCTAAAGTGCTGTTTACAAACATCAACCATTTCAAAAAGAGTTAAGTGCTGTCACTTTCCCGTTGAGCACTTCAAAACCATTCAAACTTGAAGGGGAGTGATTAGAATGCAATTAACTGTCTTTGATATGGTTGATGTTTGGTCACTGCTTTTCTCTTTTCAGAAATGGACACGTGGTATGCCCAGGTGAATGTCATAACAGTAGTTTTCTTAACAGCCCTGTCAGGACTGCGCTCTGGCATGCAGACAGGGTCTCCCTATTTATGGGGTTCTTGGAGGATCCCTGGAGGGGGGCTCCTTTAGTCAAGGGGCAACCAGAGGTCTCCCTATTTAGGGGGTTTCTGTGGGTTCCCTTTAGTTAGTGGGTCACTGGGAGTGGCCCTTTTAAATTAAGGGGTTTCTGGGTGGGTCATTTAGTTAGGGGATCCCTAGGGGATCTGCCTCTTTGTGTGTCCATGGGGCGGGTCCCATTAATTAGGTAGTCTCTGGGGGTCTCCCTATTTAGGGGGTCCCTGGGGGAGTCTCCCTATTTACGGGGTCACTGGGGAGGAGTGAGTCAGATCACTCCCATACTTGGGGGAAGTGGGGGGACGCAGAAAATACTGGGGTGGAGGAATGATCCACGATCCAGGGTGGGCGGGGTGCTGCTTTGGGACCTCGCTATCTGGCCGCTCACTCAAAATGGTGGCCCAATAGCAGTACTCCCTCGGGAATCCCTTGTGTTCCTCGCCATGCAACTATTTACATGACAAGAAATAGTGAATTGCATTCACTCATTTCAATTCACCTCCAGCCTCCAGGTTCTTGGCGGCGCACCGTCACTGGCAGCAGGAATCTCCGCTGCCGCTGCTGGCCAAAGGGATTTCCCACTGTAGCCACCGCATTCCGTGGATGGGGGTATGCTGCTGGCGGCACGGAGAATCCCGCCGGCAGAGAATTCATGTCATAGTCTCCCGAACTGAGAATTCCAGCCTTCGAATCCCAAACGGGAATTTCACACGTTATTATTGGAGAAAAAGTAATGGCCATGCAAATGGGACTTAAAGCTGACAAGACTACTGGACATGATGGCTTGTAAAAGGGTCTTAAAAACCATGGCGTTAGAGATGGTAAATGCATTGGTTATAACCTTCCAAAATCCCCTCGATTCCAGCAAGGCTCCAGAAGATTTGAAGACAGCAATGTGACACCTCTGTTCAGGGAAGGAGGGAGATACAAAGCAATGCATTATATAAGGCTAATGTTTGTCAGTGGGAAAATGCTGGAATCCGTTATTGAAGGGGTAGTTGCAGGATATCTAGAAAATCATTGTACAACCATGCAGTGCCAACATGGTTTTGTGAAAGGGTAATCATCTTTGACAAACTTATTAAGAAGCTGGTGGATAAAGAGGAACTAGTAGATTTGGGTTTTTGGATTTTCAAACAGAAATTGATAAGGTATCACATCGACGGTTACTACATGGGATAAGAACTTATGATGTTGGGAGTGATATGTTATAATGGATGTCGGACTGGTTAACTAGCAGGGACAGAGAGTCAGGAAGAATGGGTCATTGTCAGGATGGCAAACTAGTGGAGTGCCACAAAGGTCGGTGCTGGGACCTCAACTGTTATGAACTATAATAATAACTTGAAAGGTCAAACTCTATTGTAGTTAAATTTGCTGATGATGCAAAGATAGGTAGGAAAGTAAGTTGTGAGAAGAATGTGTCTCCAAAGGGATACAGATAGTTTAACGAGAAGGGAAAATTTGCCAGGTCGAGTATAATGTGGGAAAATGCAAGGTTGTCCACCTGGGCAGGAAGAATAGCAGAGCAGAATATATTTAAATGGTAAGAGACTGCAGAATGCTGCTCCACAGAGGGACTTGGGTGTCCAGGTACACAAGTCAAAAGGTTAACATTCAGGTGCAGCAAGTAATCAGGGTGGTAAACGGAATGGTGGCCTTTATTGAAAGATGCATGAAGTATAAACTAAGGAGGTATTACCACAACTGTATATGGATTTAGTGAGACCACACTTTGAGTACCATTTACAGTATTGGCCACGTTCCAGAAGGAGAGACACACTTGCAGTGAAAGCAGTTCAAAAAAGATTTCCTGGACTGGTTTCTGGGATTAGCAGTTTGCCTTATAAGGTTGAGTAGACTGGACCTGTATTCAATGGAGCTTCGAAAAATGAAAAGTGGTCTGAGGGGACTTCCGCTAATTAGATGCTGAGAGAATGATTTCTGCTGGGGTTGTGTTGGGGAATCCTCTGGGGAGCTCCAACGGGAGGGGGGGGTTACCCTTGTGTGTGTCGGGGGGGGGGGGGGGGGAGTCCCTGGTGTCTGTGGGGGCTCCCATATGGCTCCATGTAGGTATCCGTATGAATGTGGGGAGGTTCCTGTTATTCCTATCAGAGAAAGCAGCACCCCAATCTTGGGATTCCTGACTGCCAACATTTCCTCCCCTCCTCCAGCGTGACGGTGTGTGCCCTGTATCCAGATTCTTTCGGCAGCGAGTGCTGGATTATCTGCAGAGAAAAGTGGAGTGGGTGCCTGTGAGCTGCACGTTGGTTTTCTTGTCTCAGCCAGAACTCTGTGCAGAGAATGGAAAAATCGGCCAGAGTTTTGTATCCTCAGCAAACTTTGATACATTATTCTCAGTCTCTTTGTCAAAGTAATCAATATAAATGATTATATAGCTGAGGCACCTTCCCCCCCCCCCCCCCCCCCCCCCCACCACTACCACTGATCCTTTGGCACTCCACCATTGCAGAAACAGCTAGCCAACATGCCCTGATGTCACTACTTTCTGCTTCCTGTCTGTTAGCCAATCCTTGAAACCTGCTCATATACTAACCATAACTTCCATTACCTTTTATATGAACATTTTCATGTGGCACCTTATCGAATGCCTTCTGTAAATCCAAGCATACCAGATTTCCTGGTTCTCCTTTATATGCTAATAGTTTCATTCTCAAAAAACTCTTAAGAAATTTGTTGAACACAGTTTTACTTTATAAATAATAGCAAAACTCTGTGGGTACTGGGAATCTGAAAAAAACCCAGAAAGTGCTCAAAATACTCAGCCAGTCTGGCAACACAATCTGAGAGAGAAATGGAGTAAATTTTTCAAGCCCAATGTGACCCCTGGCAAGCGTCTGAATCTAAACCATAATGTTGGTGCCATATTGGACCTTAAGGTGAACGTAGACTCATAGAATCATACAGCACAGAAAGGTCCATTGACCCATCGTGTCTGCACCAGTCCAAAACAACATCCTCACTATTCTAATTCCAATTTCCAGCACTTAGCCCATAGCCTTGAATGCCCTGGGATCACAAGTGCACATCCAAATACTTCTTAAATGTTATGCCTCTACCACCGTTTCAGGCAGCGAAGTCCAAACTCCCACCACCCTCTGGGTTTTTCCTCACATCCTCTTTCAACCTCCTGCCCTTTAACTTAAATCTCTTCCCCCTGGTCATTGAACCCTCCACCAAGGGAAATGTTTGTTCCTATCTACTCTATGCCTGTCATAATTTTATAAATCTCAATCATGTCCCTCCTCAGACTTCTCTGCTCCAATGAAAACAATCCAAGTCTATCCAATCTCTCTTCATCACTCTGAACACATATTCACGCTACCACTAATACCACATACTTCTACTGCTGGAACTTCCCACAATGCCAACCCAGCCTCAGCTCAGTTACTGCTGAAGCCCACATGCATGCCTTTTTTATCTCTAGATTTGACTAGTTCAATGCAATTCTCACTTGTCTCCTGTATTCTACTCCATAAACTGAGATCATCCAAAATGCTCCCGCCCAGGTCCTTTAGGTCGCATTCAGTCATATTTACCAATCTTCCTGTGTTTACTGACCTTCAATGGCTCCTGTCAAGCAACATCTATATCTTAAAATTCCGATCCTTGTTTTCAAATTTGTCCATAGCCCCACTATTTCTATATAATTTCTTCCAGCCCCACAATGCTGCAAGATATCTGTGCTCCCCTAATTCCGGACACTTCTGTTCTAGTTCTAGTCAGTTAAACTTGGTGGATGTGCCTTTAGTTATCTTGGCCCTAAAAACTAAAATTCCTTTCCTCCACCTCTCTTTCTCTCTACCCCACTTCCTCCTTTGAGACACTCTGTAAAACATAGCTCTTTAACCAACGTTTTGGTCAAGTAGCCCAATATATACAACGATAATAAACCCAATATATTAACCCAATAAAGACCCTTCTGTGGCTTGGCTTCTCACTTGGTTTTGTAAAGCTCCCGTGAAGCACCTTAAGACATTTTATTAATTGAAGACGCTATATAAATAGAAGTTATTGTTTTGGCTCATGCCAGGTTACCATACAACATTTCAGCTCATCCATTGTTGAGCATAAGGCACATCACAGTTGTGGCTTACACTTGAAAGCTTTGGCATAGACCAGTCAGTGACGATTTAATGCATAAATGCATTGTAAGACAACTTAAATGCACAATTGATAGTTAACAATACCCGGGAAGTGATAGACCTGCTGTATTGGAAGGTGTTACATTGGAGTTAGTGTAAAGATGAATACAAATATAGTGGGGCCACAGTTTTGGGGATTGCACAGAAATGCCATTAATCCAGTTATCATCCTTACGCACTTGAATTCCATTGGGGTGACTGGCATTTGATCAGAAAATCTCTACCAGTTTTCGAATGGAAAAATTATTAGGAACAAAAACAATTCATTACAATCAGAATTCTTCAAGTTGTTGGCAACAATATTTTACTGTTAGTTCTCAACAATGCAACTTTCCTTTTGGTCAACGAGAAATACGATTAAAGCTTGGAGAAAAATCATCATCTGATTCACCAGCTTCCCCCCCCCCCCCCCCCCCCCCCCCCCCCCGCCCTGCCCCCACCACTCGACTTTGCAGTATGAGAACATTTTTTAGTGATTAATGATGGGAAATATGAAACAAGCTACAAATGTCAGAAGAGTGCATTATTGTTATAAAGTAACTTTGATAATGTATATACACTTACCAGAAATGCATTATAGACTGAGATTATAAAATATTTAGGAAGGGCATTACATCTCTCAGTTACAATAGCTCCTTTGTTACAGTCTGGACATCACCTTGAAGTGCCTGAAGAATTTCAGAATTCATTGGCTACCTCATGATGTCCATGTCATCTTTCTGTGGTCTAATGTTATTGGGCGGGATTCAATGAAAGCATTTCAAAGTCAGCTCCTCAGAGATCGGGGCGCTATTATGAAAGGGTGCCCTGATCTCGATGTGAGATTGCGGGTCCCCCATGCCTGCCCCTTTCAGGAGCCCCTTTCAGGACTTTGCCCTCCCCCCTAATCTTTCTGTGGCCCCATTGTAACCAACCTCTCACCCCTTTCATTGGCATAGCCTCCCTCAGGCCAGAACTCTTGGCAGTGCCAACCTGGCACCCTGGCACTTTGGCATTGCCAACCTGACAGCTTGGCAGTGCCCTTAGCACCCTGCACTCTGTCATCCTAGCAGTGCCAGCCTGGCACAAGGGCAGTGATCTCACATTTGCAGGAAATGCTGCCGATGTGCCATGTCAGCATTATTTGCTGATACTTGTTATTTTTGTTGTCTGTGAGTTGCCTGAGTAGACCCTACTTTTGACCATGGATAGTGCAAGGGTATCTTGAAGCCTGGTTATCTGAGTCATCCCGGCACGGCTGTTTAACTTTTAATTCTGCTTCATGTATGGATGGCAGAAGGAGGCATCCTAAAATGAGGTATTGCTCGGCATTAAAAAAAAACCTACTGCCTCATTTGATTCTTGCTCTTTCATGCTAATTCACATTCGGTTAAAGAGGTGACCTGGGGTCATATAAAGAGCAATTCTCCGTCGCCTCGACAGCAGCGTCAATGTGTTCCGGAACCTACATACAGTAAACGCCATTTGCATATCATTAGCGGGCTTGAGCTGGTATTTTCCGGGGCCTCCGTGATTCTCCATCTCCAATGGGCTAAATTCCTGACGGTGCTGTGCACTTGTGCTTTTAAAAATCATGAAACCGACGCCATGGCTGATGAGGCAGAGAGAGGAGGTAAGACACAGAGAGGAGCAACCATGGGCTGCCGGTTCTTGCACTGGCTGGGTTGTCTGGGGTGGGGCGGGGGGGCCTCTCAGGGCCAGGGCCGGGGGCGAGGGGGGAGGGATGATGGTGGGGAAGGGCCGTGGGACCGGGGTGACCCCCACGGAAATAGGGCGGTGCCCAGGCACGGGCTGCCATTGCCACGGCCTGCAAGGTAACCATCTTGCTGCAAACCTCACTGCAACCCCTCTGGTTCTGCAGAATGACACCAGCCGTATGGCTGCCTCCACCCCTGCAACCCAACCCTCCAGCATACCTCCCACTAGCCAACCAGCCGCCACCTGCCGGCGGGGCATCAGACGGCCCACCCAGGACAATACCCACTGTAGCCTCTATGGGGGCGCAGGGCAGGGGCCGCAGAGAGTAACCCTGGCAGCAGGGCCGAGTGGCAGGGCCAGGTGCCAGGCATCAACGGGGCCAGGTGTGCGGAAATGGGAGGGGGCATGAAGGGGCAGAGCCCACAGTGCCAACCGGGGTCACCATGTATCCCGGCGGACCTGGTTGAGCAAGAGGCATGCACCATACTAACATATCGGCCTTTCACCCCCTTCAGACAATAGGGCGGGATTCTCCGTTTCTGAGACTAAGGGCTGGATTCTCAGGTTGCCGTTGGCGAAATCGCATTTAGTGATTGGCCGGAGAATTCGTTTTATAGCCAAAACCGGGGCGGCGCTGATTTTCGAACGCTCCACCCCCTCAAAAATGGTGTAATCGGTGAGTAAGCCGTACGCCTTTGGGACGGCCTCAGGATGTCACCTGAGGTCCTCCCCCGATGCTCCGCCTCCGATGGGCCGACTTCCCGACGGCATGGGACACGTGTGGTCACAGTTTACGCGGACCTCGCATGGCGGCTGTGGACTGTGACCAGCGCAGCCGCAGTTGTGGTGGGGAGCCGTTCTGCTGGCCGGGGTGGCTTTGCTGGGGGCTGGGTTGGCTGGTGGGGGTTGTTCCGGGGAGGGGCTTACAGTCGGGCACTATCTGGCAGGCTGAGTCCGCATACGGCCAGTGCCATGTTGTATGGCGCGAACACTGCAGCTCACAACTGTGTGCATGTGCGGGCATGCACCCGGCAATTCTCCATCCGTATCTGCAGGTGAAGCCTTCGTATGGCACGGCTGCTAGCCCCCCACCAGGTGGATCATCAGTGCGGGGACGGCATTGACATTTTGGTTGTAAGACTAGATGCAAGCTCCAGACATAGCCGCAAAATCGGAGAATCCAGCCCTAAGTTTTGAGGCCAACGCAGAATTCGCGGACTTTCATGACAGCAAAACTGTCACCACACCTAGACTGATTCCATTACTGTGGAGGGGCTAGTACTGGAGCCGCGTGGAACACAATCGATTCTAATGAAACACAGTGCGAGATTCACCAGGTCCGTAATTGACTCGGGAGGCTGACAAGCTGCAGCCGCATATACACATTACAATGCCCACACACACTCATCCCAGCCAACAAGATGGCACTGATTGTGCTGGAGCGTGTCCATACAGCTGATGGGTCGTCTGGGGCCAGAGGGCATGTAAGGGGGTGTCCAGCAGGGTCACCCATACGACCCGTGACCCAAAGTTCACAGTGGGAAGTCAGCGGTAAGTGCAGCTGCATGGCTGCCTTGCCGGCAGCAGCAATAGTGTTCTGTGTCTGTCCACCCCGACCCCACAGTCCACCTCTTGGTCAGCCCCGCTACTCCCCCGGCCCTGGAAGAAGGCCCCCCCCCCCCAGCCAGCAGCACAACTATCAGCACACAAAGAAGATGTTGGACATTTTCCGTACCCCTTCTTTCTCCTTCAGCAGCCACCACGCCAGTTTCACGATTTTAAAAGCACACGTGAACTGTTCCGCCGGGAACCCCTCCCATTGGAGGCGGAGAATTACGGAGTCCTTGGATAATACCGGGTGCAGCCCACTAATGACATACAGACGGTGTTTACTGTACGTGCGTTCCGGAATGCATTGATGCCGCTGTTAAGGTGACAAAGAACCTCTGTTTGGTGTCAATTCAGTGCCCCTGCGATTTCAGCATAGGACCTGATTCTCCACCAATCGTGTTTCGCAATTTTGGCGCAGCCAACAGAGAATCCCGCCCTGGATATTGGAGCAGTAATGGTGGCCTTCCCGCTAGTCGCTGCAGCCCTGGGGGATGTACTGCGGCTGTATGAGCTGCCTCCCGAGTCAATTACGGACCTGGTGAATCTCGCACTGTGTTTCATTAGAATCGATTGTGTTCCACGCGGCTCCAGTACTAGCCCCTCCACAGTAATGGAGGAAGCTGCCGCCTAGGATGGACAGCCAGTTGCCCAGGGGATGAGGAGGTGCAAAGGAAGCGCCGCATGAGGCCTCGTGTGTACCGGTAGTGCCTGCCATTCAAGGACATACCAGACCAGGCATGCCGTCGAAGACTCAAGCTGAGCAGGGGGACAATGTGACATATTTGCTGTATCATGGCGCATTGGCACTGTGGGAGAATGGGGGAGTATTCCCGCCCCCAGTGACCATCAAGGTGATGGTCGCCCTGAACGTTTATGCCATGGGGTACTTCCAGGTGCTGAGTGGGGACCTGTCCGGATCTCACAGGTGCATCTGTGCCGTCATGGAGGACCTATATGCCGAGTCGGCACAATACATCCATTATAATATGGACAAGGCCACCAGGTAGCCCGGGCAGTGATGTTTGCCCCCATTGCCGGGATGCCCTGGGTCCAGGGAGAGATCGACGGGATACATGCAGCGCTGGCCCGAGGGTTGCTGGCGCCCCGGGCAAGCTGAACTTCGGCGCCCTTGGGGGGGGGGGCGGGCGGGGCTGAGGGGGGGGGGCCGAGGGGGGGGGGTGCGGGGCGGGGCCGAGGGGGGGGGCGGACCCGAGGGGGGAGCGGACCCGGGGGGGGGGCGCGGAGCGGGGCCGAGGGGGGTGGGGGCGAGGGGGGGGAGCGGGGCCGAGGGGGGGGGGGGCCGAAGGGGAGCAGACCCGAGGGGGGAGCGGACCCGAGGGGGGGGGGGCGGGGGGCGGGGGTGCGGGGCGGACCCGCGGGGGGGGGGGGGGGTCGGGGGGGGCGGGGGGGGGGGGGGGGGGGGGGGGTGGGGGGGGGGGGGCGGGGGAGCGGACCGAGGGGGGGGTGGCGGGGGAGCGGACCGAGGGGGGAGCGGACCGAGCAGGGGGGGGGGGGGGCGCCCTGGGGGAGGGCGGCCACCGCGCATGCGCTGGTTGGCACCTGCCCAACTGCGCATGCGCGGGACCCGAATCTCTGGCGCCCCCTAGCACATGGCGCCCCGGGCGTCTGCCCGAGTTGCCGGTGCCTTGAGCCGGCCCTGGATACATGTCCCCCTATGAGAAACTGCAGACGATAGGCCGCTCTACACCAACCAAAAAGGTTTCCATTCGATGAATGTGCAACTCATATGTGACCATCATATGTGCATCATGCATATCTGCACCCAATTCTCGGGTAGTCTGCATGACGTCTTAATCCTGGCATGCTCGACGATTTCTGATATGTTCGAGATGGTCCCCAACCACTCCCCACCCGCTAGGGGGGGGGGCGGGATTGGCTCCTGGATGACAAGGGTTAACCACTGTGGTTGTGACTGATGACGCCTATCGGGAGACCGACGCGGAGACCCGCTACAATGACCATACAGGGACCAGGAGCGTGATCCAGCGGTGCTTCGGCAACCTAAAGATGTGGTTCAGCTGCCTGGAGGGGCCCTCCAGTATGGCGCTGGGAGGGTCGTCCGCATTGCGGTGGCCTGCTGAGTCCTCCACTACATTGCACAGCAGAGGGGCAACATGTTGGAGGAGGAGGATGAACACCAGACCTCGTCCCATGAGTAGGATGCAGAGAAAGCGAGGATGATCAGGACTTGGATCCCAGACAGGCAAGGGAGGCCGCACAATGTGCTGAGCCAGAGCTAATGCCTACAGGATGGTTTGATTGCCTCCGGGTTCACCGGCTGGAGGGTGGACTGGCCAGGGGCATGGACACCCCATCTACCCCTACAACTCCCCCACCACCCTGTCCACCCTTCAGCCCCCCCCCCCCCCCCCCACCAACCTACAGCCCTCTCCGTGAACCATACCTGTCGCACTAAAGGGTGTGGGCCCTGGGTTGGCAGTAACACTGGTCTGGTCCATGGATAGAGGATAATGACAACCCACTCTGTGGTGAGCTATGGTGCTCCGCAACATTTGGCAATGTCTAATTCCTGCCCATGGTAGCACTTTCCACCGTCCATCTGTGTGATCCCTGCATGCGAGTTGGCCATTCCATCACACGGTCCCATTGGACCCCTGAGGTGACGATGGTGGGGATGGTCGGGGGAGGAGAGGGTGGAGAACCTAGGCCACCCCACAACGTCCACCCATTTCCACCCAACTCCCCCCCCCCCCCCACCCAAAACCCTTTCTCTGGCCAGCCCAGACCAACCCACCCCTCATACTCATCTGACAGAGCACCAAGTCAGGTTCTAACAGTGTTAACAGGTGTTTGATGCGCACACATATTTACAGATGCATGCCTTAGCCCCTATCACTAAACTGTGCCCTTCACCATGGCGATTTAATTGGTGTCTCACTTGCTGGATTTATGGGCCCGAACACTACATGTAGGTGGATCCGGACGACACATCAGGAGTGGAGACTGCCTGCTGTGATTCCTGCCCCAAGATCTGGGTCCCCAATGGCGGGTATCTTCTGGGATGACCGGGCCTGGATTTGCCTGGCTGCTGTTCAGGTGTCCCAGTAGGTGTGTGCCACCCCGTTCTGCCTGCTTCCCACCAGATGTGCCAGGAACAGGATGGGGGGGCGGATTCTGAGGTGTTGCGGTGTTCTGGCACGTCCCCTGTAGGCATTACCGGCATGGACCCATCACCTCCTCCTGCCTTGGAATGCCCTCGAGCTACTCCATGGGATCGGGCAGTGGGGGGGGGAGGGGGGGGGGGTGCGAGCGTAGCTAACCCCTGAGGCTCCCCAGTTACCTGGTGCTTCCAGTCCTGGAGGCCCACACTGGTCCCGGCCAGGGTCTGCATGCTCGCACCATGGAGCACAGGGAGTGGACCATCGCTGTCTGGGGCTGCACCACATCACCCATTGACTGTGCCACCAACATCTGGGTCTGCGCCACTTAGCCAGTGACTGCGCCATCTTACTCTGGGACTGAGCCCCCTCACCCTTTGTATGTGCCATGTCAGCAAGTGCCTGGGCAATGCCGCCAATTCTCTCAGTCATGGCCCACTGTGACTGGGCCACACTTCAATTTCCAGATGGCTCTCGCATATGGCTGCCTGTGTGATGGCAACCCTATCATGGGCCTCGGCCAGTGTCTGCCCAGAATGCTACAGGCCTTCGACATGCTAATCCATAGCCAATGCCTCCACTGTGGACGCCACCCGTGCAGTGTCGACCTGGTCAGCACCACCTCCTGCTCCTGCACACGGTTGGACTCCTCCAACTACACCTGCAGGGGCTGGATGCTCACCGACAGCCCCTCATGCAGACCCTGGCTCTGTGACTGCATCTCCACAAATGATGGGACTGTCCATTCCAGAAGCCTGAAACCCATCTGGACAGCAGCTAGCCCCGGGGGTCAGCCTGCCTTCCAGCAGACCACCACCTCGGGCGTTCCTACCTCCATCTGGTGTGTCGGATCAGCTTTGTGGTGCGCACCACATAGTGTCCCAGGAGGATTTTTACCCAACTGCCCAACCGAGGTGAGTGTCTCTGGGATGGTGGAGGGTGTTGGGACAGCTGTGATGGGAAATCAGTGTCATCATTGAATTTGTGCTCCGAGCTGTCTTGGCTCACAGGATTATGGCTCACGTCCGTGTTGCTCTCCTCATCGCTTGTTGGCATGCAGGGGGGCTCCAGCTGTGGTATTGGCGGGGGCGGGGGCGGGGGACACCAAATGGACACGTCCCATCACCAGTAGGTTCTGAAAAACACAAGACAAGATGCATGATTACAATGCGGGCTGGGGGGAGTGGGGGTGGTGGTGATGAGGGTGGAGGTGAAGGTGGTGGTGAGTGTGAGGTGACATTTGGGGTGAGGATGGTGTGAAGGTGGTGTAGCAGTAAGGGTGATGTGGGGGTGAGGGTGGGGGCGAGGCTGAGGATGAGGATTGGGTGGGGGTGGGGATGAGGATGAGGGCGGTGTGGGGATGGTGTTGGGGGGGGGGGGTGGTTGACACACGTGGCATGGAGAACCGCAACTCAGCAGGGTCTCACTTCCTCGCCCTTGGCCGATCTTCACCCTGGCAACCTTTCTTTCCCCTGGGCCATCAACCACATCCAGGACCCTCTGCTCCACCACAGTGAGGGGCTACAGGTCTAGCTGTCCCCCTCCAGTTTTCTCACGCTCCTGGCGGTTATGGGCGGCCTTCTCCTGGAGGAGTGGCGGGGGTGGAAACAGAAAGCGACAGTCCGACGCACGCAGCCCAGGGGGTGGGTAGCTGGTGGCCTCAGTGGCCACAGCACTTAGCCATAGTGGCGTGGTGCTGGAATGTTCTGCCTGCTGCCCATTTAATGTGCCGGGGTCGGGGGGGGGGGGGGGGGGGGGGGGGAGGAGTCTCAGACGCTCCGTTGTTCGGGCACCTACCTGCGGGAGTCACTGGCACGGGCCCCATCACCTTCTCCTCCTTCGGGGTGCCCGATGCCACTCCGGCTACTCCATGGGAACGGAGTCGAGCGGAGCTAACTGTGCCTTCTCCTTTTAGGACTGGGCCGCCGATGTTCTCAGCCATGGCCCGCTGTAACTGGGCCAGGCTCTGGAGCGCCTCTGCAATTTCCTTGTGGCTCTGGTACATGGCTGCCCGTGACAGGGCAACACTGTCCTGGGCCTTGGCCACTACCTACACAGATTGCACCTGGCCTTGGACAGATTGACTCATGGCCCAAACCTTTGCCCCAAAGCCTCCACCGCAAAATACCACCTGTGCAGTGTTGGCCTGGGTGGCATGAATGGCCAACAACGCCTTTTGTAATCCCTGGCTCTGCGACTGCATCTCCACAATTGATGGGAACGCCCATTCCAGAAGCTCAAAACCCGTCTGGACCGCAGCTAGTCCCTGGGGTCGGCCCTACCTCCAATCACCCGCCCCGACGGGGATTCCTACCTCCACATGTTGCACTGCAGCATGTATGCTGCGCACCAGATAGTGCCCAGCAACCTCTTCACTAAAGTGCCCAACCGAGGTGAGTGTCTCAGGGATGGTGAAGGATGTTGGAGACAGCTGCGACAGAAAGTCGGTGTCTTCCACGGACTGGGCTCCGGGGTGCCGTGGGATGCGGGTCGAGGGCTCTTGTCTCAGTCTGTGTCCTCATCCTCACTGCTCTCCACTTGTGGTTCTGTTTGAGGTCGGGGCCGGGGTACCAGATAGGCCCCCGCCATCACCAGCTGTTCCTGCAAGTCACAACACAAGCTGCATGATTGCATCGCAGATCGGGGGGAGTGGGGTTGTGGAGGTTTGTGGGGGGATGGTAATGGTGGATAGGGGGGTGGGGGAGATGTGAGTGTGGTGATGGGGGAATTGTGATACACGTGCCATTGGGAACCGCAACTCAGCGGGGTCTCAGTTAATCACCCGATGCCCACATCCGCCTCGGTGACTGCCCTCTCTCCGGGTCCACCAAACACGTCCAGTGTCCTCTCCTCCACTATGGTGAGGGACCACAGGTCTGGAAATCCCCTCTATTCTTTTCCCTCTCATGGTGATTATGAGCAGCCTTTTCCTGGGGGGAGTTTGGGGGGGGGACAAAAAATTCACAGTGTTAGATACTGCAACACATGCAACCAAAGGGGTGAGTAGTTGGTGGCTTCAGTGACCAGGGCACCTGGCCATGGGTGCCTTAATGTGGTGCAGGGTGGGCTTTGGTCACCTTCCAGTTGGGGGACGGGTGGGATTACAGGTGTACGGAAAGGGTTGTTCCTCAGGGCACAGTGCTGCCTACTAACCTTGGCCGCCCTGAGGAGGTCGTGCAGTTTTTTATGGCACTGCTGGCTGGTCCTGACGGTGTTGCCCACAGTGCTCACAGTCTCTGCCACCTGCGTCCAGGCACGATGGACGGCTGCGCCAGGCAGCCTCCTCCTCACCACGGTGTGCAGGGTCGCCTAACTCTCCTCCACGGCGTTTAACAGGGTCTCCAGTTCAGCTTCTGTGAAACGTAGTGCCGTTCTCCTTGCTGCCATCTTGTTGGCTGGGATGGTGTGTATGCGGAGTGAAGTGTGTTTATGTGGCTGCACTTTGTCAGCCTCCTGAGTGTCCATCCTGAACCTGCCAAATCCAGCACCATTTATCATTAGAATCAGGTGTGTTTCACGTGGCACCGGTGCTAGCCCCTTACCGGTCGGCGAATTGGTCCAGGTGTGGCACTAATTTTGTTGTCGTAGAGCTTCACTAATCCTGACCTGGCATCAACACTCAGGGCGGGATTCTCCATTGCCCAACGCCGATACCGTAATCGCCGATCGGGCGGAGAATCCCTTCCGACACCCAAGTTGGGGGCAGTGCCATTTTCATGCCGGTTTTCTATCCTCTGCCCCCTCCGAAATGGCGTCATCGCGTCAAGTGCCGCACACCGTTGGAACAGCATTGGTGTGTCATCGGAAGGCCCTCCCCTGATGCTCCACCCCCGATGGGCCGAGTTCCCCACTGCGCTGTTAATGTGTGATCTCATCGGTCGGGAACCTGGCATGGTGGCCGCGGACTGTGTTCAGCACCGCCACAGTGGGCCGGGATCGGTGCTTCTGGTCGGGGGCCTTCCGCGAGGGCTGGGAGCACTGGTGGCGGGTGGTCAGGGGGTGGCTACGGGGGGGCAGGATTTGGCAGGCCAGGTCTGTGCATGGCCAGCACCATGTTGTATGCCGTGACTGCTGCAGGTCATCACCATGCAGCTGCGTGGCCATGGACCTGGCAATTCTTCGGCTATTTTTTGCGCGGGATAGCGGGAGGTTTACCTGGCGCCGCTGCTAGCCCCTCACCGGTTCCAGAATCGGTGAGGGCTCATGGCCGACTTTGCCATCGTACAATGCCACAGTTCCCACGTCGGCGTCAGCACTTAGCCGCAAAATCGGAGAATCCTGCCCTTGGTCTCAGAAACAGAGAATCTGACCCAGAATTCATCCGGCCCGGAATTCATCACTAATTATTCCTAATTACTCCAGTAAAGAATTATTACTTTGTGACTTTTGCATTTTTCTATTTTTCTAGATGCGTTTTTCGAAATTCATTCCATTCTGTTTCAGTGTCTTCCCAGCTGTGGCTGAGAAAATAGTTCCAGGATCTTAGACAATGCCACTCTATAATTGGCAACTTACAGATATATGTCAGCAACCTGGTGTGATTTTCCTTTGATTTTTCCTCACTCCTGCGGGGAAGCAGCTGCCCTCTTCCTGGCAGTTCTACATCATGGCACAGCAAAGATCAGGAAGTCGATGTTTTCGAGATCATGGGCAGGCATCCGCATTGTGAAACTACTTGAAACAGTGCATCTGAGCTCCAATGTGCTGTGATTCACCCCTCCCTGATTAATATCTGTTCTAATAATGTTCCATATTTCATGATAAATCATACACCACAGACAGGCACTTGGGTTGGAATTACTCCCTAAGACGATATGGATAGTAATTACTAAATAATTACAGTCCAGTCATTAAAATGGCATTTTCTACTTTTCCACATCGTAATTTATGGTGGTAAATTAAGCTGTCCAATGAAACGCAAGATGCAATATGCAAAATAAATGTGTGTTCAATGGGAAAGACACTGCAATGGCAAATAAATCACTCTTTTATACTTCAACAATTCTTCTTGCTAAAAAAAACTGAATATTCACAGAAAAATGGTTTTGTTACTGCAGATCAACAATAAAAGACCCAAACATTTTTGGTTTGGTGGGGTGCCTTCAAAACATTGACCCCTATATTTAAGAGCAGACAAGGAGGGGGTTTATTAGCAGCTGGGAAACCTGGAAATGTGACCAACACAGCGACCCTGCTCAATTTAATGGCAGAACCTCAATTTAATGTATTTTTCTCTCTCTCTGGGATAAGAGCCAAGGAAATCTGCCCTGTAATTTTTGTTCATTCATCACAGTTGTTATTTTAGTAGCAGTTGAATAGTCTGTACATCTCTGAAAATATTTTTACATCCTATCTCTTTCCTTAAAGTACTTGCATGAATATTTCACAGATATTTTGACCTCAATATTTAGAGGGGCCAGAGAGACAGCTGGGTTGGGCGCAAAATGGTGGTAAGATACCCACCAAGAATTCCAGAAATGAAAATACCAGGGAAATATCGAGTCATAGAGGCCCACAGCACAGAAAAGTCCCTTCGGCCCATTGCATCTGTGCTGGGCAAAAACAACTACCGAACTATTCCAATCCTATTTTCCAGCACTTGGCCCATAGCTTTGTATGCCTTGGCATCACAAGTGCACATCTAAATATTTCTTAAACGTTATGAGGGTCTCTACATCCACCACACTTTCAGGCAGTGAGTTCCAGACTCCCACCATCCTCTGGGTGAATAGGTTTTTCCTCACATCCCCACTACACCTCCTGCACTTTACCTTAAATCTATGTCCCGTGGTCATTGATTCCTCCACCAAGGGGAAAGGTTTCTTCCTGTCCATCTATGTCCCTCATAGTTTATACATCTCAATCATGTCCTCCACCCCCCCCCCCCCCCCCCCCCTCAGTCTCCTTTGCTCCAGGGAAAACAACCCCAGTTTATCCAATCTCTCTTCATTACGAAAACTCACCAGCCCAGGCAACACCCTGGTAAATCTCTTCTGTGTCCTTTCCAGTGGTATTCCAGCCCTCCAAAAATGTGGATTCCAGAACTACACACTATACTGTAGCTGTGGCCAAACCAACAATTTATATAATTCCAGCATAACCTTCCTGTTCTTAAGTTATGTCTTGGCTACGTGACTAGTGGATTTCCACACTAACTTCATTGCAGTGTTACTGTAGGCCTACTTGTGACACTAATAAAGATTATTATTATTACTATTATTAATACAGGCAAGTATATCATATGCCTTCGTAACCACTGTATCCACCTGCCCTGCTACCCTGAGGGATCGGTGTACATGCACACCAAGGTCCCCCTGATTCTCAGTGTTTCCCAGTGTCCTGCAGTTCATCATGTGTTCCCTCACCTTGTTTCTCCTGCCCAAGTGCACCTCACACTTGTCTGATTGAATTCCATTTGCCACTGATCAGCCCATCTGACCGGCCCATCCACATCCTCCTTCATCTAAGGCTTTCCTCATCACTATGTACCACCCCACCTATTTTTGTATCATCCGCAAACTTACTGATCAATCCTCCTACATTCAAGTCTAAATGATTGATATAAAATACAAACAGCAAGGGCCCTTACACTGATCCCCGCGGGATCCCATTGGACACAGGCATCCTGTCATAAAAACACCCCTCATTCATCACCTTCTACTTCCTACAACTCTACCAATTCTGGATCCAAGTTGCCAAATTTTCTTGGATCCCATGGGCTCTTACCTTGGCTGTCAGTCTCCCATGTGGGACCTTATCAAAAGCTTTGCTGAAGTTCAAGTAGACTACGTCAAATGCATTTCCCTCATCTATACACCTCTTTAAAATTTAATCAAGTTGGTCAGATATTACCTACCCTTAACAAATCCCTGTCTCTCCATTAATTCTTTCTCTCAGAATTGCTTCCAATAGATTCTCCACCACTGAGGTTAGACTGACTGGCCTGTAAGTTCCTGGTTTATGCCTTCCTCCTCTCTTTGAAAAGACATTCATAGAATTTACAGTGCAGCAGGAGGCCATTCGGCCCATTGAGTCTGCACCGGCTCTTGGAAAGAGCACGCTTTCCAACCGTACACCTCCACCCTATCCCCATAACCCAGTAACCCCATCCAACACTAAGGGCAATTTTGGACACTTAGAGCAATTTAGCGTGGCCAAACCACCTAACCTGCACATCTTTGGACTGTGGGGGGAAACCGGAGCCCCCGGAGAAAACCCACACACACACGGGGAGAATGTGCAGACTCCGCACAGACAGTGACCCAAGCCGAGAATTGAACCTGGGACCCTGGAGCTGTGAAGCAATTGTGCTAACCACTATGCTACCGTGCTGCTCTTGAATAAAGGTACCACATTGGCTATCCTCCTGTCCTCTGACACCTCTCCTGTGGCCAGAGAGAAAATAAAAATTATTGCCAGCCCCCTCCGATATCCTCCCTTGTCTCACTCAACAGCCTGGGATACATTTAATCTGAGATTTATCCACTTTTAAGTCTGCCAGACCACTCAGAACCTCCTCTCTATGTTCATTTCTTCAATTTTATCGCACTCCTTCTCCCTGATTTCTATACCCACTTCATCCCTCTCAGCAGTGAACACCACCACAAAATATCCACTTGGAACCATTCATTTAATGGCAGGGCTTCTTGTAGCTCTTATTTTTACATTTTCCGTCATGATTGTGACTTGGGCGATAAGGAGTCAAAAAGGAAGTCATGGATCAAGGGAGGGAGATCACCGGGAGCAGGTTTAATTGAGGGGCTGGGGCGGTGCAGGGGTGGGGGTGCTGGGCACATCCCTGCTCCTCCTGACCTGGAAACAATGGTGCTGCAAATGCTCTTCCGTGTTCGATCCAGGAATTGACTTCCTTTTACTGCCGAGTTCACCGAGCCTGAGGAAAACTGACCACCAGCAGTTCAAATTATTTTAAAATAAATTTAGAGTGCCCAATTCATTTTTCCAATTAGGCGGCAATTTTAACGTGGCCAATCCACCTACTCTGCACATCTTTGGGTTGTGGGGGCGAAACCCACGCAGACACGGGGAGAATGTGCAAACTCCACACGGACAATGACCCAGAGCCGGGATCGAACCTGGGACCTCAGCGCCCTGAGGCTGCAGGGCTAACCCACTGCTGCACTGTGTTGCCCAGTTCAAATTTAATACTTGGGCCTAAATCCTCCGTCCCCACCCGCCACGGGAAATATCGGTAAAGGTGATGGACAAGCCAAAGGTCCATTGACCATGGAGCGGAATTTGCGATCATGGGGCAGGTGGGATCATAAAATCCCACCCATGCACTTTGTCAGCATATTTGCACAATGGCCCCACCTCTAAGAAGAGGTTATTCATGCACCCTCTAACTTTACTCTGTTAAAGCTGGATATTCTTGGCAACAAGGGGTTGGACTGTAGTGGGGTTGGGGGTGGGGTGGGAGTGGTTGCATATTTTTGGGGGGCGATTCTCCTAAATGGAGCCCAAGTGTTTGCGCCGTCGTGAACGCCGGGTTCGGGTACACAGGGGGCCAGCACAGCGCTGGAGCGGTTCACGCCGCTCCAGCCTCCTTTCCCAGTGCCAAATGGGTGCCGTGCCAACCTGCGCATGTGCAGTTGGGCCGCGCCAACCTGTGCATGCGCGGGGGACTTTTTTGCGCGCCGGCCCCGACTCAACTTGGTGTTGGTGTTCAGGGCGGCCGCGCAGGGAAATAGGCCCGGGGGGGGGGGGGGGGAGAGGCCGCCCACTGATTGGTGGGCCCCGATCGCGGGCCGGACCCCATAGGAGGCCCCCCCCGGTAAAGGAGCCCCCATCCCCCTTCCCCCACAGGCCTCCACCCGACCATTCGTGCAGAGTTCCCGCCGGCAGCGACCAGGGGTGAATGGTGCCGGCGGGACTCTGTCGTATCCATGCGGCCGCTCGGCCCATCCGGGCTGGAGAATCGGCGGCCCTGCCGATTCTAGCAGCCCGCGGCTAGCGCCGCGCCAAACATGCTGGCGCAAATGGCGACGATTCTCCGCACCTCGGAGAATCGCGCGCCGGTGTTGGGGCGACATGGCATGGTTGTGGCGATTCTCCGGCCCGGCATGGGGCTCGGAGAATCGCCCCCATGATTTTTGAACACCGAATCCCACCCCACCGTGTCCACCCCATACCTCCAACATGCTGTGACTAATTGTGCGGGTTAAAATTCTCCCTCTTGGTCCAAGCCAGATGTACATTTCACCATGGCCTTTAGATAGTGGCTGGTCCTTTGAGTTTGGTGTCTACAAACAAGAGAAGTGCTATTGAATCAGTGTGGGTGACAGTCAACTGATATCAACAAAGTGATAACTGCGGCCTACAAAAGACACAGTGGCCCAGATGTTTGCTGAGTCTGATCAACTCTGGAGGCCTTCAGAAATGGTGTGTGGGCCTGACCTCAGGATTACCTTTGCCAGCACAGGATAAGGCATGGGTAGCACCCTGAATTCCTGATCTGACTGGCTCAATTATGGGGTTAGGGATCCCATACCTCCTGCAATTTTCATCGAGTCTGGCCAGCTTCTCAAGTACCCGTGGTCTATTATCCTTCAGAAGAGGCATGAACCATAGTCTGGATTTGGGAAACTTTTGGAAGCTAAGTTTTAAAAGCTTCTCCTCATGCTCTTCGTATCTCCCATGATTCCTGCATGCCGCCGTGTCCATTTAATGTCCCTTCCATACCACCTTTCACTTTCATGTCCTGCCCATCCTTCTTGCCCACTCAATCAATATATAATATGTGCTGAACCAATGAATTATGCACTAACAAAGACAATTCAGGAAATAGACATGAAAAAACTCACATTCAGAAATTTTTTTTTTTAAAATGGCTGCTCTTTCATCTTTATAAAAGTGTCAACCACACAATCCCATTCAATAACAGAAGCCTTACTCCTCCTCACAGCTCTTATCTCATCTAAATAAACATAGATATTGGGGAAAAAAACATAAAAAGAACCATTAATTATAATCTCACAAAGATGTCAATCAACCAAAGCTAACACTCCACCCATCAGCCAATGTGAGAAGACCGCAACTGAGATGATTCATCAATGTCTTGGATCTCATCTACGTGTTCATAATGAGGCCATCTGCACCAACACATGCCAGGCCATCACTTTTTGGTGATACAATTGCCAAATATAAGCTAAACCTTTCTGAGGTTTCCCTCGTTAGAGCAGCTATCTGTGCCTCTGCTGCAGTCAATCTCCTCAGAAAGGTTTGGAGGTGAGTTCACTAAAATGCTTAGCTCCTTTTCCTGTTGCTGCTTCCACACCTTTTTTCTGCTTGGTTCAGTTGCCTATCCCAGATTCCCCTGTGGAAGAAATTCCTGAAGCTGGGACAAATGGATGCATGAGCCTTGCATTGTACCTTCAACAGTGAACCAAACACTTCCTTGCTTACCAGCTGCCACCCTCGCTGGTTCCCATAATCATTAGCCAGGCTGGTGTTTTTTCTAAAGATGTCACTCTTTCTAAGTTGGCATGGACAACTCTGGCAATTCAGCTCTCTGAAGCAACAATTAGCAAAGCTCTTGACATATTGGTGCAAAGTGTGCACAACTCACTGTGTGGATTTCTGGGCTATTGTAAATAAACGTCTCAGTACAAACTACACCAACCAGTAGGCAACGCAGAATTTTAAATACAATCAAATTAAGCTTACTTTTTTTGTTTCTGATTTCAGCTCTCAACTCGATTGCAATTAAAAGCCAGGGCATTGATTTTAACACCTGTTTCAGTCTTTTAACATCCATAAATGGCCACTTCAGCGAAAGTGCATTGACAAATACACTCATCTGTTTAATTTCCTTCAGTTTCCCACTTTCCTGAGCTGCATTGATGTTGTTGGCCACTTCTTGACTGGCTAAAGTGACATCAGGCTGGTACAAAATGTGCATCATTGCACATGCATGTTGCTTGGTCAGGTTTCTTTTGGCTTTCTCCAAAAGAGGCCAATGAAATTCTGTAGAACAAAATTACTTGGTGGGAACATAGAAAATAGAAACAGGAGGAGGCCATTCGGCCTTTCAAGCTTGTTCTGCCATTCATTATGATCATAGCTGATCATCAAGTTCAATACCATGATCCTGCATTCCCCCTATACAATAATCTTTATTATTGTCACAAGTAGGCTGACATTAACACTGCAATGAAGTTACTGTGAAAAGTCCCTAGTCGCCGCACTCCGGCGTCTGTTCGGGTGCACAGAGGGAGAATTCAAAATTCCAAATTACCTAACAAGCATGTCTTTCAGGACTTGTGGGAGGAAACCGGAGCGCCTGGAGAAAACCCACGCAGACATATGGGGAACATGCAGACTCTGCATAGACAGTGACCCAAGCGGGAATCAAACCTGGAACCCTGGTGCTGTGAAGCAACAGTGCTAACCATTGTGCTACTGTGCTGCCCTAGGAAGTGTCTCTTGATGTGAATACAGGTGTGAATGCTGACCATATACTCAGTGAGGATTTTAAAGGGGCAGTTTCATGTAAAGTACTTCTTATAACTGGATTGTTAGCTAACAGGAAACAGAGAGGAGGCAGAAATGGGTTGTTTTCAGGTTTGCTTTTGTAACAAGTGGAATGCCACAGGGATCAGTGCTGGGACCTCAGCTGTTTATTAATGAGGTAGATCACCCGCCCAAATGTATGGTTGCTAAATTTACTGACATAAGAGTAACTAATTGCACTGGCTGGCAGCTCCAGCAGCACCTTCCCGCTGGCCAGAATGGTGGGATCCCACAACAAATTCTACGCTCGGATCCTCATTGATTATGCACAGGTCTGAGTTCCTTTCCAACTTTCCTGGCAGGCCATCAGCTGCTGGGATTGAAGGTCCTGGTGCCATAATTAAATTCCAATCAAGCACACTCATATCACTCTTTCCAGCCGACCTGGCTTCATCAGACCATGTGGGATGTTAGCAACCCAGATGAAAACGTCTAACAGCCTTAAGAAGTAGTCTGTTCCTCGATTCAACCATCCGCCCCTTGGGTTCATCACCTGAAAGGTGCCCATGCCCATTTAGACATCTACCGACTGAAACTGGAGTGTTTGTGCATTCCCTTCCAGTAAAATGAAGTTGTACCTCTTTAATCCCCTCATTTGTGAGCTTTTCTTGCAGCCTTGTCCAGGTGCACCTTCCCTCCCCTCGGTATTCCCTCTGCCTTCCATTGTTCATTTTCTTCATCCACCTTCTTGGCCCTCTGCCTGCAATCCTTGGCCTCTCCCCACTCCTTACACAGCCCTCCTTCCACATTGCCCCCCCTTGTCTTCGTCAAGCCATCACCCTGCCCCACCCGCCAACTTCACTCTCCACTCCCGGTCGAATGTGAGACCATTGTGGTGATGGTTGCATGAGCTCTGCAGTACAGTGTGGTCCACTGCTGTGTAGTGCCGGGGGAAGGAGACCCCTGTACTCCCCAACTCCAAGTGCAGCACTGATCTGAGACCGGGACACAGGAGGGCCCATGGGTCCTGCGGCATAGTGTTGTTCGTGAAGACCAATTCGGCATGGAGAAGGAGGGCAAGAGCCAGTCTGCCCCGGCAGAGTAGTGAACAGCACCTCAGGAGCAGCGCAGCATTATGGCATTGTTGCACTCACCTCAAAGTCTCTTGCAAACTGTGGAGCGCCATGTGTATACCACTCTTTAGCAACTGGGTTTTAGTCTGACGTAATTGCATGCTGGTGTGACACAAGACTGGAAGGCACAATGGGATGTTGGCAGGCAGCTGTTTTAATGAGCATATCTGCGTTTTTTCTGTGTGCCCCCGCGGCCTGTTTTGGAGAGGCAGAGGTGGCCCGCCATTGGCCGGTGGTGAGATCTTCTGACCTCACGGCTGTCAATGGGGTTTCCAATTATATGCAACCCCTGTTGCTGGGAAACCACTGCACCAGGAGCTCCCACCAGCAAGAACGGCCGGAAAACTCTGATCATTATGTTATTGGCACAAATTACAAGTGTTGCCGGTATCAATAATCATGAGCAGGTTGTATTTACATATTCCACATATTCATTGAGAATAAAAAAGGCAGCCTAATGCACATAGCATTAATTAAAAATGAGGAAAATTCTTTTCATTACAGCCTAAGTTACACATCTTTAGACTGTGAGGAGGAAACCTGAGCACCCGGAGGAAACGCACACAGTCACCCAAGGCCAGAATTGAACCCGGGTCCCTGGCACTGTGAGACTGCAGAGCTAACCAGTGCACCATCCTGCCGCATGGCAAAATAGCTTTGAACGCCCGATGTCAGGTTCTAACCTGGAGATTGGTCATAATAACTAAATAATAACGGTAAGGTCAGGGAGGACAACCTATGGCCATGTAACTACATTTTGACAAGGATCTGACCTTCGGGACATGAAGGGAAGAAATAAATTGGCAAGAAAATATATGGAAAAACATGTATTATGCTACAGGGCAACACTGAAGCCAGAGCACCATTTAAATAACATGAATAACTCATAGTGTATTATGTTGTTAATATAAATGCAGGGCTCCGGAAATAACTTTGATACTGCAAATAAGTCATTAAATGTCTCAGGTGGCAATAGGTCTAATGCAGGAAGATGGGACGAGGCTGGGTAGCTCTTCATCAACTAGCAGAGGCATAATGGGCCAAATGGTCTATTTCTGTTTTTATAAGTTTTCTATTGTTTCATTCTCTATGATTTCCAGCTCTCTCTCTTAGTTTTGTAGATTAGTCGCAGTTTAAAAGCAAAAGGGTAAGATGTCTGTATAATGGGTTGGTCAATGCATTTCCCCTTCAATATTTACCGGGACATTGGAAGCCCATTTTTTAAATCTTTTATGGTTTTGTCTGACACGGCAAATCTTTACTTTTGCAATATGGCTGTAAGTAGCAAGAAAAATTATTCTTACTCCATGGTGTTGCAAAGTATTGCTAAGATAAATGTAGAAGATAAATAATGAACCTTTCATACACCCTACCACAGAAATAATAGGGGCTAGACTCCCACTGCATTGCGCCTGGCTCACATCCTGCTATTTCAGGAGGATATTAGGAGAGTCCCTAAACAAGGTCCGCGCCAGGCGCTGAACGGAACATCTGGCTCACTGCAGCTGAGCATGAACCAGATTAGCATATTTAAATGGCTATTTCAAGATGCTGAGTCAGTTTGAGGCCAGTTTCTCCCAGCTCCTGATATTCTCCTCCCTCCCAACCCACCGTGATACTGACGGGAATCGCTACTGGTTTCCACCACTGGGAGGGCTCTAAGAATTCTGGATTCACTGGATAGTCGGGGACATGGCAGGATATTGCTCCTGGTACCCTGGAAGTGGCAACCTGACACTGACAGCTTAACACTGACAGGGTGCCAGGGGGAGGGGACTGAAAAGGGGCATACGAGTCAATCTATGGCCTCCGGACAAGCGTCCTCCCCGAAATCGAGGAGTGAGCCCTCCAGCTGGCTGCAAGGGGTGGGTGGGTAGGGGGCAGACTCAATCACTCCTGTGCTGACGGTGAGGGTGTTCAGCGATAAATCAAGTCAGGATTCAATACAGCATCATCCATCACACAAAACGGACATGAGTCACATATCCCCCATCCGAAGGTCTCTGCCCTGCACTAAGGAAATCTGCAAGTTTGCTGACGATACGACCATAGTGGGCCGGATCTCGAATAACGACGAGTCCGAATACAGGAGGGAGATAGAGAACCTAACGGAGTAGTGTAACGACAACAATCTCTCCCTCAATGCCAGCAAAACTAAAGAGCTGGTCATCAACTTCAGGAAGCAAAGTACTGTACACACCCCTGTCAGCATCAACGGGGCCGAGGTGGAGATGGTGAGCAGTTTCAAATTCCTAGGGGTGCACATCACCAAAAATCTGTCCTGGTCCACTCACGTCGACGCTATCACCAAGAAAGCACAACAGCGCCTATACTTCCTCAGGAAACTAAGGAAATTTGGCATGTCCACATTAACCCTTACCAACTTTTACAGATGCACTATAGAAAGCATCCTATCGGGCTGCATCACAGCCTAGGATGGCAACTGCTGGGCCCAGGACCGCAAGGAACTTCAGAGAGCCGTGAATACCGCCCAGTCCATCACACGAACCTGCCTCCCATCCATGGACTCCATCTACACCTCCCACTGCCGGGGGAAAGCGGGCAGCATAATCAAAGACCCCTCCCACCCGGCTTACTCACTTTTCCAACTTCTCCCATCGGGCAGGAGATACAGAAGTCTGAGAACACGCACAAACAGACTCAAAAACAACTTCTTCCCCACTGTCACCAGACTCCTAAATGACCCTCTTATGGACTGACCTCATTAACACTCCACCCTGTATGCTTCAACCGATGCCAATGCTTATGTAGTTACATTGTATATCTTGTGTTGCCCTATTATGTATTCTCATGTATTTTCTTGTATTTTCTTGAATTTTGTTTAATTCCCTTTTCTTCCATGTACTGAATGATCTGTTGAGCTGCTTGCAGAAAAATACTTTTCACTGTACCTCGGTACACGTGACAATAAACAAATCCAATCCAATCCAATCCAATCCTCTCATAGGCACATCTGGGGATCAGCCCAGGCAGTCCTTCAACCAGGTCCTAGAATGGTCAGACATCAGCCAAGGTGATTTCTCTGACGTAGAGATTGAAGAGCCGTCATAGCTTTCACCAACACCCTCACCAGCACAGAGAAACACACCTCGGTAGAATCCAGAATTAGAGTGGCCAGTTGTTTACGAACTGGTGAGCCCCTCACTCTCTCTGATCCACAGCAAGGGACATGCCACATTTCTGGCACCCAGTGGAGCACTGGAGGCGAGGAATCTGCTGAAGTCCAGTTTCTGGGCAGTACAGTAGCATAATGGGTAGCACTGTTGCTTCACAGCTCCAGGGTCCCAGTTTGGATTACTGGCTCTGTGGAGTCTGCACGTTCTCCACGTGTCTGCGCGAGTTTCCTCCGGGTGCTCTGGTTTCCTCCCACAAGTCCTGAAAGACGTGCCATTAGGTAATTTGGGCATTCTGAATTCTTCCTCTGTGTACCCGAACAGGCGCCGGAATGTGGTGACGAGGGGACTTCAACAGTAACTTCATTGCAGTGTTAATGTAAACCTACTTCCTTCAGCCAGACAGGAGTTAGACATTCACAGTGGCTCCTTGAGGATCTGTGCACTGTCCCCACCGCAAGTCAATATCACCCTACAACTATAGGCAACCGTTCCCTGCCCATTATAGAAGCCTTATCAGTGAGGGTGTGTACTGCCAGCAGCCAGACAGGAGAGCAAGGCTTATAGAAGGGACGTGACGATGATGAGATATGCTCAGTGGGTTATATCATCATCATCCATGAATCAGGCTGCTATGAGCACATGCTGAGCTTGTTTTCCCCCATCTGGCCATTGCCACTGTCTCAAGTCTTATCCCCTGGCCCTCCAGATCTCGTCTTCATTCGCAGAATTAAAGAATCCCAAAATAATAGTGCAGAAGAGGCCCTTTGGCCCATCAAGTCTGCACCAATGCATGAAAAACACCTGACCCTACTACCTGATTCCATTTGCCAGCACTTTGCCCATAGCCTTGAATGTTATGAGATGCCAAGTGCTCATCCAGGTACTTTTTAGAGAATGTGAGGCAACCCATTTCGACTACCCCACCTCCCACCCCCCCCCCCCCCCAAGCAGTGCATTCCAGACCGTCACCACCTTCTGGATAAAAATATTTTTCCTGAAATACCCCCTAAACCTCCTGCCCCTCACCTTGAACTTGAATCCCCTTATAACTGTCCCTTCAACTAAGGGGAACAGTTGCTCCCTATCCACCCTGTTCATGCCCCTCATAATTTTGTACACATCAGTCAGGTCACCCCTCATCTTCTCTGTTCCATTGAAAACAACCCAAGCCTATCTAACCTCTCTTCATAACTAAAATATTCCATCCCAGGCAACATTCTGGTGAATCCTCTCTGCAGGCCCTCCAGTAAAATCACATCCTTCCTATAATGTGGCAACCAGAATTGCACACAGTACTCCAGCTGTGGCCTCACCAAAGTTCTGCACGACTCCAACATGGCCTCCCTGCTTTTGTAATTTATGCCTCGATTGATACAGGCAAGTGCCCCCTATGCCTTTTAAACCACCCTATTAACCTGCCCTTCTGCCTTCAGAGATCTATGGACAAACATTCCAAGGTCCCTGTGTTCCTTTGAACTTCCAAGTGTCAGGCCATTCAGTGGCTACTTCCTTGTCACATTACTCCTTGCAAAGTGTGTAACCTCACACTTTTTACGGTTAAATTTCCTCTGCCACTTTTCTGCCTAATTGACCATTCTGTCTATATCTCCCTGCAACCCAGGATGCTTGAATGCACTGTTAAACACCCGGCCAATCTTCGTGTCATCCGCAAACTTACTGATCCTATCCCTCACATAGTCGTCTATATTGTTTATATAAATGACAAACAAAGAAGGACCCAGCACAGATCCCTGTGGTATACCACTGGGCACTGGCTTCTAGTCACTAAAGCAGCCATCTGTCATCACCCTCTGTCTCCTGCAGCTAAGCCAATTTTGAATCCACCTTATCAAGTTCCCCTGTATCCCATGTGCATTTGCCTTCTTTATTCATCTCCCATGTGGGAACTTGTCAAAGGCTTTGCTGAAATCCATGTAAACTACAACAACTGCACGACCCTCACCTACACACTTAGTCACGTACTCAAAAAATCCAATCAAATTGGTTAGACATGACCTCCCTTTGACAACGTCATGCTGACTATTCCTGATCAAACCTTGCCTCTCCAAGTGGAGATTGATTCTCTCCTTCAGAATTATCTCCAATAGTTTTCCTACCACTGACTTGAGACTCACTGTTCTGTAGTTCCCTGGCTTACCTCTGCACCCTTTCTGAAATAATGGGACAACATTAGCTGTTCACCAGTCCTCTGGCACTTTCCCTGTGGCCAAAGAAGAGTAAATATTTTGGGTCAGAGACCCTGCTATCTCCTCCCTCGCTTCCCACAGCATCCAGGGACACAATTCATCCGGACCTGGAGACTTGACCACTTTTAAGCCTGCCAATAATTCCAACACCTTGTCACTTCCTCTGATAATTTGCTCATTGTCCATCTCAGCTCCTTCCCATCCAAATAAAAATACCACTCCTCCAGCCCGCCCTCAAGCAGTTTCTAGCCCAGTTGAAGCACCAGTTTGTGAAGGCTGCATAGATGACCATGACGCATGTCACCTTCTGCGGACTATATTGCAGGGCTATACCAGATGGGTCCAGGCACTGGAACCACATTTTCAGCACCCCTATAGTTGCTCCACCAAAGAGCGAGTAGCAGCATGAGCTTTGTTATATTGGATCACAGCTGCACTCCGTGACCTCTGTGCAGATGACATCAGCCACACCCTCAGTGGGTATCCCCTTTCCCCGAAGAGCCAATCCTGTAGTTGCTGTGGACCCTCGAACATGGCTGGGGTCTGAGAGCAGCTCAGGATGTATGAGTTGTGCGCACTCCCCGGGAACCAAGCACACATCTGGAGGATGCGCTTCGTGTGATTGCAGAGCAGCTGAACATTTCAGGAGTGGAAGCCCTTGCACTTGATATAATTGACTCCTTGATGCCATGAGGATCAGAGAGCTAGGAAGGCTCAGTTCTTGGCACCCTTAACCTGTGGAAAGCCAGAAATGCTGGTGAGTCCCATAGCTTTTAAGTCCCGGCTAGCCTGATTCTGGTCGAAATGGACGTGGTTGTGAGCCCTCGCGAAGATTGCATTCGCTACCTCCTTGATGCCCTAATGTGTAATGCTGCAAAAGTCACATGTGGAGCCCTGAAAGGCGCTAGCTGCGTAAATGTTGAGGGTGGCTCTCACTTTTAACGCCAGGCAGTAGATGTTCTGCAAGACCCCGTGTTACCAACTTTTGCAGAAGGGTGCATAAGTGAGCAACCTTAACAGATGAAGTCTTCACCAAAATTGTTTCTCGCTCACCTGCAGGAAGTTCAGGATCTGTAGAACACCCTCAGTTGTGGCGGGTGCCTCTGAGCAAATGGTATCTGGAGTGCCTTCAATGCCAGTGGAGCAGGCCCTGCCATCCCTTCCTCACCAGGATATTCCTCATGCCCCTGGACAGCCAGACACCTCTGTTAACGTTGTCTCTCCTCTATGTGCCTTAAGGAAAGCCAGTTTCACCTCTCCCTCGCACAGATCAATGCAAAACTAAAGAGAGAGATAGCTTTTGCCTTAAAGGGTCCCTGTCTTTGCCCTGGTTCCATAGCTCTGTAGCTCCGGTAGCTTTGCCCAATTACCTTCATTGTCTGCATCTCAATGGCCAGTGACTCTTATGCTGGCCTCGGCATTAATGACCACTCCTTCATTTTCTCCCTGAATGGACAATGTTCCACAACACGCTTGCCCCATTCAGCTAGACCCAGTGGCCACAGTTCTGGCCACTGTACTGCATTCTGAACTCTCCTGCAAGGCATAGGCATTGTCCTATACTTCACTCCAAGGCTTTGCATGCACTTAGATCATCCAGTTTGCCCATACTCACTCTAAAAGGGGATATATGTGCTAGTTGGCTTGGCAAATGCAGGAATACCACAGCAGTCACTGAATGTGAAGGTCAGTGTTCCAAGGGTTAACAATCTGTGGCACTCACACACATCAGTGGTGATTTAGTAGGCATAATTGAGTGAGCAGTCAGACTACAAGCATGGCAATTGAATTGTAGCTGAACGATCTCAGCTGCAAAGAAATGTTCATTACTGACATGCCTTACCATTAGACCTGTGCTTGTCACAATGCGTTCACAGACCCTCCCCACACCAACATATGAGTGGATCCGTCAGTCCATGATGACTTGACCTAGTAGCCACAGTTCTGGCCACTGTACTGCATTCTGAACTCTCCTGCAAGGCATAGGCATTGTCCTAAACTTCACTCCAAGGCTTTGCATGCACTTAGATCATCTAGTTTGCCCATACTCACTCTAAAAGGGGATAAATGTGCCACATTAGGCCAGGCTTTTTTTCCCTGTGGCAGGGCCCTCCAAGAAGACAATGGCCCAGCAGCAGAAGAATGCAGCCTCAGGACAGATCATTTTAAGACTTGGTTGTCTTTCGGTTCTGATGCTGAGTCTGCCCCCCCTTCTAGGCTCAACTCTTCCCTCCTTCCGACCCTGAGGTCTTTACCCCTGTGCCAAAGGCCCTGTAACTCTGGTAGCTTTAACCTTCAGCCCCTGGGACTTCAGCCCCAGTGCCTTTAGCCCCAATTCCTTCACCATTCAGACCTGGTGCAATGGGCCATTCTAGCACAGGTGTCTTTGCCGGTTCCTCCGAGGTCCCTGTCAGAACCCTAAAGGCCTCTGGTGGTACCCCATAAACTTTGCTGGTACCCCTTCAACTTTGTCAGTTCCTCCGAAGTCTCTGCCACTACCCTCAATGCCTCCGGTCACACCCTATCACCTTTGCCAGTACCCCTTGCCCGGGACCCCTTCATCTTTGCTGGTTCCCTTGAAGCCTGTGCCAGAACCCTCTTGCCTTTTCAGATACCCTCTCTCCCCTCTGAAGACGCCGTGCCGGACAGAGAGCTGTGCAGTCACCTCCATACTCCCCTCGGAGGTGGGCTTGGCAGGTTTTGAAAGCAGTCATGACCTTTGCCGTTGTGACGTCATCCCGCCAAAGGCAAATGTTTGAATGTGGGAGGTAATGATTGCTGCGGAGAGGCTGAACAATTAAATGCAAATGTATGCAAATGAGGTCCCGATATTATATGCTGGTAATTTAGCATATACCTGCATATCTGCATTAACACTGCAATGAAGTTACTGTGAAAAGCCCCTAGTCGCCACACTCGTTCGCCTGTTCGGGTACACTGAGGGAGAATTCAGAATGCCCAATTCATCTAACAAGCACGTCTTTCAGGACTTGTGGGAGGAAACCAGAGTACCTGGAGGAAACCCACACAGGCACAGGGAGAACGTGCAGACTCCGCACAGACAGCGACTCAAGCCAGGAATCGAACCTGGGACCCTGGAGCTGTGAAGCAACTGTGCTAACCACTGTGCTACCATGCTCCTGTTGCCAAACTCACCAGAAAAGAACTGGTGCAGAAAATCCTGACCATAGAATCATTTACTCATACAGAACTGATTGGTTCCTTTCAACCTTTACTAATGCCACTTAATTTATGAAAACTACTTGTACAAAATATTATGCAATAATTTTCTCTCTGTAAAGCAAGAGTTAAATGAATTTTGATCACCTTGGGTCAAATACATTGGTGCATAATTCAACCAAGTGTATTTAAATTTAAATATATTATTATCTATTAAATAGGTCAGCCATACCAATTCTTCTTGATCTTGGAGACAGTGGGGTACTTTAATTAACTTGCAATTAAAGATGTCCTTGGGATGTGTCAAGGGGAGGGAGGGTATGTCGCATATTGAGATGCTAAACCATGATAACCTCTGCTGCTTACTTATCATTTCTGGACAGGAAGATGTTTGAACCTGACAGCACAGAGGCAGAATCTTGTAAATAAACATATTAACAGATTGTAACAATTTTATAAAATCCTGTAAACACCTGATGGCATTGCTTCTGAAAAGCCAGGACTTGCCAACAGCAATTCTTTTCCTAAAAGAGTCAATAATTGCAGCCGCCTAAGGTTTATCTCCCACGCTCTTTCCTCCACTCTACTCCACAGGGTCTCTTTCACCCTCTTTTAATAGGGGGCCGGGATTCTCCAATAATGGGGCTATGTCCCCATGCCAGAGTCAAAACGCGGGTGTTTCACTCTGGACTTTCCTTAAGAAAGTGCGACATGGCAGACTCACACCGCAGACCATGATGAATGAAGTAGAACCCCCCGAGATCGTGCGCACCCGCAGATCAGTGCCACCCGATCGCTTGCCTGACCGTCTGTGAGACCCGCCCCCCCCCGGTGAAGGATCCCCCCCCCGTCCGCACAAGGGCGGCCGCGGACTGAGACCGGCTGTTCCCGACATGTAAAACGTGGTTAGAACTCGGCCAGTTTTACTGAGAGAATCACCACGGGGGCCTCTGTCAATGGGCCCCTACTCGCGCCGCGTAGACCGCGTGTGCGCAATCCGTGGCAATCCTCCGGGGACCGAAGAATCACGGGAGCAGCATCGGACCAGATTTCGGCGTAAACGCCCATTCTTCGCCCCTGCGCTGATCGCGGTTTCGGCTCGGAGGCTCGGAGAATCCAGCCCAGCGTCTCTAATTCCATAAGAGGTTATGAAATAGAAACAGGAGTAGGCCATTCAGCCCTTCGAGCCTGCTCCACCGTTTAACAAGATCATGGCTGATCTGACACTCATTGAGTCCACTTTCCTGTCTCGCTTAATTCCCTGATGAATAAAAGCCCATCAATCTCAGCCTTGAAAATGTTCAAGGACTGGGCCTCCTCAGCTTCCTGGGATAAAGAATTCTAAATGGAGTAGCATGCGGCGCAATAGTTAGCACTTGTGCTGCGGCGCTGTGGACCTGGGTTCAAATCCCGGCCCTGGGTCATTATCCGTGTGGAGTTTGCACATTCTCCCAGCGTCTGCGTAGTTTCACATCCACAACTCAAAGATGTGCAAGTTAGGTGGATTGGCCATGCTAAATTGCCACTTAATTGGCAAAAATAATCACCAGTTTTTGAGAGAAGAAATTCTTCCTCAAATCTGCCTTAAATTCCCCCTTTGTTCTACGACTATTCCCTTTGGTCCTACACTCTCCCATGAGTGGAGTCAGCATCCCAACATTTACCTCCTCTCAACTTTTCACCTCACACATTGAGCTCTGTATTGTTGACTCTGAAAAATATCAGAGAAATGGCTCAGCTGTCGCTTCTAACAAATACTCTTGTTGCACTTTATCACTCAACCTCACATATCTGTACAAATTGTTGTTGATGACTTTTAAGGACTTCAACTGCTGCAAGTTAAGTTCGTGTTCACCAATTCCTGTTGCTTCACAATCTACTTGAAGAGTTACTGTTGCTCCTCCAGCTTCGCTCTGGGCCCTTCATCACGCGCTGTTGGGCCACGGATAGCCATTTATTCTTGTGGCAACTCAATAATAATTTTCTCCAGTTCTTTCACCATTTCAAAGGAGCTAACCATGCTGGGCACTCCTGTAAATCCAACCCAGGAATCCAATCCAAATCCAGGCGACGGTCCTTCAGCAGATAATATGTCCAAGCCTTGACCTACTCTTTCCTCAACATATGTAAGTAGTGCCTGATGCTGATGCATATTGTTTGAGCAATATCCTGCAAAGCTATCATGAGTAGAAGTTTGTATTTAACTTTTGAATCTGCGGTAAGCAGGATGCATAGATGATCGGTCGAAATTAATGAACAAGGTTTATTACGATAGAAATCCAAACTCCTCCACTTCCCGAAGGGTCTCTTTCCCCAACCTGCACCCAGGCTAGGAGTATTTATGTGACTTGGGGCTCTCCCTGTTCAGGGGAATCCCCACCCTCTTTAAGGGGCAGCTGATATTCCGGGGAAGTCTTGGGAAATCATATGGCCCTGATCCTGGGACTTTCATTGAGCTTATAATACTTCCCCCCTCCCGCAAGTACAGAACAACCTCCACATCCATGGGTAAGTATCTTTTGATCATTTGACCCATGGGCGGCGTTCAGGCGCAGACCGTGTGGCGTCAGAAGGTGTATATCCGACCGGGGAGCGGTGTTTGCGTGATGAGATTCTGGGCGGTGATGCCGTTTCGCGTGTGGCTATGAGAGTCAGTACGGGTGCCTCTTGCGGTGCTGAAATGTCCATCTCGCTTTCAAAGTCGGAGCTAGACGATTCCTTGTCCGGCATCTTGGTATCCTCAAAAACAACCCCAGGATCATCGATAGTCAGTGAAGCCGGGGTGGCTGTGGCAACAGGGGCGGCATGGCAGCGGCAAAGACAAACGCGATGGACTGTCTGAATCAACGGCTGGAGTTACCTGAAGGCCTTCCCCCGATGCTCCACCCTCGATGGGCAAAGTTCCCGATGGCATGGGGGATGTGTGCTCTCAGTTTTCGGGAACCCGGCATGGCGGCTGCGGACTGTGTCCAGCACTGCCACAGTCGGGGGGTGGGGGAATGTTGCTGGCTGGGGGGGCGGGGGGCTTCGGTGAGGGCCAGCGGACAGGTGGGGGGTTGCGAGGGGGTGTCCAGGGGGCCGTTATCTGGCAAGTCGGGTCCACGCGTGGCTGGCACCATGTTGTACGGCGAGACCGCTACAGGTCCTTGCCATGCAAATGCGCGGCCACGCACCCAGCTATTCCCCAGCCGTCTATTTTCTGAAGACTGTGTGTTTTATGTGGCGCGGCTGCTGGGGCCTCACCGATTTTTTCATTGTAGAACTAGACACTTCCTCTGGACATTGCCTCAAAATCTGAGAATCCTGACCCTGATGTGAAAGTTTGAAAGCTTGAAAGTTTGCTCCGCCGACTCAGCCAACCCATTTGAAGCTAAGTGGTGGATGTGAGTGAAAGCAGTACCATTGTCTGACACCAGCATTTCGAGTATGCCATGCATGGGTGGCCCATGCCATCATTGCCTGTATCTTGAGGACCTCCATCCAATTGGAGTGGGCATCGATGACAAGCAGGAACATAACACCCTAAAAGGGTCCAACAAAGTCTTTCTGGAGGCGAGACCATGGATGACCTGGCCATTCCATTGCAGGAGACAACCTCTGGTGGGCCTGACACTGGAAGCTGCGCTGGCTACCCGTTCCATGTCTGCATCGATGCTGGGCTAGCAAACGTAGTTTTGAGCGAACATTTTCATCTTGGACACCTCTGGATGTCCATTGCGGAAGTTCATCCAGACCCATATTCGGGGACCACTATCCAGGTCCACCAAAGGAGTACTCCATTCTCTATGCTCAACTCCTGCATTCAGGTCCTGCATTAAAGCCCAGTGCTGAGCCCCTTACTGCACCATGTGGCAGATGCGTGATAGTTGAGGTTCAGTCTGAGTCCACCTGCAAATATGGGACGCCATGACCAGTAACAAATCCATAAAATGGAGGGCGGAAATGACCTCGCTAGCTGCCACTGGTATAAGTGGCCTGGTTGGCTTAATGTATCGGCATGGGGAATCTTTGCCCAGAGCGGTGTTCCAGAACATAATCATATGCCGCTAGCAGCAGCGTCCAGCACTGGTCACGGGTGGAAGCAATGGGGGGAATCGCCCATCTACCTGAAGAGCCCGAGGAGGGGCTTGTGATCCATGAGAGTGGTGAAGCGATGCTTGTAAACATATTTATGAAATATCTTGGCCTTGAACATGACGACCAACTCTCCTCCTCGATCTGCGTATCATTTCTCTGCACCGGCCAACGTTCGTAAGCTGGTCATTGACCTCAGGAAGCCAAGTATCGTACACACCCCTGTCTGCATCAACAGGGCCAAGGTGGAGATGGTTGACAGCATCAAATTCCTAGGTGTGCACATCACCAACATAATGTGCTGGTCCACCCACACCCACGTCGACACTACGACCAAGAAAACATAACAGCACCTGTACTTCTCAGGAAACTAAGAAAATTTGGCATGTCCATATTGACTCTTACCAACTTTTACAGATGCACCATAGAAAGCATCCTATCTGGCTGCATCACAGCCTGGTATGGCAACTGTGCCGCCCAAGATCGCAAGAAAATTCAGAGCGTTGTGAACACAGCCCAGTCCATCATGCGAACCCACCTCCCATCCATTGACTCTGTCTACACCTTCTGCTACCTGGGGAAAGCGGGCAGCATAATCAAAGGCCCCTCCCACCCGGCTTATTCACTCTTCCAACTTCTTCCATCGGGCAGGAGATACAAAAGTCTGAGAAAACACACCAACAGATTCAAAAACAGCTTCTTCCCGGCTGTTATCAGACTCCTAAACTCTTACTCTTATGGACTGACCTCTTCACACATCTTCTCTACTGAGTAGTACTACACTCCTGTATGCTTCACCCGATGTGTATTTTATGTTTGCCATCTGTATTTTCTTTTCATGTACGGAATGATCTGTCTGAACTGTACGCAGAGCAATACTTTTCACTCTACCTCGGTACACGTGACAATAAACAAATCCAATCCAATCCATTCGTAGACCAAACAGTGCAGGAAATAGGGACTTGAGAATGGAACCGGTGGATATTACAGCCTCCAATGTGTCACTTCACATCATAGTCATTTGAAATGTCAACATAGACCCACAATCGCATTTTATCAAACCTACATTTAAATGGTGCGAAACATTAAACGGGAAATACTGAACACATCCAGAACATTTGTCGAAAAAGTCAAGGTTATGCTGAATATTGGTCTATGTGGCATTTTAAAATTGGAATCTGCTTTCACTGAATGTTTTTTAGAAGACAAGGATGAATAGTTTTGATACATTTTGGTGACATTGGAAGCGAAAATGAGGAGGAAGCTGCTGATGAATAGAGAGACCACAATGACAGTAAAAATTGGCCAATTTGTGGGAGTAGAACAGTTTGACGATGGCTTGGCTGCCACGACAATGATATATTGGACATACCTATTTGTACAAATATTGCACAGTAGAAACAGAAGTTACACGTGTGGATTATTTCTTCAGGAGATAACCTATCTGCTGCTTTTATCCTTGTGTCTAAAGACCCTCCAGAAAAAATGAATGGTAATAAATCAAGCTACACTGGATTTTCTGAACATAATTAATCACAGCATGAAATCAAGCAAAAAAAACATGCCAATCTAAGATTTATATGGAACAGTGTTCCTTACTAAAATTACAATGCAGCTAATACTGTTAACCCAGAAGTTTCTGTTGACAAAATCACCCTCCTACATTGTGAAGGTATCAGTTTCCACACTGCAGAATCACAGCAATGCTAAACAGAATAAAAAATGTCTACCCTTTTATCATTTAATCTCTCCTGCCTCCCACCTCATCACAAACCTTTTTTTGTTCTCCCCCCACCCTAACTTTCCCTGTCTCCAAGCTTACTTAAATTGTCACATGTCATCATCATTTTTCAATTTTGACGTCACGTCATTCAGGTGAAACATTAACATTATTTCTCACTGTAGATTCTGGAAACCATGCCGGGGTGGTATCTCCATTGCCTGATGCTGCAATCTGCATTGCCGAGGTGCCAAACCCTTCACGATGCTCCTATCCGCCCGTGTTGGCATCAGTGTGCTACATGCCTCGTTTTGGCGACACCATACGAAACCGTGATTTGCATGAATTTAAATCTGATTAAAGGGCTGGAAGACCAGGGGCGGAATTCTCCAACCCCCCGCACGGTCGGAGAATCGCCTGGGGCCGGCGTAAATCCCGCCCCCGCCGTGGCCGGAATTCACCGCCACCCGGGAATCGGCGGGAGCAGGAATCACGCCGCGCCAATCGGCGTGCCCCCCACGGCGATTCTCCGGCCCGCGATGGGCCGAAGTCCCGCCGCTGTCAGGCCTCTCACGCTGACATGGTTTCAACCACCTCTGGTAGCAGCGGGATTGGCGGCGCGAGCAGGCCGCCGAGGTCCTGGGGGGGCGCAGCGCAATCGGACCCCAGGGGGGTGCCCCACGGTGGCCTGGCTCGCGATCGGGGCCCACCGATCGGGCGGCGGGCCAGTGCAGTGGGTCACTCTTTTTCTTCTGCTGAAGCCACGGCCTCCACAATGGCGGAGGCGGAAGAGACCCCCCCCTACCGCGCATGCGCCGGTGGTGATGTCAGCAGCCGCTGACGCACATGCGCGAACCGGCGAAGGCCTTTCGGCCACCCCGACGCCAGCGGGCGGGCGTCAAAGGCCGTTGCTGCCGGTTTTGGCGCCAACCACTCCGGCACGGGCCTAGCCCCTCAATGTGAGGGCTTGGCCCCTGAAGGTGCGGAGAATTCCGCACCTTTGGGGAGGCCCGACGCCGGAGTGGTTGGCGCCACTCTGCTACGCCGGGACCCCCCGCCAGGTAGGGGAGAATCCCGCCCCAGTTCTCCACCCCATGCCCCCTGTTATGCTCCGCCCCTCACAGCTGAGAGTCACGTGGGTGTGATTTGCTGCGAGTATTTGCAAGTGGTCCACGGCACCATGGCCAAGGAGGAAAAGAAAGCATTGAAACTTTTTGGGCTTGCTGGGGAGTTGTAAGCCTGGACCTCAGGGAGAAGCGGGGAACAACTTGATGGCAAGTGCATGGATTCAGGGTGTTCCCCTCGGGATGGGGGTACCCTGATTGAGCTCCCATTGCTGCTGTACATTCATTTAAACTCACCCTCCAGCTTCAACTTGCAGGCACCTGGCTGCTGGGACTATTGGCTGCTCACATAAGCCTGCTAGTTCTCGGAGGGCTACTGATCAGGTGGCAACCTACCCAGCTCTGCCCATCTGGACGGTCTCATATCCCAGCGGTATGATCAAGGGGATGGGGTGGTCATGCTCAATCGTCGGCCCACCAGGTGTTGGCACTCTTCAGAAGCGCAGCCCCACAGCAGAGGAAGAAGGGATTAGCAGACCTCACCCCTAACAAAGGACACATGCACTGTTGCCGCTGGAACACCCCTTGCCACACAGGCCCTCTCAGAGTAAAAGCCTCACCAGTAACATTATCAGCTAGCCCACCCCTGAGGATCACGAGATGTCTTCAAGCCCAGTCTGTCCACCGTGCCCCCATCCCATTTCCCCACTGTCATAGGCCAGGAAACTTGACCAGCTCCCTGTCACAACTGTGTGTAAAACTGAGTCTCCACATCACACTGCAGCTAAGCTTCGAGCAAACTCACACATCCTCTCGGGGGGGGGGAGACACAGCAGTACAATTCAGGGTGACCATGCAAATTGGTGCATTGGATGGTCAAGGGAATCCTCACCTTGCTGACATTCTCTGTCTCTCCCTCCTCCACCCGCAGAGACATTGATTTTAGACTACAGCCAGCAATGTTAGGCATCTACCTGGCTGCTGTTGCCATCGTGGATGCAAGGCGGCACAACACCAGTGCCGGCCCAGGGAAGCCTCTGCATGAGAGGACCCTGCTCCAGAACTGCAGCGGGCAGCTGGTGAGACTTAAGTGTCGGTCATCCACCAGGCTGAGGAGGTGGTGTGAAGACGGCACTAGATCAGGCCAAGTGTATACCGCCGTGCCTGTCGATCTAGAAGCTGTTCGACTGTGTGTGCCACCGACATCTCCAGCTCATCAGGGTGACCGTGTGCCACCTGTGTCAAATGGTGATGCACCTGATATTATGGGGTTACAGAGGATGTCACCTGCTCCTAGTGGCCATCAAGGTGACTGTGGCCCTCAACCTCCATGCATCTGGCTCATTTCAGGGCTCAAGCGGGGACTTGTACAGGGAATCTGTAATATCTGGGCACAGATGCATCCAAGCTGTCATGGGTGCCCAATAGGCCTGGGCATCTACATGCATCAACTTCAACCAAGAGCAGGCCCAACAGGATGCCTGAGCTGATGGATGCGCCCCATCGCTGGCAATCCCCAGGTCCAGGGGACAATCAATGGATGCTTGCCACCTTCCAAGCAGCGATTGGAAATGGGGTGCCCTTCATCAATCGGAAGGATTTCCACTCCATGAATGTGCAGTTAGTGTGCGAGCACCAGCTGCACACCATACACGTCTGCACCCGATATCCAGGCAGCGTGCACAACAGATACATACTGCCACACTGGTCCATTCCCAGCATTATTGAGGCGCTACCTCAGGTAAGGAATTGTCTAGTGCGTAACAAGGCATACCCGCTGAGGACATGACTAATACCACCTGTGAGGGTGCCCCAGACTTATGCAGAGAACTGTTATAATGGCAGTCACTCTGCAACCAGGTGCATCATTGAGGCATTCTGAAGATGCACTTCGGGTGCCTGGACTGTTCCAGTGCGGAACTCCAATATAACCCCAGAGAGTGTTGAGCATCGTGGTGGCCTCTTGTGTGTTCCATAACATCCTGAAACAGTAGAGTGACATGTTAGAAAAGGATGAAGAACAGCAGGCCTCACCTGACGAGGAGGATCATGATGGTGTCCAGGAGCATCCAGGCATAGAGCCGGAGTTGACATGGCAGGTCGCCCAACATGTGGTCCAGGACAACCTCATTATCTCCTGATTTACCAACCAGGAGGCCAAGCCACCGGCAGCTCCGCCTCCCTTTCCTATCTCTTTCCATCTATTCCAACTCCCCACTTCACCACCCACCCCCACCCAAAATACACCGTCCCATGCATCTCTAAACCCTTCCCTCTCCCTCAGTCCTTCCAACATTTCCCTTTCCCTAGCCCCCAATTCCTTCCCACTGCCATGACCCCCCCTCTCTGATGGTCAAACCAGCGTCACCACAGGGTGGTGGCCCTGGGTTGGCAGTGTCAGCGGGTCTTGTCTGCAAAAGGGAGGAGGAGGATGATGACTCACTGTGAGATGAGTTCTGTTGCTCCTCATTGTCTGGCAAAATCTGACGACTGTCTTTAAGATAACAAGCCACTATCCACCCGGGTGATCTCTTCTGCATGTGTGCTGTGATTCCTTCTCACATGCCCAAATATGTTGGGAGAGTGTTGGGGTAGTGGTTTTGTGGGAGATGGTGAATGGTTAGGGCTCACTCACTGGGGATGCTGTCAAATAAAGCAGGCTTGGACTGCTGCTCCCAGGTCCGACCACTTCCCACTGAGGCTGTAAGCATGTAGGAGATTCATGTGTCATGGGTGCAGGCGATCACCCACCCACCTCTCCCCCCCCCCCCCCCCCCCACGCCTACCCAGCAAGTGCATAATGCCAAGCTGCAACCCATCCTTCACAGCAGTGAGTGAGACAGAGGTTAAAGCCAGGCTGGGTTGGTAGAGGAAATGTTTAATGGTGAATGTTTATAACACAGGTTCCCTTCCTCTTTACTATCTACTCGCTACTACACCTGTGTCAACTCAAGTGTTATCTATATTTCTTATCTTTTGTGATCTACCGCTTCTTCTATGTGCTATCCCAGACAGTGCATCTGGGGTGGAGGCAGCCCGCTGCTTGTCTTGACTTCTGCCCTGTGAAGCCCTTGATGTTTGTCATCTGGAGGGCCTGGGTCTGGATGCCCCCAGCTGACTTTTGGGTGTCACAGGTGACGATGTGTCAGCAGGTGCACCAGTGTCAGGTGGGAGGTTTCAAAAGGGCTGAGGTGTTCCAGCACCTCCCCTCCCCATCATTTCCTTCTCACTCACGCTGCTCGCTGGCCCCTGGGCTACACCATGAGATGGAGGGGAGGCTAGAGTGAGCTCTGTAGACAAGAGCATCACCTGGCGCTGCCTGCCCTGGAGGCCCACCCTCGTCTAAACCATGGAGTCGATGCCCTCAGTCATGGCGCACTGAGACTGGGTGATATCCTTTAGTGAGTGAGTCATGTCCCTCATAGCCTCGATCATGTCACTCTGTACATCTGACATATCCCTCTGTGACTGGCTAATGTCAGTCATCATCCAGCCAATGCTCTCGATGCCCTCAGCCATGACCCTTTATGAATGGGCCAAATTCTGGAGCTCTACAGCAATGTCCATCTAGCCGCAGGACACGTCGGCCTGTGACTGAGTTCCCCTATCCTGCTCCTCAGCCATGGACAGCACAGTGTGCCCCAAGCCTTGGACATCCAGACACATGGCTCTGACAAATTTTCCCAGGCCTTCCACCCTTTCAGTGTTGGCCTGGGTACCACGCATTGCCAGTAACATCTCCTGTGCCTGAAGGTGGCTGGACTCCTCCAGCTGTACCTGCAGGCACTGGAAAGTTGATGACACCCCGTCCTGTAAATTCTGGCTTTGCTTCTGCATCTGCACCAGTGATGGGATCATACTTTCCAGAAGCGCGACACCTGTCTGGATGACAGCTGTTCCCTGGGATTGGACAGACCTTCGACCGCCCGCTGCCTCGGGAGTCTCTGCCTCCACTTGATGTGCTGCAGCATGTGTGTGGTGCTTACCAGAGGGTGACTAAAGAGCCTGATCATTAGCATTACCTAACAAAGTGACTGTCTCTGTGATGGTGGATGGTGCTGGTGAAATTAGTTTTGAAATGTTGGTGTCTTCCACGGAGTCCGGAGGGTCTGGATGGGGGCAGCATCCCCGGATGGCCTGGCCTCATCTGACAGGGATCCTGCAAGACAAAAGACATGGAGTGAGATCTTGGGAAGGACTGGTCTGTGGGAGTGGTGCGACTCACTAGCCATAGGGATACCTATGTTGCTTTGGATTCTCACTTGTTTTGTGCACGCCGACCTCCATCGCAGGCGAGTTTTAGGATCCTTTTCTCGGAGGGGGTGTGTACCTGAATATCTGGATTGCCCCCTGCTGTTTTCTCATGCTCCTGGTGATTATGGCCCGCTTTATCCTTGGGAACACTGAAAGGACATAGTGAGAATGTAGGGCGTGGGTTTTGTGAGGGATTTGTAGCTAGTGGCATGTGTGTGCAAGGCTCCTGGCCAAAAGGGAAATGCATGTGTTGGAGGTTCGAGGAAGATGGGTTGTAAGGAAGATGCAGGAAGGTGGTGTGTTATTGGCCTCCAGAAGATTGGGGGCTGGTGTGAAAAGTGAGGGACGAGAGTGGTGCCAAGGGCACAGAGGTGGTTAGTCACCCGAGTTGCTTGAAGGAGGTTATTCGTCATCTTATGGCTGGACTGATAGTTTGTGTTGAGTGGAGCACTTAAAACCTGCTCCAGCTTGTCAGGCTCTGAACAAGAATCCCGACCCGAACGAACCAGACACCTGCGGTGCTGGGACTCAGGTAGGCTACTCATGGGCAGATGCTGACCCATTTGCATGACATGAATTGCTCCTCACTGGCACTCATCATGGCAGCGTGCAACTATCACAATCATCCACCAATGGCAGCACTTAGGACGGGATTCTCTGTTGTGAGTCTCCCTCGCTACCACTGTCAGCCAGGACAGAGAATGTTGCGCTCAGCCAAATCTCTATTGACTGCAGCAGGAAGTGAGAATCCCGCCCTTCGCCTCCAGAAAGGAGAATCCCGCCCTTCGCCTCCGGAAAGGAGAATCCCGCCATTAGCCTCCGGAAAGGAGAATCCAGCCCTTAGCCTCCGGAAAGGAGAATCCAGCCCTTAGCCTCCGGAAAGAAGAATCCAGCCCTTAGCCTCCGGAAAGGAGAATCCAGGCATTAGCCCCCGGAAAGGAGAATCCAGCCCTTAGCCTCCGGAAAGAAGAATCCAGCCCTTAGCCTCCGGAAAAGAGAATCCAGGCCTTAGCCTCCGGAAAGGAGAATCCAGCCCTTAGCCTCCGGAAAGGAGAATCCAGCCCTTAGCCTCCAGGAAGGAGAATCCAGGCCTTTGCCTCCAGGAAGGAGAATCCAGGCATTAGTCTCCGGAAAGGAGAATCCAGGCCTGAGCCTCCGGAAAGGAGAATCCAGCCCTTAGCCTCCAGGAAGGAGAATCCAGGCCTTTGCCTCCAGGAAGGAGAATCCAGGCATTAGCCTCCGGAAAGGAGAATCCAGCCATTAGCCTCCGGAAAGGAGAATCCAGCCCTTAGCCTCCGGAAAGGAGAATCCAGCCCTTAGCCTCCGGAAAGGAGAATCCAGCCCTTAGCCTCCAGGAAGGAGAATCCAGCCCTTACTCTCCGGAAAGGAGAATCCAGGCCTGAGCCTCCGGAAAGGAGAATCCAGCCCTTAGCCTCCAGGAAGGAGAATCCAGGCCTCCGGAAAGAAGAATCCCGCCCATAGCCTCCGGAAAGGAGAATCCAGCCCTTAGCTTCCGGAAAGAAGAATCCCGCCCTAAGCCTCCGGAAAGGAGAATCCAGCCCTTAGCGTCTGGAAAGGAGAATTCAGCCATTAGCCTCCGGAAAGGAGAATCCAGGCCTTAGCCTCCGGAAAGGAGAATCCAGCCCTTAGCCTCCGGAAAGGAGAATCCAGCCCTTACCCTCCGGAAAGGAGAATCCAGCCCTTAGCCTCCGGAAAGAAGAATCCAACCCTTAGCCTCCGGAAAGGAGAATCCAGGCCTTAGCATGCGGAAAGGAGAATCCAGGCCTTAGCCTCCGGAAAGGAGAATCCAGGCATTAGCCTCCAGAAAGGAGAATCCAGGCCTTAGCCTCCGGAAAGGAGAATCCAACCCTTAGCCTCCGGAAAGGAGAATCCAGCCCTTAGCCTCCGGAAAGGAGAATCCAGGCCTTTGCCTCCGGAAAGGAGAATCCAGCCCTTAGCCTCCGGAAAGGAGAATCCAGCCCTTAGCCTCCGGAAAGGAGAATCCAGCCCTTAGCCTCCGGAAAGGAGAATGCAGGCCTTAGCCTCCGGAAAGGATAATCCAGCCCTTAGCGTCCGGAAAGGAGAATCCAGGCCTTACCCTTCAGAAAGGAGAATGCAGGCCTTAGCCTCCGGAAAGGATAATCCAGCCCTTAGCCTCCGGAAAGGAGAATCCAGCCCTTAGCCTCCGGAAAGGAGAATGCAGGCCTTAGCCTCCGGAAAGGATAATCCAGCCCTTAGCGCCCGTAAAGGAGAACCCAGCCCCAAGCCTCCGGAAAGGAGAATCCAGGCCGTAGCCTCCGGAAAGGAGAATCCAGGCCTTAGCCTCCGGAAAGGAGAATCCAACCCTTAGCCTCCGGAAAGGAGAATCCAGCCCTTAGCCTCCGGAAAGGAGATTCCAGCCCTTAGCCTCCGGAGAGGAGAATCCAGGCCTGAGCCTCCGGAAAGGAGAATCCAGTCCTTAGCCTCCGGAAAGGAGAATCCAGGCCTTTGCCTCCGGAAAGGAGAATCCAGCCCTTACCCTCCGGAAAGGAGAATCCAGGCCTTAGCCTCCGGAAAGGAGAATCCAGCCCTTAGTCTCCGGAAAGGAGAATCCAGCCATAGCCTCTGGAAAGGAGAATCCAGGCCTTCGCCTCCAGAAAGGAGAATCCAGGCCTTATCCTCCGGAAAGGAGAATCCATCCCTTACCCTCCGGAAAGGAGAATCCAGGCCTTAGCCTCCGGAAAGGAGAATCCAGGCCACTGACTCTGTCCAACAGTTTCTGTTTGTATCTCAGATTTCCAGCTTCTGCGGTGTTTTGGTTTAGTCAAGAATGACTGGATTTAGCAAATCATCCTCTTGAGACCTTAAGCTGTGAAATACAAATGAAGCAGTGGAGAGTAAATATTACAAAGTTGCATTTCCAGCTCAGCATTCCACCCACCTACTGGTGTGGAGGTGAAGGAAGGTCAGCGGGCACGAGCAGGTTTGCCACCCCCCCCCCCCCCCCCCCCCCCCCCCCACTTGCAAATACCACTCACTTTGCAAAATCCTGCCCTGGGAGCACAAATGTATAAAACTATTCCCAACATTTGACCTTCGGCAAGGAGAAATTTGGTGAAATATATTTAGCAGCAAGACTGATTTATCCATGTGCAAAACACCTTGAAAGTGTAAGTAATTTAAAGGGTAATTTTTCAAATTACACAATGTGAAGATTATTGTAGAGCTGCTTTATGCGCTCTAAGAGCTGCTTGCATTTCTTAACGGAAAATAAAGTCCATCGTACTTGTATGAAATTCCTTTGTCCGTTATTTAATTGGTTAATTATTTTAAATGCCTCTGTAATATTAGAGTTGAAAAGAATAACGTGTGGGACGGGAGAAACATTATCCCACACAGAATGGTGTAAGAGAGAGACACATCATTAAGAATCGAGAAGGAGAAAGCTTGTGGTTTAGGCTGAGTGGCACCTGTTGCCTTGTATCTGTATATATTTAATTCACCTGATAACCCAGTTATTGTTCAGACATATCTATGTCTCTTCAGTTGGTTCTGAGCCAGTCACAACTAGCATATAGCAACTTCCATTAAAATAAAGTACAAAAGAAATTCATATGAATGCATTGCTGACATGACTTCACAACATTAAATTGAAGAGAATTGGGATGATTTTCAACTACCAGCCACCAATTTCTATTTGAAAAATGGAAAGCTGCCAGTATAGAATTGGAGATAAGGCTTCTGGCACCAGGCCAATCTAATTCTTGGGTTGGCAAGCACATCTGGTTTCAAGCACCTTCAACTGTAGAATACATCTTCAGGCGGCTTCAGCAGTGCAGGGTAAATCTTCCAACCCACCTATTGGGATTCAAGTGTGATGGTTAGTGGAGGTCAAAGATCACTGCAAGCCTTACCCAATGTTGAATGGTTGGGGGGGGGGGGGGGGGGGGAGGTGCTGGCCTTTGCCATATTAGGACAGAGCTGCGATTTCAACCACTGACTTGTACCAATTGGTGAGTGGCTGTGGTGGCTCAAGAGAAAAGCCTTGGGCACTTCCAGTAAAAGCAAAGGGGATTCATACACCAGCTCCTCCATCTCTGAGGTAGTCTTGTTGTCTGCAAAAGATGCCAGTCCATGAGAACCCACCACTTCTGTAGGGCCGCTCACTTCCCCAGCTCCCTCCTGGGCCGTTGACTGAGTCATCTCTGAACGCCTCAGCTCCCTCTATTCTGGGACAGCCATGGCACCTGTTGGAGTCATCTGAGATGGGTGCAGATTTGGACATGATCCTGCCTGGTAACCAGTGAGCCCGAGGCAAAATTTCGAACAAGAACCAGGTCACCTACCTGGAATGACCTGTCAGCATTTTGAGAAGTACGTTGGTTCCATGGGACGTCTGATGTGCCTCCACCCTCTCTTCCAAATTTGGGAATATCTGCAGGCGACAGCCCATAAGCAATTCAGCATGACCCCTGTGGTAGCATGGGGTGTTGCGGGGGGGGGGGGGGGGGTTATATTGCAGAGAAAGTTGCCAACCTATGGCCCAACGGGTGATCTAATTGTGTTTTCATAGTTATAAAAGTTTGGACGGCTCTTTTTGCCAACCCGTTTGATGCAGGGCGATATGGGGCCATTTTGGCATGTCAAAGTTTGTTTGAAAGCACTCCCAGTGAAAGGAGTGCTGTTGCCGGATACGATGGCTTCTGGGAGGCCGTTTATGTAAAATACTTCTACTTTGGCCACCAATATTATCACTCCCATCACTTGTATGAATAACCATTTGGAATGAGCATTTACCAAGACAAGGAAGAACCTGTCCAAGAAAGGGCATGCAAATTCTATGTGCACTCCGGTCCATGGACAGACACCCCCAGAGGTGGAGGTTGGCCGTAGGAGGCAATAACTGTTGTGTCTGATAGAACATGCACTGGCACACAACGTTTTCAATATCTTTATCTATCCCCAGCCACCAAATATAACTGGGAGCTAGCATTTTCATTTTCATCTGGCTCAGACGGGTACTGTGTAATTCTTGTAAAAGGGGTTTCTTCACTGGAGGTGGTGCAATGACTCAAGTTCCACAGAGTATTGCGCCATCCTCGCAGGTAAGCTTATCCCTGCGAGTCAGGTAGGGGCTCAATCATACATTTCATCTTGGATAATATTGGATCTTGTTGGGTCCAATTTCGTATGTGCCCGGGTGACGCTGGCAAAGTGTCAAGGAAGTTCAGTGCCAAGATGATTTCTTCGGGTACTGGCTTTTTGACCTGGGGACTTAACTCAATGCATCTGCATTAGAGATTTTGGTGCCTGACTTTTGTTGGAAAGCGTAATTGTATGCTGCTAACAGCAAAGCCCAGGGTTTCTCTCTGGCAGAAGAGATTGGGATTTTAGCGTGTCTTCTCTTAGGATTCCCAACAATGGCTGGTGGTCAGTTATTATTGTGTCCTTCGTGCATTGTTCCAGTTACTAGGACATCATCTGGGTAGACCATCACTTTTGGAATACTCTGAAGTAGGTTCTCCATGGTGCACTGGAATATAGTGTAAGCAAACACAATGCCGAACGGTATGTTGAAGTGTGTTTCCCCGGACTATGAATATTATATAAAGCACGTGTATTTTTGAAAGCACAATGTACTGTATAGCAAAAATTATAACCATTACTAGCAGTGAAATGTTTGCAAGGCATTGTGGGACTTAGCTAGCTAACTTGGCCACATTCCTTGTCAGGACTGTCTAACACACAGACACACAGAGAAGGCACATTCAGCAGAAATACTCCTAATCAGCAGCCCTTGGGCAGATGCTCTTGTGGGATGCTGACAGTAGTACCAGCTTGTAACGAAATTAAGATAAGGTGAGCCATGTGTGCATAAGACTGAAAGACAGTCGATAAGGGTGTCTGGAAGACATCATGAGACCTTGAATAACCTCATTGGTTCTAAAAATCAATATATAATTGTTATGATTGGATTGTGTCCAGCTGAGGAGGGCCAACTAACTACGTGTAGTTGCATGAATGATAATAATTTTCCTTTGTTCAGTGGAGAGGAATTCTCTGGATTTCCCAGTCGCGTACTCCCCGCCGGTGTAATACAATAAACTGTTTGCTGTTTGAAGCAGACCCGAGTGTCGAGTGATTCTTTTAGATTCATTCCCGCTAATAGTAGCCTAGTGTATTAGAATAAGCCCTTATTTGTGTTGATTGGGGCAAATATTTGCGACTCTTCGTCTGATTCCAGCTGCAGGTTCACATGGCTGAGGTTTAGTTTAGAGCATGTGAGGCCTCCTGCCAGCTTAGCGTAAAGGTCCTCAATTCTGGGAATTAGGAACTTGTTCACCTGGGCTGCTTGTTTGATTGACAACTTGTTATCCCCACATATCCTCACTGATCATTCTGGCTTCAGTGGTGGGACTGGGGCAGCTACCCACTGGGAAAATTGCACAGGTTTAGTAATTTCCAGTTCCTCCAATTATTGGACTTCTGCTTCCACCTTTTGATGTAGGGGGGAAGGGACTGGACTTGCGCTGAAAAACTTTGTCATTGAGTCTGGAGCAACATAAATTTCAGCCTTCACTCCATTTATCTGGTCCAACTCATTGTGGAATACATCCTTGTATCACAGATTTGAAAACCGGCATCTAACTGGCACCGGCCCCGATTTGGGTGTCGGAAGGTATTCTCCACCTGATCGCCGATAACAGTGTCGGGCAACGGAGAATCCGGCCCCATATTCTTCGGGCCCACATGATACTCTGGTCCTCTGGGCCAGGAATCATGTGGGTGTAAATTGATGCAGGTCTTGACAAACGTGGCCCTGACACGGTGGATCTTGTGGTGGATCAAGAGGATAACTCTTTAAGGGAGTTGCCCTCAAAACCCACTAAAGAGCCATTCTCTCCCCCCACAATGCAAGACCTGCCCATCCCACCATCACCAGACTCCCCCCCCCCACCAGAGACCGCCTAATTAGAGAGACCCTCACCAGAAACGCCTTAAAAATGTTCCGGTTCGGTGGATTGGTTATGCTAAATCGCCCCTTAGTGTCCAAAAGGTTAGGTGTGGTTACTGGGTTACGGGGATAAGGTAGAGATGTGGGCTTGAGTAGGTTGTTCTATCCAAGCACTGGTACAGACGCGATGGGCTTCCTTCTGCACTGTAGGGATTCTATGATCTTGTCCCAACAAAACCACAACCTACTGCTGGCTATGTTGTATTCCCTTCTGGATATGTTCAGTTGGCCCCCTCTCTACACCTTACCTGCTGGCCCATGCAGCATGGGAGCTGGATGTTTTCTCACTCTCCCACAATTGCTGAGCTGGTGTAGGGTGCCAATTTAGAGCCCAACAGTGCTTTTAAATGAGGTCAGAACCTGAAAATAGCTTATGTTGGTTTTGGGTTATTCCAAGCCTTAGATAAATTCTCACTGCCCACCCTTTATGTTGGTGCCACCTCCCCCCACCCCCCCTCCCCCCCACCCCCACCCACCATCTACCTCCAAAACATATTTTCCAAAAACTGACAGCTAGATGTCAAATATTTAGCCTTTTATTCCTGTTCATCTTTTGAATCGTTCTGCTTAACCAGCGCGCCTTTGTGAAATAATATCAGGACCTGACGCTGAAAATTTACTGTACCCGACAGTGTAAAAGAACTGAATTAGCATAACTAGATATGGTTCTTAAATGAGTGCATCAACAAACTTGTCATTTCAACAGTGTGTGTGTTAATTGAGCTCCTTCACATTGTCAGGTACTGAAAACTCTCCAAATCAATTCCCCACCGTGTTTCAATGAAAATATTCACAACGTTAACAGAAAAAAGTAGAAAGGAATGTTTTTTTTCAAAGATGTGTTGATAATGAGAGTCTCTCTTTAAACTGTAATTACAATTTCCTATAAAACATCTGAGAACTGGAATTAAAATTCAAAGCAGTACACTCCTTGTCTTCTCTAGCTCTTAATAGTACTGCAAAGCTCAAAACACAAGTATAATTTTAAATATATGGAGCCTGGACATCAATAATCGAAATTTAAATAAGCAAACAGTTGCAGCTACGGATAGGTATGGTATTTGGTCAAAGAACTAATTCTGCTCTGGTCTTGAATCACCTCAGAATTTCTGTTGCCACACCTTTGTTGCTATGCTGGGAAGGGGGCAGGAATCCCATTTGTATGTTCACTTGATTTGCATAAGTTAAGAAAATTAATTTCTCTCTTGTAAGATATTTCTAATTGCTCCAATTATAGCTCAGATTGTGGGCATCAAAGTTCACGAAAGTAACCATTTCCTGGTTTGACAAGTTACGCAGAAACTTAGCTACTATTTCTGTAGGCGACAGCGGCACGGTAGCACAGTGGTTAGCACTGTTGCTTCACAGCGCAAGGGACCCGGGTTTTATTCCTGGCTTGGGTCACTGTCTGTGCGGAGTCTGCTCTTTCTCCCCGTGTCTGCGTGGGTTTCCTCCGGGTGCTCAAGTTTCCTCTCACAAGTCCCGAAAGATGGGCTGTCAGGTGAATTGGACATTCTGAATTCTCCCTCTCTGTACTCCAACAGGCGCCGGAATGCGGCGACTCGGGAATTTTCACAGTAACTTCATTGCAGTGATAATGTAAGCCTACTTGTAACACTAATAAAGATTATTATTATTAGTTGTCAGGTGCAGTTTTGGCAGGAACAAATTAATGTCTGAATGGGAACAGATTTCTGAAAGTGAATGAATTTCTGGTACAGCAGGAGCCTGGCAGAATTGAACACTGTTGCCTCCCTTCCTCTTCCCATAATTCCTTTGCATTTCCCTCTCCTCTTCCACCACTTTTCCTTCTGCACTTCCTTCTCTTGCTTTCCTCATGCTCTTGAACTTCTCACCTGATAGATTTTGGCAAGGGTTGTTCCCTTGTAATTGCCAGTTCAGTTCAGTTGGCAAAAGTGTTGTTTGAGGATGCCGATCTATAATGTTCCTGTGGCAACATTGCTCACATTGAGGGCCTGCATGTGCATGGGTTCCTGATGAGAATTTTCAGTCATCTGGTGTGCCAGCTTTTGACTTGTCATAGAAGTCCAAATACCAGTGGAATTGATAGAATGACAGAATTATGGCTCCTGCTAGGATAACAGGCATTCACCTGCATGACATATTTGCCGCTTGTAGTTGTACTGCATGTGAACATTGAGTCTCCTTATGCTAAGAATTATAACCAAATTCAGATGAGGAGCATGCAAGACAAAGTGTGTACTGTCAGAGGCAACCTACACTATGGAGAAACCTGTAATTAATGCAGAATCTTGTGCTTACCTTTCCTGCTTCTCTTAGGTGAAAGGTGTAAGATTTAAGGGGCGGGATTCTCCGACCCCTCGCCGGGTCGGAGAACCTCCCGGGGCCGGCATCAATCCCGCCCCTGCCGTGTCCCGAATTCTCCGCTCCCTGAGATTCGGCTGGGGCGGGAATCGCGCCACGCCAGTCGGCGGGCCCCCCGCGGCGATTCTCCGGCCCGTGATGGGCTGAAGTCCCGCAGCTGACAGGTCTCTCCCGCCGGCGTGGATTAAACCACCTACCTGACCGGCGGGATTGGCGGTGCGGGCGGGCGCCGGAGTCCTAGGGGTGGGGGGGCGTGGGCCGATCTGATCCTGGGGGGTGCCCCCACGGTGGCCTGGCCCGCGATCGGGGCCCACCGATCGGCAGGCGGGCCTGTGCCGTGGGGGCACTCTTTTTCTTCCACCTTCGTCATGGTCTTCACCATGGTGGAGGCGGAAGAGACCCCCTCCCCTGCACATGCGCCGGTATGACGTCAGCAGCCGCTGACGCTCCCACGCATGCACGGACTTACGCCGGTTGGTGAAGTCCTTTCGGCCCCGGCTGGCATGGCGCCAAAGGCTGTTCACGGCAGCCGGTGGAGTGGGAACCACTCCGGCGCGGGCCTAGCCCTTCAATGTGAGGGCTTGGCCCCTAAAGGTGCGGAGACTTCCGCACCTTTGGGGCGGCCTGACGCTGGAGTGGTTCATGCCACTCCAACACACCGGGTCCCCCCGCCCGTCGGGTAGGGGAGAATCCCGGCCAAGGTTTTGAGGTATAAAAGCCGCCTAATTAAAACAAACTCTGAATTTTACATTTCTAATACTAGGGTCCTTAGTTATGCTTGACCAACAAGCTACAAATAACTAGTATTTATGAATCATGTAGATCTAAAGATCTCAGAAGCTCTTGACATTGTCACCACAGACCATGTCCCTTTTATTTGTCTTTATCTTTGAAGTGATGTTGAACTGTGTCCAGAAGAGTCATACCCCAGAAGCCATGGTAACTCTGTGCCAACGAAAATTACAATCTCTCAACTTTTATCTCCCAGACTCCCATTGCTTCCCCCTTTTGTAATGCAGAACAAGGCCAGTAGCGGGGGTTCAATTCCCGTACCGGCCTCTCCGAACAGGCGCCGGAATGTGGCTACTAGGGGCTTTTCACAGTAACTTCATTGATGCCTACTTGTGACAATAAGCGATTATTATTATTATCATTATTAATGGAGATGGTCCAAATTCATAGAATCATAGAGCCCCTGCAGTGCAGACGGAAGCCACTTGGTCCATCGAGTCTGCACTGACTGTCTGAAATTACCCACTCTATCCCCATAACCGCACCGAGGGGCAATTTAGCACAGCAAATCCACTTAACCTGCACATCTTTGGCCTATGGACGGAAACCAGAGCAACCAAAGGAAACCCAGGCAGACATGGGGAGAATGTGCAATCTCCACATAGACAGACACTAGAGGTTGGAATCAAACCCAGGCCCCTGGCGCTGTGAGGCAGCAGTGCTAACCACTGTGCCACCATGCCACCCCACTCCTCCCATTGGCTATAGTATGCAATTCATCACTTGCCGCCCCACTTTTGCAACAACTACTCAGTGCAGACTTGATGGGCCAAATGGGGGAATTTTGTTTCCAAGAACTGCAGTTAATGCAGAGGACCTTGGTGCAATAACCAAGGGAGAAGGTATTGAATAAACTAATGGGACTAAAGGCAAATAAGCCTTGGGGACCAGATGGCCTGCACCGTAGGTAATGAAACGAGGTGGCAGTAGAGATAGTGGATACATTGGTTATGATATTTCAAAATTCCCAGGATTCTCCAGAGGTCCCAGTGGATTGAAAACATGCTATTGTAATTTCCCTGTTCAAAAAGGGAAAGAGGCAAAAAGTGGGAAACTATAGACCGGTTAGCTGTGGTGGGGGAGTTACTGGAATCAATCATTAAGGAGGGGATGACTGAACATTTGGAAAGACAATGCTCAATCCACCATTTTCTGCATGGTTTTATGAAGAGTAAGTCACGCTTGACAAACTTACTTGAGTTCTTTTAGGATGTAAACAGCAAGATGGACAATGAGGAATCTGGGGAACCTGTGGATGTGGTATATCTAGACTTCCAGAAGACATTTAACAAGGTACCACATAAATGTCTGATCCAGAAGTTAAGATCGCAGGGGTTTGGTGGTAGAATACTGGATTAGATTGACGATTGGCTGACTGACAGCAGAGGGTCAGGTTAAATGGGTCCTTCTCTGGCGAGCAAACTGCAACTAGTGGGGTGCCGTAGGGTTCAGTCCTCGGACCTCAACTGTTTACAATCCATATAAATGATCTGCAAGCAGGGACAGAGTGTAAATAAGCAAAATTTTTGAACAATATCAAAAGAGATGGGAAAGCAGGCAGTGAAGAGGAGATTCAGATTTTACAGATGGATATAGATAGGCTACGATATTGGGTAAAAATTTGGAAGATGGAGTTTGACGTGGATAAGTGTGAGGTTATCCATTTTGGCCAAATAAATAGAAAGATAAATTATTATCTAAATGGGAAGCAGATTCAAAATGTGTCTGGGCAGAGGGATCTGGGGGTCTTTGTTCATGAATCATAGAAAGTCTGTATGCAGCTATAAAATGCAATAATAAAGTCAATAGAATGTTAACGTTTATTACAAAATGACTGGAGTATAAAAGTAGAGAAGTATTGTTGCAGTTGTATAAGGTATTGGTGAGACCACATCTGGAGTATTGTGTCCAGTTTTGGTCCCCATATTTGAGGAAGGATGTGGTGGCGTTGGAGGCAGTTCAGAGGAGGTTCACCAGATTGATTCCGAGGATAAAGGGGTTGATGTATGATGAGAGATTAAACAGTTTGGGCTTATATTCACGGTAGTTTAGATGAATGAGAGGGATCTGATCGAGGTATATAAAATACTAAAAAGGATTGATAAAGTAAATGTAGACCAGATGATCCCTTTGTAGGGTAATCCAGATCAAGAGGACACAGGTGTTGGTTCAGAAACGGTAGATTTATTTAATTACATTTATTTTTAATTTAGAGGACCCAATTATTTTCTCCAATTAAGGGGCAATTTAGCTTAGCCAATGCACCTACCCTGCATATCTTTGGATTGTGGGGGCGATACCCACACAGACATGGGGAGTATGTGAAAAATCCACATGGGCAGTGATCTGGGGCCAGAATCGAACCCGGGTCCTCAGCGCTGAGGCATCAGTGCTGACCACTGTGCAACCTTGTTGCACCAGGGAGGCAGTAGATTTAAAACTGAGATGAGGAAGCACTATTTCTCGTAAAGGGTGGTGAATTTGTGGAACTTGCTGCCCCACAGTGTGGTGGAGTCTGAATCATTAAATGGTTTAAAGAGGGAAATAGATATATTTCTGATTAAAAAACGGGTGAAACGGATATGGGGACTGGGCAGGGAGGTGGCTTTGAGACCAGGAAGAGATGAGCCATGATCTGATTGAATGGCGGAGCAGGCTGGAGGGGCTGAATTGCCTACTTCTGCTCTTAATTCCCAAACAGATGCACATTTCCTTCCAGATGCAGAGAAGCCATACTTAGTCACATTCTCTTGTCAACATCTCTTAACCGAAGCCTGCACTAAAGCTCTTAAAATCAACAATGAAGACCACTTCTTAACATAACATCAGAGAATAAAGGTTTCCTCTCTGATACAGACCCATTAAAGCAATGCATGGTTTATTTAAACAGTGCCTTCCTAAGTTCTGGCTGTTCCTTCAAACTGATTTAAAAACAAACACCTAATATTATTTTGGCCCTTGAGACATGTTCAGCTCAAGTCTCAAATGAGGTCCGTCATAAAACAATAAAACAAGTTTGTTTCTTCACAAACATCTGCTTTTCCGGTTCCCCCAATCACCTTGACTGTTAATTACCCCCAAAAAAGTCAAAGCTGAACCAGTTAATTTTGTACTGTGCTACAGAATAAAATCTATAGATATCACAGATACTAAAAATGAGTAGAATTCTCAAAACCTTAATAACGAGATTAGATGTCCATGTTTCTCTGTGCACAGAGCATCAGTGATCTCCCTATATAAAGCAGCCATTCACTGCACAATGTGGGTTGTTTCTGAAATGTCCAACAGTGGCCTGAAAGGAGCCACAGTCATGGTGAGCCACATATCCTTTGCTTGTTTAGAGGTTGCAGAAGTGACTTCAACAATTGGCAGATTTCAGACATGACCTCATTTGTGGACTGAAAACATCTCATGATGACTACTGCTGAAGTTAAGATGAGAGAATTACTCCTTGAAGACTCTTGATGGATAAAACCTTTGGCTGAGAGTCCGTCTCTCCGCTCCCTCCTCCTTCTTCCAGCAGCTTGTTTTGTATTGCATGGCTCTCTTCATTTTCCCAGCCATTGTTAATTCCCAGAGGTAGCATTTCCTGGTCACTTATGTCTGGAAGTAATCTCTTTCAGCACAATATTTTATAGGACAAAAAAAGTACTGCAAGACCAGCCCGATCACTCCCTCTGAAGGGTTCAAACTTTTTCCATGTTTTAAAAAAAATGTTACATTCATTTACGGGATGTGGGCAACATTTATTGCCCATCCCTAGTTCCCCTTGAGAAGGTGGTGGTGAGTTGCCTTCTTGAACCGCTGCTGTCCTTCAGATGTAGGTACACCGACTGTCCTATTAGGGGGGTAGTTCCAAGATGTTGCCCTATCAACAATGAAGGAACGGCGATATAGTTCAAAATCAGGATGCTGAGTGATTTGGAGGGGAACTTGCAGGTGGTGGGGTTCTCAGGTATCTGCTGCTCTTGTCCTTCTAGATAGTAGTGGTCGTGGGTTTGGAAGGTGTTTTCTAAGTAACCTTGGTGAGTTACTGCAGTGCATCTTGAGGATGGTACAAACGGATGCCACTGTTCCTCAGTAGTTGAATGCTTGTGAAAGGGGAGCAAGCAAGCGGGCTGCTTTGTCCTAGATGGTTCGAGTTTCTTTGGCGTGTTGTTGGAGCTGCACTCACCCAGGAAAGTGGAGAGTATTCCATTCCATTCCTGACTTGTGCCTTGTCAGTGGTGGACAGCCTTTGGGGGGGGGGGGGGGGGGGGGGCAGAACTGCTTCATTATCTGAGGAATTGCAAATTGTGCTTAACATTGTGCAGTCATCCGCAAACATCCCCACTTCTGACCTTCTGATGGAAGGGCGATCATTGGTCAATCAGCTGAAGTTTGGGCCGAGGATACTTCTCTTAGGAACTCCTGCGGTGATGTCCTGGTGCTGAGATGATTGACCTCCAACCACAACAACCATCTTCCTTTGAGCCAGATATGATTCCAACCAGCGGAAAGTTCCCCCCCAGATTTCCATTGACTCCAGTTAAGTTAGGGCTCCTTGATACCATACTTGGTTAAATGCTGCCTTGATGTCAAGGCCAATCACTCTCACCTCACCTCTGTCATTCAGCTCTTTTGGCCATGTTTGAACCAAGGCTGTAATGAGGTCAGGAGTTGAGTGACCCTGGCGGAATCCATGTATAGAAAACCATCATAAATGCCAACAATTGCATCATGTGCTAAAGAAAATCCGGCAACTAAGCTGTTAATTTACACTTTAAATGCAGTTTATGTCCTGTTCGATAGTGTTAAGACATGGAATTACGAAATGGCAGTGATGGTTTCAAATCACCACTGTACACTGATTCACATCATCAGTTCACTGCACTGCACTGCAGTATTCATTGGATGCATATGTGCAAATCCTTTACTAACAAGGGGTTCTGTGCACTTCCTGTCAATAGTATGCACCTGCTTTTCAGGGGCCACATAGCATCCAAAAAGCTGTAACCAATTTTAACCCCAATAAGTAGAAGCACATTTTTTGTACCAATGAATGTGTGTTAACGGTCGAGTTAAATATGCTTAGTTGAGAACAAAAATACCAATTATAAGGCCCAAAGGAAGCACTGACAGCTCAGGCCCAATGATTTCTGTGGTTAATCATACAATGTTTGTTGAGATAAGGGGCGCGATTCTCGCAAATGCGGAGTGTCGTAAAGGCTGCCGTGAAACTGGCCGTGTTCCACGGCAGCCTCCGCGCCCCCTCCCAGAACCTGATTCTCCCCCCCAGTCGGGGCTAGCAGCGCGGCCCCGTGAAGCACGGCATCGCGGGCTTAGCGACCGTCGCTAAGCCCGCGCGCCAAGCGTCACGGCGGCTGACATGCACGATGACATCAGCCGCGCATGCGCGGGTTGGACATGCGTGGGCCGTCATGCCCCTCAGCCGCCCCGCAGACTGATCCTGCGGGGCGGCGGAGGAACAAAGAGTGCGCGGGTATCGGACCCGCTGCCCGCAATCAGTGCCCACCGATCGCAGGCCCATTCCACCCTTGGTGCCATGGTTGTCCGGGACAACTGGACGGCACTTTGCGGTCGTTTTCACGAACGGTGAGAGCAGGTGTGTTTGCGTTCGTGAAAACGCCCGTAAAGGCCTGGAAACTCGGCCCATCGGCCTGGGGAGAATCGCTGTTGGCTGTAAAAAATGGCGAGCAGCGATTTGTGTCGTGGGGCGGCCGTGGGGGGCGGAGAATAGCGGGAGGTTGGGAAAAATGTCGGGAAGGCCCTCCCGCTATTCTCCGACCCGTCGTGGGCAGCGGAGAATCGCGCCCTCGCTCTTTAACTGCTGGTTAAAGAGGAAATCAACACAGTACTGAGAAAGAATATTAGCTCTGACAATGTGGAATCTGTATGGGTAGGGTTGAGAAATACCAAGGGACAAAAACATTAGTGGGTGTCATATATAGACCCCCTAACTGCTGTGGTGAGGTAGGGAATGGCATTATACAAGAAATTAGAGATGCATGTAATAAGGGAATATCGGTGATCATGGGTGATTTTAATCTTCACATAGATTGGGCAAATCAAATTAGCCACAATGCCTTAGAGGAAGAATTCCTGGAGTGTATACGGGATAGTTTTCTTGACCAATATGTGGAGGAGCTCACTAGAGAGCAGGCCACCTTAGAAGGGAGTCATTGCCAATGTGGCTGTCTGAGACCCCTTGTGGATGAGCGACCACAACATGATAGAATATTTTATCAAGGTGGAGAGTGAAGTAGTTGTTTCGGAGACTAGGGTGCTGAATCTTAATAAAGGGAACTATAAAGATATGAGGAGTGAGTTGGCATTGATAGCTTGGGGATAGTTACTTAAAGGATTGACAGTGGATGGACAATGGCAAACATTCAAAGAGCGCATGGGAGAACTACAGCAACTGTTCATTCCTGTCTGGCACAAAAGCAAAGGGGTAAGAGGGCTAATCATTGCTTACAAAGGGAATTAGAAATAGTATCCGATCCAAGGAAGAAGCGTACAGATTGGCCAAGAAAAATAATAGGTCTGAGAATTGTGCGCAGTTTAGAGTTCATCAAAGAAGGACAAAGGGATTGATTAAGAAGGGGAAAGTACAGTACGAAAGAAAGCTTGCAGGGAACATAAAGACTGACACTAAGAGTTTCTATAGATATGTGAAGAGAAAGAGATTGGTGTAGAGTATTGTAGGCCCCCTCCAGACAGAAACAGGGGAATGCATAATAAGTGACAAAGAAATGGCTGAGCAATTAAATACATGCTTTGGTTCTGTCTTCACAAATGAGGACACAAATCAGATTCCAGAAATGTTGGAGAATGAAAGGTTTAGTGAGAGGGAAGAACTGAGGGAGATCGACATCAGTAGAGAAATGGTGCTGGGAAAATTGATAGGATTGAAGGCAGATAAATACCCAGGGCCTGAGAATCTGCATCTCAGAGTGCTTAAGGAAGTGGCTCTGGAAATAGTGGATTTCTTGGTGGTCATCTTCTGGGATTCTATAGACTCTGGAACAGTTCCTGCAGGTTGGAGGGTAGCTCACGTTACCTAGAAATTCAATAAGGGAGGTAGAGAGAAAACAGGAAATTATAAACCAGTCAGCCTAATATCGATAGTGGGGAAAATGCTTGAATCCATTATCAAGGACTTTATAGCGGAACATTTAGAAAGCAGAGATAGGATCAGAGTCAGCATGGATTTATGAAGGGAAAATCATGCTTGACAAATCTGTTGGAATTCTTTGAAGATGTAACCAGGACAGTTGACAAGGAGGAGCCAGTCGATGTGGTATATTTGGACTTTCAGAAGGCGTTTGACAAAGTCCCGCATAAGAGATTATTGTGCAAAATTAAAGCGCATGGGATTGGGGGAAATGTATTGAGATGGATAGAAAACTGGTTGGTGGAGAGGAAACAAAGAGTAGGGATTAAAGGGTCCTTTTCAAATTGGCAGGCAGTAACTAGTGGGGTACCACAGGGATCGGTGCTGGGACCCCAGCTATTCACAATATATATTATTGATTTGGATGAGGGAACAAAATGTAACATCTCAAAGTTTGCAGATGATACCAAGTTAGGTGGGAGGGTGAATTGTGACGAGGATACAGGGATCGTATAGCATGATCTGGACAGGTTGGGCGAGTGGGCAAATCAATGGCAGATGCAGTATAATTTGGATACGTGTGAGGTTATTCACTTTGGAAGCAAAAACAGGAAGGCAGATTACTCCCTGAATAGTTGTAAATTGGGAGAGGGGAGTGTGCTGCGGGACCTGGGTGTCCTTGTGCACCATTCGCTGAAGGTAAGCATGCAGGTGCAGCAGGCGATAAAGAAGGTTAATGGTATGTTGGCCTTCATTGCGAGAGGTTTTGAGTATAGAAGCGGGGATGTGTTGCTGAAATTGTACAGGGCCTTGGTGAGGCCACACCTGGATTATTGTGTGCAATTTTGGTCTCCTTCTCTGAGGAAGGAGGTTCTTGCTCTCGAGGGAGTGCAGCAATGGTTCACCAGACTAATTCAAGGTGTAATGAACTCCAATTGGCTGTATTGGTTGGCTAATTGGAGTATGAGCTCCCTCAATGATAGCTCATTGAGGGGGCCCATATAAGCACCTCTGTAGGCTTTGTGAGCCAGTCTTATGTTGACTGGACTGCTAGCAGCACTGTTTGTAGCTGCTCCTGTAATATCGTTATTGTAAATAAATATTGGTGTGGTGACGGAACTCCTGCCTCCCGTGGATTACTACAGTGGCGACGAGGTAAACTAAGAATTTTGCGGAGACCAGCTGCCGCCCTCGGAGGGTAAGCCTTGCCCTTTTTAAAATGCCGTTTTTTGGGAGGTTAGAGGCATTCGACCTGGCTATTGAGGACTGGTCCCAGTATGTGAAGAGAATGTGTTACTTCTTCCGGACAAATGATATACTGACGGACGAAACGAGACGGCTTATCCTGCTGTCGGCGTGCGGACCCTCAGCTTTCGCTATTATACGTAGTCTGACTTATCCCGATGCGCCGGACACGAAAACTTTCCAAGAAGTAACGGAATTGGTGAAAGAGCACTACGACCCAAAACCACCCCTCATTTTGCCTAGGTACAGATTCTACACAGCGAAGCGGGAAGGCAGGGAGTCAGTCACAAATTTCTTGACCCGCCTGAGAAGGCTGGCAGAAAAATGTGAGTTTGGCCCGACGATAAATGAAATGCTTCGGGACCGGTTAGTGTGTGGTACAAACGACCTCACAATACAAAAACGTCTGTTGGCGGAAATGGAGCTAGACTGCAGGCAGGCGTTACAGCTCGCACTGTCCCCAGGAAAGGCAGCAAGTGGGTCGCAGGAACTACAGGGCACGCCAATGGACATAGATACTTGTGAGAGGGACTAACGCAACTGGTCCTGCTACCAGATAGCCGCTCTCAGGAAAAGCCTGAGGAATAGAGGGAAAAAGGAAAACCCCAGAACTACTCCCAAGTCTGCCAGGACTAACTGGAGACAGAGGGAAGTACCGGCTGAGGCTCCCCCAACAGAGAAGGAACATTTCTGGCACCAGACAGAGTTGGATAACAGCGACAGAAACCCTAGAAGTAGGTGGCAAAAGAAGAATAGCAGGTGGGGACGCAGGGAAGTACACAACCTAGACGCCCCATCCTCCTCCGAAGGGGAACAATTATATAATATTGCAACAAAGAAAGCAGAACCCATTAAGATTACCCCACGGGTGAACGGGCGGCCGCCAATAATGGAAATAGACACGGGCGCGGCCGAATCAGTAATGGGAGTGGCAGCATTTAGAAAAATCAAAGATGGACTCCAGCCACTAGCCCTAACAAAAACATCGACGAAACTTAAAACCTACACGGGGGAACCTCTGGAAGTTCTAGGCTCGACTCATGTACCCGTGGAATATGAGAAACAATTGCTCAGATTACCGTTGACGATAGTAGAGGGCTCCGGACCGAGCTTAATTGGACAAAACTGGCTGAAAGACCTAAAATTAGATTGGATGGAAATTTTCCAGAGTGGGAGCGGGCAGTTGAGTGGAGTACTCCAAAAATACCCGGAGGTCTTCCAGGAAGGTTTGAGGGAAATCATAGGCGCCAAAGCAACTTTGCACGTGGACCCAGAAGCCCTTCCGAAATTTTGTAAGGCCAGGCCGATACCTTTTGCATTAAGGAAGAAGGTGGATGACGAAATAGAAAGGTTACGGTGAGACGGCATTATCAGACCAGTACAGTTCTCGGAATGGGCAGCGCCGGTGGTACCAATTTTGAAGCCAGATGGCTCGATACGTTTCTGTGGAGATTTCAAACAGACGGTAAACAAATACGCACTGCTGGACAAATACCCAATCCCGAAAATAGACGACCTATATGCCAAATTGGCAGGTGGGCTTTTGTTCACAAAACTGGACATGAGCCACGCCTACCTGCAGTTAAAACTGGACAAGGACTCCCAGAAGTTCGCTATGATCAACACCCTGAAGGGCCTTTTTCGTTATCCTAGGCTACCTTTCGGAGTGTCATCAGCCTGCGCTATATTCCAGCGTACGATGGAAAATATTCTGCAGGGACTACCGCAGGTGGCGATTTATTTGGACGATGTCTTAATCACGGGTAGGACAAACAGGGAACACTTGAGGAACCTGGAGGAAGTGCTCAGGCATTTCGCAAAGGCAGGCGTACGGCTAAAAAGGGAAAAATGTGTTTTTCTGGCCCCACAAGTGACGTACCTGGGATGTAAAGTAGATGAGTCAGGCTTACACCCATTATAAGACAGAGTAAGGGCAATAAAAGAAGCCCCAGCTCCCACCATGGTCCAGGAGTTATGATCATTTCTAGGGTTGGTAACCTATTATGGAAGACTTATTGAAAATAGGGCATCCACCCTAGAACCCCTCCACCAGCTACTAAAAAAGGGGCAAGAATGGAAATGGTCCGCCCACCAAAACCGAGCATTTAGGGACATTAAGGAACAGCTGTCATCCGAAAATGTCCTAGAGCATTATGACCCAAGGAAGGAGTTGGTGGTCACTTGTGATGCATCCCCCTACGCGGTAGGAGCCGTCTTAGCCCATAGAGGAAGGAATGGGGAAGAACGGCCAATAGCCTATGCTTCGAGGATCTTGGTGATGGCTGAGAGGAAGTACGCCCAAATCGAGAAGGAAGGGCGGGCAGTGATATTCGCATGAAAAAAATTTCACCAGTATCTGTACGGGCGGAAATTCAACATAGTGATGGACCATAAGCAGTTATTAGGGTTATTAAAAGAAGACAAGTCAATACCCCCGATTGCATCAGCTAGAATCCAACGCTGGGCGTTGCTACTGGTGGCGTATAGATACGTTCTGGAGCACAGACCGGGAACGCGAGTAGCAAATGCAGATGCTTTGAGCAGACTTCCCCTCCCGGACACTCCGCCGCAAATACCAAAAGTAAAGGAGACAGTAATGACTCTAAATTTTTTGGACACCCTACCAGTAGACGCACAACTTATTCGGTTGTGGATGCAAAAAGACCCAGTTTTAGCCAAGATGAAGCATTTACTGCTAACAGGGGAACTGGAAAGACCAGTGGATCCTCAGATGCACCCAGACTGGAGCAGAAGGGACCAAATTACCGTAGAAGACAGTATCCTATTATGGGATAGCCCAGACGGAAAGGATACCCACACCCCAGCCCCGAGCAATTTCTCCAGACCCTGTCATCCAGTCGTCAGAGTCGGAGATGGACACGTTCGATAAGGCCGCCACGACACCTCTCCCCAAGGAGGAGGAAGAACAACTTCCAAGGAGGTCGTCAAGGAAAAGACGGGCACCTATAAGGTAGACCCCGCCCACTTCGGAGAACGACCCGGCGGACGACACAGAGGTGACAGACCCAGACATGAGGAGCAGGAAGAAGCTCAGAGGAATGCCAGCTGGCAGGAATTCCTCAGACCTTGGGGGGGGAAGGGTATAATGAACTCCAATTGGCTTTATTGGTTGGCCAATTGGAGTATTAGCTCCCTCAATGATAGCTCATTGAGGGGGCCCATATAAGCACCTGCGTAGGCTTTGTGAGCCAGTCTTACGTTGACTGGACTGCTAGCAGCACTGTTTGTAGCTGCTCCTGTAATATCGTTATTGGAAATAAATATTGGTGTGGTGACGGAACTCCTGCCTCCCGTGGATTACTACACTAGGGATGGCGGGACTGTCATATGAGGAGAGATTGACTAGGTTGGGATTGTTTTCGCTGGAGTTCAGAAGAATGAGGGTGGATCTAATAGAGACTTATAAAATTCTAACAGGACTAGACAGGGTAGATGCAAGGAAGATGTTACCAATTATGGGTCTGTCCAGAACCAGGGTTCAGGGTAAACCTTGTCGGACAGAGATGAGGAGACATTTCCTGAAAGAGTGGTGAGCCTGTGGAATTAATTGCCACAGGACGTAGTTGATGCTAAAACTTTGAATATATTCAAGAGGCAGCTGTGGAGAATGGGATCAAAGGCTATGGGGAGAAAGCAGGATTAGGCTATTGAGTTGGATGATCAGCCATGATCATGATGAATGGCGGAGCAGGTTCGAAGGGCCAAAAGGCCTCCTCCTGCTCCTATCTTCTCTGTATCGATGTAAGCTAAATGCGTTTGTAGTTTTGCAACTTCAAAGGGCCTGGACGATTGACTTTTAATAGCTTGCAGTCCAGACTTTTCGGACAAGCCCAGGAGAAAGTTATCAAAGCATTTTTTTACGCACTCCACTTTACACCGTTGTGTTCCTTAGTTTCAGAAAGCGTACAGTGGGTTAATTGGCATGGAAGTGCCTTGACATAAGAGGCATGAGGAACCGGAGGGGTGAGTGGAAGGACAAAGATTGGTATGGGGGCATGAACGGACATAAGGGTGAGTATGGTTTATGAGGTGGCATGGATGAGGCATGGGGAGTGTTTGGAGAGTGAAGGGGCTATGAGGGGTGAGGGCTCGAGGGCCTTTGTGTTATTTTTCATTGAGGTAAAGTCCCACTGCACCAAAGTAGACCTTTTAAACAGACAGTCCACCTCTGCACCAGGCAGACCCTGAGGCTGCCTGCACCCAGCTCTCAGCAATGAAGATCCCACTTTTGAGGACGCTTTCTCCTGAAGCAGGCAGGCCAAGCTGGAACGTTCTCCATCTGCTTGCCTCAGTGATGAAAATCTAGGTCAATGCTCTCAGTCTCAAATCTTTTCTGTTCTTGCTCTTGTTTTCCCCCTTGGAGCATGGGGTACTGGATGAGGCCAATCAATAAACTGGTCTTGCATACCTCTGAAGCCAAATGTTGGCCTTATATCCTTGAACTGGTTTGCCAATTTGATAAAATACCTGAGGGAACTCGGTGATTGCATCATCTTGTGTTGTGAATTTCACTTCAACATAAACGAGCTTGTTCCAGTTTAACCTGAATGCAGTTAACCAGTTTCTTCCAAACAAGTCTGGTTTTTCACCCTCTACTACAATGAAGAACAATCCTGCAAATCGACCCTTGTCTGTGACTGACACCAACACCCTCCCCATTCAGAGGACTTTCTCTCCTCCATAACTTTCTAACTCCATGCGTGATTTCTCCAGCTGATGTTGGCTCTCCCTTTCACAGACTAGCGATTCAGGAATCATACTAACTGACACTCCCGTGTAGTTTGACATGTTTATCTGGGCTCCAACCAACACTACTTGGTGTGAAATGACCTGCGAATTTCCCTCGGACATCCTCATGCTTTAGATTATATGGGTTACAACTGACCCATCATTGTTCTGGTGCTGTTCCGCACCACAGCCAGATGCCATGGCTGCCCCACCCCTGGTTTCTCCATTTACATTATTTTGACATGACTTGGCAAGATGACCCTTCTTGTAGCTGTAGCAGTCTGGATTCAGAAATGGATAATTCTGTGTCCAGTATTGGCATAAGCACCAGTAACAGATCTTTATAGTATATCTGGTGCTACTAATTCCTGTCCTTAGGGGCGTCTGCTTACTCAGTTGCTTCAGCAGGCAACTGGCAGTTGTTAACTTTGACTTCTTTCAAGTCATGTTCTGTGCTGCTATTTGGCAATTTATGTCAAAAGCTAACTTTGGCACAGTCAGGATCTTACTGAGAATGCTTTCTGTTTTTAAACCACACACAAGCGTGTCTCGCAATGTTCACGCTTGAAATTCTCCAAAATGATGATAAACAAACAGCTTTTTCAAACCCATGATGAAGTCTCCAATGTCCGCCATAGGCATTCACTTCCTGGTTCCAAACTGGTTGCTTTCGGCAATCTTCAATAGCTTGGGATTGTGCTGCTGCTCAAGTTTCGACAAACTTTCCTAGAGTGGCATGTCTTTTGACTTAGCGGGGCCAAACTAATTTCTAAGCACCTGGGCCTGCTTCAGTTAGGAATATTGCCCTTTCCCCTTCCCTCACTGCCTGATTAACATCGAGATTAACAAGAACATCAATGATATTCTGAGCGGTGAAAAACATCTCTAGTCGCACAAAGTTGACTATACTCTCCCAGTCACCCATAAATACCTATTGACGCAGCCATCGTCAAACGTCAATTACCCACATGTCCAAGCAGCCTTTCACTGAGAAAATCTGTCGGCACCAACAGCTGCTTTCTCTGCCTTATTGTTAAGGACGTAGAGAAAACAAACTTCAAGGCGAAGGTCCCACATTATGTTGGCGCAGTGGGTTCTAATTGAGCCCTCACCAGCAGTGACTTTGTTTTTTCAAGATCGCGGTACCATTTTTAAAGGCTGCCCCTGTGCACAAACATTCACTTGGACCTATCGCACCCCGTACTCCCCCACCCCTCACCCCCGTCACTGCCCTGGCACTTTCCTGTCACTTCCCCATGCTGCTGCCCCTGGTACTGCCCAGGCACTGCCCCGGTAGTGCCCGGACATGACCCTCTCTCCCCTGAGCGATGCACTCACTTGAACTCCTTTGGGAGATCTGCGTGCCAGGTGCACACCCTGGGAGACCAGACATAATTCACACCATTCAGCCCTCACACCAACGTGGATAGATTATCTTACGGGGTGGGTGTGTGTGTGGTGGGGGGTGTGATCAGGTATAGATGCCTGACAATGACGTTCAAATTCAATGCAATGCCATTCCTGTTACATCACTGGTGGGGATGGGGACAATCACAATGAGACTTCCCGCCTACCACCCCCATCACCAAATCCGTCTGAGAAGAATGGGAGTGGAGAATCCCTGCTTGTGTTTCAGCAAAAAAAAACCCAAATTATTCATCTACTAGTTTTCTGGAAGCTTTTGTTCAGCCAGGAACATGCACAATCTCAACTTCGTCACTATTTTTACAAGACAGAAAAGAGACCCTATGCAGCATGGAAAGTCAAGTACTAACTGAAACTAGTTTATTCCAGTTTGACTAGACATACATACATACACAAAATAGGACGTTATTGCACTGTTACGATGGCATGCAGTGTCAGCATTTTGAAGTTCTGTCTGAGGTCAGTAGATTTCTCTGTTGAACTCTGTGGTACACGGGAGGGAAGGCAGAGAGTGGCAGCTTGCATGGAGTTTCAGACCAGCAAGTGCAAGTCAGGGGTCAACGGTGTAGGCAGGTTGGAGAGAATGGAGTGGGGCAGGCACCTGAAGGAGAGGTTGTGACAATTGAGAGCTTTTGCCAATCAACAGCAGAGGCCACACCACCAGCAGCAGACAGTATTACAGGGGAGACAGTTCAGGATGTAGCTCTTCAGGGAAGGCATTATAGAAGACAGGCACTGGTGCATCACCACATCCTCAGGACAAGAACTAACTCACTGCAAATGTCAGTGAGGTACAAACAGAAATGACTGAGGCAGTCCTGGGAAGTGGTCTCTGAAATATATGGGATTGTGCAGCAAGACCTGCAGCCAAGTTGATTATGTCAGTGGCCCTCAAGGTAATTGCAGCACTCATATTGTTTCGCCCCAAATGCTTTTTCGGACTCCAGGGCTGACATATGTGATGTATCACAGGCAGACACATACAGTTGCATAAAGGACGTGACATATGCCCTTTTGTGTCATATGAATGAATGAATCAATTACTCCACAAATGAGGACCACTAGCCAGAAACGTATTAGTTTCTGTTATAACCTGCCTGAATCCTATTGGCTGGGGACTATTGGCAATGCCATGACTCTCGGGGAATATGAGCTCCCCCAATGAGGGAGGCGGTGAAATGCATTAGTAAGTACACCTGTATAAATAGAGCTGGCCTGTGTGGTACCGGCTAGAGTAGGAAGCAGTGGTGTACGACTGCTGCTGTGCATATATGATTGTAAATAAAGTGACTTTTTGTGTGAATCTGAAACTTGTGTTGGATTCTTAGTGGCCCTCACAAAATTTTCAATGCCTTTGTTCATTTCCCGAGAGAGTTAGAGGTTATTGACTGCTCTCCTTTGGCCATTAGAACTCCATGGGACAAGCCAGTGGCATTTGTAAATTGCAAGGGTTTCCACTCTTTGAACATAAAACTGCTCTGTGACCACAGGCAAAGAATCCAATAGGTGGGTGCTCATTTTCCAGGGAGCTCTCATGGTATTTTGAGAACTCCCAGCTCCCAGAGTCTTTTAAGGCCCTAGCCCAGGGTGAGAGTGGGATCCATCAATGAATACTCAGCCTGCCTCATGATCACGTGACGCCCATGCACACCACTGGCACTTTAAATTTAAATTAGAATCACGAGATGTAGCCATCTAAGATGGCCACCTGCAAAGGACCATGGGAATTATGGCCAACCCAGGACTCAGACAGGTAACCAGGACAACACGGATAACCAGACCTGACCGAAACCCCCGCTCATTTACATTTCAATGGACCATTTTCCTCGGACAATCGGACTCCAATCAAGTAACCGGTACAGCCACAGACTGATCGGCGCCATTCCCCTTACTCATAAAGCACAACTGCCAAGGTCAATGAACACTAAGGCCCCGCCCAGCTATTAAGGAACCCGCCCCTTTATTGGCCGAAGTCTAAGAGAGTGATCAAAGCCCTGTTGAACTATTGGGTCCAAGGTTAACGACTGCCCCAAAGAGTGCAAAATCCCAGCTCGGATAAATGAGGGTGCAGCCATGAGTTCTGTTTCTCTTGGATCCGGCCTGCGCCTACCCAATTGCAGCAGGAACAGCCAACTAAGTTCAAGACCAACGATCGCCTCCTGACGGATGAGCCCAGCAGAGACAGAGCCACGTTCTTCGAACCAGCCAAGTGAAATCCAGATAAAGGACTTTATCCATTTGCACAGTGCCGGTCGCCCTGAAGTTAAGTATCGGTTATTGTAGTGATAGGTGTAGTTTAACATAGTAGATACTGGGCAGGATTCTCCCAACCCCCCGCCGGGTCGGAGAATCGTCGGAGGGGCGGCGTGAATCCCTCCCCCGCCGGCCGCCGAATTCTCCAGTGCCGGAGAATTGGCGGAGGCGGGAATCGTGTCACGCTGGTCGGCGGCCCCTCGCAGCGGACCCACCGGCGATTCTCCGGTCCATGATGGACCGAAGTTCCACTGGTTCTTTGCAGGTCCCGCTTGCGTAAATTGGACTCAGTCCCTTACCGGTGGGACCTGGCGGCGTGGGCGGGCTCCGGGGTCCTGAGGGGTGTGCGGGGTGACCTGGCCCCGGGGGTGCCCCCACGGTGGCCTGGTCCACGATCGGGGCCCACCAATCAGCGGGCGGGCCTGTGCCATGGAGGCACTCTTTTCCTGCGCACCGGCCATGTAAGCCTCCACCATGGCCGACGCATAGGTGAACCCCCCCTATACATGCGCGGGGATGACATCAGCAGCCACTGATGCTCTCGCGCATGCACGGACCCGCGCCGGCTGGCGGAATCATTCAGCCCCGGCTGGCATGGCGCCAGAGGCCTTCCACGCTGGCCGGCGGGGCGCCAACCACTCCGGGGCGGGCCTAGCGCCTAAAGGTGTGGAGGATTCCGCACCTTTGGGGCGGCCCGAAGCCGGAGTGGTTCACGCCACTCCGTCCCGCCGGGACCCGCCGGGACCCGCCGGGTAGGGGAGAATCCCGCCCATCGTGTTTGCATGTTGAGATAACTCTTGTGTATGTAAATAAACCATCTTTTGAACTAACTGGTTGTGTGGTCATTTGATCGATATGTAGCCATCTCAGATGGCCACCTGCAAAGGACCATGGGAATTATGGCCAACCCAGGTCTCAGGCACACTCAGAGCTTGTGTGTATATTTGCAACCCAGATAGGTAGACGCGATCGAAACCCCCGCTCGTTTGCATTCTAAAGGCCCATTTCCCCCAGATCAAAAGGGCTGTACTCAGGTAACTGATACAGATGCAGACTAACCGGCGCCACTCCCTTTGCTAAGAAAGCCCAAACAGCCAAGGTCAATGATCGCTCAGGACACGCCCAGCCATCAAGGCACCCGCCCCTTTATTGGCCAAAATCAAAGAAAGTGATCGAAGCCTTTCGAATTATTGGGTCCAAAGCTAAGGACCGCCGAAAGAGCGCAAAATCCCAGAGGGATAAAAAGAGACACAGCCATGTACTCGGTCTTCCTTGGCTCCGGCCTACGCCTGAAACCAAGTGTATCATTAGAACCAGAAGACAAGTTCAATACCAATGATCGCTACCATACGGATGAGCCCAGCAGAAACGAAGCCACTTCTTCTACCCACCCACGCAAGATCCGAACAAAGGCCTTGTTCACCTGCAAAGAGATGGTTGCCCTGAAGTTAAGTATAGGTTATTGTAGTTATTAGGTGTAGTTTAACTTGTGTTTTATGTTGCATGTCGAAGTAATCCTTGTGTGTAAATAAACTATCTTTGAACTTGAACTGACGAACTGGTTGTTTGGTCTTTGATCGATATCCGGTAAAGCCTTGTGGTGGTATCATTTGATACCTGGCGACTTTGAAAAGCAATATTATCATTAATAACTGCCATATCTAGTTAATTTGGCAACGTTATTGGTGCCGATTGGTGGGATAGTATTCTACTCATTAAAAAGAGCAACATTATTGGTGTCTCTGGTGCCGATTGGCAACAGGTATAAGGGAAAGGCTTGTGGTTCACCGAGATAAATAAATAGAGCAACAGAGAGAACCATCTTGTGACATGAGAGCAAGAAATATGGCCCACTTCTTGTTCTGACGTTAGGAGTAGCGCGCCCACAGGGGAAATACTTCTCGATGTGTCAAAAAATATTATTGATGGCTGTTCAATACTGATGTTACAGACAGTAAAATAAATGGGAAAATGACCTGAAAACGTAACAAAACCAACATCTGGGATCGAGGAGAAGCAGAGACTAATGAGAAATGTGGCACTGAGAGTGAAGGAAATCCAAAACTATCCTGATGGGAAAAGTGCTCCACATACTATAAGCGTCTCCATCCTGAAGTATGTTTCAACCATGAAGCCAAGGTCACCTCTTCCATTGCTATGAAATGGCATGTCTGCAAACGTGAAAGCAGTAGCACAAAAGGCTGTTAAAGCACTTAACGTGAAAATCCAAAAATAGACACTTGAGTGTTGAGTGCTTTGATCTGCTAGATGAGGTGCCTTTGACCTGGGGAATTTGGGTCCAGCTGCTGTAGCTTCAGCAATATTGACTGTTTCTCGAAACTCCAACACACACAATGCAAGATAGTGATTAGTTTACAAATAGGAAGACTACTGTAGTCTTCCTCTATCCGGCTCCATTATGAAAATAAGGGGCTGGAACAGACTGCAGTTTCATCAAGCTTGCACCACATGCCTATTGCCCTGAAGCAACTCGACTAGACACTTCTCTTTCCATCACCTTTCACTTTCACACATAGCCATGCCATTTTCTGGGAAATGCCAGAAACCAGAGGCGAAATTCTCCGACCCCCCCCGCAGATCGGAGAATCGCCCGGGGTGGGCGTAAATTCCGCCCCCGCCATGGCCGGAATTCTCCGCCACTTGGGAATTGGCGGGAGTGGGAATCGCGCCGCGCCGATCGGCGTGCCCCCCGCGGCGATTCTCCGGCCCGCGATGGTCAATCCCACCGACGAGGTTTCAACCACCTCTGGTGATGGCGGGATTGGCAGCACGAGTGGGCCCCTGGGTGGGGGGGGGGGGGGGGCATGGGCGATAGGACCCCAGGAGTGGCCCCACGGTGGCCTGGTCCGCGATCGGGGCCCACCGATCGGTGGGCGGGCCAGTGCCATGGGAGCACTCTTTTTCTTCCGCTGCCGCCACGGCCTCCACCATGGTGGAGGCGGAAGAGAATCCCCCTACCACGCATGCGCCGGTGGTTACATCGCACCGCCGCATGCGCGAACCGGCGAAGGCCTTTCAGCCAGCCCCGACACCGGGTGGCGGACGTCGAAGGCTGTTGGCGCCGGTTTTGGCGCCAGTCGGCGTGGCGCCAACTACTCCGGCGCGGGCCTAGCCCCTAAAGTTGCGGAGAAGTCTGCACCTTTAGGGGGGAGGCCCGACGCCGGAGTGGTTGGCGCCACTCCGCTACACCAGGACCCCCCGCTCTGCCGAGTAAGGGAGAATCCCAGCCCAGAAAACAATGGGGTGAATAAAACGGAAGAAAATCCATAAAATTCCTCTCAGCGCCCCTGGGGTGACCGCGACAGTGCAAAAGCTGACAGTAATTATTGAATTATGTTGGAAATGAATGTGGAAAATGCCAGGAGGGTGTAGTTGGTCAGATCACATCTGAAAAAAATAAAACATATTTTGAATAGACACTCTGGGGACGATGTTCACCTTTAAACATAAATTAATATGAATTAACATAGTTTGCATTGCTTTCTGCCTGAATGAATCCCAAGTGCTAAATCACTTAAATTTCTGTTTTAATCTTATTTGTTTAATTCACAATTCGATGAAGGAAAAATTCAATTTCTCTGGGACAGGCAGCACCAACGACTATGATGATAATGCTGTCAATGATGAATGCCGCATGGGCCATTTAAGTAGCGGCACCTGGTGCTGCCTGTCCTGGGAAATCAGCAGATGTTGTGTGGCCCGCTTGAAGCAGCAATAAGTTTTTCCCTAGTACAACGCTGGTGGGTCTAGGGATAACAACACTGGGCATACCAGAGACGCGGGCGGAATTCTCCCATGACCCCGCAGGTGGAATCAAGTGTGGACGGAGCCCTTGAGAATTTGGTAGGAGGCCCAAAAATTGGTTTTACACCTGTGCGAATTTATATCGGGATCTTCTGATGCTACTCGCCACGGTCGATTGGGAATACCACTGGAGACTGCCGTGAAATCGATTTGCATCCTGTTGTTAGGATGCAAATGAAGATCTGATCGAATTTACACTCCTCCCAATGTCCAATTCTCCATTGAACCAATGGGAAAACAGCTGGGGTGGGATTCTCCATCAGCGGGATCCACTGTTTCGCTGGCAGCACACTCACGCCCTCAAATTACCTGATGGCGTATGGTGATATGCATCACTGTAAATACATAAGGGGTTAATGTAAATACAGGTAGACTAGATAGACACTCGAGGGAGCACCAGAGACATAACACAGACATCCAACCAATAGGCCAGTAAGATAGGACACGACCAATGGGCATTCACAATACACACAGAGGTGACACTACCACAGGGGGCCATTACACCAACCCATATATAAGGATACAGCCCACATGATCTTCTTTCCAGTGGAGACACTTTGTAAGTACACAGGGTTGATTTGAAACACATCACACCCACCATGTGGATTGTAGCAGACTGGTTCATCAGTCTGAGTAGCTGCAGCAGGATTAACAGGAGAGTCGAATACAAGTAGGAGAATTTTTAACAGTTTAATAAATGTGTTAAAGCTATCTCCAAGTCTGAACCTTCCTTTGTCAGAGTGCACATTAAGGAAGCAGCTTATGCTACGTTAAGAGCAGAACAAACAGCGTGGGGGTGCCCGCAATGGGAAACTCCATTGGCCATCTGCCGGGGTGAAGAATCCCGCTGCCGGTGGGGGCACGCCGCAGCAGAAAATGGGTGTGGCGGGGTGAGAATCACGCCCCTGATTTCTCAGACGTGCTTCAGAACATAAGTGACTTTGCCATGGGCTGGTAAGGATACGTGGAAGGGAGGGGGAGAAGAAGGACTTAGGAAGGGGGTGTAGAAGCTCAGGCATGTTATGGTGAAGGTACAAGGGGGATGAATCTGGGAGAAAAGGAGGAAGTTCAGATTGGGGGAGATGCAACGGGAGGAGAATGGAGCAAGTGAGTAGTTAAATGTACACGGGAGGAGGGAGTTCAGGTGGAAAATGTGTAAGGGGAAGAATGGCGAAGGTGAGAATGTAGGTTTAAGGGGGAGGACGTTTAAGGGGAGAGGAAGTGGAGGAAGGTGTATAGAGGTAGGAAGATTGAAGGGGGGTGGAATGTCGGCGCAAACATACAAGGCAGGAGTTTGTGGAGTCAAGGTCCCTCCTTGGGAATTAACCCAGGGTGGGCATGGTAGGGTGCAATGGTGAGTGTGAGGAGGCAGAGAGAGCTGCTAGGATGTGATGGTGAGGGTGCAATGGTAGCAGCAGAAGCGGGGGCCAAGGGTGGTTGATAGGGACAGAGAGGCAAACACAGATCCTGGGGTGGGAAGAAGGAGGTTAGATGGTCATTGTGGATGGGGGTGGGTTCCGAGGAAGATAGGGAACATGCACATTCACCTAAACATCCTGGAATGAGAAGGATTGGGGTTGTGGAGTAATGGTGGGGAGGTTGAAAGTGATGCCGGAGGTTAACGGTAATGGGGGACTGGGGAAGCGAAAGGATGGGGGCAACTTACTGAAAATATCAACTGCACCATGTTTCTCAAATGGGAAGTGAATGTAGCCACATGTTGGACAGGCACAGGTGCTGTATGGGAGTTTAACCAGTGAATGGGCGAAGACACTGCTCTGCTCAGCTTGACAACTGAGAGGGAACCCCAGTGGGAAGCATTGGAAAGGCTCAGGACAGTCAGATGAGTTTGGTGGACAGGTCTCTGCATGTGCAGGGAGTGCTTGTACAAGGCTGTGAAAGGCCATGCCACAGATATGTTCTACCTTCAGTTTCACTCTTAGTCTGACTGGATACAGCTGAAGTTCTAGTGGACCATGAGGGGTGGAGGGGGGTGGCAGAGGCCTTGTGAAGCCTCTATAATGAAGTTGAAGGACAACATTAGACATTTTTAGTAAGAGTGAATATATTTGCAGATAACAGAGTGAGTGCTCATCCGTGCAATCACTTGTGATCAACATTTGTTGATTTTTCATTGCCTGTCACTTCTTGCAGTTGTTGCCCTGACATCCTCAGCTGGTGTGGAGGTAGCCTGTGGAGTTGTTTGCCCTGCCTTTGATGACTTTGGCAGCCATCCTCCAGGCTCCTGCCTACTTTCACTTTCCCCACGTCGGTCAGCATTCCCTCTGTGGTGACAGTGGATGAGGTTGAAGGGTCACATGCTGAAGGTATTCAGAGGGAGCAGACAACCTCTGAGAGTCCAAAGTGGGTGCTCCAGGGATGACCAACTTCTGCTCCTCCTCTCATCAGGCATCTGAAGGCCCAGCCTGACTCCTTCAGGGGAAGGAGCACCTGGAGGGATGGTGAGATTCCCTTCTTGCATTGCCACACCCATAGCATGCATGCATCTCCAGCAGAAACTGACATGCTGCCAGGCGACAGTCTTCATGCTTGCTGCCATCCTTCCCATGGAGGTGGGTACATTTTGGCACTACTTCATCATAGAGCAGGCTGACGGAATCCTCTGATTCACATACCCCTCTATCTGATGTTCTCCCACCTCTTGCTGATGCTCCACTATAAGTTCAATTCCAGATCAGTGCTCCAAGAGGCGGGGAACTTGGCTGAATTTGCCTCCTCCTGCTGTGTACACGTGTCTATGCGGTGACAACCAGAGACTTTCCTGAATTATTGCCTCTATCCCCTGAGTTGAGTGTTCCTGAGCTGGTGGAGCATGCAAGTGACCGCTGTGATCACTCTACAGGTGTGGAGCTCTCCTCTTATGCTCCCTGCTGGCTCATCTCTGGGCTAGGGTTGGGACTGAGACCTCATATTGAGTCTTTCTCCTTGGGCCTTGGTCTTTTCCTGCAGTAAGTGAAACAGGAGAGTACAATTGACAGAATTAGCTGCCTGCATTCGACAGATGAGTAAAAACTAGGTGGATGCCCAAGTCTGCGCTCCCTATCGTCAATGGATCAGATTCGCTCCACTCTGTGAGCTTAGATGACCTGTGTTGGTGAACCTGGAGATGATTAGAATGTCTTGTGCACATCGGCCCTGGCACACATGTTGAGCGGCCTCCAGTCCTTGCCCAGGCCCCATGTCCTGCCCATCCTCGGCCTCCTCCTCATCCCCCTCGTCGGATGAGGCCTGGCGTTCACCTTCCACCTCCAGCACGTCGCCCCTCTGCTGTACAATGTTGTGGAGGATGTAGCAGGCCACCATGATGTGGGAGAGTCTCCTCGCACTATCTTTTGTGCCACTCCAGAGCAGTCCAAGCACCTGAACCAAACCTTCAAGATGCCAAAGCACCACTCGATCACGTTCCTGGTCATGGCATGGCCATCATTGTAGCAGTCTCCGCATCGGTCTGTCGCTTCTGGAATGACGTCACCAGCCACGACTGCAGCAGATAATCTCTGTCTCCCAGGAGCCAACCGCTCAGCCGGGTGTGCGCCTTGAAGAGGTCAGGAACCATCGTGTGTCAGGATGAAGGCGTCGTGCATACTGCCCGGGTATTGGGTGCAGATGTGTATGATGTGCATCTCTTGGTTACACACCAGCTGTACATTCATCAGAGTGGAACCCCTTTTGGTTTGTGAAGAACGGTCTGTCACGCACCGGAGCTTGTCGGGCAACATGCATCCTGTTGATCACCCCTGGACTCGGGGTATCTTGCTGATGATGGCAAATCCCGCTGTCCGAGCATCCTGGTGGCGTCGGTCCACATTAAATTTGATGTATTGTGTCAACTGGGCATATAGGGCCTCTGCCACAGTTCCTGACACCTTTGAGGTGAAGGGTTTTCTCCTGGGCGATAAGGGTTATCCACTGCAGTCGTGGCTGATGATGCCTACCCAGAGGCCACAGACAAAGGTGGAGATGGATGCAGAGGAGGGCCTGGAAAGGCTGGGCATGGGGCTGGGGAAGGCACAGGAGTTGAGGAGACTAAATTGGAGAGACTAAACACAGACTGGGTGACCGTTTTGCTAAACACCTTCGGTCTGTCGGCAAGCAGAATCCAGACCTTCCTGCCACTTGCCATTTCACCTCACCGTCCTGCTCTCATGTCCGCATGTCTGACCTTGGCCTGCTGCAATGTTCCAGTGAAGCCCAGTGCAAACTGGAGGAACAGCACCTCTTCTTCCTCTTTAGCATGTTACAGCATTCTGGATTTAACTCTGAGTTCCACAACGTCCGACTGTGAACTCTCTCCCCAACCTACACCCCATTTTTTATTTCTATCAATTCATTTTTATTTCTTCCATCAATCTGTTTTTTCTCTCACTATTGTCCCCACTCCCCCCACCCCACCCCGCCCTACGTGTGCCACCTGGCCCCTGTTCCTAGTTGCCATTTGACACACTGCTGACTTAGTCCTGCCATTAGCACATTCTGATCTTTTAATATCCCAGTTTCGGCACCTTTCTTTGCCTTGATCACCACCGTTTACATTCCCTTTGTCAAACTCCACCTATTGCTGGCCCCCAAGCCAGCTCTGCTGCCCCACGCATCCCCCAACAACAGTATAAATCTGATCCTATTTCCAGTTCTCTCCAGTTTTGACAAACTCACCCAGACTCGAAACGTTAGCTCCCTTCTCTCTCCACAGATGCTGTCAGACCTGGTGAGATTGTCGAGCATTTTCGGGTTTTCTTTCGGATTCCAGCATCCACAGTAATCTGCTATTATCTTTGCTTTAACCTTTTATTATGCACAGTATTATAAGTAAATGGACAGAAAATATAACTGGCTGTCTAATACCCCTTTCCCAAACCCCACATTCCGAACTACCCCGACTCTCTACACACACATACAGACAAACAGCACTGAGGGGTAAAGATGGTGGAAAGGGAAAGAAAATATTAATAAAAATAAAATCTTTTGTCCAGGCAGGCCCAGGGCTTCCATCCACTCAAAAATAAGATCTTTGCTACTCTGGATGACCTCTAGGTAGTGTTTTTCTGAAGTTCAGCTTTCATTTTGATATTTCTTCTTTCTAGGTTTGAGATGGTTTTCTCTGGCAAGGTTATCTACCTTCTCTACAGACGCCGCATTATTTCAGGTTCACAGCAAAGGATCAACCGGGAACTCACTGCTTTCAAAACAATAAAACATTTCTTTCATTTCAGCAGGCAGGAGAGAAGGGAAGTGTTCCTTTCACTTCCAAGGTCTAAACGCTTCTGCCCAATCACTGACCGTTGTCAGGCAGAACACTGTCCCTGGCCAACTAATCAAACTGACTCCCTCTAAACCTGGGGGGGGGATTCTCCAACCCCTCCCCCCCTCCCACCCCACCCCCCGCCGGGTTGGAGATTCACCGGGGGCCGGCGTCAATCCCCCTCCCGCCGTGTCCCGAATTCTCCGCCACCAGAGATTCGTCGGGGGCGGGAATCGCACCGCGCCGGTCGGCGGGCCCCCCCGGCGATTCTCCGGCCCGCAATGGGCCCAAGTCCCGCCGCTGTCAACCCTCCCCCGCCGGCGTGAGTTAAACCACCTACCTTACCGGTGGGAGCAGGTGGCGCGGGCGGGCTCCAGGGTCCTGAGGGGGGGCGCGTGGCGATCTGGCCCTGAGGGGGTGCCCCCACGGTGGCCTGGTGCGCGATCGGCCCACTGATCGGCGGGCGGGCTTGTGCCATGGAGGCACTCTTTTCCTTCTGCCTTCGCCATGGTTTTCGCCATGGCGGAGGCGGAAATGAGCCCCTCCCCTGCGCATGCGAGGGGATGATGTCAGCAGCCGCTGATGCTCCGGCGCATGCGCGGACTTACGCCGGCCGGCGAAGTCCTTTCGGCCCAGAGGCCGTCCACACCTGCCGGCGGAGCACCAACCACTCCGGCACGGGCCTAGCCCCTCAAGGTGGGAAAAAGGAAATAAACAGGAAGGACTCTTACAACAAGCTGCTTGAAAAGGATAATTAAAAATACTCCCGCAACTAGTATCTCAGTAATTTTACCGGCAAAAAATAGAATGACTGAACGCTGGGCCTAAGCTAATGTGAGTACTTCAAATTAAATGTGTTCCAATTAGATCCTTGTGGTAGTATGACTAGGGGTATTACAGTACCTTGGAAGTGAGCTGCTATTGGTGCAGAGGCTTCTCTGCCCATTGGCCCGGGTAAGTCATGTGCCTCTCAGCCGATTGGCTGAGGAAGTCATGTGCCTCTCAGCCGATTGGCTGAGGAAGTCATGTGCCTCTCAGCCAATTGGCTGAGAGGTAGGTAGCTCCGCCTACAAGGCAGGATATAAGAACACGTGCTCCCCGGCAGTCGGCCTTTCTTCTGTACGTCTGCTGCCGGGCACACATCTTACGCATTAAAGCCTATCGTTTGGATCTCATCTACGTTTCGTGTCCATTGATTGTGCATCGATCCGAAAACTCTAAAGGCACAGATACTGTACCAGAGAGATAGATACTCTTTGAAGGTCTGAGATCCTTAAGTGCACAGTTTACCAATTGGCTCAATCACATTATCACTGATCTGTTTTAATTGGTACCTCAATTATGGATTCATTTTAACATAGCTGAGCTGATGGAAGCCCTGGGTCTGCCTGGACAAAAGTGGTAGGAGTACAATGATTAATGGAAACATTTGCAATATTTATCTACAATGTATGCCAGAATATCCATGACACCTCCTGAATGACATAGAATACAGCCACAAACGCCACACAAGTTACCCTGATAAGTAATTGGACTATCTGCTGGAGAGGTTACGTGTAATGTCAAAAAGTATAGATAAGTAAGATGAGTCCATCTGCAGTGTCTTCGCACAGAAGGTCAAATTAATGTTGAAACATGGGGTGTGTGTAATCACCTCAATGCTTACTGAAACTGGGCACTTGGTTAGGGAGCCTCTGGTATCAGCTCTGGCAGATTTAATGGAACTTTGGACTGTGGTTGTAGTCACCTGAGCATGTGGTAACACAACTACATAAGAGATCACATGGCAAGAACACAGGAGTTATCCTCGGAAGTGTGGACAGAATATAAGAGTTGTATGTAGTAATTGAGCTCTGGAATAAACTACCTTTGCTGGAAGTCCTTGTTGTCAGTGATTTCGAGAACCCACAACTTTCTACAGTGGCCATTCAGAATCTGGCTTCCAACATCTCCTTTAGTTTTCAAAGCACAAAGGAAAACATGGATAGTGGCTTCCAAATTGTCACATCATGTCTGTACTCAGTTCTCGTGCAGTGCAGTGGGAGTACAGGAATTTTATGTGCGCACCTTCATAAAAGTGGCAGTAGTGCAATGGATATGAAATTTGCTGTTCTGTTCCAAGATGGCATCACTCCTGCACCCTTGCCAGTCCCACAACCAATGCTCCCCCTCCCCTCCCAAGTGGATACCAGAAAAACAGCTAACTCAGACTATCTGAGCTGTAGACTGGATGTTGCCATCTACAGGCAGACACTATCAGAATACAGCTCCTCATGTTTGGCCAGCAGGACCACTTCATGTGCCCTCAGCAGCCTTCAAGCCTCGCATACAGTAACCACTGTTATCGTGTCTTGTAGGTACATTAAAGTAGGGAACAGACTACCTCAGGCAGGCACCAGGAGTTTGCCTTTAGTTTTGGAATTGGTTTCATGGCAATTTAAAATTACAATCCCAACCATTTTTTTATTGAGCAGGGATTCTTTGATTTAATGTCTATTTACCATATCGATGAATAAATAGGTTGAGGGTGGTGTAAAAGAAGCAGGTATGATAATAGAAGGGATAGTTGATGCGGAGGTTAATTGAAGTTTACATCAATGATGACCCACCAACATAAAGATTTAGCACCTGGCAGGGCCAGTGGCCTTTGTTGTTCCTTAACATTGTGCTGCTCTTCCTGTCCCAGCACCTTGCATCTTCCTCCCAAGGTGGATCTAAGTTATGGAGCATGCAGTAAGTTACAATGAATCTGGAGGCTTTGTCAGGACCTTATTGCATGATATCCCATGACCCATCAATCTCTCTGTTTGGCTGCCAATGGCTTCAGAACTCTGGTGGAGGCACAGTTCTGATTGTAGTGCTTCTTTGTGACAGAAAGTGTTCAGGTGTTCTCCCTTGTCCCCAAGCAGTGATTCCGAAACTCTGGTGAAAGAGAGTGAGTTGAAAACAGCTACAGGATAAAAACATCATGGCAACTGCTAGAAAGTTAGGCACAGATCTGCAGGTGCTGTCATTCAGTTTCACACAAGAGCTTGGTCTTCAACAAATCGGATCCCGCCTCTACTCATGTACAGTAAGGACCTTGATATGGAGCACATAAGGCTACAATGATGCAGTCAGTTGTGCACAGCACCTGAGTGAAGCCTGAGCATCTGGTGAAACTCAGCCAGATCTTTGTCTCCTTCCTTTGCTGGCTCCATAGAAAAGGAGCATTTGCAATGCATTGTTGATTCTTTATCTGCTTGATGCAATGTTCTGCTCGAAGTTCTGAAAGCTTATGTGATTTGTTCCAGTATTGAATGAAGCTGAAGAGCAGATATTCAGGGCAGTCAGCTCAATTTGCAAAGGAAAATATAGGAAACCGTGTTATAGGTAACTAGTCCGATAGGTCGCACATAATATCAGCCAAAGTTAAAATTCTTCTTCAAAATCCTGTCCGTGCAAAGTGGTCTAAATTCCAGGTATTGACAACCCTGAACGTGAGTTCTTCCTGACTTTTGGCCTTGAACATACTTTTGATAGCTTTGCGATATTAAATATTTTCTCTTTGCTTTGAATTCACCATGCACCGTTTTCAATTTGCAGGGAATTTTATTGCATTTCTGGCAGAAATTTATCCTTTCCCGTTATTAAAGATTTATTGTGATTCAATTGAATTCAACCGATTCAATTTCTGCTTTTTTGTCCTGATGGAAATTCATTTCGGGTAAATTGCTCCTTCATTAAAAAAATTACTGATAAATGAATAATAACAAGCAAAGGAACAGAATTGTCCTGACACAGGTATCTAAACATTAATTAAAATAAGTGTTAAGAACTATTCCAATGCAATAAAATGATCAATTAGCGAGTCTCACCCAAGATGTTCATCCTGTCCATACCTCGAGCTCCTGTTCAAAGTACCTCAGAGAGGAGGGCTCAAACAAGTTCAGGAACTGCAACTAAAGGGTGGTAGCCTTTTCCCTGAATGCATCCAACAGTAACACTGAGTCAGAGGGTGATTTTCATTGCTCATGACACTCTTTACTTTGATCAAAATTCTTTGAGAGTAGATTTATCAAGAAAGATGTGCTCATCAAATACTCGCCTGGTTCAATAATATCTGTCCCCTTAAAGAGTCTGCTTTTCTAAGACAACAGTATTAGGCAAAAAAAATCCAAAAATGATAGCACGTTCAACTACAGCCGGAGGAAACGTTTCATGATTGTAGGATCTACTCAAAAGGATTTAAATTTTTTGATGTAGTGAAATCATGTATGTTCCTTAGTCACTATATCTGTACACTGCTCCCTCCAGTTCAACTTAATATCTATGTAGAAACCGAGATATGTGTAGTAGTAACTATTTCAATGCTTGCATTGTGAATCTTCACAGGAACAGTATATTTTTAAAAATTAATTTGTGGGATGTGGGCATCGCTGGTTAGGCCAGCATTTATTGCCCATCCTTAGTTGACCTTTAGAAGGTGGTGGTGAGTTGCGTTCTTGAACCGCTGCAGTCCTTGAGGTGTAGGTACAACCACCGTGCTGTTAGGGAGGAAGTTCCAAGATTTTGAACCAGCGACAGTGGAGCAACGGCAATATATTTCCAAGTCAGGGTGGTGAGTGACTTAGAGGGGAATCTCCAGGTGGTGGAGTTCCCAGGCATCTGTTTCTCTTGTCCTTCTAGATGGTAGTGGGTTTGGATGATGCTGTCCAAGGAAACTTGGTGAGTTACTGCAGAGCATCTTGTAGATGCTACACATGGCTGCCACTGTTCGCCGGTGGTGGAGGGTGTGAAGGTTTGTGGAAGGGGTAGCAATCAAGTGGGCTGCTTTGTCCTGGATGGTGTTGAGCTGGTTGAGTGTTGTTAGAGCTGCACTCATCCAGGCAAATGAAGAGTATTCCATTGCACTCCTGATTTGTGCCTTGTAGATGGTGGACAGGCTTCGGGAAGGTCAGGAGGTGAGTTACTTGCCATAGGATTCTTAGCCTTTGGCCTGCCCTGGTAGCCGCAGTATTGATATGGCGACTCCAGTTTAGTTTATGATCAATGGTAGCCCAAGGATGTTGATTATGGGGGATTCAGCGATGGTAATGCCATTGAATGTTAAGGGGCAATGGTTAGATCCTCTCTTGCAAGAGATGGTCATTGCCTGACACTTGTGTGGCGCAAATGTAACTTGCCACTTGTCATCTCAAGCCTGGATATTGTCCAGGTCTTACATCTGGACATGGACTGCTTCAAAAGCTGAGGAGTCGCGAAAGATGCTGAACATAGTGCAGTTATCTGCAAACACCTGCACTTCTGATGTTATGATGGAAGGGAGGTCATTGATGAAGCAGCTGAAGATGTTTGGACTGATGAGACTACCCTGAGGAACTCCTGCAGTGACGTCCTGGAGCTGAGATAACTGACCTCCAAGGATACAATGGCCGGGATTCTCCAATCCCACTGCCAAGTTTTGACGCCGGTGAGAAAAGTGGCACGAGCCACTCCAGTGTCAACGAGCCTCAAGTGGCAGGTATCCACTCCTTCCCAGGGGGCTAGTATGGCGGCGGAGTGGTGTTCGCAGCTTCAGCGCCCAAAATCAGGCGCGTCACGGTTAGCGCGAGTCCACGCATGCGCGCCATGGCCGGCGCGCGTTCGCACTTGCACGCCATAGCCGGCCCCCCAGGGGTCAGATTCCCCCCACCCCCCACCAGAATGGTCCCTGTAGTCAGAAATCCGAGGTCCCGCCAGGTGGGACCATACGTAACCCACGCCGGCGGGACTCGGCCGAACTCGGCGGGCACTCGGCCCGTTGAGGCCTGGAGAATCGCCGGGGGGGAGGGGGGGTGGGGGGTGGGGTGGGGGGGGGTGCCAGAGAAATGGCGCCGAAGAATCGGCGAGTCGGCATCGGTGCGGTGTGGCGCCATTCTCATGCCTCCCCCCCCCGGCGATTCTCTGACCCGCGCAGGGTGGGAGAATCCCGGCCAATGAGCCTGAAGACAAAAGAGGAAGAAGTTTTGAAGACCAATTTGAATCAAAGTTCTAATCCAGCTGATGCTGCCTAAAGCAGAAGGACCATTCCAGTGATGTTAAACGACACACTAATAAAATGCAAACTTGACACGGGAGCGAAGGCATGCCTCCTCAATTTGGGTGATCCGCACGACCTAACCCGGTCATAACCCGGCCAAGAATGCTGGTCAACTACAGTGGGAATGAGTTTGAGAATTGGGAAATGTGTCCGAGAAGCTTGGGTATACAACAGAAGACACATCGTACCATTCTCCATTCTCCATTGTGGACACGAAACATGAATCCACTTGACTGCATGTGAGACCCTGAACATGGTGGAGTGGCTGTACATCCCAGTCAGCGAGCCAACAAAAAGATACAGCGATTTGCAACCTGATACCGTGGAGATACGAGTGATCGTGAAAGTGGAGGAAGATCAACCAGGGATAGGGATGCAGAATCCGAAGGACACTGCGGTCTTCAAGAATGAAGATATGCTCAGACCCATGATATAGGGACATGATGAGCCCATATTAAAGCATCTGCAGGACGTTGCAATAAACTTCTCAGATCTCGGACAGCCAATAGGCTTCACTCTGCACTCTGGAGTTCAAGTTTGAATCGAATGAGTACTTCACGAATGAGGTGCTCAGATGGAGTCACGACCTGATGGGTCAGACTTCTTCGTATTGACAATTATGGGATGCACAGTCTGCCACAGTCACTGGAAGAATGAAAAAAATATCACAATGAAAACTATTAGAATGAAGCAGTCGCGTGAGGGTCAGCCTTCTCGTAAAGCAGTCACGAAAACTGGACTGAATAACTGTTTTTTCAACTTCTTCACTCCTGAGGTTCCGAAGTATGGAGTGTTAGATGGAAGCTCTGTAGCAAGACTCGCTGCTGATTTAAAAATAGGTCAATTCCTGCATGAGAACATACTTCCATGAACAGTGTTATACTTCACGGAAGATGATGAGTACGAGGATATTAACTCCGATGATGAGGGCAATGAGGGCACATACGAAGAATGTGGATATGATGATGGAAAAGATGACTCTGAGAATGAGTAAGCGGAGGGCGAAGATAAAATGTGGTAAGATGGTTTTGAGGGCAGGATTAGGTGATAGTCCTGGATAAAAAAACAATGGTTGAGTAGCTGGTTCCAGAGGCATCTGGTCAATCCTCTCAGGCCCCTAAAATGGTTCCGGTAATCGACTCTCTGCTGCTCAAGGTTACTCTGGTGGCAGACAAGTTAGAAGAGCTGATGATTATGTCATTATGTATCTCGATGGATCACATGTACGTACTAGCGCAAGACCGGGATGACCCAACACCTAGATCGTCAAGGCAAGAGAACGTTTATATCATAATCTCCAGTGAGGAGGAGCCATCAATAACTGTTCCAACAATCCAGGAAGGTACAGCATCCGATGTAATAGACGTAGTTTCCACCCAGGCACCGTTCTGCAACTACTGCTGGGGGCACAGACTTGGTCGTGAATGCACAGTCCCTCGGAAGCACGTCGGCACGAGAAGTCCCAATTGAAGATCCGCACACTTCTGCGCATATTGTGCAGAGCAATAATAGGACAATGGTTGCCAAACCCAAACATAAACAGAGAAGCACTCACAAAAGAATCATCAAAGTTAAAAACAGAAAGAGAAGGAGAGTGGGAGAGGTAGGGAATCCCACTGATTAAACCAGGAGTGAAGATGTTGACGGTGTGGCCGACAGGCAAGAGACAGAAAATATACACGGATGCGGCAGCAGCAAACAGCGTCGTGTGAAGAAACAAACAAAGATAAAGCTGGTGATGCAGGTGTGGCCTACAAGGATACATGCATTTAGAAAGCATTGCGGCAGAAAGATAGGAAGCAAAAGACAGTACCCAAACCAGTCTTCAAAAAGGTTGGGAACCAAGCGATCGGCGGGGTGATCCAGTGAGGGAGGCACAATGAGCTGTGCACAAGGGACACACAACTAGCAGGCGTATTATGTATGTGGACACATGAGTTAAAATTGTTGATACAGAAACTATGGGCCGGATTCTCCAACCCCCCGCCAGTGGGAGAATCGCGGGAGTCGGCGTGAACCCCGCCCCCGCCGTCCTCCAAATTCTCCAGCCCTCCAAAAACCGGCCCGGCGTGAATCCCGCCGCCCGCCTCGGAGAATGGCAGGGATCGGCGCGACTCAATGGGCCCCGGGGCTGCCCGAATTCTCTGATCCGTGATGGGCCCGAAGTCCCGCCTGTTTTTTGCCAGTCCTGCTGGCGTAAATTGGAGTAGGTCCCTTACCGGCGGGACTTGGCGGTGCGGGCAGCCTCCGGGGTTCTTGGGGGGGCGCGGGGGGATATATCCCCGGGAGGTGCCCCCACGGTGGCCTGGCCCGCGATCGGGGCCCACCGATCTGCCAGCGGGCCTGTGCCATGGGGGCACTCTATTGTTCTGCACTGGCAGCTGTAGCAGTCCGCTATTGCCGGTGCGGAAACGAAGCCCTCTGCGCATGCGTGTGGATGTCGCCAGCACACGCTGGCGCTCCCGTGCATGCGGCAACTCGCGCCAGCTGGCGGTGGCCCTTTGGCCCCTTTCCCACCGGCCGGTGGGGCGCAAACCAATCCGGGGCGGGCCTTGTCCCTGAAGGTGTGGAGGATTCCGCACCTTTGGGACAGCCCGACGACGGAGTGGTTCACGCCACTCTGTCCCGCCGGAGTTGCCCGCCCTGCCGATTACGGCAGAATCCCGCCCCATATGTGTAAAGTAAACATGTTGATTAATGTCTGAATATAGAGATTAATAATCTCCAAAGGAAGGGGAAGTGGTGATATGCCCGTGAACAATATTACATGCACTCAGCATGTGACGTCTGACCAGCAGGTAGCGTCAGACATCACTCATGTGACATCTGGCTATCAGCAGAGGTTGTAAGGCATACACCATGACAGTCGCTCATAAGGGTAGTTCCAGGAGAGTCTCGGAGACTCAAAAAATAAGATAGAATTTATAGAATTCATAGCATTTACAGTGCAGAAGGAGGCCATTCGGGCCATCAGGTCTGCACTAGCTCTTAAAAAGAGCACCCTACTTAAGCCTACACCTCCACCCTATCCCCTATCCCCGTAACCCAGGAACCCATCTAACCTAAAGGCAATTTAGCATGGCTAATCCACCTAACCTGCGCATCTTTGGTCTATATCGCAGTCTGATTATTACTTTACCACATGTACGTTAATAAAACATCATTCCAGTAAAGTCACCAGCAGTTCTGTAGATTCATTGTATAGACAAGATCACAGAACACAATAATGGAGAGTAGATTGATAGGGCGGTAATTGGCTGGGTTGGATTTGTCTTGTTTTTTGTGTACAGGACACACAAGGGCAATTTTCCACAATACCGGGCAGGTGCCAGTATGGCACAGCTGTACTGGAACAGTTTGGCTAGGGGTGTGGCAAGTTCTGGAGCACAAGTCTTCAGTGCAAATGTCAGAATGTTATCAGCTCCCATAGCCTTTGCAGTACCGAGTGCCTTCAGCCATTTCTTGACATCGCATGGAGTGAATCATATTGACTGAAGACTGACATCTGTGATGCTGGAGACCTCCGGAGAAGACCAAGATGGATCATGCACTCGGCACTTCTGGCTGAAGATTGTTGTGAATGCTTCAGTCTTGCCTTTTGCACATATGTGTTGAACCTCGTCTTCTCTCTTTGCGCAAAAAAAGTTAAAGCACAACAAGAGGTAGAGAGTGAAGACCGGCCTGACCTCAAGAACATCACTGAATTTGAGGAGCAGCCAGCTTGCTGGCGAAGAACCATACTGTATTGTATTGATGAAGAGGGCGGTAGGAGGCCTCCATCCAGTAAGGATCCATGCATGTCACAAACCGAAGGATCATGTGTTCGTCCATGTCACAGGCAACCCATACAATCACTCGCTCTCTTCCCTGTTTCACTTACAGATGTCAGCAGGAAAAGGGCAAGGAAACAAGAGGAGGCACTGTCCAGCAGTTTTTTCAGAGGTATAAGGACACACGAGGTGGAAGAGTCTGTCCATTTTCTCTGATGAAGTATAGCCGACATGCGTGTGCCTCAAGGTCTTCATGGAGAGGGTGAAGACTAAATGGAAAACCTGGTCCAGCAGAATGCCCAGTTTCCCCAGGGATGTGCATAGACAATGCAGTCCATCACTGTGGCCGTGGGTACATTTTGCAGTGGTTATGTGAGAGGGGGATTGGACCACTCCAGATGGCCCTTCCTCTCACAATGTCAGGCCGGGGCCCTAGGGCACCTAAAGGATGGAGGAATGGCTGTTTGACATCCCTGAGACCTCTATTCAGGACTCTCTGAGAATGTCAGGCCATTCAGAATCCCCGTTACCTGTGATCCCCTCAGCTTCATCCTCTGTGACCAGAAAGAGAGTAGCTGCCAAATTAAACCATGGACCTCCAGGCCTCAGGTCTCCAGAGAACGGTTGCCAAGATCATCCAAGACATCAGGGAAAACTGGTTATTGGACTGCCTTCAGCTCTGCTGCAGTAGCTGGAAGAAGTGGTAGAGAATAAAAGAATAAGAAGTTATAGGGGGCAATTCTCCGAGCCCCGCGCCGGGCCGGAGAATCGGAGCAACCGTGCCACGACGCCCTGATGCCGGCGCACGATCCTCCGAGGTGCGGAGAATCGGCACCATTTGTGCTGGCGCGTTTGGCGCGGCGTCGGCTGCTGGCCACGAATAGGCGGAGCTGCCGATTCACCGGCCTGGATGGGCCGAGCAGCCGCTCCAACATGACAAGTCCCGCCGGCGCCATTCATCCCTGGTCTCTGCCGGTGGGAACTCTGCATGAACACTCGGGGGGCGGCCTGTGGGGGGTGGGGGGGGTGGGGGGGGCAACAATGGGGTCTGGCCCGTGATCAGGGCCCACGGATCGACGGGCCGGCCTCTCCCCCCCGGGCCTATTTCCTGGTGCGGTTGGCCCCTGAACACCGACCCCATGTTGGGTCGGGGGCCGGCGGGCGGAAGAAGTCCCCCGCGCATGTACAGGTTGGTGTGGCCCAACTGCGCATGAGCGGGTCGGTGTGGCACCCATTTGGCACCACATAAGGAGGCTGGATCGGCGTGCATTGCTCCAGCACTATGAATAAGTCGTGCCCGGGCCCTGTTTGCGCCGTCGTGAAACGCTACGGCGTTCACGATGGCGCGAACCCTTGGCCTCCATATCAGAGAATCGCCCCCATTATTTCCCATGTGGTTGTACTAGTGCTCAGTGATTGTTTATGTTAGGACACATTAGTAAATACAATCCACTTACAATTTGATGAGTGGAGGTCTGATGGGTTTATTTGAAATCTCGTCCATTAGCCTGTGATGCCCCCCATCACCACTATCTTCTGAGGATCACCCCAGGCTGGGTCAAAGTCCACCATGCACATTCAGTGAGACAAAGGTATTTGCATGGCCATTTGGGGCCATATGTAAGAATTTTCATGTACATGCTGAGCCTTTACCCTTCACAACTTAGGAATTGAACATTTACAAAGGCGAAATAGGCCTTTGTCAGTCGCATGAAATATATTCATGGTAAATGGCAGTCCATTTGGCACAGTGTTGATTTCCCATTGAAGTTGTCGGGATTCTCTCCTTCATTCAGAAACGTTCTACACTCAGGTTTGTGGCACCCGAATTATGAATACAAGAAGAACCAGCGAGGCACGTCTCTTCTAATAACTCACCATTGCTTTATTGAATTATCCACAATCCTGAGAGAAGGTTTACACTCAGCCATCACAACTTACACTTGCAAATACAATTACCTAACCCAGGATCCTGTCCTGTTAGAGGCTAACCCACTCCCTTCCTCCCACCCCCATTCCCACTTAATTTGCTAATTAAAGCTATCACCTCTCGGTTCAGCTTCCGATGGCGTTTGTAGGCCCCTCAATGAAGTTCACCAAGCTCTACTGTCTTCCTTGACTGTCTGCTGTAACATTTATATACCCTGATCTCCGTTCCTATTGGCTTGGCCAACTCATCTTCATATTTAATAGTGTTCCAAATCTTTGGTTCTGATTGGCAACTAAAGTCCTCATTCTTGATAGGTCTTCGAGAAAATCTTCTGTGAAAGACAACACATCACCTTTTAACTGCTGATAAACGATTTCAGGAAAGTCAGTCTGCCACACTAGCCTGTGATTTACACAGTACCTTAATCCATCTGGTTTAGCACACTGGGCTAAATCACTGGCTTTTAAAGCAGACCCAGCAGCACAGTTCGATTCCCGCACCAGCCTCCTCGGACAGGCGCCGGAATGTGGCCACTAGGGGCTTTTCACAGGAACTTCATTGAAGCCCACTCGTGACAATAAGCAATTTCCATTTCATTGTCCGTTTTTTTAAGGCCGTCCAGTGCTAATCTCATCCGATATTGCATTTGCAATTATTGATAAAAGCATATTATTGGAATCTGAAATAAAAACAAAAAAGCCATTGTTGTTCTTCAATGTCAATGAAATAGTTGCAAGTTTTTTTAAAATATAAATTTAGAGTACCCAATAATTTTTTCCAATTAAGGGACAATTTAGCGTGGCCAATCCACCTATCCTGCACATCTTTTAGGTTTTGGGGGTGAAACCCACGCAGACATGGGGAGAATGTGCAAACTCCACATGGACAATGACCCAGGGCTGGGATTCGAACCCGGGTCCTCAGCGCCGTAGGCAGCAATGCTAACCACTGTGTCACCGTGCTGCCCTTAAATAGTTGCAAGAATGCCCAGCTTTCGAGACCAACCTTTGGTATGTGCACAGTCACCTAGAAGGCCTCTGAATTAATGTTGGGCCAAACTATTTTCAGGCATTCTTGGTGGGTATCCTTGGTGGATTAAGGCTTGTTTTAGAAACCCTCTGTCAATTGTACAATGTGGAGAGGAATAGGAGCTGGGATAGTTCTACTGCCGATCCTCCAGTGGCTGCTGTGGCCCAAATTGATGCCACTGGCAAAAGGTCAATTGACAAAAATATTCCTGTGAAACCAGGAGAATTGCCAATCCCTGTGTCGTCCTATCATTTCAATTTCACAAATCCCTTTTGAATGTTAATTCCACCTTCAATAATTCTGCAATACCGGAGGATTATGAAGAATGGAGTCAGAAATACATACCCACTCAGTGCAACAAACTAAAAAAAAATAGTGAGCAAATTACTTGCATCTCTGACACTTTTATATTATATGTTCAGAACATAATTTAATTTGAAAATACCCCAACATTTTAGTTTGTTCATCCATCTGTAATTTCATTTGAATTTTCCAAGGGCAAAGGACAGAAAATAGCGAGATGATTCTTTTTTGATGACAGCAAGAGTAACAATGAAATGGCCATATTGTGGGTGACATGTAAAATAAGATGGACAGTGAAAAGACAATGTCAAATTTGGGAAGATACTTTGAAAGAAGTGTTTCCTATAATTTGCAATGTTTGTTTTATAAATTTAGAGTACCCAATTCATTTTTTCCAATTAAGGGGCACTTTAGTGTGGCCAATCCACCTACCCTGCACATCTTTGGGTTGTGGGGGCGAAACCCACCCAAACACGGGCAGAATGTGCAAACTCCACAAGGACAGTGACCCAGAGTCGGGATCGAACCTGGGACTTTGGCGATGTGAGGCAGCAGTGCTAACCACTGCGCCACCGTGCTGCCCTCCAATTTGCAATGTTGATCAATAAGATGCTCTGACTGCTCACTGGCCACCATAAACACATTGCTCCTGGAGCAGGCAGTTGTAATTCCCCATTATCATTTGATTGAGTATGAATTCTGTGATGGCTAGGTGGTACTCATGTGTGTAGTTCACAAAGACACAATCCCGACTAGGTGCACCATAAAGGAATAGAAACCTTTGCTGAAGGTACCTATACTTCGATGAGCGTACAAGCTACAACAAGCAGATTATAAGGAAAGCTATGTCAACGGCATGAAACCTATTACTGTCTAGACAGCTGTGTCTCGAGATTCCTGGGATAGTGCATGAAGCAATCAGTCTCCTGGAGCAGTGCATCAGTTACCTGCTGAATGTTGGTAGATAATAGACTTTGGCTAAAGCCAACAGACTCACGTCCTTGTGCCTGAATCATCGCCAAATCAAGGAAATTGATTGTCAGTGTCAGTGCTGGAGGCACAAAAACCTCTCAACTCACATGGGATCAATCAACATAACTCAGTTATTCTCTCTGTGCACCAAACTGATAACGCAGCAGCTACAGGTAGTTTAATCTGGGCCGACAGGCTGTTTTCCTGGAATAAGGCTGGGTACCAGTTATCATCCTCCCGTCTCCTTTTCTTCTTTAATCCCTTTGACAAGCCAGTTGAGAAAAAAAAGGTACAAAGTCATTCATTTTAACAGGGCCAATGAATAATTTCCCAAATGTTGGAAAATAAATGTTGCTAAACCTCCCCCCCCCCTCTCCCCCCCCCCCCCCCCCCCCCCCCCCCCCCGCATAATTGCATCATTTTAGACGAAGCTCCCTTTGCTCACAGTGTGGTAATGGTGAGATCTGTTCAGAAAACACAATGTAGTTAGAAAATGTATAGTCAAAATTAGCATGAGGAGAACAATGAGAAATACATCATGTGATGCAGTGAAGAAACCCACTCCAAGATTTCTATGGACAGCAACCTGTAAACCGTCTAAGGAGTATGAACCGAAGACAGCAGATAAATATTTAACCTTTTTTTTCAGTGTCATATGAGAGAATGGGGTTGGGAATGAAACTTTCAAGTTAATAGTTATCTCACTTGAGCTGTCTTGCACCAATTAGTACAATTGTGTTTCAACAGGTACACAATCAAACCAATTACAGCAAGGATACTGAATTTTACTGAATTAGTTAACACCCACTCATCACATTTATCAAAAATAAAGTCTAATATTGGTATAAGTGAACTAACATCATGTTATCAACATATTCTAAGAAGATCACATAAAGTACTTGGATTGAAATTCTTAATTGAAAGAGCTACAGTCATTTAAAGGCATAATATAAATAGCATTGCACTTATTTTCCAGGATTGTCGAGTTTGGCTATTTTACATTTAAATCCCTTACATGTAGCAAGCAGGTTAATGGCTTTGGATAATAGGTTTACCAAAGTATATTTGGAGTTCATTTCAGAACATTTCTAAAAGATACTGGGTGGAATTCTCTGTTTCAGAAACAAAGTGCTGATGCCAGGACTGAATCATGAGTGCTCCACATCCCGAAAGCGGCACAGGTCCCTGAGCGATTCATGAGCACCACATGGAACTAGTGCAATTCCAAGGAATTCTGGCGTGTGAATCGCCGGGGTCGGGATTGGCCCTTGGGAGCCTGATAAGCTGCAGCCGTATGTAAGCACTCCACTCCCTACATACTCTCACTCCAGCCAAGAAGTTGTCACCCCAAAGAGCGGCACCGAGGTTCACTGCTGCAGAGCTGTTGGATGCCGTGGAGAAGAGGTGCACACCATATTTCCCTGCCATTCGTGCCTGAACAACCCAGTCCCTGGGTCGCCCCCCCCCCCCCCCCCCCAACACCCCCCCCCCCCCCCCCCATCCTGCTCCCCCCGGCCGTCACAGTCACACCCCCAGTCAACAGCAGGACTGGCAGCCCATGGCTGCATCTTTGTTTTTATGCCTCATCTTCTTTCCCACACTCAGCAGCCACAGTACCTATTTCCCGATTTTACATACAACAAGTGAATCTCGCCTTCGGTAATTCCGCCTGGTGGAGGCAGAGCATCACAGGAGGCCCAGAGAATGCCGGTTGGGCCGGTTAATGATATGCTAACGGCTTTAACTGTACAGTTTGCATGCCCACGCCCGCATATGGCGGGGAATGCATCCATGCTGCTGTCAAGGCATCGGAGCATGGCATTCCGTTGGTCACCCAGTGGCGGATTTGATTTTCGTCTGACGCGCCGTTCTCCGCCCAATCGCCATTCGCGATTCCGGCATCGCTGGACAGAGTATCCCACCCACTAACTTTGGAAATATATTCCTGATTTGAGAAAACTTACTATTACATCATTGGATTCTGACTGTATTTTAGACCTAAGCCTGAGTGAAAGGAGAACATAGAACATCGAACAGTACAGCACGGAACAGGCCCTTCGGCCCTCGATGTTGTGCCGAGCAATGATCACCCTACTCAACCCCACGTATCCACCCTATACCCGTTACCCAACAACCCCCTTAACCTTACTTTTAAGGACACTACGGGAAATTTAGCATGGCCAATCCACCTAACCCGCACATCTTTGGACTGTGGGAGGAAACCGGAGCACCCGGAGGAAACCCACGCACACACGGGGAGAACGTGCAGACTCCGCACAGACAGTGACCCAGCCGGGAATCGAACCTGGGACCCTGGAGCTGTGAAGCATTTATGCTAACCACCATGCTACCGTGCTGCCCCAAACCTTCTACCTTCTACCCCAATTATTTTGATGGCAATCCGATGAGAAAAACACACTTGAGTACAGGGAGGCACTTAAAGATGCTGATTTCCTTTAACCAGATATATATTAAACATTTATCCCAAGCAAACCTTAACTAATCATTGGATTACTGTGGATGCAGCAACCTGAAACAAAAAAAGAAAATACTGGACAATCACAGCAGGTCTGATAGCATCTGTGGAGAGATAACGGAGCTAAAAAAGAGTCTGGATGGCTCTGTGTCAGAGCTAAAGAGAACTGAAAATAAGATGAGATTTACACTGTTGCGTGGGGGGAGGATGGGCAGGGCAGTGGGAGGGAGTGCGTGGAAAAGTGGGCTTGATAGAGGACCAACGATTGGTGGAGATTGACAGAGATGTCATGGACAAAAAGACTGAGTCTGGCAATAGTGGGGAAGAAGCTGTTTTTAATTATAATAATAATCGCTTATTGTCACAAGTAGGCTTCAATTAAGTTACTGTGAAAAGTCCCTAGTCGCCACATTCCGACGCCTGTTCGAGGAGGCTGGTACGGGAATTGAACCCGTGCTGCTGCCGTGTTCCGCATTACAAGCCAGCTATTTAGCCCAATGTGCTTTTTTGAATCTATTGGTGTGTGTTCTCAAACTTTTGTATCTTCTACCCAATGGAAAAGGTTGGAAGAGAATGACCCAGGTGGGAGGGGTCTTTGATGATAGAATTTTCATAGAATTTACAGTGCATAAGGAGGCCATTCGGCCCATCGGGTCTGCACCGTCCCTTGGAAAGAGCACCCTACCCAAGCCCACACCATCACTCTATCCCCGTAACCCAGTAACCCCACCCAACCTTTCTGGACACAAAGGGCAATTTAGCATGGCCAATCCTGCAAACCTTTAAACTGTGGCAGGAAACTGTAGCACCCGGAGGAAACCCATGCAGACATGGGGAGAACGTGCACATTTTGCACAGACAGTGACCCAAGCTGGGAATCGAACCAGGGACCCTGGATCTGTGAAGCAACTGTGCTAACCACTGGGCTCTGTGCTGCCCACTTTCCCAACGCAGGGGGAGATATGGACAGAATCTTTTTTTCCAATTAAAGGGAAATTTATCATGGCCAATCCACCTCGCCTGCACATCTTTGGGTTGTGGGGGTGAGACCCATGCAGAATGGGGGAGAATGTGGAAACTCCACATGGACAATGAGCAGGGGCCAGGATCGAACCCGGGTCCTCAGCATTGTAACGCAGCAGTGTTAACCACTGTGCCACCGTGCCACCTAGATATAGACAGAGTCAAAGGATGAGAGGCAGGTTCACATGAGGGACAGGGCTGCGTTCACGGTTCTCTGTAGTTTCTTACGCCCTTGTGCAGAGAAGTTGCCATACCATATTGTAATGCAGCCAGATAGGATACTTTCTCAGGTACATCAATAAAAATTGGTAAGAGTCATTATGGACATGCCAAATTTCCTTAATTTCCTCAGGAATTATAGGCGCTGTTGTTCTTTCTTGGTTGCATCTGCGATGTGGGTGGACAGGACAGATTGTTAGTGATGTTTACACCTCGGAATTTGAAGCTGTCAACTATCTCCACCTCGGCACCATTGACACAGACAGGGGCGTGTATGACACTTCGCTTCATGAAGGGGATGCCAATCTGGTCAGGCTTCTCAATGCTGTGGATGAGAGTACTGGCAGCCTGTTCCCCTGAGAGGGTCGGAGGACCACCAGCAGGGTGCAAAATGTCATCTGGGAGGCAGTGAAATTGGCTGTCAGTGCTGGCAGCATGACAAGGAGGAGCTCCATTCAATGTTGGAAGAAGACCAACGAACAGAAGGGTACGTTAGCACCTCTCTCCTGGCATCTGTTATGCCTGCCACTCCTCAAATTCCTGAAACAGTGCCCCCCCCCCACTTCCCTAACCGACTGGCTAAAACCTCTTGCCCTCCCCACATCTGATCTTCGTTCTTGTTCCTCAGAACCCACTGGCACCCTCCAGCACAATGCCTTCATTTCCAGATCCGGTGCCCACAAATGCCATCTCCTGTAGAATCCGCTGAATCATCAAGTGTGCGGCTCACAATGCCCTGTCTTTGTCCCCGCAGGAGAAGATAACTTATAATAAATGGGAAAGGGCCAAGACGGGGGGAGGAATGCCAGAGATTCCAGTCCTCACTCCCTAGGAGGAACGGGCCCTGGAAATGGTGTGGTTGACAAGGAAAGGTCAGTAACTCACAGCGAGGTTGGCCTACAGTACAGAGGTGAGGATTCACTGCCCCTTCACCCAGATGACCTGGCTCAAGTGAGTTATTCATGTAAGACAAAATGATCGTTCCCCCTCATTGACCATTGTCTCACAGGATCACCATCTGATGAGGCCGGGCCATCCGGAGTCGGAACACACCTGTCAACCAAGAGAATATATCTGAGGAGAGCTATGAGGAGACCACCACCGAGGTGTCACAGCTATCACCCGCATCTTCCACCAACACAGAGACACACACCTCGGTGGGCGACATTAGTGGACAGGCTTCTGGGACACAATCTGGTGAGCACCACAGTTTATTTTTTTATAAATTTAGAGTACCCAATTATTTTTTTTTCCAATTAAGGGGCAATTTAGCGTGGCCAATCCACCTAACCTGCAAATCTTTGAGTTGTGGGGGTGAAACCCACGCAAACACAGGGAGAATGTGCAAACTGCACACGGACAGTGACCCAGGGCCAAGATTCGAACCCGGGGCCTTAGCGCCGTAGTCCCAATTGCTAACCACTGCGCCACGTGCCGCCCGAGCACCACACAGTTGCTGATGCACATCAGGTGGAGGCAAGACCATCCATGGGAGGCAGCAGTTGGATGTCTGGTAGATCCCAGGACTGAGATGGGTCCCAGTCAGATGCTGAGCCTCTGGACAAGGTTCTCTCAGAGCTGATGCAGGTGCTGGACACAGCCGTCATATTGAGAAAAGGGCGTCAGCAACATTCCAGTGACTGCAAGGCTGATTGGAGGAGTCCCAAAGGCTACAAGAGCAGGAGACCGTGCCGGCAATGCATGCTAGGGTGGCAGCCACAGTGGAAAACCTAGAAGGTAACATCTGTGCCTTGAATGGTGGTGTCAAAGGCATGGATTAGTATGTGACGACCATGGCTGAGGGCCTTGACATCATGTCCCAGGTGTTAAGGGACATATCCCAGACGTGGGTGAACAAAACCGAGGCACTGCAGAGCATGGCCCAGTCACTGAGGAGCATCACTGAGGGCATTGACACCATGGTGCAGACAATGGGATGCCTCCAGATGACTCAGAGGCCTTTGGAGCTCACTCTAGCGGCCCTTCCATCCCATGGAGCCCTCAGGGCCCTATGGGCACTGTCAAGCAGGAGAAAGCACTGGAGGCCAACCCGGGGCCTGCCACCGAGGAGACGACGGCATTCTCCATTTATTCCAAATTCCCCACTCAGGACACCGGCGCATCTCAAGAGCGGGAGAATAGGGGGCGGGATTCTCCGGGAATCAGCGGGGCGGGTAGAAACGGCGCAGTGGAGTGGCAGGAACCACTCCTGCCTCAGGCCGCCCCAAAGATGCGGAATCCTCCACACCTTCAGAGGCTGGGCCGGCAATGGAGTGGTTTGCGCCCCGCCGGCTGGCGTGGAAGTCCTTTGACGCCGCACCAGCCGGGGTTCACCTTCGCGCCAGTCATCGCGGAGGCTTACACTGGCGCGGAGGAATAGAATGCCCCCACGGCACAGGCCCACCCGCAGATCGGTGGGCCCTGATCGTGAGCCAGGCCACCATGGGGGAAACCTCCTGGGGCCAGATCGCCCCGCAGCCCCCCCAGGACCCTGGAGCCCGCCCACACCGCCAGGTTCCGCCGGTAGGGGAGCTACTCCAATTTACGCCGGCAGGACCTGCATAGAATGGGCGGGACTTCGGCCCATCGCGGGCCGGAGAATTACCGGGGGGCCATTGCGAGCGGCCTAATCATCAAAGCAGGCCTGGCCACATCACCGCCCTCTACTGCCCTCCACTCCACCCCCCCCTCCACCCCAGGCTCAGTGATCCAAGATCAAATGCCCTCAATGGGCCCATTCAGAGGATGGTGTGAGTGCACTGTTAGCAGACAGATAGGAAGCAGACTTTAGCAGAAACTGAGGAGCACCAGAGCTTTCCTCACAGCGAGTTATAATCACTCTCTTGCCTTATGTAGTGACCCACTGACAGTGCTCACACAGGCCCATCGCCCTGGAGTGATGTTACACAGACCCTTGGAGTGGAAGCAAGGAGCTTAGGGAGCTGCTGGTGTGATGGAGGATAGGGGGGAATGGAGGGAAGAGGGAAATAGGAGGAAAGAGGGAGGATGGGGGGTGAGAGGAGAGGGACATTGTGGAGGAGGATGGTTGAAACAACGGACACAGCCTCATCCTGGTGGAATCTGGAGATGATGAGGACCTCCCTGGTCCTCCTGCTATGTCAGATCCTTGCCTCCGCCTGTCCTCCAGCCTCCAGCTCCTTCTTAGTCTTATCCTTCAGCCCTTCCTGGACCTCCTCATCCTCCTTCTCAGACTAGGCCGCATGTCCCTCTGCCACCTCCTACTCCTCTTCCTCCAGCATGTCGCCCTGCTGCTGTGCCAAATTATGGAAGGTACAGAAAATCACCTCAAAGTGGGAATCCTTCTGGGAGGTGTATGGCAAGGTACCACGAGAGTGAATAAGGTATCGGAACCACATATTCAGCATCCCAATGCACTGCTCAACGACAGAATGGGTGGTAGCGTGGGCCTCATCATATCAGGTCTCCGCCTCGGTCACAGGCCTCCACATCAGCATCATCAGCCATTAGCTCAGTGGGTATCCTTTGTCTCCCACGAGCCAGCCCATCATTCTGGGGTGGTTCTCGAAGACACTGGGGATCTCTGAGTGCCCCAGGATGTAGTTGTCATGCATGCTCCCAGGGTAGTGGGCACACAGGTGCATGATCTTCAGGTGGTGGCCGCACATGAACTGAACGTTAAGGGAGTGGAACCCCCTTTTGTTAATTTGGACACTACTTAATGCCCCTGTACTCAGGGTAACATACGTGCTATTGATTGCCCCCTGGATTTTGGGAGTGAGGGGAAGATTTGTTTGTGGTGGCATCATGCTGGAGTTGGCAGAAGTGGAGGAGGATAATCCTTTGAGTGTGGAGACTGGTGAGGTGAAAAGTGAGGAAAAGGGACACCTATCCTACTTCTGGGAGAGAGGGGGAGGGGTGAGAGCAAAGATGTGGGAGATGGTTGAGAGCCCCGTCAACCACAGTGGGTGGAAAATCATAAATAAGGAAGAAGGAAGACATGTCAGCAGCACCATTTTGGAAAGTGGCATCATCGGAACAGATGCGATGGAGGTGAAGGAACTGGGAGAACGGGATGGAGTCCTTCCAGGACGTGAGCTGTGAATAGCTTTAATTGAGGTAGCTGTGGGAGTCGATGGCCTTGTAATGGATACTAGTGGACAATCTATCCCCAGAAATGGAGATAGCGAGGTCAACAAAGGGAAGGGAAGTGTCAGAGATGGACCATATGAGGGTGATAGAGGGGTGGGTATTGGAAGTGAAATTTGTACATTTTTAATGCACAGGTGGGAAGATGCGGGTGGCACCAAAACAGTGATCGATGTACCGATATGAATTGTTGGAAGGGGCTGGATTATGACTGGAACATGGGATGTTCCACATACCCCACAAGGAGACATGCAAAACTGACACCCATATGGGTATCCATAGCCACACCTTTGTTTTGAATGAAGTGCAACAAGTTAAAGGAGAAATTGTTCAGTGAGTGGACAAGTTCAGCCAGACAGAGGAGAGTGGAGGCAGATGGGGATTGTTCAGGTAAAGTGCCTGAGGAAGGTGCTTATTCATTGGACATGAGCCTATTCATTAATTGATCAATTTCTTTTAAACAGAAAATGATCATTAAACAAAAAATAATATATTATATTTTCATTCATTTAGAGAATTCTCAAGCGTTGTTTATCTTACATGGCCCATAACTGTCATCTCTGGGTTTGTGAGCTTGACAATCTACCGTGCTCCCGTCATGATTTGAGGCCAACTATTAGTTGTAAAGCCCCTTTGTACCAAGATTGTTGTATTACCTTTCTGCTTAGAATTAAACCTTTGGGTCATTATATAATAAAGCATGATTAAAGAACCATTTTTAAGGCCACAATTAAGGCCACAGCTCCTGTGCATTGATCACCACTAGCCTCACGGTGAACACTTGTGATATTGCGGAAGCTGCTCGCGGCATATAAAAACACCTTTTTAAGTGTTGCCTCTTTTTGTACCTTACTGATGTCACTTCTATGTCTCTTACTGTTCTTTTCCTTTTGTTTTACTCCATGGGAGTAACGAGTGATAAATAGGAAGGGCTGTCTGCCCTTGCCTGCTGAATAGCAATTCCAGGTTGGTTCCACAGTGTGAAGTTGACAAGTTCAGAATGGGTATCTGTAATCGGTTCCGTATTGTGTTGCATGTTGGTGCAGATGTAGGTGATCTTTTCTCAGGGTAAGCACAGAGTTTCTGATGGTGCTTCTTGCAATCTCTGGTCCTCATCATGTTCTTGAAGATGCCATGGATTGTGACCAAAGACAGGTCCTTGCAGGTTGATAGGACTGTGATCACTGGACCTGTGGAGTACATAGCAGAAAATATCTGTTTCCATGGTGTTAACTTTGGATTTGTCCATGATGTGTTTTTAAAATGCTTCTATGGCATAGATGCTATCAGAAGCTCAATTATTCTGTCAGCTTGCTCTGCTGCTGTGAAGTTGCAGTCGCACCCTATGTTTCTCCATCTGCTTATGAATTGATCAATTGTCTCTGTCGGTTTTCGGCTGAAGAATGTGAATCGCAGACAGCCTATTCTGAAGCTGAGCTTCACCCGGAATTGATTTTTGAGTGTTGACCATATTTCTTTCTTGATTTTTCAGATGGTCGTCAGACAGACCTGACCTTCTCAGTCAGTGAAGACCCGCATATCCTATAGCAAGTCCAGAAAGCATAGCTTGACATATTGTTGGAACAAAGTGAATTCACATAGGTGATCTATTGCTTTCCAATTGAGTGTTGAAAATGTTGTGCTCAGCGCTTACCATTTTGCAGGATTTTAGTACTATCTGGAACTTCTAACAGCTTTGCAAGTTGCCTCCAGCTCTTTTACAGTTAATTTAGCTGAGTTGCAGCATCTTTTTTTTTTAATAAACAATTTTATTGAGGTATTTTTTGGCATTGTAAACAGTTACAGATGACAGAAATATGAAAACATCAACGGAAATCCAATACTTCAGTCAAACCATAATGCACATACCCACTGTTGCAGCATCTTTTGTGACCACTGCCTTCACTGCCTTCACTAGTCACAGGTTACTGTTTGACCACAATGGTGGCACTGTTGAGCTCTTTCCGAATTTTCCTGGTTTTAGCTCTAAACTCCACCAAGGATGGGAAGATAGCTGCACACTTCAAAAATGAAAGCAAACAGTGGAAGCAGTTTTTTTAAGGCTTCTTCTGGCTTTTAAGTGTATTCTTTTCCCCAGCCATGTCTGTAGCATTTTAACCTCAGAAACAGCAGTAGTAGATTCTCTCTCGTCTGTACGTTTTGCTGACAGTTAGCCACTCCAGACTATATTTCAGTTCCTGTTTAAATTTTGGTAAGAAGTCTTACAACACCAGGTTAAAGTCCAACAGGTTTGTTTCAAACACGAGCTTCCGGAGCACTGCTCCTTCCTCAGGTGAAGGAGCAGTGAGGAAGTGAGGAAGTGCAGCATGGTATCATTGTGGATAGCACAATCGCTTCACAGCTCCAGGGTCCTAGGTTTGATTCCGGCTTGGGTCACTGTCTGTGCGGAGTCTGCACATCCTCCCCGTGTGTGCGTGGGTTTCCTCCAGGTGCTCCGGTTTCCTCCCACAGTCCAAAGATGTGCAGGTTAGGTGGATTGGCTATGCTAAATTGCCTTTAGTGTCCAAAATTGCCCTTAGTGTTGGGTGGGGTTACTGGGTTATGGGGATAGGGTGGAGGTGTTGACCTTGGGTAGGATGCTCTTGCCAAGAGCCGGTGCAGACTCGATGGGCCGAATGGCCTCCTTCTGCACTGTAAATTCTATATATATGTAATTCTATGTAAGTGAGGAAGGAGCAGTGCTCCGAAAGCTTGTGTTTGAAACAAACCTGTTGGACTTTAACCTGGTGTTATAAGACTTCTGACTGTGCTCACCCCAGTCCAATGCCGGCATCTCCACATCATGGCTACCATCGACACCTTTAAATTTTGGAGCAGATAAACGTTTACTTTTTAAGCTCATCCAAATTCTAACAATCTTGCCAGGACTAGTTGTGATCCCAGATAGAGGTGCTGTTCATAAAATCCCGACAAAATTGCAGAATCCTAACACATGATGGGCCTTGATAGTCATTTCACTTTCACACCAGCTATTTTTTTCTGCTTGATGTGGAGGGGTTGAGGCTTCTATTCCTCTCAGTCAAATCTTAGAACCTTGCTGCCATTCCACCACCATATTATGTTCTTCTCCTTCTTTGAGGTAAATGTACCAATCGTACATGAGGATTGATGAAACAATAATGTATATTCTTTATTTGAAGTTAAGACTATATACAGATAATATTAACTAGGAGACTTTGCAGATGTCTGACCTCAACTACTGTTGCTTGTGGATTATCTAGAAATCATGGGAATAATATATCACATCCTGTTGAGGTACGTATTAATTAACAATAATTAAGATTGTGCTTCCTTAAAGATATATGCACATCACAACATAGAGGACCTGAAGTTCTGAAAGGTGCACTGAAATTCAAGTCCTTTATATATTCTCTTTCCTAACAATATTCCTTCCCTTTCCTATCTCAGGAATCCACAATCCTACAGGACTGATTGGGCTGATACTGCAGCATTGCTGCAGCACGAGGTAAGTTCAAATGTCTCACATTGACACCCAGAAATATTAGCGATGCGATTCTTCCATTCCTCATTGGGAATCAGCCCTTCCTCCGGCGGGGTTTTTGGGATAATTCTCACTCACTTGGGAGTTACCCAGTGGACCACCTGTGAGTCACGAGGTTAACATTCCCACCTTCGCATACTTAACCTGAATTCAAACAGTAACTTGCTGTAATTGCAACGCAATGCAAAGGAATGAAGATTTTCGAGAGCTCGTGTGGCTGGACGGTACAGAAAACCTAGGACCATGCGGCCGAGGAAGGTTATTCTGTGTACAGACTGACAGGAGTGAAATCAAATGGATAGAAAGCACAATGTGCCTTTTCTGCTGTGTGGGGTCAACGCATAGTCAAATTCCCTGCTGCTGGGGCATACTGGGAAAAAGACCTCTCTGCTGTTAATAAACACCACGCACTCAGTCAGCCTTCAAACATTTCTTTTGATTCTCTCATGGGGCATGGGTGTCGTTGGAAGGCGAGCATTTGTTCCCCGTCCCTAATTGTGCTATTATAGGGAAAGTAAGTCACATAATAATAATAATAATCGCTTATTGTCACAAGTAGGCTTCAATGAAGTTACTGTGAAAAGCCTATAGTGACCACATTCCGGCACCTGTTCGGGGAGGTCAGTGTGGGAATTGAACCCGCATCGCTGGCATTGTTCTGTATTACAAGCCAGCTATTTAGCCCAGTGTGCTAAACCAGCCCCTCACTGTGAGGCAAGGCTGGATAAGGAGAGCACATTTCCTTCCCTAAAGGTCATCAGTGAACTAGATGGGTTTTAACGATAACCGACGATGGTTGTCATGGTCTCTATTTCTGAGAATTTCCATTCCTCAATTTTTTTATGAATTAACTTTAAATTCCACCAGCTGCCTTGGTGGGGCTGGAACCCATGTCGCTAGGGCAACAGCTGGATTACTGGTCCAGGTATATTACCTTTACATCACTGTCCCCCCTATGACACCCTCGCAAAATTTCTGTAGATACAGTGGGCTTGATTCCCCGCTTACTCAGCTGCGTGGTCCTCGGCTGCGCGCTGTTCGCTGACAAAGGGATTCTCTACTCCCACTGCTTGTGAATGGGATTTCCCATTCAAGCCGGGAAACTTGGGAGCAGGGGTGCACTGCCAGCGGAGACCAAAGAATCCCAACAGCCAGAGAAATCCGGCCAGTATGCTTGGCTAAGATTTTACAATAAACTAAATGTGTTGCACAAAATGCATTAATTTAATGCTCATACTTTCTCGTTTATACAACAACAGCAGCTTAGAACCATGGACAGAGTCAAGTCTCAAGTTAACAAGGGCACGAGTGAGGGTTTCAGCAGCAGATGAGCTAAGAAAGGGATGAAGTTGAGCGATGTTACAGCTTTAGTCGTGTCACGAATATGAGATCAGAAGCTCACCTCAGGGTCAAATATCAAACGAGGTTGTGAACAGACTGACTTAATCTAAGACTGTTGCCAGAGAGAGGATGGAGTTAACAGCGAGGGAATGAGATTTGGAGTACGGACCAAAAACAATACCTTCATTCTTCCTAATGTGTAATTGGAAGAAATGTCTACTCATTCACTACTGCATGTAAGACAAACAGTCTGATAACATTGGAGAAATTGAGCGAGATAGTGGTAAGGACATCTTCATGCATGTGAAAATAACACTGTTTCTATGGATCATGGCACTGAGGGGAGCATGTATATGAGAAAAAGGAGGGGGGAAATCTCCGTCAGATCAGAATCAATACAGGAATAAATGTGTATAAGTATCCAGGAGAGGAGAATGTACTCCTGGTTTGTACAATGGAATTTGCAAACCTTACCTGTGCAATTGTTCTCCAATAGATTTGACCAGATAAAGTACCATAAATCAATACAACTGTCTACCCTGTAAGACTCTACATCAAAGGTATGCTTTTTGAATAGAAATGTAATGCCTACAATTCAAATAAGTAACATGTATCCAAGGAACCTCATTTCATTTGCTTTCACTCTGGAATAAATAAAAGTGCCGATTCCCTGGGGATATGGCGTTGTCGACATTTCTTGGAAATCAAGCAGCAACGTATAGAATTATTTGGCAATGGTCCCAGCTCTTTTGCATATTCATAGAGTGCCATCATTGATGAATGACATGGGATGCAGTACCCTTGAAATGACTCATCTTTCAGAAAAAGCCTTGCCAATCTCCTGTTTTTGTTGCAGCCAGGGGCTGAATTAATGTGGTCACCACCATGTCAAAACTGAGAACCTAGCAGTGTATACATTGGTGAACTACAAACTGGCTGATTCTTGTTAAACCTTAGTCTGGACGAGCCTGTAGCAAAATCGTTAAATGCCCTCTATTATGTTTCCTGCTACTGTTACAGTTCCTGCAATGCCAGGGTTTCTCAGTATTGGTCTGGTTTCAAAAAACAGCACAACCCATCCTGCTCACACATGAGGGGTGAAATTCAACTCCCTCAGTACATAGGAAGTTCAGTTCTGTTGTTTAACTGGCAGCCGATCTTCTCCTGCCTATTTCTACAGCAGGACTGCAGTTGAACACCTTAGCCCCATTTCTCCTTGGATGAGTCAAGGTAACTCAGTTTCTGTTGTAAATACACAGCTTAGGGTAGTTACAGGAGGGTAGTTACAGATTTTTGTTGCTCCGCCTCCTCCAAAATGTCCAACAAAGTGAGACTTGTACCTTACCTGCTACGTGAACTGAAATAATCGCAAAACTAAAAGGTTAACCCCCTCCCTCACTTCCTCTCCATCCTCAAGACAGGCAGGAGAGCTGATATTTTCGATGGTTTGGTCGAAGCCAGTTTAATATCATGCCAAATCCATATCTGAAAGTGTCGAATGACTTGTATTACATAAAATTGTATAGAACGTTACAGCACAAAGACAGGGCATTCAGCCCAGCTAATGCATGCTGGTATTTTTGCTCCACATGAGCTCATTCATACTTGATTTCATTTCACCCTATCTCCATATCAATTGAAATTAGCAAAAGGGTTGTTCTTTTGACTAACTCTCACTTGGTAATAGGCTGGAATAAAACTTATTGGCATTCAGAAAATATTCTCAAAAGTGCTTCATAGTTATATATAAGAGTTGATCACGACAGATTATTCAAACGAGTCACAAGTGATATTATTGAGCATTGACAGTTCAAATACAACAGATAATAAGAATAGACATTATAGACATACAACCTGTGACAGGTGAGGATGATTTACCAGCCCCAGCTTGGATGGACAATCGATGAGGCAGAATAGTTTGATCGGGTTGCAGCCTGCAGTAATGATCTCTCCTTCTTCAGTCATCTGTCGAGATGTTAAGCTGAAGCTAGGGTGGATCCACCTTGAGGTTGAATTGGCCAATGTGTTAAGCCATCTTGAGGAGCTTCGTTTGCCCTTCATTCCTTCTCAGCTACACAGTTGTATGCTTTTTTTAGGGACCAGTGGATACCTCACATTAATCATTAATTTAACATATTTATCCATTCAAGGATCCAAGTACATGGGAATAGATACCCAAGGCCATCCCGTTCTGAGTTCCAATACCATGAGATCATTCCTTCACTTATCATTTTGTACAGCCAACTTGTCACGTTCTCCCAGTGTGTTTAGCATTGCAGATCTTCGGCGGGTGCTCCGTTCCACCGTGCCACATTTCTTCTTTTTAAAAAAAGTCTTTTTATTGGCTTTGCTCTTATTTATCAACAGTTGTTGTGTGTATACATTACACTTTCTTGCCCACACTAATTTACTTTATTGTATAGAGAGCTTTATTTTATCCTTCATTTAACTAACTCTGTATCTTTCGTTGCCCTCTGGACCGGTCTATAATCCCCCCCCCCCCCTTCCCCGTCGTAACCACCCACTCCCCCCTCCTTCACCCCTCCTACCCCCCTTTGGATTCAGCACCCTTCCTCTTCTCATGTGGTTTCCCCACCTTTCTTCCACCTCTCCCCCTCCCCTCCCCGCCCCAGATGGCTCAGTCCTTTTGTTCCTCATTTATCTTGTTTTTTTAAATATTCTTAGCTTAGCCTCATTGCTGGCCTTGAACAGGTTTTGGAACAGGCCGACAAACTGTCCCCAAGTATCCAGGAAGCCTTCCTCCGACCCTCGGATGGCGTACTTAATCTTCTCCAGGTGGAGAAATTCCGAGAGGTCAGCGAGCCAGTCTGCAGCTTTGGATGGTGCTGCTGATCGCCAGCCGAGCAGGATTCTCCAGCGTGCGATTAGGGAAGCGAAAGCAAGGGCGTTGGCCCCCTTCCCCATATGTAACTCTGGCTGCTCTGATACACCGAGGATTGCCACTATTGGCCAGGGCTTCACCCTCACCCCCACAACCTTGGACATTGCCTCGGAGAAGGCTGTCCAGAACCCAGCAAGCTTGGGGCAAGCCCAAAACATGTGGGTGTGATTGGCCTGGCCCCTCTGGCACCGCTCACATTTGTCCTCCACCTCCGGGAAGAACCTGCTCAATCGGGTTCTGGTCAGGTGCGCTCTGTGCACCACTTTGAGCTGCATTAGGCTTGACCTTGCGCAGGAGGATATGGAATTCGGCCTGCTCAGTGTTTCGCTCCAGAGTCCCCATTCTACCTCTGTCCCCAGTTCATCCTCCCATTTATGTCTGGTCTCATCCAGTGGTGTTCGCGCTCTGTCCAGTAGCTGTCCGTATATTTTCCCACGTAGACCCCCCTTCTCGCTGCTTATGCCTATCAAGTCCCCTAGAAGTGTGTTTTCTGTGGCCCCGGGGTACCCTACTGTCTCTTTGTTGAGGAAGTGTTTTATTTGGAGGTGTCTCAATTCCTGTCCTTTTGCTAGTTTCCACTTCTTCGACAGTTCGTCCAGTGTCACCAGTCTGCGCCCTACCTAGAAGTTCCCGACCATCAGTGTGCCCCCGTCTGATAGTATCTAGCATGGCTGGGGGAATCTGTGATTGCCGCAGATGGGGGCCATAAGGGACATTTTAGTTATTCCAAAGTGCTGTCTCAACTGGGCCCACGTTCTCAGCGTGGCCGCTACAACTGGGCTCGTTGTGTATCTTGCTGAGGAGGATGGGAGTGCTGCTGTGGCCAGGGCCCAGAGGGTTGTTCCTTTACAGGATGCCTCCTCCATTTGTACCTAATCTGTGTCGGGTCCTTGTAACCATCCCCTCACTCTTTCTGCCGTTGCTGCCCAGTGGTAGTATTGTAGGTTTTGTAAAGTCAAGTCCCCTCTGACTTTCCCTCTTTGCAGTGTCGGTTTGGGAATTCTCGGGTTCTTGCCCCCCCCCCCACACAAACACCATGATTAGACTGTCTACGTTTTGGAAAAAGGCTTTGTGGATGAAGATCGGGATGGATCTAAACAGGAAGAGGAACTTTGGCATAACGTTCATCTTGATCGTCTGCACTCTTCCCGCCAGGGAGAGTGGGAGTAAGCCCCACCGTTGAAGGTCTTTTCTTACTTCCTTCACCAGGCTGGTCAGGTTCCACTTGTGGACCTGTGTCCAGTCTCTGGCTATCTGGATCCCCAGGTAACGGAATCTGTTCTGGGCCATTTTAAACGGGAGCCCCTCCAGCTCTGTCCCTCCCCCTTTTTGGTTCACTGGGAATGCCTCGCTTTTGCCCAGGTTAAGTTTGTTACCCGTGAAGGTTCCAAACTCTTTCAGTATTTGTAGTTCCAAACTCTTTCAGTATTTGCAGTATTGCCTTCAGTCCCTCCTGTGGCTTCGAGACAGAGAGGAGCAGGTCATCTGCATAGAGTGAGACTCTGTGCTCTCTGTCTCCTCTCCTCATTCCTTCCAGCTTTTCGTGTCCCGAAGAGCTATCGGCAGGGGTTCAATCGCAAGCGCGAATAAGAGTGGGGATAGGAGGCAGCATTGTCATGTTCCTCTCTGTAGCTGGATGTATTCAAAGCTAGTGGTGTTAGATCAGACCCTCGCTTTGGGAGCGTTGTACAGGAGCCTCATCCAGGCAGTGAACCTCCCTCCTAGCCTAAACTGTTCCAGTACCTCGAGGAGGTACTTCTATTCGGCTCTGTCGAAGGCCTTTTCTGCATCCAGGTAGACGATCACCTCTCTCCCCAGGGGTGGTCATTATTGCACTCAGCAGCCGCCTGATGTTAGCTGTGAGCTGCCTACCGTTGACAAAGCCCGTTTGGTCCTCTGCAACCACCTCTGGTACGCAGCTCTCCAGCCTTTTGGCCAGGACCTTTGCGAGTATTTTCGCATCCACGTTCAGCAGTGAAACGGGTCTGTATGATCCACATTCCATCAGGTCTTTATCTTTTTTGGGTATCAGTGAGATTGTGGTCTGTGCTAGCATGGGGGGCAGGCTGCCCCTTGCTAGTGAGTCTGCGAGCATGTCCCTTAGGTGTGGGGCCAGGACTGATGTCAATTTTTTGTAGAAGCCCGCCGGGAACCCGTCGGGTCCTGGTGCCTTCCCGGTCTGCATGCAGCTGATGCTCTCCATGATTTCTCCCAGGTCTATTGGTGCTTCCAGCTCCCCGTCTGTCTTGCCCCACAATTAGCAGTTCCAGTCTGTCCAGGAACTGTTTCATTTCCGCATCCCCGTCGGGGGGCTCGGAGGTGTACAGTCCCTGGTGGAAGGTCTCAAATGCCTGATTGACCTCCTTTGGTTCTGTTAGCAGTCTGCCTCTAAAGTCCTTAACCTGCGCTATTTCCCTCGTGGCTGCCTGCTTTCTCAGCTGGTGAGCCAATAGGCAGCCAGCCTTGTCTCCGTGTTGGTCGAAGGTCCCCTGTGTCTGGCGGAGTTGGTACACTGCTTCCCTAGTGGATAGCAGGTTAAAGTCCATTTGCAGCTTTTGCCTTTCCGCCAGCAGCCCTACGGTCGGGGCCTCGGATTATTTTCTGTCGACTTCCAGAATGGAGTCCACCAGTTGTTGCCTGGCCACCCTCTCTTCTCTATCCCTGCTTGCCTTGTAGGCTATGATCTCTCCTCTAAGCACAGCCTTCAGTGCCTCCCAAAACGTGGAGAGTGAGACCTCCCCGTTTTGGTTGTTACTAACGTAACCGCCCATGGTCCGCGATATTTTTTGGCAGGAGGCTTTGTCAGCCAGGAGGTCCATGTCCAACCTCCACGTGGGGCGTTGGGCCCAGTCTGTCTCCAACCTCACATCCATATAGTGGGGAGCGTGGTTGGAGATAACGATTGCGGAGTATTCCATTCCCGTGATCCCTGGAAACACCGATTTCCACACTGCAAAGAAGTCAATACAGGTGTATACCTTGTGCACTTGCGTAAAGAACGGGAACTCCTTTTCTCCCGGGTGCACGAACCTCCATGGGTCCACCGCCCCCATCTGTTCCATGAAGGCTCCTAGCTCGTTCGCATGCCAGACTTTTTCCCCGTTCTGGGGTTTGATTGGTCGATCAGTGGGTCCAGCACGCAGTTAAAGTCGCCCCCCCATAATCAGTCGGTGTATGTCAAGGTCGGGGATTTCCGCCATGGTCTCCTTTATGAATTCTGAGTCGTCCCAGTTGGGAGCGTACATATTTACCAGTACAACCGGTGCCCCTTCCAGGACACTGCTGACCATGATGTATCTTCCCCCTTGGTCCGTAACTGTCTTGGTTCCTGTAAACCTCTTCCTAATTAATATTACTACCTCCCTAGCCCGCGTCCCGTAGCATGAATGGTACGTCTGTCCCACCCAGCCCTTCCTTACCAGCAGTCGGTCCTTCTCCCTCAGGTGGATCTCTTGTAAGTAGATTATGTCTGCTTTTAGGCTTCTTAGGTGGGCAATAACTCTGGATCTATTCACTGGGCCGTTGAATCCCCTTACATTCCAGGTAACAATTCTGGTGGTAGGGTTTCTGACTCCCCCGGTCTGCGGGATCACTCATACTTACCCGGTGGACGCGCCCCAGCACTTCGGGGTTTCCCTTTGTTAGGGGGCCGTCCAAAATGGCCACAGTCGTCGTTCTCACCATGAGGTCAGACCAGGGGGCACTCACCATGGCCGCCAGCAATGTGTATGCCACGTGGGTGCGCTCCTGCACTCCGGGGTCTGTCTTCGTCCTGATACCCTCACATGTGGCTGCTTGCGGCACCATCTTGGTTCCTCGCCCTGCTCCATGCCAGCCGAGGCCTGTGTTTGTACTGCTTCTCAATCTCACTTTTCTCTTTGCTTCTCTTTTGTTCTGCACGCTCCCCCCAACTTCTCTTCCCCCCCAGCCCCATCCCTCTTTTCCCCCCTGTGTACACCCCCCTCTTCTGTCCCCCTCCCACATTGTGCCAACCACTCCCTCTCCCCTGAGAGGCACGCCGAGGCCCTCTTTCCTTCCTGCTCTCCCGTGCTGGCCCTCCTCACCAGTACGATGGCCCCCCTCCCAGTATTCTCCCAGCTCTGGCCTTGTTTAACCTTCCTCCTACTACCATCAATTCACTCAAGACATGAGTAGAAGTAAACTGTGGCTTTAATCAACTTAGAACAGTGCCTGCCTGCGACTGAACCAATACTGAGAACCGCCTACAGGTCGACTGCTCTTTATGCCTCCCTTCAAGGGGAGGAGCCATGGGCGGAGCCCATACATGACCCAACATGTTCCCCTATGGATAATGCCATATAATGGCCCATAGGAGAAGCCCACAAAGGCAACAGCATAGCACAGATACAAATACAAGGGCAACAGCACAGATACAAATACACTGGTGGATTATTGGTATGATACATTCACCATACCCTTGTCATGCCACATTTCTACCTCACCCCGCTGGTGGGATGCTCCTTTATGCTGTCCGGTTAATGGGGTTTCCCATTGTGGGGCAGCTCCATGCCATCGGGAAACCCCCGGGCTGCCGGCAAAATGGAGCATTCCGCCGGCGGAGAATCCTGCCCATGAGGCTCCTTCTCCATCTCTTATCAGATCCAGCTATGTCTACGCAAATGGTTTGTTTCTGTGTTCTGTCCTTGCGTATATAAAGGGCCCTTGTGGAAAACTAATCTAGTATTTATATGTATTTATTCATTCATGAGATGTAAATGATAGGCTAGCATTTATTGACTATTCCTAATTGCCCTTGAGAAGGTGATGATGAGCTGACTTCTTGAATAGCTGTAGTCCATGTGTTATAGGCTCACACGCTGTGCTGCTACGGAGGGTGTTCCAGAATTTTGACCAAGCAACAGTGAAGGAACGGTGACATATTTCCAAGTCAGGATGGTGTGTGGCTTGGAGGTGTTCCTATGCATCTACTGCCCTGGCCTTTCTAGGTGTTTGGGGTCGTGGGTTTGGAAGGAGGTTTGGTGAGTTGCTACAGTGCATCTGGCAGACGGTAAACATGGCTGCCACTACGTGTTGGTGGTGGAGGGAGTGACTGTTTGTGGATGGGGTGCCAGTCAAGTGGAATGCTTTGTCCTGGATGAGTTGGCAAGTTTGTTGAATGTTGTGTTGGAGCTGCACTCATCCAGGCAAATGCAGCGTATTCCATCACACCTCTGACTTGTGCTTTGTAGATGGTGAACAGGCTTTGTGGAGTCAGGAGATGAATTACTCTCCAACGAAATCCCATCCTCTGACCTGCTCATTTTGTCATGTCAGTTGCATTCAGTTTCTCATGATTGCGAGTAACATTGATTCTGCCTCAGCTCAATCGGAAGGCTGAGGAATTTTCCTTAGCTATCTTATAATTCTAAAGTACTATTGTGGCTAAATTTTATGCTAAAGTTCAGATAAAAGCAGCACTGTTTAAATTATACATAATCATTCACATACTCACAGCAATAATTATGGCCGTGCAATAATTATTCCCATTCCTTCCAGACAGATAACCGGTGACTGTCATAATATCCACTCATGTATATAATGAAGTGCAGACAGGCAGTGATTGACACACAGGATGACCAGTAAGCACACAGCACAGTGCAGCCAATCACCAGACAGGACACTACCACTATAAAGCCAGAGGGCCCTAGGTTTCCCGCGCTTTCTGGACCCAGCCACTGAGACAGTCAGAGTCCACGAGCTAGCCAGTGCAAACACCATGCGGTAGCTAGTAAGTCTGGTCAGGCTAGTACAAGGTCTCCAGTCAGTTCAGTATAGTGTCGACCCACAGCTGAATATGTATATTAGTTCTATCGTTGAATAAAACCGTGTTGGATCTTCTCCAGTGTTAGAGGTCTGTTTCTAGCTTCACTGCATCAAGTGCAGTCCACATCGAACCAACCTGCCTAACACATCAGTGACCATCACAACTTAAGCATTGTTAAGTTCAAACTAAAACATTTGTTTGAGGACAGGAATATTTATTATATAATAATGCTTATTTAGTTAGCATCTATAGTTCTGTGTCTCAGGGAGGATCATTTTGTATTGTGTTATTATGCATATGTCAGACACTTTAATTGCCTTTCAACAGATGATAAATTTATACAGCTCTTATCTATCATCACACATCAGTTTCTCCACAATATATTTACCTTGCTCCTGCTGCCAAAAAATATTGGATTTTGAAATGACCTTTATCACAATCCAATAATCTGACAGAAAATTTGGATTATGTACACAGTACTGTTCATCAGAATTGACATGCAGGCTATAAAAAGTATATCATTCAGTTGAATAAGTGTCTTCTGCTTAGTTGTGAAAATATAACTACTGCAGCTTATGGAGAGGGATACAATACCTCCTTTTAAAGAGTATTGAAAAATGTTTTTTCCCCTCTGCAGTCAGTATTCAACCTATTCCATGCTCAGAAACTGTGAGCCGTAGTCTTGCAAGCTCTTGCAACTGAGGATCCAATTTTAAGAATGGCGAGCGAGCGGCGCTCACCATTCTGAGAGTCGGCAGGTAACGCACTACCGCTGACTCTTGGAAGCCCACTGCCATTTAACCCTCACCTGCACATTGATTTGTAGCGGGCAGGGCTTTTGTCCACCCTTGGAAAGATTTCCCACCCGTGTGAGCCCAGTCAGGTTGCCCGACAGTTTTCCAATCCAGCTAGGCACAGCACTTTGTTCAGAAGGATGCAGTGTAGTCCCAGGAGTGGCCACTGCTGGCGGTGGCAGTGCAGGGGCTACATTTAGTCTCACAGAACAAAGTAGTGGAAGTCCAGAGTGCAGGTAAGCTTAAAGGTCTCTCAGTAGGGTCAGGAGAGAAGGTCCTGGATGGGAAGGGGGGTTGAAAGTTGGGTGAGGGGGTGGGGGCCGGCTTGTTAAAAACTTGTGGGAATATACTGAGGGGAGGAAGGGAAGGCATTAGGGGGAAGACCCTGATCAGGAAATAGAGGGTTGCCCACTTCCCACAAAAGTCCCAGGTAGGTTAACTGGCAGGCCTTCCCCCTGCCCTGGCCTCCTCGCCCTGTCATCCAAATTATAGCTGGGAGAGAAGCAGCCCTTAAGTGGCAATTAATTGGTTGCTTAAGGGTTTTGTTTGGGATGAGGATGGGCAGGTCAACCTAGGCCTCAACCATCCCACTAAAATGAAATGAAAATTGCTTATTGTCACAAGTAGGCTTCAAATAAAGTTACAGTGAAAAGCCCCTAGTCGCCACATTCCGGCACCTGTTCGGGGAGGCTGGTACAGGAATTGAACCCGCACTGCTGGCCTGCCTTGGCCTACTTTAATAGCCAGATCTTCAGCCCACTGTGCTAAACCAGCCTCTGGTGAAATTAATGCCTGGTAGCTTGGAATTTAGAAGGATGAGGGGGGATCTTATAGAAACATATAAAATTTTGAAGGGAATAGATAGGATACATGCGGGCAGGTTGTTTCCACTAGCAGGTGAAAGCAGAACTAGGGGGCATAGCCTCAAAATAAGGGGAAGTAGATTTTGGACTGTGTTTAGGAGGAACTTCTTCACCCAAATGGTTGTGAATCTATGGAATTCCTTGCCCAGTGAAGCAGCTGAGGATCTTTCATTAAATGTTTTTAAGATAGAGATAGATAGTTTTTTGAAGAATAAAGGGATTAAGGGTTATGGTGTTTAGGCCGGAAAGTGGAGCTGAGTCTACAAAAGATCAGCCATGATCTCATTGAATGGCAGAGCAGGCTCGAGGGGCCAGATGGCCTACTCCTGCTCCTCGTTCTTATGTAACCTGCACATCTTTGGACACTAAGGGGCAATTTTTTACCATGGCCAAACCACCTAACCTGCACCTGTTTGAACTGTGGGAGGAAACCAGAGCACCAGGTGGAAACTGTGGGAGGAAACCCAGGCAGACACGGCAGTAGTGTTAAGTAGCAAAGTGGGTAGCACTGAAAAATGAAAATGAAAATGGCTTATTGTCACGAGTAGGCTTCAAATGAAGTTACTGTGAAAAGCCCCTAGTCGCCACATTCCGGCGCCTGTTCGGGGAGGCTGTTACTTCACAGCGCCAGGAACCCGGGTTCAATTCTCAGCTTGGGTCACTGTGTGTGCGGAGTCTGCACGTTCTCCCTGTGTCAAAGTGAGTTTCCTCCGAGTGCTCCAGTTTCCTCCCACAAGTCCCGAAGGACTTGCTTGTTAGGTGAATTGGATTGGACGTTGTGAATTCTGCCTCAGTGTACCCGAACAGGCGCCGGAATGTGACGACTCGGGGATTTACACAGTAACTTCATTGCAGTGTTAATGTAAGCCTACTTGTGACACCAATAAAGATTATTATTATTAACTATTGTCCCACCGTGTCACATGTGATGTCCGTTCATAAAGTGGATAATGGGTGATAGTAATGGGACAAAATAAATGAAGGTGAGGGGGTGAGAGTGAGGGGTGACGGTGAGGTGTTGAGGGTGAGGGGGTCAGGGGATGAGGTTGAGGGGGAAGGCAGTGAGGGTGAAGTGGGTTTGGGGTTGAGATTGATGATGGTGAGAGGGTGAGGGGACAACAGTGAAGGGCATGAGAGGTGAAAATCAGGGTGAGGGTGGTGAGAGGGTGAGGACGAGAAGGGAGGGAGTGAGGATGAGGAGTAGGGGGTTGATAGCACGGGATTTAAGGGGTGAGGGCCTAAGTGGGTAGGGTGTTCATGAATTAAGGTGGTCAGAAGGTTCACCTCTATGTAGGTGAGTTGTTAATTGCCTCCGAAGCAAAGGCTGGGGTTTTGGGGGAATGGATATGGGCCTTTCAACCTGCCTGCTCTATAGCCAGTCTGCCTCCAGGCCACCTAGGGCCTAGACCCTCAGAGGTTTCTGCTTGCTGACAGTCTTTAGACAGGGTTGGCATCATTATGGTGGGATTGGTCCTGCCTCCAGCATAAAAATCTGGTCCCATATCTCAGTTTCGTCTTTCTTATGGCAGCTTAAAAAGGGACATCAAATATTGACATCCAAGCTCGTCTGCTTAAAGGTCTCTGGTAATGTGGACTAAAAAATTCTGTCCATGATTGATTTAAATGATTTAAATTCATTCTGCAGCCCTTTGGATCCTGAAGAACATCCACTGGAAAGTATTGTTGGCTGGAAAGTAATTCTCCATTAGAAAAAAACAGAATTTAGATATGTTCATTCAATTTTCTGAACACTACTGGTCTCATCTGTGCTGGTGCATTTGGAAAATGTAACTGAAGTATGTACCTATCTTTCTCATGTTTAAAATGTGTCAACGCTCTGCCACCTACTTTAATGGGTCTCTTCAGTTATTTCAGATGCTGCCTTCAACAACACTCAAGACGCCACAAAGTTCTTTGTGAAGAGTCGGATACCACTCAAGCGTTCCAATGAGTAGATGAAAAGATTTTGAGAGATTTGGATACCCTTTCAACTGGCTAAGTAGAGTGTTGCCAATGAATGTGAAACTTGTAAGTTTACTGCTAATGGTTGGGAATGGTTAACAGAGCAGCAGAGGGATTAAAAGCTATGGGGGTTGGATTCTCCATTTCTGAGACTAAGTGCCGGTGCCATAGGAGCATGTGTGGTCTTTTACGACCAAAGAATCTGCGTGAAACCCTCACCGATTCTGGGACTGGTGAAGGACTAGTACCGGCGCCGAGGGAAACTCTTGGCTCCCGCGCCGTAAAGGGCTGGAGGATGGCCGGGTCCCTGGCTGCACATGCTCATGGCTGACCACCTGCAGCAGGCGTGCCGTACAAGATGGCGCTGGCCGGGCGTGGACACGACCCGCCACCCACGACCTCACAGCCCACCCCCTGGCTACCCCTTTTTCAGTATTTCTTTGGCCTCCCGTTCCCCCTCCACAGCCATGGCATCCAGTCCACATTTGAACATACTTGTAGTAATTTACACTCGGGAGACTTCCGCCTGAGAGTAGTGGAGCATCGCGGGAGTGTGGAGCCTACTGTGTCCAACCAGCTAATCACATTTAAATGCATATAATTGCCCATTTTGTATGCTGCCACCTTTGTGCGAAGCAAACCTCATTATTGCCAGCAAAAAGAGACAAAATCATGGTGCCCAAATCAGCGTCGGCACAGACCTCAATTTTGGCCGGACGCCCGATTCTCCGCTCAATCGCCATGCTCATTTGCGGCGTCGTGAGGTGGAGAATTTTGTATAATAATCTTTTTGTGTCACAAGTAGGCTTACATTAACTATGCAATGAAGTTACTGTGAAAAGTCCCTCGCCGCCACATTCGTGCCTGTTCGGTTGCACAGAGAGAGAATTTGGAATGTCCAAATTGCCTAACAGCACCACTTTCGGAACTTGTGGGTTTTCTCCGGGTGCTCTGGTTTCCTCCCACAGTCCAAAGACATGCAGGTTAGGTGGATTGTCCATGATAAATTGCCCTTAGTAACCAAAAAGGTTAGGAGGGGTTATTGGGATAGGTTAGAAGCGAGGGCTTAAGTGAGTCGGTGCAGACTCGATGGGTCAAATGGCCTCCTTCTGCACTCTATGTTCTATAGTCTATAGAAACCGGAGCACCTGGAGGAAACCCACACAGAGACAGGGAGAACTTGCAGACTCTGCACAGATAGTGACCCAAGCTGGGAATCGAACCCGTTACCCTGCCGCTGTGAAGCAACAGTGCTAACCATTGTGCTACCGTGTCACCCTTAGTCTCCCAACCGGAGAATTCCGGCCCATATGTTACTACCATATAGTTTTTATTTTTCGTAACATTTTCCATGTGGTATTGAATAAATCGTTGGTGATCACTATATGAGTTATATATACTATTACATATAATAAGAGTTATTATGTTATTATTTGGGATCAGAGGTGAGCTGGCAAGATGGATACAGAACTGGCTAGGTCAAAGAAGGCAGAGAGTAGCAATGGAAGGGTGCTTTTCTGATTGGATGGCTGTGACCAGTGATGTTCCGCAGGGATCAGTTCGTAGTATATAAATGATTTGGAGGAAAGTGTAACTGGTCCGATTAGTAAATCTGCGGACGACACAAAGGTTGGTGGAATTGCGGATAGCGATGAGGGCTGTCAGAGGATACAGCAGGATTTAGATCATTTGGAGACTTGGGCAGAGAGATGGCAGATGGAGTTTAATTCAGACAAATGTGAGGTATTGCATTTTGGAAGGTCTAATACAGGTAGGGAATATACAGTGAATGGTAGAACCCTCAAAGGTATTGACATTCAAGAGATCTAGGTGTACAGGTCCACAGGTCACTGAAAGTGGCAACACAGGTGGAGAAGGTAGTCAAGAAGGCATACGGCATGCCACCATTGGTTGGGGTATTGAGAATAAAAATTGGCAAGTCATGTTGCAGCTGTATAGAACCTTAGTTAGGCCACACCTGGAGTATAGTGTTCAATTCCGGTCGCCACACTACCGGAAGGATGCGGAGGCTTTAGAGAGGGTGCAGAAGAGGTTTGCCAGGATGTTGCTTGGTATGGAGGGCATAAGGTGTGAGGAGAGGTTGAATAAACTCGGTTTGTTCTCACTAGAACGACGGAGGTTGAGGGGCGAACTGATGGAGGTCTACAAAATTATGAGGGGCACAGACTGAGTGGATGGTCACAGACTTTTTCCCAGGATGGAGGGGTCAATTACTAGGGGGCATAGGTTTAAGGTGCGAGGGGCAAGGTTTTTTACACAGAGGGTAGTGGGTGCCTGGAACTCGCTGCCGGAGGAGGTGGTGGAAGCAGGGACGAAAGTGCCGTTTAAGGAGCATCTTGACAAATACATGAATAGGATGGGAATAGAGGGATACGGACCCCGAAAGACAGAAGATGTCAGTTTAGACGGGCAGCATGGTTGGCGGAGGCTTAGAGGACCGAAGGGCCTGTTCCTGTGCTGTGCTTTTCTTTGTTCTTTGTTCTTTGAGTCTAAAATGGATTGCTCTCAAATACAGATGAAAGCAGTTCTGCAGTGTTTTGTTTAATACTTGCTTATATAATCTTTTCCAATCCTGAATGTTAATGCCAGCATTTTCTTTTGTTTTCTGAGACACAACAGTTTCAGAAGACTCCATGAAATGGCAGTGTGGTGGTATGATTTGCATAGCTGTCTGCCATTGGTGCAGAACACCGGCTTACCATTGGCCCTGGTCGGTTATGTGCCTCTCGACCGATTGGTTGAGACCAGTCATGTGACGGCTCTCCGATTGGTCGAGATGCTGAGTTAACCACGCCTCCATACCGAGGTATAAATAGTCGGAACGCCCGGCGGTCGTTCATTTTATTGTAGTCAACCACAGGGCTAAGTTCTAGCTTATTAAAGCCTAACTTTTGTATAGCAACTCGTCTCTCGTGCAATTGATGGCTCATCAGGCAGTATGGACTTGCTCACTTGGGATTAGCCCCCAGAGGTAAGTCTCCCTGTACAGGTCACTATTATTCATCATAGGGGGGAAAATGTTGATTTAAAATTATTTCTTCCCCATTTCTATGTACAATCACTCCTGGAACAAGGTATCCCTTCCTCACAGTGTTACAAAATGAAAATAAAATACTGGGGTTTTGGTCCAGTATCCTAACCACTGTAGGGGTCTGGCCTGAGATTGTAGTAATACCTTATATATATATTCGTTCTCAGATGCCTAGCCTTGATAACTTAGACCACAATATGATTACCCAGTCACTATAAATGAAGTGACTGGGTAAACATAGGACAACGTGGTAGCGCCAGGGCCCCAGGTTTGATTCCCCACTGGGTCACTGTCTGTGCGGAGTCTGCACGTTCTCCCCGTGTCTGTGTGGGTTTGCACCAGGTGCTCCAGCTTCCTCCCATAGTCCAAAGACGTGCAGGTTAGGCGGTTTGGCCATGATAAATTGCCCTTCGTGACCAAAAAGGTTAGCAGGGGTTATTGGGTCACAGGGATAGGGTGGAAAGAGGGCTTAAGTGGGTCGGTGCAGACTTGATGGGACGAATGGCCTTCTTCTGCACTGTATGTTCTATGTATGTCTATGTATGAAACACACTTAGCATTAAATTCAAGGAATCTTAACTGTTTAGCATATGGATATGTGAGACTGAGTTCACGCCAAGGCATATTCCTTCTGGGATCATTTCTTCCATTGATTTGTCAAATTTGGATGAACATTAGTTTGCATGTAAAGTTAATGTGAGTAAGATAGTAGAAATATCATAAGTGATCTTTGCAGTGCTGCACTATTGCATCCTCATGTGCCTACCAGCCATACCTTTTAATATATAATTCAGATGATAATTTGTCCTCAATGATGTAATATGCTTTGACATCATGATATCACTAGAGGGGAAATATTTAATGTGATCCAGGCATAGTTTCAGTTTTGCTTTGACCAGAGCATACAGTCAGCTCTGATGTCTTCAAGCTTTATATTGTGATGGACGGAGGACTTTCAGATATGTTGTTAGAGGTATTTGATGCAGTAAAGGTTAAAAGCTTGAGTTAGTATTTGACTGCAGCAATCGTGTGACAAAAAAATCCTAGTTTGAAAGACAATACATGTTTTGGGAGCCAGGGTGCAATTAAGGCACCATAAAAACTATGGGCTAATAAAGTTTTATTTGGATTAAGGGGGATTCCACATGGAGTTAATTAGATTTCAGCTGGTTAAAATGACGTTGTGACTGGGTGGAGCTGAGTTATCAGGCATTTTGCAGAAACAGCAAGTCAGTGGAGTTCGAGATGAAGCTGTGGCCAGAAGTCAAGCAGTTTTCCCCCACTGGAGTTCAGTTAAAAGAGATTAACAGTCTTTCCAAGTAGTTTAGAATTGTCTAAGAACACAAGGAGTTAAAACAAGTTGAAAAGCATTTTCTGAAGACATCCAACATGGTGACCAGCAGTGGTAAGACAGTTGGCAGAAATATTAAGTACAGATATAGTACAGGTATCTAAGTACAGCCTTAGATCTTGCTGCATGGCATGAGATAACTCTCAATGTTTTGGTCAGACTGCAACAAAGTTGCAGATTCAGAGAGTGCTGAAAAAGCAGTGTCATGACTGCAAAGAAAAGCTTTGGTGAGAAAGCACTGACGTTGTGCTCAGCTAAAACGTTGGTAAGCAGACAGAATCCTCGTGGCAAGACTGCAGTGCATAGGTTTCATGAAAAGGACAATGAGCTGAGAGGGCCAGCACCGGGTTAACTCAGTCAGCAAACGACGAGCAACCAGAATGTGGGTGGGTCGGGTTGATCGTGAGCGAGGGAGAATCAAGCAAAAGGAAAACCCAAAAAGAAGGCATACAAATTTGGTCAGAGGAGTCTCCGATGATAACGGATGGTTTCAGGAGTTGCTGAACAACAAATTAAATAATGAGCAAAGCTGCCTTGGTGCACTCCCACCATAACTCATCTTCTTGGGCAGAGCCCCAGAAAAGTATGCAAAAGCGGCTATAGCGACATTCCTTCCAGGTACTACAGACAAACGAAGGTCAAAGAGGTATTGTCAAAAGGTCCACAAAATTCCCAGTTTGAATTGGGATGAAACTGACCTACGTTCCAAATTCAAAATGCTTAAATAGCGTGCAGAGCTCTGGTTTCTTGAATCGGGTGTGTTTTTTTTTCAAAAAAACTTAAGAGTACCCAATTCATTTTTTTCCAATTAATGGGCAATTTAGCATGGAAGGGGGGGGGGGGGGGCGTATCTTTAAAAAGGAAGGGGGATGTGGTAATATACCTTGAAAAGATATCAGCATGACAGCACTAGAAATGTCTTATGTGATAGAGTCGTAAACTTCATTTTTGCTTTGAGCAGTGCACTCACACAGCTCTGATGTCTTCAATCTTTCCACCTACTTTCTCATATGCCTAGTTTTAATAAATGAACCCACAACATGTTGACCCAATCCTTTATAAGGGATTGGTACCTTGTGTTTTATCTAGTAAATAAGCCCAAAGTCATTTAAAAACACAGTGCTCGACACAAGAGTTTTATATATTATGATCGGTCCCCAGGTGAGGTGCGCCAAATTTGTTTACTCGGGCGAGATCCCTAAATTTGTTACCTTCTGGATATGATAACTCCAAATTGTTCTGGCCCAGGTTAGGAAGGATGAAGTGGTTCCCTTTCTTTATTCAACAAGAAATTTAAAAAGGATCTCTCCCTTTGCGGATCCCTTTTCCCAATATTTATGTTTAAAAATGAGCCATTTTAACTAGTAGGCCTTCTTGAGTGAAAGACAGAGTGAGTTTAATTAACGAAGGCAAGAACATAATAAAACACATGCACATACATGCATACAGATTGGAGGTGAGAACTGAGTAAATGTAAGTAAAAGAAAAAGATATACAAAGCAGTCCTTGACTCATGTGGAGTAGATGATTGAGCATTGTGACCGTTGCAATTCGTGAATTGGGGAGCACTGACTTCAGCAGGCAAATAGTCAGTTTTGTGACTCCAGTGTTCTGCAGTTTGGAGGAGCTTCCCTGTTTTCTTTTTATCTGATGTGGCTTACTTTAACAATTCTCTCAGAGTTTCACCCATCTGCAATTCAGTCAATGACTGACTTCACATCCTCCACCATATTCTGCATGGATGTCCTTTCAAAAGAAACTCACAGGTCCTATTTAAAGTTCATTGTTTCCAGACATAATTCAGTACATTTCCTTATTACGATGACACGCATTCAGAGATCTTCTCTGCCATCGTACATGGTGAATAAAAGGTGATGCTTTTGTACGACAGTGCACGAGAGAGAAGAAATTATTTCAAAGAAGTTTACAAAAGAACACCGCAGGAGATACACAATTTTTGATTGCTTTATAAATAACAAAGAACATTTCCTACCACAGATAAATAAATAAACTGCAGTTCTATCAATAAATAGGAAATGATGTTTTTTTCCAAGTTCTCAGGAAAACAAAAGATTCCACTTAACGAGCGGTGTGTTTCATGGGGGCATAGATGGCCCGCAATTACCTGGTGGCAGGCTATTCTGGTCCTGCTGCTGTCAGTAAGGTTTCCCATTGTCTGCACAGAAAGATTCTGCCGGTGAAAAACATAGTTGAAAGGTTCTGTCATGTATCTGGGAATACATTCCTGTGGTTCTGCATCAAATCAGGTGTAGTGACATCAGCAGAGTGTTTGTGCGGCTTTGAGCAGATCGCCATCTTAATTGTATTGAGCAACATCCTTAAAAATCTCTCATCATCTTTTACAAGAATGCAGAGTGTGGGCCAGCGCCGGCCCTAAGGTTGCTGGCGCCCCGGGCAAGCTGAACTTCGGCGCCCTTGGGGGGGGCGGGGCTGAGGGGTGGGGGCGGGGCCGAGGGGTGGGGGGCGGGGCCGAGGGGTGGGGGGGGCCGAGGGGTGGGGGGGGCGGGGCCGAGGGGTGGGGGGGCGGGGCCGAGGGGTGGGGGGGGCGAGGGGTGGGGGGGGCGGGGCCGAGGGGTGGGGGGTGCGGGGGGGCGGAGCGGGGCCGAGGGGGGGGCGGGGCCGAGGGGGGGTGCGAGCCGAGGGGGGGCGGGGCCGAGCCGAGGGGGGGGGCGGACCCGAGGGGGGGGCGCGGACCCGAGGGGGGGGGGCGGGGGGGGGCGGACCCGAGGGGGGGGCGGGCGGGGAGGACCGAGCGGGGGGGGGCGGACCGGGGGGGGGGGGGGGCGGACTGGGGGGGCGCCTTGGGGGAGGGCGGCTACCGCGCATGCGCTGGTTGGTACCGGCCCAACTGCGCATGCGCGGGACCCGAGTCTCTGGCGCCCCCCAGCACATGGCGCCACGGGCGACTGCCCGAGTTGCCGGTGCCTTGAGCCGGCCCTGGTGTGGACACTTCCATACCTTTTCCCTTTGCGGTAACAAAGAAATATAACAGGAGAAAAAACTGGGGATGAGGATTGAAATAGAAAATTTTTTGTTGACTAATGTGGAATGGCATTCACAGAATCGCAGAATGGTACAATGCAGAAGAGGCCCTTTGGCCCATCGAGTCTGCACCAACCATGAAAGACACCTGACCTGCCTATCTAATCCCATTTTCCAGCACTTGTCTCATAGCCTTGATCGTAATGATGTGCCAAGTGCTCATCCAGGTACTTTATTTAAAAAAATTCAAAAGAAGGGGCAATTTAACGTGGCCAATCCACCTACCCTGTGTTGTGGGGGTGAGACCCATGCAGACACGGTGAAAGTGTGCAAACTTCACACGGGTGTGATTTTCTTTGTGTTGCTCATTTCAGGATGGTTTGCATAGTGTTTACAAAGACTACAGAATATATTTTAACTTAAACAAAGCTATGATTTTATTTGCACTACTAAACTGGGATTTGACACTTAGTCCTTCAGAATACACAACTGATCAATAATATCTAACTACACTCATCTACTGCTAATCTCACTACTGGTGCAAACTATAATCTAACCTTACTCACACTATCTGCTCTTGTGACCTTCACTAGTTATCTTCTGCATACACTCCTCCCCTAAGGTCTCGCACCACTGTCTTATATAGTTGTATCTGTAGCTCCCCCTAGTGGCTACTCTCAACGCTACATTAACGTTTGTAATGCTGATAGTTATGATAATACCACAATGGGAAATGATCCGGGTCAGGATCGAAGCCTGCTCCTCAGGGTCGTGAGGCAGCAGTGCTAACCACTTCACCACCGTGCCACTCTCCAGATACTTTTTAAAGGATGTGAGGTAACCCACCTCTACCACCCTCCCAGGCAGTGCATTTCAGACCGTCACCACTCCCTGGGCAAAAATATTTTTCCTCAAATCCCCCCGAAACCTCCTCACCTTGAACTTGTGTCTCCTCATAACTGACCCTTCAACTAAGGGGAACAGTTGTTCCCTATCCACCCTGCTCATGCCCCTCATAATCATGAACAGGTTGCCCCTCAGCCTTCTCTGCTCCAGCAAAAACAATACAAGCCTATCCAACCTCTCTTCTTAACTTAACTGTTCCATCCCAGGCAACGCCTTGGTGAATCACTTCTTTACCCCCTCCAGTGCAATCACATCCTTCCTATAATGTAGCAACCAGAACTGCACACAGCACTCCAGCTGCGGCCTCACCAAAGTTCTATACAACTCCAACATGACCTTCCTGCTTTTGTAATCTATGCCTCACTTGCTAAAAACAAGTGTCCCATATGCCTCTTTCATCACCCTATTAACCTGCCCTTCAGAGATCTATGGGCAAATCCTCCAAAGTCCCTTTGTACCTCGGAACTTCCCAGTTTCAGGCCATTCATTGAATACTTCCTTGGCCAATTACTCCTTCCTAATTGTATCACCTCACACTTTTCAGGGTTAAATTCCATCAGTCAAGTTTCTGCCCATTTGACAATCCCATATATTTCTTCCTGTATTCCAAGACACTCAAACTCACTATCAACCACCCAACCAATCTTTGTGTCATCCAAAAATGTACTGATCCAACCCTCCACATAGTCATCTATGTTGTTTATATAAATTACAAATAATAGGGGATCCAGCATAGATCCGTGTGGTACGCCACTGGACACAGGTCTCCAGTCACAAAAGTATCTCTCTGTTATCATCCTCTGTCTCCTACAGCTAAGCCAATTTTGAATCCATCTTAGGGGAAACTGAAACGTTTAAAGGTGGATAAATCACCTGCACCGGATGGACTACATCCCAGGGTTCTAAAAGAGATAGCGCAGGAGATTGTGGAGGCATTGATGGTGATCTTTCAGGAATCACTGGAGGCAGGGAGGGTTACAGAGGATTGGGAAGTGGCTAATGTAACATGCCTGTTTAAGAAGGGAGAGAGGCAGAAGACGGGAAAATATAGGCTGATTAGCCTGACTTTGTTCAGTCGTAAGATTTTAGAGTCCATTATTAAAGGTGAGATTGCCGAGTACATGGAAGTACATGATAATAAAGGACTGAGTCAGCACGGCTTTGTCAAAGGGAGGACATGTCTGACAAATCTGTTAGAATTGTTTGAGGAGGTAACAAGGAAGGTTGACAAAGGAGAACCAGTGGACGCAATTTATTTAGGTTTCCAGAAGGCCTTTGACAAGGTTCTGCATAGGAGACTGTTAAATAAGTTGAGAGCCCATGGTGTTAAGGGTAATATCCTGGCATAGATAATTCGCTGACTGGCAGTAGGCAGAGAGTGGGGATAAATGGGTCTTTTTCAAAATGGCAGGTGGTAACTAGTGGTGTGCCTCAAGGGTCGGTGTTGGAACCACAACTTTTCACAACATATATTAACGATCTGGAAGAAGAAACTGAAGGCACTGTTGCTCAGGTTGCAGATGATGCAAAGATATGAAGAGGGACAGGTAGGATTGAGGAAGCGGGGGGTGGGGGTGGGGGTGGGGGGGAGCTGCAGAAGAATTTGGAGAGGCTAGGACAGTGGGCAAAGAAGTGGCAGATGGAATACAATGTGGAGGAATGGAGGCATAGACTATTTTCTAAATGGGGAAATGCTCAGGTAATGAGAAGCACAAAGGGACTTTAGGTTCTCTTAAGGTTAACATGCAGGTTTGATCGGCAGTTAGGTAGCCAAATGCAATATTAGCATTCATGTTGAGAGAGATAGAATACAAAAGCAGGGATGTACTTCTGACACTGCATAAGGCTCTGGTCTGATTCTATTTGGAGTATTGTGAGCAGTTTTGGGCCCCATATCTAAGGAAGGATGTGCTGCCCTTCGAAAGGTCCAGAGGAGGTTCACAAGAATGATTCCTGAAATGAAGGGCTTGTCATTTATGGAACGGTTGATGACTCTAGGTCTGCACTCGTTGTAGTTTAGAAGGATTAGTGGGGGGGACCTTATTGAAACTTACAAGATACTGCGAGGCCTGGATAGAGTGGACGTGGAGAAGATATTTCCACTTGTAGGAATAACTATAACCAGAGGACACCATCCCAGACTAAAGGGACGATCCTTTAAAACAGAGATGAGGAGGGATTTCTTCAGCAAGAGGGTGGTGAATCTGTGAAACTCTTTTCCGCAGAAGGCTGTGGAGGCCAAATCACTGAGCGTTTTTAAGACAGAGGTAGATAGGTTTTTGATCAATAAGGGGATCGGGGTCATAAGGAAAAGGCAGCAGAATGGGGGATGAGAAAAATATCAGCAATGATTGAATGGCGGAGCAGACTCAATGAGCCAAGTGGCCTAATTCTCCTTCTATGTCTTGTGGTCTTAGGGTCTTATCAAGTTACCCTGTATCCTATGTGCATTTGCTTTCTTTATAAGATTCACATATGGGACCTTGTCAAAGACTTTGTTGAAATCCATGTAAAAGACATCAATTGCATGACCCCCATCAACAAACCTGTCACATGCTCGGAAACTTCCATCAAATTTGTTAGGGATGACCTCCCTCTGACAAAGCCATGCCTCTCCAGGTGGAGATCGATTCTCTCCTTCAGAACTTTCTCGAATAGTTTCCCTACCACTGATGGGAGACTCACTGGTCTGTAGTTCCCTGGCTTATCTCTACAAATTTTCTGAAATAGCGGGACCACATTAGCATGTTCTCCAGTCCTCTGGCACATCCCCCGTGGCCAGTGGAGACTTAAAATTTGGGGCAGAGCCCTTGCAATCTCCTTCCTCACTTCCCACAGCAACCTGGGACACAATTTGTCCACACCTGGAGAATTTGTCCACTTTTAAGCCGGCCAACACCTCCAACACCTTGTCACCCCCGATGACAATTTGCTCAAGAACCTTACAGTCTCCTTCCCTGAGTTCCATATCTATCTCCACATTCTCTTGGGTGAAGACAGACGTGACGTATTCATTCAACATCCTACGAATTAGCAGCACGGTAGCATGGTGGTTAGCATAAATGCTTCACAGCTCCAGGGTCCCAGGTTCGGTTCCCGGCTGGGTCACTGTCTGTGCGGAGTCTGCACGTCCTCCCCCTGTGTGCGTGGGTTTCCTCCGGGTGCTCCGGTTTCCTCCCACAGTCCAAAGATGTGCGGGTTAGGTGGATTGGCCATGCTAAATTGCCCGTAGTGTCCTAAAAGTAAGGTTAAGGGGGGGTTGTTGGGTTACGGGTATAGGGTGGATACGTGGGTTTGAGTAGGGTGATCATTGCTCGGCACAACATCGAGGGCCGAAGGGCCTGTTCTGTGCTGTACTGTTCTATGTTCTATGTTCTATGAATGTCCTCTGGCTCCACCCACAGATTTCCCGGGAGCAATAAAAGATTCTTGGGACTAGACTCGCACACACACAGATATCGGTTGAAGCTCTGTTGCATGCCGATGGGAAGGTTTAAGAAAAGTTTTCAACAGCAACTGTGAATATGAAGAACGACAGTCGGGAAAGACTTGCTTGCATTGACGTGAGGGCTGCAGGTACAACACACATGGCGAAGCTACAAGGGTAGTGGGGAACAGGGATTTCAAAGTCTGCCAACTCTGTGAAGGCCATTACTCAGGAAAAATTTGAAATCTGGCAAAAAGGGGAATGAATTCCTAATTGCTTATTCAAGAGATTGTTTGTGCATACATACCGACACAATTGGAAGGGAGTAAGTTTAGAGGCCAGGAGACGGGATCCAAAAATCGCAGGAAAAATAGACATTTGATGAGGATTATGAAACATGGCATGGTGGCACAGTGGTAAGCACTGCTGCCTCACAGCTCCAGGGAGCAAGTTCAATTCCAGCCTCGGATGACTGTGTGGAGTTTGCACTTTCTTTCCATGTCTGCATGGGTTTCCTCAGAGTGCTCCAGTTTCCTCCCACAGTCCAATGATGTGCAGGTTAGGTGGATTGGCCAAGCTACATTGCCCCTTCGTGTCCAAAAGTTTAGGTGGGGTTCCTTGGTTATGGGGATAGAGTGGAAACGTGGGCTTAAGCAGAGTGCTCTTTCCAAGGGTCGTTGCAAACTCTCTGGGCCGAATGGCCTTCTTCTGCACTGTAAATTTCATGATATGAAGAAAGATTCCAATTTTTTATCATCAAGGTTGTTTTGTGGGTTACCCAGTTCGGCAATTCAGATGAAACTACTTACTGTAAGTAATTTAAATCTGAAAGCTGCTGTGGAAGTTAGCACATCTATGGAACTTGCAACGAGGGAAGCAGGAGTGAAGACCAACAAAATGGATGCCTCAAGGAACATGGCTGCAATTGTGCAACCATGTCACTGTACATGGGTTGGACACTCAGTGGGGGAATGCTGGATTAACTAAATACATGCAAGAACAGTGGCAAGAAGGGCCACATTGCCAAGGTGTGTTGGGCTCCAAAAACTTCTACACCAAGCAACTGCAAGAAGAATAACACAAGTCAACAATCTAGTCATACCGACAAATTAATGGATGAAGCTCAAGGTCACTCAAAAGACAACAAAACTAAGTTATTGCAAGTGCTAAAGCTAGGTGTCTTATCAATGCAGGGAGATCAACAAAGTTTTTGGGCATATCCAAAACCTGAAGGTCAACCGTGTCTGTGTGGGTCTCACTCCCACAACCAAAAGATGTGCAGGGTCGGTGGATTGGCCACGCTAAATTGTCCCTTAATTGGAATTTTTTTTAATTTAAAAAAGAAACATAAAACGTGAAGGTCATGAGATTAAAATGGAAGTGGATATGGGCATAGCAGTATCGCTAATGCCTGAGACAATTTATCATCATAAGCGAAGCATCTGCCTTTAAAACATCAAATGTGATCCTGAGGACTACACTGAAGTGGTCATACCACTAAAAAGATGCATTATGGTGAAAGTAGAAGCAAATGGGCAAAGGCAAAATTGCCTTTTCACGTTGTCCATGGACATTGTCCTGCTGTATTTGGCAGAGCATGGTTGGCTAAGATTAGACTTAACTGAGAAACAGTCAATCAATTAGTGGATTCAAAGGATAACTTGCAACAACTTCTGAAGAAGTTTGTGAAGGTGCTCGAAGATCCACTCGACTTTATGACTGGGGTTGAGCTAACCCTAAAAATCAAGCCAGACAGCATACCCAAATGTCTCAAAGCTAGAACGTTACCATACGCCATCAAGCCTAAAGTTGAAGAAGAACCTGAAAGATTAGTAAGGGCAGGAGCCATTGAACCTGTTGCTACAAGTGATTGAGTGACACCAATCGTTCCTGGATTAAAACGAGTGCGAATTTGTGGAGATTTTAAAAACCACTATTAACCCAGTTTTGTCCGTAGATTATTATCCACTGATGCTGATTAAGGGTGGATGGTAGCACAGTGGTTAGCACTGTTGCTTCACAGCACCAGGGTCTCAGGTTCGAATCCTGACTTGGGTCATTGTCTGTGCAGAGTTGCACATTCTTCCTGTATCTGCATGGGTTTCCTCCGGGTGCTCCAGTTTCCTCCCACACGTCCCGAAAAACGTGCTTAGATGAATTGGACAAACCAAATTCTCCCTCAGTGTACCCAACAGGTGCCAGAGTGTGGCGACTAGAGAATTTTCACAGTAACTTCATTGCAGTGTTAATGTAAGCCTTCTTGTGACAATAATAAAGAATATTATTATGAAGACGTGTTTGCTGGACTTTCTGGAGGACAGAAATTCAGGAAAATTCATCTTTCACAGGCATATCTGCAGATGAGTGTGGCTGCCAAATCGCAGCCACTACTCACCATTGTGACACATAAAGGTATGTTTCAATAGAGAAGACTTCCTTTTGGAATAACACCAGCTCTTTTTCAAAGATACATGGATCAAATTCTAAGTGGATTGAATGGAGTGTAATGTTACTTAGATGACATACTCATCACTGGCTCAAGTGAACAGGAACACTTGGAGAATTTGGAAGCTACCCTGAAGCAGTTACAGAGCTGCAACCTGAGTGTTAAGAAGGAAAATTGTAACTTTTTCAAGTTATCCATAAATTACCTTGGTCATATCAAAATCAAACAGACATAGTTTGCACTAAGAACCAAAGAAAATATCAGCAATCTTAGAAGCACCATACCCTCAAAATGTGACACAATTAACATCATTTTTAGGATTGATGAATTATGATGGTTAATTTGTGCCATCATGATCAAAGTCTTTATACACCTGTCCATGTGTTAAACAGGCACAGCACTGATCAGAAGAATGAGAAAATTTATACAATGTAAGTGAAAGAAGCTTTACTGAAGCTGTTGATTCATTATAATCCAAAAATAAAATTGTAATTAGCTTACGATGCTTCACTCTCTGGGGTTGTTGCCTTACTAGCACAGAAATGAATTACGCTCGGCTAGAAACAGAAACTTTGAGCATCATTTTCCTTGTAAGAAGGTTCCACCTTTACCTTTATGAAAAATGAAATGAAAATCACTTATTGTCACGAGTAGGCTTCAATGAAGTTACTGTGAAAAGCCCCTAGTCACCACATTCCGGCCCCTGTCCGGGGAGGCTGGTACGGGAATCGAACCGTGCTGCTGGCCTGCTTGGTCTGCTTTAAAAGCCAGCGATTTAACCTAGTGAGCTAAACCAGCCTTTTGACGGATTATCCATCGTTGACGACAAACTTTGGGCCATATAAAGGCCTTCTTTGGCAGCTAGTAGGTTGCAGAGGTGGTCATTGATATTGTCAGCGCACACTTACGATAACTAATATCGCAAGTCAGAGCAGCATGCAAATGCTGATGCTTTATCACAATTGCCATTATAAATCAAGCATGGCCCTGAAGAACATTTAAATTAATATTTTATATTATATGCGCATGGACAGGGTACCTGCGACTTCATCTCAAGTTCAAAGATATAGAAGAACCGAGCTAGTGATGGGGAAGGTTACGGACTTTGTTTAAAAGAGGACATTGTTAGATGTTCTAAAGAAATATCCGGATCTAAAAAGTTGGGCAATGTCAATCTTGTGCAAAACTAAGCAACACTCGACAATACAGCCATTACATCCATGGGAACGGCCGAACAGCCATGGCAGAGAATACACATCAATTCTGCTGGTCCACTGGAGGGCCACATGATTTAGTGATTATGGATGGGCACTCAAATTGGACAGAAGTCTCAATAATTAAGTCAACTGAGCAGACTATTGAGAAAGTAGACAAAGTATTTGCAAGGTTTGGAACACACTGGAGCAGATTGTTAGTGATAATGGTACGCAGTTTACTGCAAAAGGGTTTGAGGACTACAAGAAAGGGAACAGTATACACCATATTAAGTCAGCGCCATATTATCCAGCAACGAATGGATTGGCTAAACGTTTTGTTCAATCATTGGAGCATTCTATCAAAGCATCGAAGGACATGGGAACATTATCAAGAAGAGTAAACACATTTCTAATATCTTACTGGAACACTGTACATGCTAACATGCAAAGTTCACCGGTGATGCTGTTGTTTAAGAGGAAACTACGAACACAGTTTAATTTGTTAACGCCGCCTGAGACTTCAGAGATTATCAAACGACAACAATAAATACAAACAGAAAATGCCAAGAGAAAATCACTGAAAAGCAAGTATTCAACCAGAGAGAGAGAGTTCTATCTAGGAGTTACACCACTAACAGCTATGATCCGAGAAAAGACAGGTCCAATATCATACACGGTACAGACGGATGATGAGAGGGTTTGGCGACGTAATGCCGATCAGTTACTTGCTGCACAAAGTGAGTTTTTAGAAACTTCTCAAGTCTCGAGAGCTACACTTTGGAACAGAGACCAGAGACAGTAACGAATTCAGATTCTGTTTCTGAGGACTTTTCAACGCCGAGAGTGATAGATACTGAAATAACGACTCAAGAAATACCTACAGAAAGGAATGAGCACTTCTAAGGTCGCAAATAGCTGAGTTTAAGAACTCCAAACTCTACCAAAAAAGATTAGATATCCACATATGTCCACATATTGCATATGTATATGTAGAAATAACAAATCAGGGTGTCTGTTGTATTAATGTTCATTGTTGGTATTACACTAATGAAGTAAAGGGAAGGGGTGTTATGTATCTGGGAGTACACTCTTGCCGGTTCTGCATCACGTAATGTGTAGTGACGTCAGCAGAGTGTTTGCGCGGGCTTTGAACAGATCACCATTTTGACTGTATGAACAACATCCTTAATAAATATCCCATTATGTTTTACAAGAATCCAGAGTGTAGGCATTTCCATGCCTTTTCTCGGAGGAAAAAATGAAATATAATAGGTTCACACAGGTAATATGCAATGTTTCCTTAAAATTGACGTGCTGTATGTCGTCCTTTTTGCATGTGAGCTCTATTTAAACTTCGTTGCATGAGCCACACTTGCATGTTATTTACCCCACGGCAAGGCCTGCTTTCCTGCTGCACAGTCATGTTTCAAATACCTCAGTGAGAACATTGATAAGATATTCCAGTTAACCTCTTCCTTGACATAGTCTTTTTTTTCAGGAAAATTACCATGTTAAAAGTTTGCTATTTTTCAACGTTTCATTGCAAAAATAAACAGTGCATAAGTTTATATAAAGTCGCCATCATATCTCAATGTTTGCTGTCAATGCCTCTTGCCAGAACAGCCAGTATTGTATCAGTTTTTCTTTGTCGCCTTTTTGGATGATTCTTTGAATTTCTTATGAACCCGAATCTCTAAAGCCCTCTGTTTTTCACCGTCCCGCAGAGTTCCCCTATTCAGAGTATAACTATCACTTTTATCTCTGTTTTACCCAAAATTTACCACCTCATATTTGCTGTGTTGAATCCAACTGCCACTTTTATGCCCATTTCAACACCTAATCAATATTCCCTAGAAGCTTCCTCTTGTCATCAAAGATTTTGAATACAGCTAAATAAATTAAGTTGTAAAAACCTGGGCTAGATTTTTCCATTCCGGTTCAGAAAGGAAAGGCTGGGGGGCGGGGGTCCTTCACATGATCGGTTGATCCCCCATCCCCCACTCTCATTTCCCTCTCTGAGCCCACCACATTGGCCTGGATGTGATCCAGTCTAATGTGGGCAACTCTCATTGCCAACTGAAAATCTCAGGTGGTGCAGGAATGGAGCCCTAATAGGCCCTATATTTATCATTAATTGTCCTGAATTGACTGCCTGTTGCACCTGATCTGACTCTGAGCCAACCTCATTGAAAGGTGAGGGCCGGGATGATGGCAGGCTATTGGCACATTGATCAACACTGCCTGCCTACTTCTGATCTTGGGCTCAGTGTCAGTAAAAGTCACCGAGAAGCTCTTGAAATTTTGTACAAAATAACTGGTTTACTGGAAGAAAATTGATTGGCCTTACCTAGTCAGTCCAATATGTAACTCTTAACTGCCCTTTGAAATGGCCTAACAAGCCACTCAGTTACTTTAAGAAGGTGGCCACAGTGGTTAGCACTATTGCTTCACTGAGCCAGGGACCCAGGTTCGAATCTACTGTCTGTGTGGTGTCTGAACGTTCTCTCCGTGTCCGTGTTTCCTCCAGTTGCTCTGATTTCCTCTCACTAAACCCTGAAAGACGTGCTTGTTAGGTAAATTGGACATTCAGAATTCTCCCTCAGAGTACGCGGACAGATGCCGGAGTGTGGCGACGAGGGGATTTTCACAGAAACCTCATTGCAGTGTTAATGTAAGCCTACTTGTGACAATAATAAAGATTATATTATGGTCAACCATCGCGAGGATAACTGGAAATGAAAAATAGAACCCAGCCCTGCGTACAATGCCTATTTTCGCAGAATGAATACCGAATGTTCAAGCAGTGCAACAAGCAACGTTGAAGAAAACGAGGAGTCACCTCAGTGAAGGAAGTGGAGTTCACTCACTCAGTGACTGAGACGAGTTGGGGGAGAAACATTAAACACATCTCAGCTGGGGTCAGAAAGGAGCAAGATAGGGGCAATAAGAAAACTACTCAGCTGGAGGAGGCTGGTAACAATTCACACAGAGGAGGACAAAATAATGCCCTCACTTAGGGGGAACGGAAAGAAACCTACATCAGTGGGGTAAGGAAATTGTCTCAATTGAGGAAGGGATAGTTCAGGTTCACCGTGTTTTTAAGCATCTGAGTTTTCCAGATTTTTAGAGGGAGAGTTTTGAATAATTTTCACAGAGCTGGCTTTTTTGAGTTTTGCGGAAGCTTCTTGGGCTAATTGATAGGAAGTTAGGAGAGGAAGGGAAAAGGGAGGAGGAAACAGATTAAGGATATGGGGGGTCTTGCCAGCAGCCTCCATCTTTTGGGAAATGAGTAGAAGAAGTGGATGGCCAGTAAAAGTGAGGTAAACTTTAGCAGAGCAAGGGGAAATGGACTGGGATCTTTTAAAAATTAATTTACAGGATGCGGGCTTTGTTGGTTGTGATGAATGGTTACTGTACCCTTAACACGATGTAGGTGATGCCCCTTTAAGACCGGGTTTGGAACCCTGGGGGACTTAGCCTCCGGCTCCGCCCACCAGGGAGCCGTATATAAGGCGGCACTCAGTGAGCACTCATCTCTGTAGCTGGCTAGTTCTCTGCTTATTAAAGCCTTCATTTACCATTCCACACTCCCGTGTTGTTATTGAGGGTACTACAATTTAATAAGCAGAAAACGTTAGGATGAACGCCAGTCTCAAGCCAGAAAGGCTCAACCTGGAAGCATGGACACCAGAGGCCAAATAAGTTTTAAGAACTGCAACCATCAGAATGTGACGGGGGAAGTCCACATGAACCTGCACATCCGAGACGCCTTCGTGTCCGGCATCCATTCGACCTATATCAGGCAGCGCATCCTCAAAAATGGAGATAAAGACCATCAGGACACGGTAACGCTTGCCACCTCACTGGAAGTGGCCCGCCACAACCTAGGCACGTACCCCGCGGACCCTGCGAGCACCCCTTGGACTTCCCCAGACTCGGCTACGCTACAGGCCTGCGCCTCACGGCGACCCACCCAGACCGGGGGCACACCGTGCTATTTCTGTGGGCAGGGCCAGCACCACGTCAACACTGCCCAGCCCGCTCCGCCATCTGCAGCGACTGTGGAAAGAAGTCGCATTTCGTGAGGGTCTGCCTGTCCAGGCCCAAGGCCCAGAAACAAAAAGCTCACCAGGCCCGAAAATCAAGCTCACAGGCCCGCAGGCCCCGCAACGCGGCTGCGCACAGGACGGACATGCCCCTTTCTGACGCGTCACGGCCTCGTGTGAGTCATGGGGGCAGCCATCTTGGTGGCGGCCACCTTCTAAACACGACACGTGCGACCGACGGTGGCGGCCATTTTGTGAATCCGACTCTGCTGAGGACTCAGACTACCTGCAACTGGGAGCAATAACCCTTAACCAATCGCGGCCAAAGCATCTGCAGAACTCCATGATGCAGGTCCAGATCAATGGGCGCGACACTTCCTGCCTCATCGTCTCTGGGAGCACGGAGAGCTTTGTCCATCCAGAAATGGTAAGGCGCTGTTCCTTGCACACCTATCCCGCTTCCCAAACCATAGCCCTCGCCTCCGGGTCGCACTTAGTCCAAATCAAGGGGTATTGTATTGCGAATCTCGTGCTCCAGTGTGCCAAATACGCTTGTTTCAAGCTCTACATCCTCCCTCACCTCTGCGCTTCTCTGCTGCTCGGTCTGTATTTCCAATGCCGCTACTGATGCCTGATCCTGAAGTTCAGCAGACCCTTGCCCCCCCCTCACGGTATGCAGCCTTGCAACACTGCAAGTTGCACCCCCCTCACTATTCGCTAACCTCACCCCCGACTGTAAGCCCATCGCCACCAGGAGCCAGCGGTACAGTGCCCAAGATATGATTTTGATCAAGTCAGAGGTCCAGCGTTTACTGAAAGAGGGGGTCATCGAGGCTAGCAACAGCCCCTGGAGGGCACAAGTGGTGGTAGTACGGTCCGGGCAAAAGAAACGGATGGTTGTGGACTACAGCCAGACCATAAACCGCTTCACGCAGCTTGATGCGTACCCCCTTCCCCGCATAGCAGAGATGGTCAATCGGATCGCTCAATACCGCGTATTCTCCACTGTCGACCTAAAATCCGCCAACCACCAGCTGTCTATCCGACTGGAACTCCACCTCAATACTGCTTCCGAAGCAGCCGGCCGGCTTTTCCACCCCTTCAGGATAACCTTCGGCGTCACAAATGGGGTCTCCGTCTTCCAGAGGGCGATGGACCAAATGGTGGACCAGTACGGCCTGCGGGCTACTTACCCGTACTTGGACAATGTCACCATATGCTGCCATGATCAGCAGGACCATGACGCAAACCTTGACAAGTTCCTCCAGACCACCTGGGCCCTCAACCTGACCTACAACAAGGAAAAATGTGTTTTCCACATAACCCGACTAGCCATCCTCGGCTATGTTGTGGAAAACGGGGTACTACGTTGTGGACCCCAACCGCATGCGCCCCCTTACGGAACTCCCCCTCCCCCACAGTCTCAAGGCTCACAAACTGTGCTTGGGGCTTTTCTCCTATTACGCCCAGTGGGTCCACAGATATGCGGACAAAGCCCGCCCACTCATAAAGACCACAACGTTTCCCCTGACGGCCAAGGCCCGGTCAGCCTTCAGTCGCATCAAGGCTGACATCATCAAGGCCATAATGCACGCGGTGGACGAAATCATCCCTTTCCAGGTAGGGAGTGCTGCGTCAGACATCACCCTGGCTGCTACCCTCAACCAGGTAGGCAGGCCAGCAGCATTCTTCTCCCGGACCCTCACCGCCTCCGAGATCCGGCACTCTGTAGTCGAAAAGGAGGCACAATCCATTGTGGAGGCTGTGCGGCACTGGAGGCACTACCTAGCCGGTAGGAGGTTCACCCTCGGTACCAACCAACGGTTGGTAGTCTTCATGTTTGATAACGCAGAAAGGAGCAAAATTAAAAGGGATAAAATCTTGAGGTGGAGGATCGAATTCTCCACCTACTCGTACGATATTAAGTATCGTCCAGGGGAGCTCAACGAGCCTCCAGATGCCCTGTCCCGCGGCACATGCGCCAATGCGTAGGAGGATCGCCTGCGGGCTATCCACGATGCTCTCTGTCACCCGGGGGTGACCCAGCTTGCCCACTTTATCAAGTCCCGCAACCCACCTTACTCCACCAAGGAGGTCAAGGCCATGACCAGGGCTTGCCAGATCTGTGCGGAGTGCAAACTGCATTTCTACCGGACATACAAGGCTCGCCTTGTGAAGGCCACGGGCCCCTTTGAGCGACTAAGTGTGGACATCAAAGGCCCCCTCCCATCCACCAACCGCAATATCGACTTCCCAACCAGCATTGACGAGTTCTCCCCCTTCCCATTCGCCGTTCCCTGTCCCATCATGACCTCGGCCACCATGATAAAGGCACTGCACAGCATCTTCACCCTGTTTGGTTTCCCCGCTTATATCCACAGCGACCTGGGTACATCGTTCATGATCGATGAGCTGCGTCAGTATCTGCTCAGCAAGGGCATCGTCTCGAGCAGAATGACCAGTTATAACCGACGGGGAAACGTGCAGGTGGAGAGGGAGGACGCGACAGTTTGGAAGGCTGTCCTTCTGGCCCTGCGGTCGAGAAGTCTCCCAACCACCCACTGGCAGGAGGTCCTATAAGATGCCCTCCAGTCCATTAGGTCGCTCCTCTGCACGGCCACGAATGAGACCCCTCACAATCGCTTGTTTGTCTTCCCCAGGAGGTCTACCTCTGGGGTCTCGGTTCCACCTTGGTTGATGACTCCGGGACCTATTCTTCTCCGGAGGCACGCGAGGAGCCATAAGACGGATTCTCTGGTCGAGAGGGTCCAACTGTTACATTCAAACCCCCGATACGCCTACATCGCGCACCCCAACGGAAGGCAAGACACGGTTTCCCTCCGGGATGTGGCACCCGCTGGTTCCCCCACTGACGCCCCCCCCCCCCCCCTCGCGGTTTCCCTATGGAATCTGGCACCTGCTGTTCCCCCACTAATCCCCCCCCCCCGGTCCCCCACACCGCCGGTAGACACCGACCCCACCCCAGCACCCCCCCCACCCCACCCCCCCCCACACACTCCCCGCCGGCACCACTACCCCCAGCTATTCCCCCTACCCTCTGCCCCGGACGAAGTCTCCGACCACTGCGCTCCTGGATGTACACTCCCCAAAGACGTCCGTGTCCGCCGCACCACCGCCCGAGCTGAGAAGGTCAACGAGGACGGTCAGGCCGTCAAAAAGAATAGACATGTAACTCCACTTCACCCCCGACGGACTCTGCGCTTTTTCTTAAACAGGGGGTAAATGTGATGAATGGTTACTGTACCCTTAAAACGATGTAGGTGATGCCCCTTTAAGACCCAGTTTGGAACCCTGGTGGACTCCGCCTCCGGCTCCGCCCACCAGGGAGCCATATATAAGGTGACGCCCTGTAGGCGGCACTCAGTGAGCACTCATCTCTGTAGCTGGCTAGTTCTCTGCTTATTAAAGCCTTAATTTACCATTCCACACTCTTGTGTCGTTATTGAGGGCACTGGCTAACAAGCGTCTATTGAGCAGGTATATTTCAGTATGATAGTGAGTGAGGAAGGAAGAGCAATTGGCAATGAGAAGCTGATGGGATATAGACTGCACTGAGAACGATAATTTGTGATAGAAGCTCAAGCAGTTGTGTGGGGGAGGAGGGGAGTTATCAAAGACCACATTTCCTACTAAAAACCACCCTCCATGCAGCTACTGGTTGATCCTTGCCAAGTAACAACCCATCATTCCACCTATTACCACCCAGCTGAAAGAAAAGAGAAAAAAAAACTGGAGTAAGGGGGTAGAATAGAGCAAAATTTATTAAGGGAGAGAAAGAGAAAAGGGAAGTTGAGAAACAGAAGATGAGAACAATAACATGAAGAATTAAACAAAAGAGCAGTCATACTGTGCAGCCAACAATAATTGACTAATATCTTACATATATATATATATATACATGGCTTCTAATAGATATGTAGTATTTGAGGATGTAATGAGTGTTTATGGTACTTAATTACACAAAAGCTATTGTAACCCAGCTAAACGTCATTTTACCTCTTCTGGGCATCCTGTTCCCATTACTTTCAGTCCTTATCTTTCAGCTTTAAATGATTCTTAAAATGGAAAATTGTATTGAACAGTACACTCCCAAGGAGAATGAAATGCTCTGCAATTAGTGAAGAAGTGATAAGTAACAGGTTGAGCTTGATTCTCAGAATATTCCTTTAAACTCTGTAATGGGTGAAATTGACTTGTAATTAATTATTTTTGCTAATGCCACACTTTGAATAGTAATTCTGGCAACTCTTGGTGTTAAACCTTTTTCCATTTCACGACGGTGTTTAATTATATATTCTAATGGTCTGCCTCAGCTATTTTCCAGTCAGAAGCTTGAGAAGGCTCTGTTGTTTTGAATTAAAATTCTCAAGCAGTTTTGGTCCTCGAGTGGTGAAAGGATTACAAAATATGTCACGTTTCTAATATTCTCCACCGCATTTGGTCATCCACAAATTCACAAGCACAATCCATCCTATCTCGTACTCGGTATCTTTGAGTCCAATTTGATTACATCTGTCCATCTTTTCCCTCAGCTCCTTGTTGACCTGCACAGGAGGACAAACTGCAATTGTTCTCCCGCCAATATTCTTTTAGTCTCCGCACATACTCAAAATACTGTATTGTCACCATGCTTATCAACACTGTGAAAGGCAATTGCCTCATTTATAGCATTACCATTTTCTTTCTCATTCGACATTGCCACTTAACATAGCTGTGGGCAAATGCAACCTGCAGTTGGCAGCCCCCATTTGTGATTCATGTTGGTCAGGGGCACCACAGAGTTATATATTCTCAAGTTAATTCACAGTTTGACAGCTTATCACTGTTAGATACCCATCAGTCAGCTGAAAAAAAGCATCAACTTCTTTTCTGATATTAATCTTTTTGGCATATATTACCACCATAATAGTATTGACTCCAAGGTAGCACAAATTCATAACTATTTCCAACTACCCTTTCTTGGATTAGTTTAATCTGATTGCTTTTTTGCTCACTTCTCCTGGAATTCTTTTTTTTAAACTGTGAATACTTTCTCTATTATCTTAAAAGTTGTCCAGAAAACATTGGTGGACAGAGGGATATTTGTTTTAATCTTCTACTGTTATTATATGCAGGAGTAGATTTTCTGGGTTCTTTTTTTGTTGTAAACTCTGTCTCACTCTGAGCGTGGAATAGAAAAGTGTAGGCTCCTTTGAATTTCTGATTGGTACCTGCAATGAGCCAAGCACCAAACCACAGAAGACTCAGAATATCAACCCACCAAGTTGAAGCCGTGGAGAGGCTTTCACATTCTTTCTAATTATTCGTTTTGGGATGGGAAACAGGAACAGGTTTTGTTTCCGGGTCCCCAACCTGGGAGAGAATAGTTATTCATTGGAATGATTGAAGAGCCTGTCATACGAGCAACGGTTGAGGACTCTGGGTCTGCACTCAATGGAGTTTAGAAGGATGAGGGGGGATCTTAGTGAAATTTACAGGATCCTGTGAGGCCTGGATAGAGTGGACGTGTGGAGGATGTTTCCACGAGTAGGGAAAACTAAAATCCGAGGGACACAGCCTAAGACTGAAGGGATGACCCTTTAAAACTGAGATGAGGAGGAATTTCTTCAGCCAGAGGGTGGTGAATCTGTGGCACTCCTGACCGCAGATGGCTGTGGAGGTGAAATCACTGAGTGTCTTTAAGACAGAAATAGATAGGTTCTTGATCAATAAGGGAATCAGGGGTTACAGAGAGAAGGCAGGAGAATGGGGATGAGAAACATATCAGCCATGATTGAATAGTGGAGCAGACTCGATGGGCCGAATGGCCTAGTTCTGCTCCTAATCTTATGGCCTTGTAAAATTATGGCTGTTGAACACACTCTCAAAGTTGAAGGCCCAGTCGGAGGTCTTTCAGCTTCAGAGAAGCATCAAAAGGATGGAATAATTAACTGAGAGAGTACTTGGACATGAAGGTGTTTTCTCAACAACCTGAAAAAGAAATTTAAAAGCAGAAAAAGCAGCTGCCATGGGGATGTAGGGTGTGTGGTGATATGGTGGGCATATCACAGTTGGATGGTTTGAGACCTCCAACCAGCAGATGGTGGCAGTACAGACACACCATGCGGTCTGAAGATCAAGGTCTTATGGCCTGGAGACCTGTATATAAAGAAAGGCTCATACGACCATCTGGAGAAGAACACGAGGTAGAGGGTGATAAGACCTACATGTAACAGGTCAGAGAGGTTGTAACTTCCAGAGGGGTGATGAGACTCCATGATAACCTGCTCTGTTTCACATTGCCATCCTATTGCGAGAGGCACAATAAAAGGATTTTGGTTGGACAGGTCAAAGTGTTTGGTGAGTTCATCTGAAAGTGCAAGGGACCAAACACAACAGGGTGGAAGACAGCCCTCTACAGCGTGCCTTTTGTTATATTGCGCCCCTCCACTACCTGTTCAGGAAGACAGGGGCAGCCTATATGCTTTGCCTGGAGGTGTTGGCACTCAGGGTGCCCAGCTCCAAGCAATTAAATTGCCCCCTGTCACTTCAGGAAACTACAGCTTGATGGCAAATTTCAAGTCAGCCTCTATTACCAACCCTTTTTGTGCCTAATTGCCTACACACTTCAAAGGGACAGGCGGCCTTGGGTCCCGAACCTGTATTGACTAAAATGGCTGACGTCAGAAATGAGATAGGGATATCCACAAGCTGGCCGGCTGTGAAATATTTGGGTATCATCCCCGCCACTTCCAACTTTAGCTTGGCCCAAACAATTAACTCTCTTGAATGTCTTGAAATGGATCTGGTGCTTTGTAATGCACAACTGAAGGCTTCAAGGAGCAGTAATCATCTTCGACAGGATTGATTCGAATTTTATATCACTGAAACAAACAATTTGGCCTGGTCTGTGATCTATGGCGGTTTATTTGATCCACACCGGCCTCGTCCCACCATTTATCACCCTGTCAGCATAACATTTTAGTCCTTTCTTCCTCCGATGTCTATCTAACTTCTTCTTAAATGTATCCATGCTCCACTGCTTCAGCTGCTCCATGTCATAACGAGTTGCACATTCTCACTTGTCATGAAGAGAAAAGTGTGGAATTTAATGGCCGCGTCGGGCTTAAGCGTTGAGTGCTTTGAGGCCATTTGATCACCGGAGGCCAAAAACAAAACTGCGCCAGTCGCCAATCCGTTTGTGATCTAACCGGCCCGCTTCCATTGACAAAATCAGGAACCCGCCGTAGTGTGGCGAGAAACCAATAATCACCACTTAAGGCCAATCTCCATACAATTAATGGGAATGGACCCCCATCTAACAGCCTCCCGTGATCTAACCCCTCCCCAGCAACTGGGCATGCGGGCGACGATTAGTCTTCCTTTTTAAAAACGTGAAACTGGCAGAAGGGCTGCTGTGGGGATCCGAGGAGGTGAGTAGCCATCTTCTCTCCTGGGCAATGAGCCCGAGGGTCCAGGGTTTGCAGCCCCAGTGCTCAGAGGAGGAAGGGGGGGGGGGGGGGGGGTGCCCACCCATGGCTTGGGAGCGGAGTGAGAGATGGATGTCTAGTGCCTGCAGATCCACCACACCACTTCTTAGATCATGTGTTCCCATTCCAGGGGCAACTTCAGCTCTTCCTTGTCTACCCCATCGACCATCATTAACTCCCATTGACCGTGGTGGCTGCAGCTCCGCAGCACCTCATCAAGGTCCACCTGGGACTGGGACATCTCCCTCATCAACTGAGACACGCTGTCGTGGCTCAGCCATGGCAGTCACTAACTGACCCATGCCTTTGACACCTCCACTCATGCTGCCGATGTTGGCACCAGGTTCTCCATTGCGGTTGCCACCGTAGCAGTGTTGGCCTTGATGCCACGCATTACCGGCGCCATCTGCTGCACCCATAGCCTCTGAGACTCCTGCAATCGGCTATGGACTACTGGCGGGTTGCTGAAATTCTTCTCTGAATATCATGGCTTCACCCTAACATCTGCATCAGCTCCGGGTGAACCTGGCCCAGAGACGGGCACCCAGCTGGTTTCTGGGATCTTGCAGACCTATAACTGCTGTCTTGCCTGGGTGGTCCTGCCTCCACCTATGCATCGGCGACAGTGAGGTGCTCACCAGAATGTGCCCCAGATGCCTGTACAATACTGTCGGCCACACACGCTACTGTGTGTATCTCTGCACTGGTGGAGGGTGGGGATGACAGCCGTGCCGCAAACGCGGTGGTCTCCTCAGAGTTCCACTCCGAGATGTTCCCATGGGAGGCTTGGAGGGGACCCCATCCCGAATGGGAGGGTGCCTTCGGATGAGGATCCTGCAGGGCCTGTCCTCAGCCATGACCTCCAGGGCTTGTTATTCATAGGGGGTGAGGACTCTAATGTCTGGCATGTCTTGTGGGCCAACTTCTCCTGTGGGGACACGGAGGGGGTACCATGACCTGCACACTTGGTTAATTGCGCTGGTGAGGAGAGTTTCGATGGCAGAGTGGAAGATGGGGCGTACTTGGGGGGGATTGAGGAGTATGGCGGTGGGCGTGGGTATAATGGGGGGAAGGGGAGTATGGGAGGGATGGGCTGTATGCAGCTGTTGGAGCGTTAATCAACTTCGGAAATGTGGGAGTCTTTCAAGCGACAGTTGATTCGGATTCAGGAAAGTCATTTTCCTGAGAGAACGAAGGATAAGTATGGGAAGTTTAGGGAGGCTTGGATAACGAGGGATATTGTGAACCTCGTCAAAAAGAAAAAGGAGCCTTTTGTATGATCTAGAAGGGTTGGGACTGTTGAAACCCGAGAGGAGTATAAACAAAGGAGGAAGGTACTGAAGCTGGAACTTAGGAGGGCGAGGAGGGGTCATGAAAAGTCCTTGGCAAGTAGGATTAAGGTGAATCCCAAAGCTTTTTATTCATATGTAAAAAGCAAGAGAGTGGCCAGGGAAAGGATTGGACCATTTAAGGACAGTGAGGGGAATCTCTGTGTTGAGCCAGAGGAAATGGGTGAGGTACTAAATGAGTACTTTGCACCAAAGAAAAGGACTTTGTGGAAGATAATTATTGGGTAGGGTGTGTGGACAGTGTGGGTCATGTTGACATAAAAAAGGAGGAGGTATTGGGCGTTTTAAAATACGTTAAGGTAGATACGTCTCCTGGGCTGGATGGGATTTATCCCAGAATACTGAGGGAAGCAAGGGAGGATATTGCTGGGGCCTTGACTGACATATTTGTAGCCTTATTGGCTACAGGTGGGGCACCAGAGGACTGGGGAATAGCTAATGTGGCGCTGCTGTTTAAGAAAGGTAGCAGGGATAATCCAGGAAACTAAGGGCCGGTGAGCGTCATGTCGGTAGTGGGTAAATTATCGGAGAGAGTTCTCAGGGACAGGATTTATTACCATTTGGAAACGAATGGACTCATTAGTGATAAACAGAATGGTTTTGTGAAGGGGAGGGTGTGCCTCACTAACTTGATCAAATTTTTTGAGGAGGTGACAATGATGATTGATGATGTTAGGGCGGTGGATGTGGTTTACATGGACTTCAGCAAAGCCTTTGACAAGGTGCCTCATGGCAGACTGGTACAAAGTCAAACGCAATCAGACTGTGGAGGCAAGATGGATAAAAAACTGGCTTGGTCGCAGAAGGCAGTAGAAGCATGTTTTTCTGAATGGAAGGTTGTGACTAGTGGTGTTCCACAGGGATCTGTGCTAGGGTCTCTGTTGTTTGCAGTATACATAAACGATTTGGAAGAAAATGTTCTAATTAGTAAGTTCACGGATGACACCAAGGCAGGTGGAGTGGCAGATAGTGTTGAGGACTGCTAGAGAATACAGCAGGACAGAGATAGTTTGGAGACTTGGGCATAGAAATGACAAATGGAGTTTAATCCGGACAAATGCATTTTGATGGTCTAATAGAGGGAAAATATGCAGTAAATTGCAAAAGTCTTCGGAATATAGAAATTCAGAGAGATCTGGGCATAAAGGTGCACAGATCTTTGAAGGTGGCAACACAAGTGGACAAGGTAGTCAAGAAAGCATACAGAATGCTTGCCTTTATTGGATGGGGCATCGAGTATAAAAACTGGCAAGTCATGCTACAGTTGTATAGAGCCTAAGTAAGACCGCACTTGGGAATATTGCGCACAATTCTGGTTGCCAGACAACCAGAAAGATATGGAGGATTTGGAGACGATGCAGAGGAGATTTACCAGGATGTTCAGCAGCACGGTAGCATAGTGCAGCATGGTAGCATAGTGGTTAGCACAGTTGCTTCACAGCTCCAGAGTCCCACATTCGAATCCCAGCTGGGTCACTATCTGCGTGGAGTCTGCACGTTGTCCCCGTGTCTGTGTGGGTTTCCTCCCACAGTCCAAAGATGTGCAGGTTAGCTTGATTGGCCATGCTAAATTGCCCATCGTGTCCAAAAAGGTTAAGTGGGGGTTATGGGGATAGGGTAGATACATGAGCTTGAGTAGGGTGCTTTTTGTAAGGGCCGGTGCAGACTCAATGGGCCGAAAGGCCTCCTTTTGCACTGTAAATTCTATGGCCTATGTTGCCTTGTCTGGAGGGTGTTAGCAACGTGGAGAAGCTGAATAGACTCGGGACTGTTTTCATTAGAACAATAGAGGTTGAGGGGGTGACCTGATAAAGGTCTACAAGATTATGAGGGGCATGGATAGAGTGGATGGGCAGGCACTCTTTCCCAGGGTGGAGGGGTCAGTCACAGGGGTGCGTAGATTTAAGGTCCATGGGGCAAAACTTCGAGGAGATGTGCGAAATAGGTTGTTTTTACACAGAGGCTGGTGAGAGCCTGGAACGCGCTGCCAGGGGATGTTGTGGAAGCAGATGCATTAACAGTATTGAAAAGACTTCTCGACAAAGTTGGATGGGATGGGTATGGAGGGATATGGTATACAGCACTGGGAAGGGCTGCGATTTTGGCCAAGGGTGGTATCATGCCCAGTACAGTCTTGGAGGGCTGAAAGGCCTGTTCCTGTGATGTATTGTTCTTTGTTCTTCGTATGCGGGGATGGAGAGTATGGAGGGGATGACAGTTTTGGGGAAGTTGGGGAATATTGGGTGTGGGGCAGTGTGGCTGTCACTGCTGGACCTGGGTGGCAGTGCCAGGTTCATGCTCATGGGGGGTGAGGGTGGGGTGGGTCGTGGGTGGAGGGGGAAATGCCAGGGGGTGAGTGCCAACCCATCCATGTGGCCCAGTGGAAGTTGTTGATCTTCTTATGGCATGCAGTTCCAGTCCTCCTGGTGACGCTGCCCAAGTTGACGGCCTTTGTCACGTCCTCCCAGGCGGCATTGTCTGCCCTGTGGCTGATGCTCCGAGACCCTTGGGAAACAGAGCCTCCTGTCTGATTTGGACCACATCCAACAGTGTGGCCAAGTCGGCATCCCCAAACCATGGGGCTGGTCTTCTTGGTGGCATGTTTGCAAGTGTGGGATTAACTGTGCAGAATTGTGGGCAGCACAGTGGCAGAGTGGTTAGCACTGCTGCCTGACGGCACCGAGGTCCTAGGTTCGATCCCGGCTCTGGGTCACTGTCCGTGTGGAGTTTACACATTCTCCCAGTGTTTGTGTGGGTTTCGCCCCACGACCCAAAGATGTGCAAGATAGGTGAATTGGCCACTCTAAAATGCCCCTTAATTGGAAAAAATGAATTGGGTACTATAATTTTTTAAAACTCTGTGTAGAATTGGTCTGTTGTTGGGAGGGGGCTGACGAGCGTGGTCCCAGCAAATCAGTCATATGCGGCATGAAGCCCGTGGGGTGTCATTAAGTGGACCAATTAACATTTTCTAGCAGTGTCGGCCTTGCCGGGCCGAGCGTTGGGAAGCTCGCAGTAGTTTCTGCTCGCTACCACACTGAGAAACGTTTCCATGAAATCGCACCCACAGTCTCTGAGGCATGCACTTCAGCTTCACAATTGGCACTGAGAGCAGGATTCTCCAGCCTGTCAATCATCAGGTGAATGGATCTCATTAATCAGAAAAATGGTTCCCTCCCTGAAAGGGCTTTAAGTGAATATTTGTTGGTCCCTCCAAGATACTGACCTCTATACTTTGCAATCTAGTTGACATGGAACTCTTCATTGATCCCCCAGGAGCTGCAGTCTTTCATTCTAGGGCCAGGATTCTCCGACCCCCCGCTGGGTTGGAGAATCTCCGGGGGGGTGGAGCAAATCCCGCCCCGATGCCGATGGCCTATTCTCAAGCACCATTTTCCGGGGGCTGGCGGGATTCCCGCCACGCTGGTCGGGAGTGTATTCCATCACACTCCTGACTTGTGTCTTATAGATGGTGAACATGTTTTGGGAAGTCAGGAGGTTTATTACTCACCTCAGAATCTCCAGGTTCTGATCTTCTCTTCTGACCACAGTATTTATATGGCTCATCTAGTTAAGTTTCTGGCCAATGATAATGGTAAGTCCTAGGATGCTGATGACAGGGATCGCAATGATGGTAATGCTGTTGAACATCAAGAGGAAATGGTTAGAATCTCACTTATTGAACATGGTCCTGATATATGAGTGTCGCCAATGTTACTTACATCTCATTTCCATTTACCTGCCTTAATTCAATATCTCTTTATACCCATGCCTAACTGTCAGTCGCGATCTTAAAAATGTAAATTGACATGAAATCCAAATCGCTTTGAGAGAGAGAATTCATTCCTCCATTCCCCTGGACATGAAAAGATCCTTCCTAATTCTTTTCTCAAGGGAAAGGTCTGCAACTGTCACAACATCTCTGCAATGAGTGCAGCTCCTGATGTTAGCACATTGCGGGACATTAGGTTGTACCACTATAGCTAAGGTGAAAGGCAGCACAATGCTTGCATACCTGTTTCATTCTCAGATAGCATTCCTTTCTTATGACTCTCATCAGTGTGCTCTGCCATCCGGGGCTAACGGGCAGGATCCTCCATTACCCAACGCTGATATTGTAATCGCCGATCGGGTTGAGAATCGATTCCAATGCCGGGATCGGCGCCAATTTGACCCCGATTTGCGTGTCTCCGCCCCCTCCAAACCATTGTCATCGTGATGCGTGCTGTGCGCAGTCGCAATGCCGATGCCGCTTCATCGGCCGGCCCATTCTCGATGCTCTACCCCTGATGGGCCGAGTTCCCAACAGCGCGGGACGTGCATCCACACAGAAATCGTGAACCCGGCGTGGCGGCTGCGGACTGTGTCCAGAGCCGCAACACTCGACCGGGATCTGTGCCGCTGGTCGGTGGGGCATCAATCAGGGTTGGGGGGACTGGTGGGGGTTGGCCAGGGGGTGGTCTGTGGGGTCATAGTTTGTGGGTCGGGTCAGCGTATGGCCAGGCCCAGGACCCAGCCAGGCTCTGCCCATTTTCGGCGTGGTAGGCGGGAGTTTTGGTCGGTGTGGGTGCTAGCCCCTCACCGGTACCAGAATCAGTGAGGCATTTTCTTCACGTAAACCTCCCACGGATTCTCAGTTCTAGCCGGCACTTAGCCGCAGGAACAGAGAATGCTACCTAACGTGTTTTATGACTCTACTCAGCTGCATCGTGCTCCACTACCACATGTGAATACTTGTTCCCTTTCTCACTATGTGCCAATTGTTCATCCATGTGTGGACGTCTGTGCGGAGTCTGCACGTCCTCCCCCTGTGTGCGTGGGTTTCCTCTGGGTGCTCCGGTTTCCTCCCACAGTCCAAAGATGTGCGGGTTAGGTGGATTGGCCATGCTAAATTGCCCGTAGTGTCCTAAAAAGTAAGGTTAAGGGGGGGGTTGTTGGGTTACGGGTATGGGGTGGATACGTGGGTTTGAGTAGGGTGATCATTGCTCGCCACACCATCGAGGGCCGAAGGGCCTGTTCTGTGCTGTACTGTTCTATGTTCTATGTTCTGCACCCCCAACTCCCTGAGCGAGTGTCTCAGCCACAAGGGAGCTGGTGACCAACAATGTCGGTACGTGCTCTATTATAGCAAACTCATTTTGTATACTTCACAAAGGAAAGCAAAGAAATTGAAAAACATGAAACATTAAAAAAAAATACAATATTGATTGTCACAACCCAACCGAAAACTTGGATGGGTTGGCTTCCTTTGCTCCCATCAGCTGTTATAAGGATGATAACAGTTTTAAAATGGGGTAGATAGCCATCCTGCCCTAGTAACGCTGGTGTAGTATTTCGAAAGGGATCATAGGCTCTTTAAAGTGTCTGCTTGTTTCAGGCATGAGGACTCTTAATATAGAAATTTTCGGTCCTATGACACAATTAGGACCCCAATGGACGTTTTAGATCAGAACTGGTTGGAGCCTGTGCCATGGACACTCTGACCAGTTTTACTGGTGTTGGAACCAAAGAAGCTAGACAAGGTAAGTGTGGATCTATACGCCCAAAATCTCTGGGCGAAGAGCAGCTTCCTGAAACATGTGACATCCATCTCATCTATTGACTCCTTGGATATGCGAGCTCACTTTGTCACCAGCGTTGGGAATAAGCAAGACCTTACCCTTCCCTTGTGCATTTTTTCTCTGAGCTTCAGTTAATATGAAAAATCTCTTTAGGGTCCAGTTCAGCTATTTACTTCAAGATCTGAAATTCTTCATTAAGGTAAAGTCCAAGGGACCTCATCCTCTTTATAAATCATCATATGACATTTAATCTTTTCTTACAGCTTGAATACCAGTCTGACTTACCGATATAGGTCTTATTGAGTCCAATATGCCCTTCCAGCTCTGATACTCTGTTCAGAATTGTACACATCACTGAAGATAAGAGATAACCTTTTTTTTTCAAAGATAAATTATAATTTCCTGGAACTTGTGTTCTATCTAGGGCGGCATAGTTGCACAGTGGGTAGCACTGTTGCTTCACAGGGCCAGGGTCCCAGGTTCGATTCCAAGCTTGGGTTACTGTCTGTGTGGAGTCTGCATGTTCTCACTGTGTCTGTGTGCGTTTCCTCCAGGTGCTCCAGTTTCCTCTCACAAGTCCCAAAAGATGTGGGGCGCGATTCTTCGCACCCGTGGAAAATCGTTCACGGCCGACTTTTGCGACGGCCCGACACGGCCCCGTTCCCGACGTATTCACGTCCGGGAAATGGGCTAGGAACGGGGCCGCGTCAATCACGTGCGCGATGACGCCGGAACGCAACGACGACACGAAAACGCCCACGTGAGGCCGCCCGACGCTGTAAAAAGGCGCGGGCGAGCACAGAAACTGTAGGCCAGGATGTCGGAGCAAAGGAGAGCAGCCCAGCGATTCGTGGAGGCTGACGTCGAGACGCTGCTGGATTCAATCGAGCAGAGGAGGGGCATCATCTGCCCGCGTAGAGGGCACCGCCACCCTGCCAGCGCAGTGCGCCAGGCCTGGCGTGAGGTGGCTGCTGCCGTCAGTGCTGTGGGGCAGACCCCTCGCTCTGCAGAGCAATGTCGGAAGAAGATGCACAACCTCACCAGGGCTGCCAGGGTAAGTGCCAAGAGGGTGCCCCCGGGTCACAACCATCCCTCCCCCCTTTATTTAATCACCCCCCCCCCGGCACGGGGGTTGGAGGGGGATTGGGGCAGAGTGAGTTGAGGGTAGTTCACAAAGTAGTCACAGACCCAGCGCTCTGGCCCTCGTGGAGAGATGCAATGTTCTTATTACAACTTGACCCCCAAACTGTGCCAGTATCTGAACGGCCTGCTGATACCTGTCGTATTGTAATGATCTACCTATGCCCCCTCCCCCAACAGGACAAGACCGGTCATAACACCCGTGAGCGGAACAAGACTGGAGGGGGTTCGCCCATCCTGCACCCCCTCACCACGTTTGAGCAGAGGACACTGGACCTTGTTGGGGGATCTGCCACCCGGGAGATCGCGCCATGCGAGGTTGGCGGAGCTGCAACAAGTGAGACAACACTGCATGACAAACAACCCCCCCTCCCCCATCCTCTGTCCCTTCACACTCTGCCCACTGGGTCACCTCCCCCATCCTCTGTCCCTTCACACACCGTGCCCACTTGGACACCTCCCCCATCCTCTGTCTTTTCACACATCCTGCCCACTTGGACACCTCCCCCATCCTCTGTCCCTTCACACACCCTGCCCACTGGGACCGTCCAGCGCCCGGCCGAGTGTCTCTAAATAACCCGTTTCATTCTGTTCCCCAGGACGTGATGTCGAATGACCAGGGCCGTCTGCCTCCAGGTGGACACAGGCATCTGCCCCCACCGCACCCAGGGCCGCACGACAGAGGGTGCCCGATCAGCGGGGAGTCCCATCCTCCCCAACCGAATCTGTAGAGCAGGACGCCCAGAGGGCGGCGAGAGAGCAAGAGAGAGAAATGGCCCGCGAACACCCTGCGGCCTCTCAGCGGGCCAATGACATAGAGGAGGCGTCCACCCAAGACGACCTCGAGCTTGCGGCACAGCTATCTCCCACACCATCCACCATCCCAGAGACACTCACCCCGGTTGGGCTATTTAGTGATGAGGCTCCTGGGTCACAGTCTGGGTCGCACATCACAGCTGAGCAGGTACAGCAGGTGGAGGTCGGAGCAGCCGAGGGCCCGGACTGACAGAGGGCAGGTCAGGCCCAGCATGCAGCTGGCTCCCAGACGTTTTCCGAGTTCCTGGAGTTTCTCAACCCACCCACACAGCCGATGCATCAAGAAACCCAGGGAAACAATGACGGGATGAGGGCTGCCTTCCAGACTCTGCAGACGCTGTTAGAGTAGTCGAACCGCGTCCAGGAGCAGGGAGTGGTGCCGCTCATGGCAGCAACCCAGGCCGACACCGCACGGGTGACATCCGCAGTGGAGGCAATGAGTCAGGTTATGCAAGGCGTTGGGCTTAATGTGCACGCGTCATCCTCGGCCCTGGACAGGGTTGCCCTCTCACAGGCAGCAATGCGCCAGAGTCAACACGACATTGCCGGCGCGCTGCGGGCCTTGGCCGAGTCTCAGCAGGTCATGGCCCAGTCGCAGCACGCCATGGCACAGTCACAGCAGTCGATGGCACAGTCCCAGCAGTCAGTCGCGGAGAGCATCAACCGCCTGACACATGTGCTGGATGGCGTCGTTGAAATCACAGGTTGAGATCGCACAGTCCCTGGCGGGAATGTCTAACTCCCTCGACTCCATCTCTGCAAACCTTCGGATCCTGGTGGATACCGTTGCAGGCCTCCAGGACTGGCAGCGCCAGGTGTCGGTGGCGCGACGGGGCACCTCCCCGCTCGCACCTCTGTCCCAAAGTGAGGCCCGGGGGCCACCGGGCTCCCCGAGGGAGGAGGAGGTTTCGGGGCCCGTCCCATTAACTCCATCACGGGACGTCCCGGAATTCTCGGCCTCCCCCCGTCCCATCCCTGGTGCATCGGGTGGGCAGCAGGCAGAGCAGGGTGTCACAACGTCACCCGTGACGCCCGCAGAGCAGCCTGGCCCATCAAGGCCGGGTCGCCCCAGGAAACGCTTGCTGAAGGAAAAACGAGTCGAAGGGGGCGATTCGCAGCAGTCCTCCTCCACTCCTGCTGTATCATCTGGGGAATCACCTAGACGTAGTGGTAGGGCCCGTAAGGTAACAAAGAGAGACACAGAGTAAGTTGGCACGGGTGAAGGGCACAGTTTAGTTGTAGGGGCTAGGGCACCTGTAAAGTATTGTTAACATTAAACGCACTGTTCCACCTTACTTGTAATACCGTGTGATTGTTCCACAGCCACAGGAATCGTGATGGTGACCGAGTGTCGCTGGGGTTGACGAGCGGTGAAACATTGGTGCCGGGTGTGCAGTCCCTGCCCCTCCCCCCACCCCCTCCCACAGCTAGCCCACGCGGGCACGTGATGGAGTGTCAGTGACGAACTCAGCGGCCACCAAGGTGGATGGTTCAGCTATTGCCATGGGTCAGACTCTCTCTAACGATTCTGAGCTCACAGCTCATCGCAGAGCGGGCTGTCATCATTCCACATGGCACTGATCACACCCGCTGACACAGCCATCAATGCTGTGCCATACCGTCTGGACCCAGTGGTAAGGGTGATGTCGAAGTGGAGCAGTGTACACTGAGAGGTGGGGGGGGGGGGTTGTGGTGGTGGCAGTTGTGTGTTGACCCTCTGCACGACTAGCAATGCAGGTGGTGGTTTGGTGTTCAGCGGGGACGTCGCATGCGATGCGTGAACCAAGCTGCCACCAAGGCGTCGCGTGCCCGCCGTCCTCGCCGGGTCCGTCGTGCCGCCTCCTGGACATCACCAGCCCCTGGGTCATGTCTGCATGCTGCGCCCGCCACTCCACCAGCCTCCTCCTCCTCCTCCTCCTCCTCCCTCTCCTCCTCCTCCTCCTCCTCCTCTGTGCTGGCACCACTGCCACTGGCTTCTCCCTCCGCCTCCTGCAGCAGGTCATCTCCCCTCTGCATCGCAATGTTGTGCAGCGCACAGCAGACCACAACAATGCGAGCGACCCTGTTGGGCTGGTACTGCAGGGCCCCTCCGGAGCGGTCCAGGCACCTGAATCTCATCTTCAGGAGGCCAAGGCAGCGCTCCACCACACCCCTGGTTGCTGCATGGGCCTCGTTGTACCGGGTTTCCGCATTAGTCTGAGGCCTCCGTATAGGCGTCATCAGCCAAGACCTCAGCGGATAACACCTGTCGCCTCGCAACCAGCCCCTCAGCCGGGGGGGACGTCCCTCAAAAATCGCAGGGATGTACGACTGCGCCAGTATGTAGGAGTCATGCACACTCCCTGGGAACCTTGCACAGACGTTCATGAACGTCATGTGGGGGTCACATACCACCTGGATATTCATGGCGTATGTCCCCCTCCTGTTTGTGAACACATCCCTGTCCCCTGCAGGTGGGCGCACGGGGACGTGAACACAATTGATTGCCCCCTGCACCATCGGTATCCCGGCCACGCTGGCAAATCCACGAGCTCGTGAGTCTTGAGTTGCTCGGTCCTCGGGAAAGGTGATGTAGCGGTCCGCGATGGCATAGAGGGCGTCGGTCACATCCCGGATACACCTGTGGACCAATGACTGGGAGATCCCGGAGAGGTCCCCCCTTGGAGACGGGAAGGAGCCGGTAGCATAGAAGTTAAGAGCGACCATCACCTTCATGGCAACCGGGATCGCGTGTCCTCCCCCCTTTCCACGTGGGGCGAGGTGCGCCACGAGGTGACAGATATGTATCACCGTCTGCCTACTCAGCCGGAGTCTCCTCCTGCAGATGATGTCCGTCATTGTTAGGAAAGAGATCCGGGCACGGTACACCCTCGGCCTTGGTCGTCGCCTCTGGCGCCTTGGCTGCACCCTCACTCTCTCCTCCTCCCCCTCCTCCCCCTCCTCCCCCCCATGCTGCTCGACAACTGGCAACTCCTCGGCCCTTCCCTCTGCTGCTGCAGCTGGCCCTGCATCCACTGCGGGTTGTGGCTGTGGATGCTGCTCCATCTCCAAATGCAGTGCAGCGGCCCCAACCACTGCGCAGAACATAGCCGTTCTGTTCGCAGACATTGTGCTAACCTACAGAAGGGTGGTGGGGGGCAGAGAAATGGGACATGTTAGACGGAGGTTAGTCGACACCTCGGCAGCCGCCTGCCACGGGATACCTGTGTGTCCCGGTGGCCTGGTCGCGCTGCTGACACACGGGCAGCCTAACCCCTGGTCACTTTCTGCATCCAACGGGCAGTTAACTACATCCTCTTCACCGCTGCGTCAGTGGCCTGTGGCCGTAAGCCACAGGGGAACCAGCGGCCGTGTCCTCGTGACCGGCACGCCATGGCATGGTGGCAGACATTTTGTAACCGGGGTTGGACGAGTCACTCGCTCACTCTCTCCCTACCCCCTCCCACTCCCACTCCCCTCCCTCCGTCTCCCCCACTCCCCCTCCGTCTCCCCCACTCCCCCCTCCGTCTTCCACACTCCCCCCTCCGTCTTCCCCACTCCCCCCTCCATCTCCCCCACTCCCCCCTCCGTCTCCCCCACTCCCCCCTCGATCTTCCTCACTCCCCCCTCCGTCTCCCCCACTCCCCCCTCCGTCTCCCCCACTCCCCCCTCCGTCTCCCCCCCTCCCGTTCTCAGGGATGCTTTCCCCTTTGTGGCCAGACTCCAGCAGTGCGCTGAGCGGTGCGCTGAGCGGTGCACTCACCTCCTCGAAGCTCTCGTCAGCCAGCACGACTGGTTGACGAACTTCAAAAGCAGGTGTGTTGGCTGGTGTGAAAACATGGCGTGATGACGTCAGGACTTCGGCCCATCCGGGCCGGAGAATAGCGGGGGGGGGCCAAAAAGTCGGGATTCTGGTTGTGTCGGGGGGGTCTTTCGAGGTCTTTGCCAGGAATTCTGACGTGTAGTTTGTGCGGGGTTCGGAGAATAGCGGGAGGGTGTCGGACCGGCGTCGCCGTGAAAATCTGCGCGGCCCGCTATTCTCCAAACCGGCGTGAGAGCGAAGAATCGCACCCGTGCTGTTAGGTAATTTGGACATTCTGAATTCTCCCTCTGTGTACCGAACAGGTGCCGGAATGTGGCGACTGGGGTTTTGCACAGTAACTTCGTTGCAGTGTTAATGTAAGCCTTCTTGTGACAATAAAAATTATTATCCAGGTGGAATAATATATATTTAGTGTTGGATGAAAACATGTGAATGTGCTGCATGCTGTTCAGATATTGTTATAAGCTTCTTCTCTTGGTCTTTCTTTTCATCATAAAAATTCAAATTTGCATTAGATCTGAAGGATGAAATTTGAACTGGCATTCTAAATGATGAAGAGGAGGATTTCACCTTTGCTACTTTTGCTAATTTTCCTCGTGTCACATTCAGTTTTACCCAAACAACGCAGAGAGAAATGTTTGAATTTGGTCTGAGTAATGAGTATCAACATAACAATCAGTGTTGTAAACACACAAGATCCTGTCTGGCTTGGTTCTGTCAGAGCTGCATCTTTCATTTTTTTGCGGATTTGAGATCCAGAACAATCTGGCCTTAATTATGTATTTTTCTATTTTGAGTAGTGGATAGATAAGGAATGTTCGTGTATCTGGTTAGTAATAATACATCTACCCAATGATAAAGGTAGCGAAATAGCAACGTTTTAAAATCAGCAAATTACAGAACCACTGAGCTCGTCAGCGTTTGTTCCAACTCTCAGAATCCAGGTAATATTTTCCCAAGGGTTGAAGCATACATTAGAGCTTTTGCATTTGTGAAGAAATGAGCTTTAGCATTCAGATTCTTTTCCATGTTCATTTAAAAATCAAATCAAAACTGTTTTCCACTTGTCCTTGGCGGAGATGAACAGTAGTTATTTTAATTCGCATATGACATGGCTTACATATTCATTAGAAGCATTGCAGCCAATTGGCCAGGACAAGAGCGCACACAAAAAAACATTTGCGAATAGAGTTTGAATCTTGCAGCAAACAAAAATAAAATAAATGGCATCCAAGGTTGGTAAGCAGCAAATGGTTGAATTAGGCTTTCATTGAGTCTTGAGATTGTTTTTTTCCCCCACAGATTATAGTCTGTATAACACATTTGAATGATGCTTCTTAAAGAAGCTTCTTGTGGAATACTCACTTTGTGAGCCAAGTGACTGTATGAATTTGGATGTTGGCATTGCAGCATGTCAAGTACATAAAATAAAGCTTCATGCTGACGTGACCCTGACTTGAGATTTTGGGTGTCAGTTTGATTGTTGCTGATGCAGTGACACCTGAAAGTGGCAAAGCAATCTTACCAGCACACACCCGGCTGTTGTGGAAGGGGCTCCAGTTTCTGATATGGGCCTATGTGTTAAAAATGGGTGTCCTACAATGCTGAAAGGACTGCAATTTCAATCTACTGATCCAATTAATTCCGGTCACTTTGAAGTTTTCAGCTACTGGAGAGACTTCAATATGTGGCAACTATAAGTTAAACTCAGGGTTCATGCTGACAGAGGCATGCTTCAAACAATCCAGAGACTAGGAACAGCACATTCTCCTCTTTTGGCTGTTCATTGTATTTTTCAAGGGAGGCAGAAGCCACGAGTGTATCTGAGTAAGGATGTGTATTGCTGTAAAGTTATCAGGGATTAACAGGGAAGCAATGATAAAGCCTAAAGCTTCTCAGGAGAGTCAGTTGCTGAACATTACCTAATAATAACACGGATCACAACTGACCTGCCTTTTCCTTTAAAAGTCCCACCTGTTCTGAATGTACTTTTCTTTATATTACATTATTTCAGACAACAGGCAGTGGTTTGTGGACATTCGTTAAAGCATTATTCTGAAAGTGTCAGATTTTGATTTTGTTTATTGTCACGTGTACCGAGGTACATTGAAAAGTATTTTTCTGCAAGCAGCTCAAGAGATCACTAAGTACATGGAAAGAAAAGGAAATAAAATAAAATACATAATAGGGCAACACAAGGCACACAATGTAACTACGGAACACCGGCATCAGGTAAAGCATACAGGGGTGTAGTGTTAATGAGGTCAGTCCATAAGAGGGTCATTTAGGAGTCTGGTAACAGCGGGGAAGAAGCTGTTTTTGAGTCTGTTCGTGCGTGTTCTCAGACTTTTGTATCTCCGCCCGATGGAAGAAGTTGGAAGAGTGAGTAAGCCGGGTGGGAGGGGTCTTTGATTATGCTGCCCGCTTTCCCCAGGCAGCAGGAGATGTAGATGGAGTCAATGGATGGGAGGCAGTTCATGTGATGGACTGGACTGTGTAGGATCTTTCGATGGTGCATCTAGAGAAGTTGGTAAGAGTTAATGTGGACATGCTGAATTTCCTTAGTTTCCTGAGGATGTATAGGCACTGTTGTGCTTTCTTGGTGGTAGCGTCGACGTGGGTGGACCAGGACAGATTTTTGGAGATGTGTACCCCGAGGAATTTGAAATTACTAACCATCTCCACCTCGCTCGGCCCTGTTGATTCTGACGGGGGTTTGTACAGTTTGTATTTTTTGCAGCAATGTTATTAAAAACCTAGGTTAAAATGCATAGAAACGGTATGTCTGCTAGAGCTGTGATTAAAAGTGAGGTCATCAGTGATTTTGCTGGGGAAGTGGTTTTGCTGATAGATGTTTGTGGTAAACTACTGTATTATATTGTACTTACTGTCCGTTACATGTCTGGGTTTGTCCCTGCTGGCTCCGCCCTTGGCTCCACCCCTCGGGCTCAAGTATAAAGGTGGCTAACTTCCAGCCCTGCCCTCATTCTGGGACCGGCTGCCAGCAGGTATCTTTTAGCTGATTAAAGCCACAGTTTACTCTTCCGACTCTCGCCTGTCGTCATTGATGGTACATCAATGTTAAAAACCATTTTACCTGTTTTCAGACAGAGAGCTAATACTGTATAACATTGAAATAGTTTGAGCCTGGCTACACAAATCAAGGCACATATTGTGGATAGCACAAATGCTTCACAGCTCCAGGGTCCCAGGTTCGATTCCGGCTTGGGTCACTGTCTGTGTGGAGTCTGCACATCCTCCCCGTGTATGCGTGGGTTTCTTCCGGGTGCTCCGGTTTCCTTCCACAGTCCAAAGATGTGCAGGTTAGGTGGATTGGCCATGATAAATTGCCCTTAGTGTCCAAAATTGCCGTCAGTGTTGGGTGGGGTTACTGGGTTATGGGGCTAGGGTGGAGGTATTGACCTTGGGTAGGGTGCTCTTTCCAAGAGCCGGTGCAGACTCGATGGGCCGAATTGCCTCCTTCTGCAATGTAAATTGTGTGTGTGTGTGTGAGATATTGTAACAAGAGACAAAAGAATGCTGTGTGCTTGAGTGCAACTGGTGTCGCGAATGGGAGGGATCAGGTCTGTCTGGAAAACAAGTTTTTATCCAGGGCTCTAAGCTGAATAGAAGGTTTTCAGCTTGGTCTTAAAAAAGGTTTACCACTCCAAGGATTCTGAGAAGAAAGTAAAACATGATTGTTAACTTTGTACTCAAGTGGTATTTGAAATATATGGGTTTGCTTAATTGAATGTTGAGGCAGGTTTCAGGAAGCAAGTTAGGATGTTGTAACTGTAAACGGTGAAACTATTTCTTTATTGCTAATTATGATGAATGGTATCAGTAGCTGCTGTAACTGTACCTTGCCGTTAATACATTGACCCTTTAAGACCGGGCTTGGAACCCTGGGGGACTCCGCTTCTGGCTCCGCCCCCAGGAAACGGTATATAAGATGACGCTCACTCGGCAGCATGTGGTGAGCACACTTCTCGGCAGCTGTTCAATTCTCTGATGATTAAAGCCTTTGAATTACCAATCTTCTCGCCTCTGTCGTAATTGAGGGTATAGGGCAGCATGGTGGCCTAGTGGTTAGCACAACCGCCTCACGGCGCTGAGGGCCCAGGTTCGATCCCGGCTCTGGGTCACTGTCCGTGTGGAGTTTGCACATTCTCTCCGTGTCTGCGTGGGTTTCGCCCCCACAACCCAAAAATGTGCAGAGTAGGTAGATTGGCCACGCTAAATTGCCCCTTAATTAGAAAAAATAATTGGGTAATCTAAATTTATAAAAAAAAAGTAATTGAGGGTATCTCACTAATGTACTTAATTCTATGTTCAAATTAAAGTTTGTTTTAATATGAAAGCTGTTTACTGGTCAGTGTTGTCACTCCAGTGGTGCAGTAACATTCCCTCATGGTTTTACCAAATGCAAATAGTTAGGTTCTAAACCGGCATCTCAACCAAATGAAAAATGAAAAAAATGAAAATCGCTTATTGTCACGAGTAGGCTTCAATGAAGTTACTGTGAAAAGTCCCTAGTCGCCACATTCCAGCGCCTGTTCGGGGAGGCTGGTAGGGGAATTGAACGGTGCTGCTGGCCTGCTTGGTCTGCTTTAAAAGCCAGCGATTTAGCCTTGTGAGCTAAACCAGCCCCTGGTTTGGGATTGGGATTTAGGTCTGGACCTATACCAGTGTCCTTTTTTACTTAAGTCGGGGTCATGAACATATATCAAAAAATAGACATTTCGTCCAAACACCAATCCGTGAGGAACACCACTGTATCTCTTCCTCCAATATGAACAAACTCTGTGTCATTTATTTATCTAATTCTATATGCAGTCCCTTTAATTTGTGGCCTTCAATTTTGCTAACAAGTTAATTTGATGGTGCTCTATCATATACCTTTTTGAAATCCAGATGCACACCATCAAAATAAAAGCAAAATATTGCAGATGCGGGATATCTGAAATAAAAACAGAAAATGCTGGAAAGTCTCAGCAGATCTGGCAGTTTTTCTGTTTTTGTTGCACATTAACCTTTGGGCCCCATAAAGCCTCTCCATTACTTCATCCAAGAATTCAATCAAGTTAGTCAAACATGATTTTCTTTCAACAAACCCATGTTGGCTTTTATTTATTTACTCATGTTTTCCCCAAGTGAGAACTACTTCGTCTGGTTATTCTCACAAAAAGATCCCCACCATAGCTGTCAAACTGACTAGCTTATAGTTGCTGAGTTTATCCCTCTTTTGTTTTGTAGAACAGGGCTGTGACATTTAAAATCTTCCAGTCATCTAGCACCACTTTTAAGGAGAATTGGAAAATAGTGACCGGAGCCTCTGCATTTTTCACCCTTACTTCCCTCAGTAACTTAGCATGCAGCCATTTTAAACAATGGGCGGTATTCTCCACTCCCGATAAAAATCGGGATGGCTGTCGTGAAATCGGCTGAGGTTCACGACGGCCTCGGGGCCCGCTCCCCGCACCTAATTCACCCCCACCCGGGGGGTAAGGAGCGGGCACCCGTCGTTCCCGGCCGCGACCTTGTCGCGCCGGAAATGACGCGGAAACGGCACTTTTCTGATGTCATCCTCACATGCGCGGGTTGCCGGTTCCAACCCGTGCATGCGCGGATGACATCAGCGCGCAGACGGCACGAACCCGCGCATGCGCGGTGCCGTCTTTCTCCACCGCCGCCCGGCAAGACGTAGCAGCTTGATCTTGCTGGGCGGCGGAGGGGAAAGAGTGCGTCCGTTTTGGACGCTGGCCCGACGATCGGTGGGCACCGATCGCGGACCTGTCCCCTCCCGAGCACAGTCGTGGTCCTCCCGTCCAAATCGGGCCCCTAGATGCCCTAAACGGGCATCTGGCACCCATTTCACGAATGCAGCGACCAGGTGTGGTTGCTGCCATGTTGAAACGGGCGTGAAGGGCCAGCCGCTCGGCCCATCGGGCTCGGAGAATCGCCGTTCGCCGTGAAGAACGGCGAGCGCCGATTTGTCCGGGGGGGTAGAATCGCTGGGGGCGCCAGGGGGGCATAGAAAATGTCGGGAGGCCCTCCCATGATTCTCCCATGCCACATGGGGAGCGGAAGATTCCGCCCAATATGTTTCTACTGAGAACACTGGCAATTTTTTATACTTTGGGCAAGATTCAAAGGAAATATTTCTCAATGTAATTTTCAGCAAGTTTGGGCAGGGTGTTTCTTGCAATTTTTTTGGGACTTTGGGGAGTTTTTCCTTAGTCTTGGCAACACAGTGAAATGTTTTCATCACTGGGGAGCTGAATTCGCCAGCGAGACTGGATCCTCAGAGATTGGGCCGCTATTTTGAAAGGGTGCCCCAATCTCGAAATGAACCTAAGGCCCCCACACCTGCCCCCCCATCCACGAGCAATGTCACCCCCACAAACATGCTCATTACTCACCTCCCAAGCAAGGACACCACTATGTGATTGCTGAGGGTACCTCCCCTTTTCAGGTCTCCTAAACTGCACTTTTTGGGCCCCACCCTTCACCCCCTAACCTTCGGAGGTCCCTTCATACGTGCCCTTCACCCAGTCACCTTTCATACTCCCTCATCCCCATTTCATGGGCATGGGGCCCCCAGCCCTGGTCCTTGACAGTGCCACCCTGGCACCTGGGCATCCTGGCACTGCCATCCTGGCAGTGTCCCTTCAAGTCTGGCAGTGCCAACCAGGCACCCTGGCAGTGTGAGCCTGGCATAACTGCCTAGACGCTCTGGCACTGTCTTCTTGGCAACGCCCCGCCAGCCTAGCAGTGCCAGCTGGAAATGTGGGCAATGTCAGCCTGGCAATGCCACCCAGGCACCTTGGCAATAACACGGTGGCAGTTCCAAGGTGCAAACATGGAAATGCCAACATGCATGGGTGCCAGAGGGAGTGCTAGGGTGCTTCCCTGCCTTGTCCCTGACAACCAAGAGTTCTCTAATGGTCTGGAAGACCCCTCCGCCCCTTGATTGCTGTTATGCCTGGTCCACATTTGTGTGGACCAGTGCGAAATGGTGCCATGACAAGGTCTCACAGGACATTAGTTCCGGGGCGCCGGGATAATCCGGCGCAGACATATTTAAATGAGCCTAATAGCACATTTAAATATGTTCATCTGGATCTCACCCAGCGACGGCGAGATCCAGACCATGACGTCTCGTGAGATCCCATTAGATTTCGCGAGGTGTTCCGAGCATTACAAATATTATGAGAGGCCTCAATTCGGGCTAGATCGGCTGCTAAAACACACCCGAAATATATTTGTCTGTAAAAGAGGTGAAAACATTTCCAATGACAAATATTTAAGGATAGAATTTTTAGCTTAAAAAGGGAGGTTGAACTAATCCAGTGAACGATGGAGTAGACCAGAAGTGTTTGGGGAGATACAAGAATTTATGCTGAAAGATCAGACAGGAAAACATACTGAGATAATAATCTTTATTGTTGTCACAAGTAGGCTTACATTAACACTGCAATGAAGTTACTGTGAAAAGCCCCTAGTCGCCACACTTGTTCACCTGTTCGGGTACACTGAGGGAGAATTCAGAATGCCCAATTCATCTAACAAGCACGTCTTCCAGGACTTGTGGGAGGAAACTGGAGAACCCGGAGGAAACCCACGCAGACACGGGGAGAACGTACAGACTCCGCACAGAGAGTGGCCCAAGCCAGGGATTGAACCCAGATACCTGGCGCTGTGAAGTAACAGTGCTAACCACTGTGCTACTCTGTCGCGTATGATGAAGTATTTAATAAAAATGCATTTCTGATTGGGGACAGACTCTAATACCACCAGATTAGCCATGTGCTTCCCGGCACTCAGAGCACCGAAAAACACCCCGTTATCTGACACCCATCTGGGTAGATTGGGGACCTCAGCGGGGACCTCCCTGATGAAGCCACACTTCGTCCCGTTTTCTGCACTGAGAAGCTCCGCGTGCTGCGATGCCAGAAGGCCTCCATCTCTGAGTGACCTCGAGCGCCATTTTGTCTGGTCCCCGTTTGTGGAGACCAGTACTGAACTGCTCTCACCTGAGGTCTCCAAGACATGTGAGGCAGATCTCAGGAACACATCATACAGTGAGACTAGCTATCTCACTCTAATATGCAGATGTGCCAGAAAGTGATCCCGCCCACAATGGGTGAGGTATGGAGAGTTTAATAGATCCCGGAAATGGGATCTACCGATCACGTTGCCCCATGCTGCTTTTCGGGTGCAACGCGACAGTAGATCCCGCCCCATGTTTAACCAACTTCATTGAATTTTTTTGAAGAAATAACAGAAAGAATAGACAAGGTCAATCCAGTGGTCATGATATGCAGCGACCTTCAGGAGAACTTTGATAGACTGCCAAATAATGGATGTCTTTTTATTTTTGTTTTAAGAACAACTGACCTTGGTGGAAGGGCCCCAGTCAATTCAACGTTGTGAAATTAAAATGGGAAAATATGCTGTCGGGTAAGTGCATCTGCTAAGCAACTTGAAACTGAGGAAATTATTTCATTCCTGTGGTATGCAGAACCAAACTACAAAATCCTTCCCTTTTGTTACACATGGTGTGCTAAAGAAGTAATTCTCTTTCATTGTCTCAAGCTGTGAGTCGATTTTGCAACTTTTATCTATGTTAGATGCCAGCATCTTTGAGCCCTCCACAAAGCTATTTTCCCAGATTAATTGATATATTGGGTGAGGTGGTCTGGCAGAGGGTGGGGGAGGGGGTGGTGCTGGTTAACTAAATTGGTGAGACATCTAGCATATAGTTCAGAATAATTCCAACAGTGTGAGGTTTAATTCCCCTTCTGGCTGAAGTAGTCTTGGGATCTGTCGACATGCACTGTCCTGTCCTCAAATCACAGCACGAGGTTTGATGACCCTCAAATAATCAAAGATGCTACCTGCAGTTGAAGAAGAACCAGTGTGTTAAATCTTGTGATTGAAAGGTGTCCAGGAATTTAATAATAACGAGAATGGCACCAGGTACAATAGGCTAAACATTGGACACTTCTGCAGATCAGTGAGAGGGGCTTTCCACAGGCCATACTAGGGGCAGTTGTACAATAGCAATGTTGCCTTCCTTTTGGATGACAGAACTTCTGTGCTGCCCTCCCCCCACAGCTAATACCACACCAGACTCAGTTGCTGCAATCCGTAATTGAGCACTCACATGACCAGGTCCTGAGAGGCCACCAAACGCAAGAGCCTCAAGACCCACTGTTTAAAACACAGCAGCTTCACACTGGCCATGCCATTACATCTGCACCTCCTGCCCTCAATGGGCAGTAGATAGCTGAATACAGACACTGTGAATTTATACCTGGATGAAAATTAATGTATAGACATTTGTGTAAAGCAATAAAATAGTAAACCTCTGTGTTGCTGTTGTGGCTGCCGACCCTGTAATGCTGCTTTGCACATCAACACTGGTCAGTGGGCAGATTTATTGGAGGCCAACATGACTGTGATTAATGTTGGAGATAATTTAATGCTGGGGAACAAGAATTGTTCAGCTGAAGCACTCTTAAATGAGATATTGTTGAAGGGTTCTGGATGTGTGCTGGAGTTCACCTGCAACTTCCCATTTTCTGTGTGACCAGTATCCTCTCCCTTACCGTGTTCAGGTCCTTTATTCAATGTTAACTCCATGTGCTGTCCCCATTGCAAAACAAAGTTTGGCAACATACAGCAAATCACAATCACCCAGGAAAATATTTTGCAACTTTCACTAACAGAAATCATCAGACCTATCCAGGCAATTTAGTCATTGCCGAGGATTTCAATGTTCTGCTGGATAAAAGCTACAGTTAACCATGTATCTTATTATAACATAGTTCAATTGCCAAAAGAGGTGCTGTGAACCAACCAACCAGCCTCCCATCATCAGCCAGGGGCAAAGAGTAGTGGAATTGTCACAAAATATAATGCATCATGACAGCTGCCAGGAAAACAGAAACAGACCTGCATGATGTGCTGCTGGTTGTAGTGATGTGCATCATAGAACATAGAACATAGAACAGTACAGCACAGAACAGGCCCTTCGGCCCTCGATGTTGTGCCGAGCAATGATCACCCTACTCAAACCCACGTATCCACCCTATACCTGTAACCCAACAACCCCCCCCCCCCCCGAACCTTACTTTTTAGGACACTACGGGCAATTTAGCATGGCCAATCCACCTAACCCGCACATCTTTGGACTGTGGGAGGAAACCGGAGCACCCGGAGGAAACCCACGCACACACGGGGAGGACGTGCAGACTCCGCACCGACAGTGACCCAGCCGGGAATCGAACCTGGGACCCTGGAGCTGTGAAGCATTTATGCTAACCACCATGCTACTGTGCTGCCCACTGTATATACACAAGGGGTTAATATAAATACACTACAACTAAGTCATTACGAGAGGGAACATCAGAGATGTCATGATATGCAGACATACAACCAATGGGTCATTAGAACAGGACACAACCAGTGGGTAATCAGGACACCCAGAGGTGGCGTTACCACAAGGGGTCACTAGACAACCCATATAAAAGGACAGGGCATAAAGGCTCTGCCTCTTTCCACAGACAGACATCTAGAGAGTTAGATAGGGTTGATCAGCACGTGGCTATGAGCAAGCTGGTACAGTTCGACTGAGTTCCTATAGTTAGATTAGCAGAGAGTCAAACTCATTTGAGAACTGTGTTCGTAGTTCAATAAACACGTTGAACTCATTTCATAGTCTGGAGCATCCTTTCGTAAGACTGCATCAAGTAGCAGCCTGTGTTATCCGAAGCAGCATAACACAACACTGCTGACCATACACCAGTTGCACGTTAATCATTGAATCATGGAATAGAACAGTTCAGGAGGAAGCTATTCGGCTCAGGGAGTCAGCTCTGGCTCTTTCAGGGGGGTGCCACCGTCCCAGTCTCCTGCTCTTTCCTCCTCTCTGTACAATTTTTGTTCCTCTTTCAGTCTTTATCTAATTCCCCTTTGAATTTAATTTTCCCAGCTATTGGGCAGATATGAACTCCTGTCTTTAGACTATTAATCCAGACCTCTGGATTGCTAATCCAGTATTTTAATCACATTAATACGACAGCTGTATCTCAGTTGGCAGCATTCTTGTCTCTGTGTCGCAAGGTTCTGCTCAAGGGTTAGAACACAAAAATCAAGGCTGACACTCCAGTGCGATTGTGAGGGAATATTACATTGTTGAAAGTGCTGTCAGTTGGATGAGATGTTAAACCCAGGACCCATCAGCTATTCAAGTAGATGTAAAAGATCCCATGGCAATATTTCAAAAAACAAGAATGTTATCCCTGGTGCTGTAGCCAATATCTATCCCTCAGGCAACATCAGAACAGATTAGCAGGTCACCACATTGCTGTTTGTGGGGGCTTTCTGTGCACAAAACGGCTGCAGTGTTTTCTATAATACAACAGTGATTAACAGTAATGAATTGGTTGCAAAGTGCTTTGAAACGTCTGGTGGGTGTGAAAAGTGAAAGATGAACGCAAGCTTTCTTTCTTTTTATGCCATTATGCGCAGCCAATCATACTGTGCACCTGGGGAGGCCTACTCCCTGAGCAACCACCAGGGCCTACTCTTCTATTTATTCTCCGGAATCAGTGCGATGGCCCGATGCCGGCGTCAAAAACATCGCGAAGCACTCCAGCGTCGGGCCGACCGGAAGTAACGGAATCCTCTGCACTTCTAGGGGCTAGCTAGATGCTGGAGGGGTTGGCGCCATGCCAGCCGGCACCAAAGGAGGCTCTCGCCGAGCTTCCAGTTTTCGCAGTGGTTGTAAATGAAGGTTTTCGACTTGTGGGTGAAGTGAAAACCTTTGGTCTTGTTGATATTGATCGCCAAGCCCGTATTTATGCAAAAAGACCGGAGTAGCTTCAAGCTCTTAACCATCCCTGCATGAGAGTCATGCATGCTAGTCCATGCATGCGCCAAAGGGCCGGCGTGATCCTGCGCATGCACAAAACCACCGGCGTATTCTTGCGCATGCGCGGGGGGGGGGGGGGGGGGGGTGGGGTCTTCTCCGTGCCGGCTATGGCGGAGCCCTACAGGGGCCGGTGCAGAAGGAAGGAGTGCCCCCACGGCACAGGCCCGCACGCAGATCGGTGGGCTCTGATCACAGGCCAGGCCACTGTGGGCCTCCGCCCCCCGGGATCGGATCCCCCTGCACCCCCCTGAGGATCGCCCCAGCTGACCTACCTACCAGGTCCCACCGTGTGGAACCATGTCTAATCCACGCCGGTGGGACTGGCCAAAATCCGACGGCCGCTTGGCCTATCGGGGCCCGGAGAATTGCTGGGGGGGCGGGGGGGGTGCTGCTGCCAACGGCCCCTGACCAGCGGGGCGTGAACCACGCCCTTGCCTGAAAACCAGTGCTAGAGAATATGGCAGCTGGCGTCGGGGCGGGATTTGCGCCGTCCCCCGGGGATTCTCCGACCCGGTTGGAGGTCAGAGAATCCTGCCCTTTTCCATGGGGAAAGTAGCAAAAGTGTTAGTTTTGGTAAACATAGCATCAGTCACCTGCTGACTTAAAGAACAAAATGTAGGCCGACTGATTTTACTGACACCCCAAATGCAGCCTGGAAGAAACAAAGATGTTCGGTGCTGTACTGAACGTGCTTCCAACATGATGGAAGAGTAAGAGTCCGGCAAACACATTTCTTTTTATCTGGTCTGCTTATAAGCTGCAGCTTATATTTTCTCCTTTCTCTTAATGCCGCTGTTCCTCTTCTAACCCAAGCAGATTAACCCCCTCTGACCCCCACACAGAAAAAACAGAGCACCAATGGATCCCTGAGAATTCAGATGCTTAGACAGGCATTATGAACACTTTAAAGTCACCTACGCAGTCAACAAGGCACCAGAAATTCCAGCAAAAAATATATTCCAAATAATTGCAGCATTTCAGTTAAGTATCCCCTTTAAAGACTGCTAGTATTGGTCACTTGCAGACCTGCACCCCCCATGGTTTTTGAGCAGCTTGAGAAGATAGAGGTGGCAATGCTGACTGACATTAAAATGGTACTGGGACCGCTGAGAACATACATTACTTGACCTTTGTTTGACATATTTGAGGACCTTGCTTATTACCAGCAAGAGCAACGAGGTATAAATCGAAGTGCAGCCGAAAGGGATCTCAGCTCAGTCAATGATCCTTTTTGAATCACCATCCTGCTATATGGGCATAAACTGAGCTGTGGGGAAATAAAAGCCAGCATTCAGCTAGACATATCTATAAAATGGCACTTTTTTACATGCAACACTTAACTTGTTGTAGGTGTGGAGGTTAAAAAAGCTACATTTATATTTTATTACATATAGTGCGTTCTAACATCATTCAAATACGTTTGCAACCAAAGGGACGTGGATTAGAAATTGGTTTAGCTGTATCAAAGTAGAGTTTTCACTTAGGGAAAATCAAGTTCACTCAGAGAATCAAAGTCAGTTAACAGAGTCTGGTACAACACTTGACTGATTGAATCTTAATCTTGATCCCACCAATAGAATTAAGTAGCAAATTAGGTGTTTATGAGAATTAAATTGTGTAAACATTGTGCAGGAGAAAACAAATCACATTGAATTTTGCACGGCTATCTCTAGGTACATACAGGTACAGTGTGTCAAATAGGGCTATCCAAAAACTGAATATGTGTGAAAACCAGGCACGTTTGTAAGCTGCTGTGCATGAACTTTAATTCGTATTAAATTAGTAAAATTAATTGGCTTGTTCAACTGAGTGCATTGCCATGGTGGTGTGCTGCATTGGTTATCAGCGCCATGCGCTAGTCTTTGCCTGTGGTCCAAGTAACTAATAACCCCACCTGACTCAGCTCGGCCCAATTGGCCTGACCCCACCTGACCTGAATCACCATCCTGAAAACAGTAAGATCCAAAATCCACCACAGATTCAGTCCCAAAATAGTTGGTATTGAGTGACTGGATCTGTAGTTCTACTGAATGGATGATAGAAATGCCCACATGTTTTGAGCATGTCTCGTTCCATAATGGCTTGTAACATCCTCAGATTGGCAATCAGCAGTGGATTGCCACTCATTCGGGACTTACCTTCGCAAGGAATCCAAAGCCTTTGTCTCGCTCGACCTCCTTGACTCGCCTGAAACCGCGAAGCAGGTCAGGGGCTTCAGCAACGAGGAGTAAGAGGAGCGCAGTAAGGAGGACACGTCCCTTTATACATTGCTAACTGCCGTAAAGCAGGAAGGTTAAAGACACCATTGAAAGACTGGAGGATTGGCAATATTGTTCCCTTGTTCATGAAGGGGAGTAGAGACAACCCCGGTAACTATAGACCAGTGAGCCTTACTTCTGTTGTGGGCAGAGTCTTGGAAAGGTTTATAAGAGATATAATTTATAATCATCTAGAAAGGAATCATTTGGTTAGGGATAGTCAACACGGTTTTGTGAAGTGTAGGTCGTGCCTCACAAACCTTATTGAGTTCTTTGAGAAGGTGACCAAACAGGTGGACGAGGATAAAGCAATTGATGTGGTGTGTATGGATTTCAGTAAAGTGTTTGATAAGGTTCCCCACGGTAGGCTATTGCAGAAAATATGGAGGCATGGGATTGAGGGTGATTTAGCATTTGGATCAGAAATTGGCTAGCTGTAAGAAGACAGAGGGTGGTGGTTGATGGGAAATGTTCAGCCTGGAGTTCAGTTACTAGTGGTAAGTCAGTGGAGTTGTGGACAGTGTGGAAAGATGTTGCAGGTTACAGAGGGACATAGATAAGCTGTAGAGCTGGGCTGAGAGGTGGCAAATGGAGTTTAATGCAGAAAAGTGTGAGGTGATTCATTTTGGAAGGAATAACAGGAAGACAGAGTACTGGGCTAATGGTAAGATTCTTGGTAGTGTGGATGAGCAGAGAGATCTCGATGTGCATGCACATAGATCCCTGAAAGTTGCCACCCAGGTTGAGAGGGTTGTTAAGAAGGCGTACGGTGTGTTAGCTTTTATTGGTAGAGGAATTGAGTTTCGGAGCCATGAGGTCATGTTGCAGCTGTACAAAACTCTGGTGCGGCCGCATTTGGAGTATTGTGTGCAGTTCTGGTCGCCACATTATAGGAAGGATGTGGAAGCATTGGAAAGGGTGCAGAGGAGATTTACCAGGATGTTGCCTGGTATGGAGGAAAGATCTTATGAGGAAAGGCTGAGTGACTTGAGGCTGTTTTTGTTAGAGAGAAGAAGGTTAAGAGGTGACTTAATTGAGGCATACAAGATGATCAGAGGATTAAATAGGGTGGACAGTGAGAGCCTTTTTCCTTGAATGGTGATGGCTAGCATGAGGGGACATAGCTTTAAATTGAGGGGAGATAGATATAGGACAGATGTCAGAGGTAGGTTCTTTACTCATAGTAAGGGTGTGGAATGCCTTGCCTGCACCAGTAGTGGACTCGCCAACATTAAGGGCATTTAAATGGTCATTGGCTAAACATATGGATGATAAGGGAATAGTGTAGATGGGCTTTAGAGTTGTTTTACAGGTCGGCGCAACATCGAGGGCCTAAGGGCCTGTACTGCGCTGTAATTTTCTGTGTTCTATGTTCTATGAAAGGGGTAAGGTAAGTTCCTAAATTAAGTGAATGGGATGCAGGTAGTTTTGGGGGGGGGGGGGGGGGGGGGGTCAGGTGTCCGGTTGGGCAGGGAGTTGGACGTCAGGTTGGGTTCGTTTGGGGGACATTGGGGGAGGGTGTTGGGCCGAGGGGTGTCAAGCAACGTTGAGTGTAGGGGATAATAGGTGTCTGGTCAGGCCAGGGGTGGGTGATGGACAAGTGTCATGTTGGGTTTGGATGCGGCGGGGGATGTATCAAGCAGTTTTGTGAGGTCTGGTGCGGATTTGGTCTGGGGTGCTCAGGTCAGATCTGAACATGGGGGGTGCAGGGAGTTGTCGGTCAGATTGGGGAGGGAGTTGAGTCCAATTGGGTCATGGGTTGGGTGGAGTGCGGTTGGGGAAGGCTTCCTTGGGATGGGGGTGTGGAAGGGTCATCAGAGAGTTCTGAGTGGGGATGACGTGGGAGGGTCCCCTGGGTGGTCCAGGGGTGGGATGGTATGGGGGTTTCTCTGGGGAATCGGTGGTGGGATGATGTGGAGGTTCCTGTGGGATGTTTGGGATGTTGAGGGGCAGGGATACCATTCAGGGCTTGGTCTGGGTGTATAAAAGAATTACTCTGAAGTTCTAATTGCCTTTATTGCTTCTAACTCTTTCAGAGTAACTATCAGGGTAAAACTGGCAGCACCATCTAAAGTTAACGATTAAAATTGTTTTGTCGAATGGTTCCCAGCTCAGTGCAATTGTCCCGGAGATTTAGTGCTTCAGGACAATTTCTGGGTGCACCTTTACATTCTGAGAAGGATTTCCTCGTACATCTTTGGGGTACCCCCCTCTCACTGTGATGTTGGGGAGCCAGGACGTTATGAGCCATTCTGTGTTGGACAAATGTGCAAGCAAGATTTAATCATTATACTTTTTAAGAGCATTTCTTTTGAAATATGAAACTTGCACTGTGGGACGACGACATAAATGAACTTAAAAAATTGTTGGAAATTCTGGCTCAGTTATTTTACTGGAGGCATTATTTTATTTATTTTGAATGGTTTTTTGTTTGCAGAAATAGCTGAGAGATTTCAGATGAGTGTTTATCATTCAATAATGTAATTTTAGGGTCTGTGTCTTATAAATGAATAAAACTGAATGGAGAAATTATCCAATAAGTTGCAAACAATTTCCCCATATGTTTTTTTGTTTATCCCGCTTTTAATGTGTATATGTGCACATATACTTCTTAAAAATAATTATTCATCTGAGAAACACTGTAAATGGCCAGTAATCGGGCATGGGGATTACGGTGCAAGATTAACCCAGGCCTGTTTGAAACAATGCAGGCAGCACAGAAACTTCATGCTTCCTATTTGTTTCAATGATAGTGGCATGCAACCCAGTGCTTAGCCTATTGCTGAGAAACTGCACACATCAGCAAGGCGCCCAGGTTCCTATGAAGCTACCATGACTCAATGCTACTTTTAGGATAGCAGACCAGATCCCAACATTTATTAGGATACTGGACGGGAACTACAAACAATTTTTGTATTTGTAAAAGTGTGAGGAAAGGATACTTCAACCTAGGAGTGAAGACTCTGACCAATAGGTATATTTTATGTAAAAATCAACTTTAATTTAAACACAGAATTAACCACATGAACATCAAACAAGTAGCCCCACAGTGTTCAATTAAACAATTCTTAAATTAAAGGAAATCTTTGAATTTATGATCTTTCTCTGCTGTTAATTCCAATGAAGCGACCCAATACTGTTCAAATGCTACTTATAAATAAAGTTAACAACAACAAATTTATTAACATACTTACTTAGAGACCTTTGGAGAGTGACCCTTTCAAGATCAGATCCAATACACATTTCTCTTGTCAGACTGAAATCCTACATCAAACTGCTGTTCTTCAAATAATCTAGCAGACTCCAGTTCATTACATCCTCTGTATCCCACTAAGTTTCATGACTTGCTTAGCTAGGTCCAATCATGACTCCTCCACAAATTATCCACACTCCAGGGAATCTCCAGAAATCAAAATACCATTCTATTAGCCCTTTATCTGTAGCCAACTAAGTGATTGGAATCAATCATTATCTCACCTTTTTAGATTCTTTAATTACAGCTTTCGCAGATACACAGTCTGGGTACCTTAACCTAGGTTCTTTAATAATACTACTGCAATACTACTGCAACAACAAGTACTTGAATTTTCAATAGATGCTATGTAGGAACCTTAGTCTTAGGCACAAAATCTGGAAGTTTGGCATTCTCCGCATGCTATGGAGTTTTAGATCCAATTTTTTGTCAATCGAGTCTACAATAGTGGGTGGAGGGAGTCAATCCCAGGAAAGAAGGGGGCTGATGCATCAGCTCTGGATGTATTTGGCATGTGAGAGGGAACCACCAGATGGCAAGCCAGTATTGAGAGGGGAGGAGTGGGCAGGAGCAGTCAGCATAAATGATCTCTGAAACAACACCACAATGCATACGTGGCCTGGGTTTCATAACCAACAGAAAGAAAATGCCAATAAATCTGACTCCTGTTTGATAGCATCAATGGGATATCAGATTGTCAGGTTGGAATGAAGACTTCGGTGTCAAAAGGCCTCGGAGTCAGAATGTATTTTTGAAGGTGAAATTATTTAGATAAGGAGGACCTACAATTAATGAAAGAACTCAGTGCCTTGCCCAAGGCCCTGGAAGGTGTGCTCAGGCCTCAGCAAGTGGTATAAGAAATTATTTAACTGCCTTTAGCGCAATCATCCATCAATGTGTTATTTTCGATATCAGGACACATATTGACTGTGAAGCAGACAAAGGCTTTTCCACTCTTCTATGAATCTGTGATTATTATAGTGTCACTGAGATGTTATTGTGTTGTTGGAGCCAGGGATGAGAAAATATGTGAAAAGCTAGTCACTGCTGGGCAAGTAGGAACTCACCTTCAGTTCATTTTTTCTCTGCCAACTCCTCCCCCAACCTCCCGTAATCAAATAGACTTTAAACGAGGAAAATTAATGATGCTGAAATGAAAGGTATTCTTTATTCAACACTTGAGCTTCCCAGAGAGGAGTGAAACAGCCATAACAGGTTTAAAAGGTTGCAATCCAGGAAGAAAACCCTGGAAAGAGGGCAGCACGGTGGCGCAGTTGGTTCGCCCTGGTGCCTCACGGTGCCGAGGTCCCAGGTTCGATCGGCTCTGGGTCACTGTCCATGTGGAGTTTGCACATTCTCCCCGTGTTTGCATGGGTTTCGACCCCACAACCCAAAGATATGCAGGCTGGGTAGATTGGCCACGTTAAATTGCCCCTTAATTGGAAAAAAATTAATTGGGCACTCTAAATTTATATTAAAAAAGAAGACCCTGGAAAGGACTTGGGCCCCCGACTTTAATCTTATTTTTTTTTAAACAAGTCCGTTACCAGAGTATGGGGCGGGATTCTCTCACCCCGGGGCCGGACCGGTGAATCCCCGCGACCGACGCTAATCGCGTCACGCCACTCCAACGCTGGCACGCGATTCTCCGCAGAGTGGAGAATCGCCACCATTGGCGCTGGCGTCGTTGGCACGGCGCCGGTCGGGGGCTGCTCTAAGCGGCCGGCCCGCTGATTCTCGGCCAGGGATGGGCCGAGTGGCCGTCGTAAAAATGACGAGTCCCTCCGCCGCCGTCCACACCTGCTCTCAGCCGGCGGGAACCCGGCTTCGAAGGGGCGGGGGCAGACTGTGCTGGGGGTGGAGGGGGGTTCCGAACCCAGGATGGGGGCCTCCGATGTGGCCTGGTCCGCGATCGGGCCCCACTGATCGGCGGGCCAGCCTCTCTGGCTGGCGGCCTCTTTTCTTTCGTGCCGTCCCTGTAGTCCTGCGCCATGTTGCGTCGGTGCCGGCGCTTTGAAGGAAACCACTGCGCATGCGCGCATTGGAGCCAGTGCCAATGTGCATGTGCGCATTGGCGCCGGTGCCATTGCGCATATATCCCGCGGCACCGGGATCAGCAGCTGGAGCGGCATGAACCGCCTCAGTGCCGTGCTGGCCCCCTGTAGGGGCCAGAATTGCTGATCCTGAGGAATTGTTGATCCATGTCAACATGGTGACGATGGCGTTTCCAATGGCGTCAACACTTAGCCTCAGGATCACAGAATCCCACCCCACGATAATCCATTATTTCAAAGGTTCTAATTTTCAGATATAACATTGCAATCCTTCCTTAATGCTTTAATATGTGGTGCAGAAGTTGTAATTCTGCAATGTTGAAATGTTGCAAAATAATTAGGTTTCAGCGTAAGACCATGCAAGACCATCAAAATGCTGGCGTTCATCAAAACTTTTGTCTCTTGTGAGGAAGGTTCAGACTGCAAAAAAAGGTAAATGAATTAGCACCTGCCTAGTAAAAACATCACCATCTCTTTCCTCTTTTGGAAAGGCAGCGCTGCTCCAGCGGGTGGTACAGTGGTTAGCACCGCTACCTCACAGCACCAGGGACCTGGGTTCAAGTCCAGTCTTGGGTGACTGTGGGTTTCCTTGGGTTTCCTCCCACAGTCCAAAAATGTGCCGGTTCAGTGGATTCACCAGGCTGAAGTGCCCTTCAGTGTTCAAAGGTTAGAAGGGCTTATGGGGAATGGGTGCGGTGTAGGCCTAGGTAGGGTGCTCTTTCAGGGCGTTGGTGCAGAGTTGATGGACCTAATGGCCTCTTTCTTCATTGTTGGGATTCTATGATTCATGTTGAACTGTTTCTCTTTGCAGTTTTTCCGTCTTTTGCATTGCAGCTTTCCCCAAAACAGATCCTGAGGCTGAGTCACTGATCATTTGAGCCTCCTGCCAGGACGAATTTGCTTTGTGAGACTTCTCAAGAAAACAAGAAAAAACTTGGGGCCATAGAGTTTTAGTAGCTTCATCGACAATTGAATTAACAACAATTATCGAATATTTGATATCAGAGCATAAACTGAAGGTTATTTTGGTGTTAAATGGAAGGATGTTTGTCTCCCAGGCATCTTTGTAAAGAGTAAAATTTTTGTACGTCAGGACTTTACTTTGAGGAGCTATGGAATCTTTTGGCCAAATTTAGTTACGTTTGAAGGACCTACAAAATAACAAAACTATATTTATGAAGTGTGCTTTAAATGTATTTTATCTGAGAGTTTTGTTACCTAAAATCAGAATTTAAGCATTTAGAAAGTTTAATAAGAATACCCACGTATGTGAGTACAAATAGCAATATGGGGTTGCTGTAATTCTCTTATAAATAAAAACATGATGAAACATTAACACTGGACCATGTTTTTTTTGGACTTAAACTGATCTGATATGATAACTAATGTATTTCTCGTTGAATGTATCAAATTCTCATTTCTTCAAATATCTTTACAAAATTTATCCCACACATATCCCTGATATTTTTCAGGTTGGCAACATGGGTGACAAGTTGAGTGTTACAGGAATCAGTTCTGGAACCTCAACTATTTCCAAACTACATCAATGGCTTAGACAACGACACTGAATGTATATGGCTAAATTTAATAATGACACAAATTTAGGTAGGAAAGTAAGTTTTAAAAATGACAAAGGAATCTGCAACTGGACATGAAACACAGAAAAATCCGGATAAACACAGCAGGTCTGGCAGCATCTGTATAGAGAGAAACCGCATTAATGATTCTACCGAAGAGGCATAGATTGTTTAAGTATGTGGGGAAAATGTGGCATATGGGAAAATATGGCTTGTCTACTTTTCCAGAAGAATAGAAAAACAGCATATTATTTCGATGGAGAGAGGTTGTGGAGCTCTGAGGTACAGAGGGACCTGTGGGATCTGGTATCGGAATCAGGAAAAGTTAGCATATGGGACAGTAAGTGAAGGCAAATAGAATGTTGTTGTTTATTGCAAGGGGAATGGAATATAAACATCAGGATGTTCTGCCACAATTCTATAGAACATTAGTGAGACCACGTCTAGAGTACTGTGCACAGTTTAGGTCTTATTTTAAAAAGGACATAAATAAGTTACAAGCAGTTCAGAGTTGGAGATTAGAAGAATAAGAGGTGATCTTACTGAAACATAGAAGATTCTGAGGGGCCTTGACAATATGGATGCTAAGACGATGCTAAGTCGCCTTTTAAGAGCGACTAGAACTAAGGGCCACAGTTTAGAAATGTTGGGTCTCCCATATAAAGTGGAGATTCGAAGACATTTTCTTTCTCAGAGGGTCCCAGATCTTTGCAATTCTTTATCCCAGGGAGGCGGATGCAGGGTAATGAATATTTTTATAGTAGAGGTAGATAGGTTTTGACTAACAAGGGAGCCAAAGGTTATCGGGCAGTAGGCGGAATGTTGAGCTTAGGCCACAATTAGTTAAGCCATGATCTTACTGAATGCAGGATCAAGCTCAAGGGGGCAAATGGCCTTCTCCCACTCCTAATTTGCATGTTCATAGGCGAATAAATAACAATTAAAAATTATTAGAATAACATAGAAAAACCGATGTCCAATTCTAAGCAGCAAACCTATGGGTTTATCAAACGAAGATGTACCATGTCGGGAAGGTTTTAGAACAGAAGCTATGGGAAGCAAAATCATTCAGAATGGCATGATTCATGGTGTGAGACTTGATCACCATGAGGATTGTCACCCTAGACATCACAGATAATTGTACAGATGTTGTAGTTGAGATTCCAGCAACCTGTTGAAATATGAGAATATGCTTTTGTTAAGAAGACATTAGGGGCAACTGGTCATGTTATTGTTGTCCTTGCAACAAAACTCAGCACATGTTCACAAGCTGCGTTCTGTTACCTTACCAGTAAGTTGCCCTTCCCACTGGCACAGTAGCACAGTGGTTAGCAGTGTTGCTTCACAGCGCCTGGGTCCCAGGTTCGATTCCCGGCTTGGGTCACCATCTGTACGGAATCTGCACGGTCTTCCCGTGTCTGCTTGGGCTTTCTCCAGGTGCTCTGATTCCTCCCACAAAGTCCCAAAAGACATGTTTGTTCGGGAATTTGGACATTCTGAATTCTCCCTCAGTGTACCTGAACAGGCGCCGGAGTGTGGACACTAGGGGATTTTCACAGTAACTTCATTGCCGTTTTAATGTAAGCCTATATGTAATACTAATAAAGATTATTATGTTTATTTTGTAGAAACAATGCAACCTAATCATCAGAATAGATTAAAATTAATGTAGTCTTCAAAGATTTAGGGTGAGAAATTGGAATTGTTTGCAATCATTCTTTGAGTACAACATATGCCCTTAAAATCTGAAAATACCAGTCACAGACCCGGTGAATCCTGCACCGCTTTTCATTGGAATCGACTGTGTTCTATGTAGTGCCGGTGCTAGCCCATCCAACGTTGCTGAATCGATCCAGTTTTGCTGTCATGAAAGTCCACGGCCGGGATTCTCCCTGCTGGGGTCTAGGTCCCCACGCCGGCGGGAAAACCGCCACCAACCACTCCACCGTCAATGGCCCCCAAGGTGAGGAATTCTCACCTTTCTAGGGGGCTAGGTGGATGCTGGAGTGTTTGGTGCCACTCCTGCCGGCGCCGAAGTGACAACGCGAGTTCGCGCATGAGCGAGGGGTCGGATACCCCTGGCCCCCCCCCCCCCCCCCCCCCGAGGACCGCCCACACACACTCACCTGCCAGATACCACCGATGGGACCTGAGTAACCCACGCCGGAGGGACTGGCCAAAAATGGTCGGCTACTCGGCCCATCGGGGCGTGGAGAATTGCCGGGGGGACCGCTGCCAACGGCCTGTGACCAGCGTGGTGAGAATCCCGCCACTGCCCGCAAAACGGCACCGAAGAATACGGCAGCTGGCACCAGGGAGGCAGGGCCGTTTTGCGCCTCCCCCCGGGGTTTCTCCAACCCGGCGGGGGATCGGAGAATCCTGCCCCAAACATTCTGCATCGGTGTCAACACTTGGTCTCAGAAATGGAGATTCCCACCCACTGTCTTTACTTATGGTCTAAAAGAATTAGGGTTGCCTGATCAGGCTTCATTTTCAAAAGTCTTTCTCCAAAACTCTCTCCACAGCTTTCTCCAAAACTGCCTCTCTCCACAGCTTCTCAAAATGTCTCTCTGCAGTCCTTGGCTCCACCCAGCAATTACCTCATTTTCCCAAACAAATAAAAAAATTAACTTTCCAGGGACTGAAAGCACATTAACTCCTCAGGAACCTCACAAGACAAACTACGATGCATTAGCCAAGATTAAAAAACACATTCCGTCATCAATTTCACCTGCTGGCTGCTAAAATCACCCAAGCCCTGCAGAGCAGATTTTTAAAAAAAAACATGACAATTGCAGTCGAAAATATTTTAATCTCAGGCTTTTAACCCTTAAATTGCCTATATCGTTTATAATCCAGTTATCCTAGTATCTTCCAATCATCACAAATGGTTTCAGCCTTGCCATTGACTGTTGTATTCTTGCAGCATTGGATCCCGTTTCATTGGGCTTGGTTCCTATCATTCACATAAAGTGCTTTCTCCTCCCAATGCCTTTTAGGCATCTGTCTGAAGGGGCTCTTGTTCCTTGTGGATACAAGGCATCCCTCCTTTCCACCGCCAATATGAAGACCTCATATTGTGCCATTTTCCAATGATTTTGTAAATCACAATCACTTCTTGCATGGCTGCCAGCAGCAGCTCCAACTGCAAATCAGTTCCCCTTTATTTAGGCAGGGCAGACTAGCTTTAAGCTGTGTTGGCTCCTAAAGATATTGGTCTCTGCTGATGTTTCCAGCCAATCAACAGCACAGTTAGCACTGGCGAGATGAAATCATTAATTCAGCAGATAGCATGAATTTGGCATTTCTTTCAGTGGCTTGGGCTAATTGTGCATTGTAATGCCCATATGTTCCAGTACTGTTGAGGGTAGCTTCATAATGATGTAACCCCCTGTGTATTTATTCAGTGGATTGTGATTCCTTTTGGTCAAAGTATCACTGGAGAAAATAACATTTGGAGGAATGTTTGCAATTTTGGGTTTCGAGACAATGGAAGATGCCATAATCTCTGGTGTCTGGGAATCAGGGCATAGAATGGATTTAGCCACCACAAGGCAATATTTAATATCATTGAGGAGTCTTGAAATGTGTTAGTGCTCAGGCTCTTCAACATAATAAGCAGACTATAAGCCTGACAGGCAGTCTCATATCATCTATCATGTTGCTTGATTTTGCACATCATGGTTTTGCAGAAGAATATATTTCTTAATCTGACCGAGAGCATTTGGAATGACACCTCTCACCTCTCCTTGCTTATTAATGACTCTCATTCCTGCCCAGGTTCAGAAAACCTCACCCTCAAATGTAATTTGCAGTGGTGACCCAGAGTCAGTGCCTGGCAGAGTCAGAGGAAGTTCCAGCAATGCTCTTTTGTGGGTGCATCCATGATGCGATGAAGGTGCACAAAATGTAATCACCATGACAGATCCTAATCCATCCATTTCATTGTCAAGCACAATCTTCTGTGCTTTGCAAGCTGTTTCATATCTGGTCAGAACAATGCGGAGCGCAGCAACTGGAAATGTGCTCCTTCTGCTACAACTTCAACAGTCCTGTCCTGGAGTCTTGTGGTAATCGATGGCCAAACTCCTGCTCCACAGGAATCTTAGGTTCAGACACAAAAGGTCCTGGACTGGAAGTGCAATTTGTTCAGTGCCAAATGAGGTACAAGAAGTATGTCAGTACTTGCTGGAGACATTTCCAACCATTTGAATTGTCTATGGGTTAAATTTTCTTTGGGCAGGTTATCCAAATAGTTGAATAAAGGACCAGCACCTGATAAGATCTATATGGCTGGCACAGTATACATTGTGTTACTAACTGAAGAATATCCTTGTGGTACCCAGTCCAGATGTCATCCAGAAGGAAGTTCTCCAAATCCCTGAGGGTGCATGCTGATCATATTACTTTCATTGCTAAAAAGTATGTTCCTGAATGAGTAGGGCCGATTAGGGACCAAAAAGGGATTTATACATGGAGGCAGAGAGCATGGATGAGGTACTAAATGCATGCATTGCATTTGTCTTTACCGAGGAAGAACATGCTACAGAAGTCATGGTGAAGGTGAAGATAGCTGAGACACTGGATAAGTTAAAAATTGATAAAAAAAAGGAGGTAACAGAAAAGTTAATCATTTTTAGAACTGATTGGGTCATTCGGCCAAATCAGATGTATCGAGCGATATTGAGGCAAATATGGGTGGAAATTGCAGAGAAGTGATGAACCTAGAAGTCAATACAGCACAAAGGTAATCTGCTGGTATATCCAGATGTTGTACTGATAACCTTGTCTGGAGGTTTCTTTGATTGCTCACAGTGATCTGCGAGATTGTCATTCTTGGATGTTGTTCCTGATTGAATTTCAAAGCTTGTCCTCGATGCAATAGGACTGTACAGGAGTTGCGGAGCTGGAATTAATCTGATTTTTCCTCGGTTAGGTCTCACCCTTTTGCTTTTGTGTGTAATGACTTCATTGGACCTTGGTTCTGAACAAATTATTGCCATCCCAGGATCCTGGATGTAATCTTGTCGTAATTGTTAACTTGCCAACTCTGTACCTGTATTTTAATTGTGCACATTGGTCATCTTCTCATGTGGTTTCAGAAGTTGCTCTCCAGTTTCTGAGAGAGTAGAATGGGTAAGAGTAGTTAAATTGGTACATATTGGTCTGCCAAACATTAGATCAGCAGTGAAAGAATAGTTGCACTTAAAGGTGTTGCTCTCAGATGTGTGGATCTTGTTTGGTCTGTCTACATTTGAAAATGAGGGATTTCACTGTGCGAAACATTAATCCAACTCGGCAGTCAGAGCCAGGGTAATGAGGAGAAGTTGTTGTGAAATCAATATTCCATTTCTCACACATATCCAGAAATGGCTTACCAATAAATTGCAGATCATTATTCGTAGCACTCTCCTTATGCACACCAAATAAACTGAAAATATCACTTTAGAGTGTGTGACAATTGTATTCGGCAATTGTTGAATAATGGAGTAATTGGCAATATTGTTTATAATGAAGTCAATGCCATGGACATGAGGGAGGTTGAGTGCAACTTTAGACCATGGATGGGTAGGAACTTAATGTGCAATGGTGCCTTGTGCTGACTTGGCATATGATCGTAACATGCTTCTCATTTCTTGACAATGTTACGACCCCCTGGGCTGGTGCTCAGTTAATTCCAGCCCCACTTGACTGGAATCACAGTACAGGTGAAATCAGATTTTGTATTATTATCCTTGGCTTTGGTTGAGGTAAGTTTACTACAGTCACCAGGGGCTGGATTCTCTTCCAGCCGTGCCAGATTTCTGTTTCAGCATGTTCCGGTTGGCACTCAGCACCCCTTCCCCCCCAATCGATGCCCTTAGGGCCCTAAGTTCCATTTTGGGGTGGAGGGGGAACTGTTTCAAGCCCCGGCTGCCCCTGCATCATCTAGCTCTGCCAGCACTGACGGTTCCTCAATGTCTGCACCATGGTGTTGACGCCCACGGGGATCCTCCAGCAAGTGCCTCAGCCACGCCCACCTGAGACTGGGGCAAGCTCCGCAGCACCTCAGCCATGCTTATCTGAGAGCGGGATGTCCCGCCGAACACCATCAAGATCAGCCTGGCACTGAGTGACATCCCCTAGCGAAGCAGACATACTGCCGAGACCCTCAGCCAAGGCCATCACCGATTGAGCAATGCCTTGGAACCTTCGCTCATGGTACCAGCATCATGCACCAGCATCTCCATTGCAGTCGCCACCCTAGCAGTGATGGCCTGGGTGCCACTCATTGCCATCTCCATCTCCTGCGTTCGTAGCCTCAGGGACTCCTTCATGCGGCTATGGATCTGCTGGGGCGATGCTGACATCTCCCCCTGAATGTCCCGGCCCCACCCTATCATCTCCATCAGCTCCGGGTAACCCACTTCCAGTGGCTCAGCAGCAGGCTGGGACCCAACTGGGTCCTGGGATCCGGCACCCCTCTGACTGCTGTCTCATAGATTTCACAGAATTTACAGTGCAGAAGGAGGCCATTCAGTCCATTGGATATACACCGGCCCCTGATGGAGCGTCCTAGCTAAGCCCACACATCCACCCCGTAACCCAGCAACACCTAACTTTTGGACACTACGGGGAAATTTAGAGTGACCAATCCACCTAACCCGCACATCTTGGACTGTGGGAGGAAACTGGAGCACCCGGTGGAAACCCACACAGACAGAGGGACAATATGCAGACTTTGCACAGATAGTGACCCAAGCCAGGATTCAAACCTGGGTCCAGGGCGCTTTGAAGTAATTGTGCTTACCATTGTGCTACCTTGCTGTCTCACTTGGGGGTATCTGCCTCCACCAGATGTACATCATCAGCAGTGTGGTGCTCACCAAAAGCCTGCCCACAAACATTCCTCACCAAGGTGTGTGTATCTGCGCTGGTGGAGGGTGGGGACGACAGCTGTGCCTTGACTGTAACAGTTGCATCCTCAGAGCTTCCCTCCAAGGTCCTCCTTGGAGTTACTAGAGGCAGCCACCCGGGATGGGCAAGCGCTGTCAGCTGGAGAACCTGTGGGAGAATGAACATGTGGTCAGTGGGAGGAATGGGTCAGTCAGTAAGGCAATACAATGGTGGAGGGAGGGCTGGGGTCACCTTGGAGGGTTGGGGTTATGGATGTGCCCTTGGTGGGTGTGGGGTGGGGCGACATTAGTATCTACTCACTCATGCTGCCCGGTGTAGGTCGTTGACCTTTTTTCGGCACTGGAGGCCAGTCCTCCTGTTCACACTCCCGAGCTGACGACTGCCACCACCTCGCCCCAGGCAGAACTGGAGCCCTTGGGGGAACAGGACATCCCTCCTGGCCTCCACCGCATCCAGGAGCTCTCCTAGGTCAGCTTCCCCGAATCTTGGGGCTGGTCGCCTCAGCGACATATTGCGAGATGGCTGGGGTTGGCTGAGCAAGTGCAGCTTAAGTGCAGCTCAAACTGGTTAGTAGGGTTCTGGTGAGCGTGGTCCTGGCAAATCATCTGGCGAGCCGTCATTCGCGGCGGGAAGCCGTGAGGCCTTGTTAAGTGGATCAACTAATGTTGAATTGCATTGCCAGCCTCGCTGGGACGAGCACCGGGAAGCTCACGGCAATTCCCGCTCGCTGCAACACTTTGACATTTTTCTGGAGAATCGCGCCCTTAGTTACATTTTTGGACCCTGGGCAGTTTTTCACCAGTTGAGCCCATGCTTTGAATTTTTTTCAGCACTAGGGAGCTGAACTCGGAGACCAGGCCACCATTGTGAAAGGGTACCCCAATCTCTAAGTGAGCTTGTGGATCTCTCACACTCCCCACCCATGGGCAATGTCATTCCCCCCACCTCCCGCAGAAACATAGGCACTTCCCCCACACCCATGCAAGTGAGGACACCCCACTATGGGGTCCTGGGGTCTCTCCTCTGCAGGACCACCCAAGCCTCCTTACATGCCTCCCCCTTCCAGGACTCCTTCCCCTCACCCCCTAACCCCCTGTAGGCCATGCACCCCCTACCCTTTAACCCCCCCTCTCTACTCTTGTTTAATGTGCATGGCCAATTTAGCCCCTGAGCCTTGGTAGCGCCACCCTAGCACCCAGGCATCCTTGCACTGCCACGTGGGCAGTCCTCTTGTGAACTTGGCAGTGCCACCTGGGCACCTTGGCAGAGTTTCCCGGCACTAGCAGTGCCAAGGTGACAGCTGGGCATTACCACTGCACCCTGGGGGTCTCCCGGGCCATCGGAGATGCCAGGGTGGTCAGGGTAAGTGCAGGGTGGTCTCTTGGTCCTTCCCCTGGAATACAGGCACCGTGGCACTGCCCAGCTTGGCACCCTTGGCACTGCGAGTGCCAGGAAACACGCTGCGAAATGTGCTCACCAGGGGACATTGTTCCTTTTTTGGTAAGATCGCGTCCAGTGAGAAGGCATTGCAGAAAAGATATATGAGAATTGCTCCAGGCATGAGAAACTTCAATTATTTGGATAGATTGGCAAAGCTGGGGCTGGCCTCCTTTCACATTAGAAGATTTGGAGGAGATTTGATAGAAGGATTCAAATTCGTGAAGGGTCTTGAAGAGTAAATCGAGAGAAACTGTTCCCAGTGACGGAAGAGTGAAGAACCAGAGGACAGATTTAAAGTAATTGGCAAAGGAACCAAAGGCCACACAAGGAGAACTGTTTTCACACACAATGTTTAGGATCTGGACTCCGCTGCATGGTTGTATGGTGCAGGCAAGTTTAATCATGGCTTTCAAAAGGGAATTGGATAATTATCTGAAGAGAAAATAAATTGCAAGGCTATGAAGAAATGCTCACAAGTGGGACCAGTTGAGTTGTTGTCGAGAGCTGGCAGAGGCATGACGGACAGAATGGCCTCCTTCTGTGCTTTGAACATGCTATAATTCAATGATTCAGCTGCTGGGTTTTAATTCATTGCAGAACTCCTCCAAAAGGAGGCTTTTGTCAAGGAAATACCTTTCCCAAGAGCTTTGCTAGGAGTACAACCACATGTTTTTATTGAGTGGTGTTAATTTTCATTTTATTTCTGGGCTGTTTATTTGTAATTGTATGCCGACTTCAATATAATTAGCAACATAATTGAAGGCAACGGAGCCAAACCAAATCTGTGCACAGGCGATTACTTTCAACAGTTCAAATATAGACTCAATATTGCAAAAGACTCTTTATTGGTAAGGCAAAGTCCATGATCATGAATTTAAAAAAACATACTGCTCAAAAAGCAGTCAAAGAAAAGTACTTCCGCTCATCTTCTTCTTACGCAGTTCCAAGGGATGGCAGAGAATTGTTTTCACTCTGGTTCAGTGGGTCCTGAATTGGCTGACAAATCCACTGTGTAATCTGCAAACTCACATTCAGAGCAGCTGGTGCTTGAAGGGTTGGGTAGATGTTTTGTTTGGAGGTTTGCACGCTGTCCCTGATGCCTCAACTTCATCCCTCCACATTCCTGATGAAACCTGTCCATGTGTTTGGTGCCTCCTTGGATAAACCTTCTTCAATTTGGTCAGTCGCAAGCCAGGAACTTCCATGGGTTGGTGGGGATGTTCGATCACTTCAAGGGTGCTTTGAGCACACCCTATATCATTTCTACTATCCACTATCCTCCTGGGAGTCTACTACTGTGATTGAGGTCTGTGTAGAGGGGTTGTTTCAGGAGCCTGGTGTCAGGCATATAAATTACACGCCCCACCCAATGAAGCTGGCTTTGAGTGATTAACGCCCTGATTTTGGGCAAGTTGGTTTGGAAGAGGATGGCCTTTCTTGCCATCAGATTCAGAGGATCTTGTGAAGGCACCGCTGGTGACATGTCTCCAGAGATACCCGCTGGAGGTTGTCCAAATCTCTTGAGCATATCGGAGCATGTGATCACTGCTGTTCATCGAGAATCCATGATGGGCGATGTTGTCCATATTTTTCAGGATCGAAAGCTAAAGCCCATAAAAGGAAATGCAAAAATAACACCAGGGGAAGATCAGCTAACTCATCTATCCTGTGTCACACTTGTTGGCTACAATGTGGAAGGGAAAGTCATGGAGGGGGTGTAAAGTGGGCTTAAAGAATGAAATATTGGGAAATCATCCACAGCATGCACATGTCCAGGTGCCAGCACATTCAAATTTTCCACCATGGATGATGCAGTCTTAGTCAACATAGTTAAATCAGGCTTCCAGAGTAAAATTGGGAGCCTGAATTAAATTGAATGTTGCTGCATTGATTCAAAGGAGTCATAAAACTCAGCAGTTAAAGGGAGGTCAAAGCTGTCAGCTTCAACAGATAAGTGCTTTCTTCATCACTCCTAAAGGTGTTAGATGTGTTCTGTCAGGCTGCTTAGTGAAGTATAGCCTCTTCCAGAAACACTCCCCTCACCCCCTTACAACCCTGCTTAACATTTCTCTCGTCCCCCCTATCAATCGTGCCCTGTCTCGTCATTTCCATCTGCTGACCTCTCTCACCCTCCCAGTCACAGACTCTCTCCCCCACCCCCTCCAATTTCAGGCCATTCTTTCTAACACCTGATCACAGAATCTCTTCCCTGCCCCATTTTCCGATTGCTGGTGACTGTCCCCAAGTGACGCTGGCTGCAGCCTCCTGTCACATTTGTTTTAGCCTGTCCAGCAGCAGACAGGAAATGAAACAATACAACCTGAATCTGAGTGAGGCAGGACCGACCTCTGCATCCCTGGCCTTGACATTTACACCATTCACTTTTGGCCTTCTTCCCTGTCACCCAATAAATATTGGGGCCATTGCATTTATTAGCGGAGAAGGAACTGGCAATACTAGGCTGTCGGATCAAATGACTTGATTGATTCGCATGTTATTGAATATTTTATCGGCACATTATTCAATGAAAGTTGTTTACCAGCCAGGAAATATTTTGACATATTTTGGTAGAATAGTATTATAATTTTTGTATAAATGTTGCTGTTAGTATTTGTGTGGATCATTATCAAAGATATTACAACCATAATCAAGCTTGTAAAACTATAAGACTAACAAAATTGGAATGCTTTTGTAATGCAACACAATCATTGGAGGATATGAGAGTTTTGCTGGCTTTGGCCTTCACCTCTAAATGATGAATATATAACTGAGGGTTATAAATAACGATTCTCTGATAACCCTCAGTCTCCAGTCACCATGGAGGAAAAATAATTTCCATAAAAATGATTTGACATTTGTAGCAGCTGTAGAACAAGCAAGATGGAATTTTAATTCCATACCGGGCTTACTGAGCCAATGTTTTAGCACATTTAACATCTGCTAAAAGGCTTCTGCAATATAACAAAAACCGTTGTCCTTCAATTATCAATATAATAACATTTTGTTCTATCAGAAGGCTTCAGGAATCTGAAATGTCTTCTTTTCAAATATCACACAATTTATCCTTAGAATGCTATTGGTATTTTCTTTGAGATTTTCAAATATATACTTTAAATGTTGCAAAGCTCTGGGTATTGTCTGCTCCAAAGCAGCGCAGCGCTGTCAATGTTATTATTTTTCAACCATTACTTGCTCATAATGTGTGGACGTGCGAGTCTGTTCACCAGTTGTTTTGTACAATGTTAAACGTAGCCACAAAAGGTTTTGTATAAGTTCAACGCAAGGGTGATAAACCAATGCGCAAATGCAGACTCCACGCAGTCACCCAAGTCCGGAAATGAACCTGGGTCCCTGGCGCTGTGAAGCAGCAGTGCTATCGACTAAGACACAATGCCGTCCAGTATATGCCAGGCCTTTCCACACTTTGAGCCACGGAACCCCTAGTGACCGCCCAAGAGCATTGAGCAACCCTAAGTATTCTCATAATGTTGATGCTTCTTTTTTATTGCAAAATATGTGCGAACACTGAAATAATTTTTTTCCAGCTATATTTAGGCATATGCTACGAATTAGGAAGAGGCACAATCACAAATATATTCACCAGCTAAATGGCCCCCTCATATGAACCCCTGGCCAAGCCACCCTCCCAAGACATCTTATTATGAACCCCTGCAAGTTGTACCCAATTTAGGAGTGGAAATAATTTAAACGTTCTCTTATTAAAAAATACTTAAGTCTTAACTTTTGTCATTTTTAATGGGAGGAGTGATGTGGGAAAACCAATTCTCTCATCGGATGCACACACCTCTCTCTCTCCCTCGAACACATACATACACACTCAACTGGCTCCCTCTCACACACACTCACATTTCACTCTCTGTTTCACACACACCTCTCACTCCACCTCACTCTTTCATACACACGCCCCACTGTCTCACACACACACACTCATCTGCACACACTCACTCAGCCTCACAAACACACAGTCATCCTCACACACACACTCAGTCTCACATACACTCAGCTGCCAACTCCGTGGAACCCAGTTTGGAAAACCGTTATATGCCGTTATTTTAACTACTGAGCAATGACTACCCGACTTGAATATTTAAGGCAAAGTGGTTAGCACTTTGCTGCCTCACAAGTGAAAAATAAAAAGGACGGAAAAGGGTGCTTTGCTCTTGGGCCATACCTAAAAATGAGGTGCCAACCTGGTGAAGCTGCTGGCATGCTCTCCTGCACTCTGCATTGAACCAGGATTGTTCCCTGGCTTGGTGCTAATGGTGGAATGGGGGACATACCGGGCCATGTGGTTAGAGATTGTGGTTCAGTGCAATTCTGCTCATTCCTACCAATACTCTCATGGATGAATGCATTTGCGGCAGGCACATTGGTGAGGATCATTTTCCCTCTTATTGGATTCCTCACCACCTTCCACAGGTTGAGTCCAGTAGTAATGTCCTTTGGGACTCAGCCAACTCAGTCTGTGGTGGTGCTACCAAGCCACTCTTGTTGAGGAACATCAAAGTCTCCATCCAAGAGTATATTTTGCACCCTGTCACCTTCAGTTCTTCCTCCAAGTGGTATTCACCATGGAGGAGTACTAATTCATCGGCGGCACATGGTAATCAGCAGAGGGTTTCCGTGCCCATGTTTGACCTGTGGCATGAAACTTCGTGTGGTCCAGAGTCGACGTTGAGGTTTCCCAGGGCAACTCCCTTCCGATTGTATACCACTGTGCCGCCACCTCTGCAAGATCTGTCCTGCCATTCAGATGGCACATACCCAGGAATGGTGGTGATGGTGTCTGGAGTATTATCTGTAAGATGTGGTTCTTGTGTATGACTATGTCAGGCTGTTGCTTGATTCATCTGTGAGACCATTCTCTCAAGTTTAGCAAAAGCTCCCAGATGTTAAGGAGGAGGACCTTGAAGAGTCAATGGGGTTCAGTTTTTCATTGGTGATTTTGGTGCCTTGGTCGGAACTGTGTTGGTCCATCCAGTTAAATTCCCTTTTCTTGACTTTTTAGTGGTTTGTGCAACTGAGTAACCAGCTCGGCCATTTCAGAGGCTATTATAGAGTCAACCACACATATAGACCAGTCCAGATGAGGGTAGCAGATGTTCTTCCCGAAAGGGCATTAGTGAACCAAATTGACAGATGAACAAGGAACAGGAGTAAGCCATTTGACCACTCAAGCCTTCTCGGTCATTTAATGAAATCATATCTGATGTGATAGTAACCTGAAATCTGCATCCCACCTATCCCCAATTCTTGCGCACCTGTGCCTTAACAATATTCAAAGACCAGGTAGGTTTTTACAACAATGGTATCACAGTCACCATCAGACTTGTAATTTCAGATTTTTATTGGATTCACATTCTACCATCTGCCATGGTGGGAATAGGACACAGATCCCCGGAGCATTAACAAAGAACAAAGAACAAAGAAAATTACAGCACAGGAACAGGCCCTTCGGCCCTCCCAGCCTGCGTCGATCCAGATGCTTTATCGAAACCTGTCCCCTACTTTCCAAGGATCTACTTCCCTCTGTTCCCCGCCCATTCATATATCTGTCTAGATGCATCTTAAATGATGCTATCGTGCCCGCCTCTACCACCTCCGCTGGCAAAGCGTTCCAGGCACCCACCACCCTCTGTGTAAAAAAACTTCCCATGCACAACTCCCTTAAACTCTCCCCCTCTCACCTTGAAATCGTGACCCCTTGTAATTGACACTCTCGGAAAAAGCTTGTTGCTATCCACCCTGTCCATACCTCTCATAATTTTGTAGTCCTCAATCAGGTCCCCCCTCAACCTCCGTCTTTCCAACAAAAACAATCCTAATCTACTCAACCTTTCTTCATAGCTAGCACCCTCCATACCAGGCAGCATCCTGGTGAACCTCCTCTGCACCCTCTCTAAAGCATCCACATCCTTCTGGTAATGTGGTGACCAGAAATGCACGCAGTATTCCAAATGTGGCCTAACCAAAGTCATATACAACTGTAATATGACCTGCTGACTCTTGTACTCAATACCCTGTCCAATGAAGGCAAGCATGCTGTATGCCTTCTTGACCACTCTATCGAGCTGCGTTGCCAACTTCAGGGTACAATGGACCTGAACTCCCAGATCTCTCTGTGCATCAATTTTCCCCAGGACTCTTCCATTGACCATATAGTCCGCTCTTGAATTAGATCTTCCAAAATGCATCACCTCGCATTTGCCTGGATTGAACTCCATCTGCCATTTCTCTGCCCAACTCTCCAATCTATCTATATTTTGCTGTATTCTCTGACAGTCCTCCTCGCTATCTGCAACTCCACCAATCTTAGTATCATCTGCAAACTTGCTAATCAGACCACCTATGCCTTCGTCCAGATCATTTATGTATATCACAAACAACAGTGGTCCGAGCACGGATCCCTGTGGAACACCACTAGTCACCTTTCTCCATTTTGAGACACTCACTTCCACCACTACTCTCTGTCTCCTGTTGCCCAGCCAGTTCTTCATCCATCCAGCTAGTACACCCTGAACCCCATACAACTTCACTTTTTCCATCAACCTGCCATGGGAAACTTTTTCAAACGCCTTACTGAAGTCCATGTATATGACATCAACAGCCCTTCCCTCATCAATTAACTTTGTCACTTCCTCGAAGAATTCTATTAGGTTTGTAAGACATGACCTTCCCTGCACAAAACCATGCTGCCTATCACTGATAAGTCTATTTTCTTCCAAATGTGAATAGATCCTATCCCTCAGTATCTTCTCCAACAGTTTGCCTGCCACGGACGTCAAGCTCACAGGTCTATTATTCCCTGGATTATCCCCGCTACCCTTCTTAAACAAAGGGACAACATTAGCAATTCTCCAGTCCTCCGGGACCTCACCCATGCTCAAGGATGCTGCAAAGATATCTGTTAAGACCCCAGCTATTTCGTCCCTCGCTTCCCTCAGTAAACTGGGATAGATCCCATCCGGACTTGGGGACTTGTCCACCTTAATGACTTTAAGAATACCCAAAACTTCCCCGTTCCTTATGCCGACTTGACCTAGAGCATTTAAACATCCAATCCCAGCCTCAACATCAGTCATGTCTCTCTCCTTGGTGAATAACGATGCAAAATACTCATTAAGAATCTCACCCATTTCCTCTGACTCCACGCATAAATTCCCTCTTTTGTCTTTGAGTGGGCCAATCCTTTCTCTAGTTACCCTCTTGCTCCTTATATATGAATAAAAGGCTTTGGGATTTTCCTTAACGCGGTTAGCCAAAGATATTTCATGACCCCTTTTAACCCTCTTTATTTCACATTTGATATTTGTCCTACTTTCCCGATATTCCTCCAAAGCTTCATCAGTTTTAAGTCGCCACGATCTTATGTATGCTTCCTTTTTCATCTTAGCTAGTCTCACAATTCCACCTGTCGTCCATGGTTCCCTAATCTTGCCATGTCTATACCTCATTTTCACAGGGACATGTCTGTCCTGCACTCTAATCAACCTTTTCTTAAAATACTCCCACATTTCAAATGTGGATTTACCCTTAAACAGCTGCTTCCAACCTACATTCCCTAGCTCCTGCCAAATTTTGTTATAGATGGCCTTTCCCCAATTTAGCACTCTTCCTTTAGGACCACTCTCGTCTTTGTCCATGAGATGTTCTGATCGCTATTCCCAAAATAATCACCGACTGAAACTTCAACCACCTGGCCAGGATCATTCCCCAATACCAGGTCCAGTATGGCCCCTTCCTGAGTTGGACTATTTATATACTGCTCTAAAAAAAACTCTCCTGGATGCTCCTTACAAATTCTGCTCCATCTACGCCTCCAACACTACTAGAGTCCCATTCAATGTTGGGGAAGTTAAAATCTCCCATCACGACCACCCTATTGCTTCTACATTGTTCTGTAATCTGTCTACATATTTGTACCTCTACTTCACACTTGCTTTTGGGAGGCCTGTAGTAAAGTCCCAACAATGTTACTGCACCCTTCCTATTTCTTAGCTCTACCCATATTGCTTCAGTTCTCGAATACTCCATCGTGCCCTCGTTAATCACAGCTGTGATATCATCTCTGACCAGAAATGCAACTCCTCCACCCCTTCTACCTCCCTCTCTATCCCTACTGAAGCATCTATACCCTGGGATATTTAGTTGCCAGACTTGCCCTTCCCTCAACCAAGTCTCAGTAATACCAATAACATCATATTCCCAGGTACAAATCCAAGCCCTAAGTTCATCTGCCTTACCTGCTACACTTCTCACATTTAAACAAATGCACCTCAGACTATCTGTCCATTTGCGTTCATCATCTCTTCCCTGTCTACTCTTCCCCTTAGTCACATTGAGTTTATTATCTAGTACCTTACTGCCTTTAGTTGCTGCCTCTTTACTGACCTCTAACTTCCTAATCTGGTTCCCATCCCCCTGCCACATTAATTTAAAACCTCCCCAACAGTGTTAGCCAAAGCACCCCCTAGGACATTGGTTCTAGTCCTACCCAGGTGTAGACCGCCCGATTTGTAATGGTCCCACCACCCCAGAACCGGTTCCAATGTCCCAAAAATCTGAACCCCTCCCTCCTGCACCATCTCTCAAGCCACATATTAATTCTGACTATTCTTGAATTTCTACTCTGACTGTCTCGTGGCACTGGTAGCAATTCTGAGATTACTTAGCTCTGGAGTCGCCAGGTATCGTTAAGATACCGCCACAAGTTTCAAGGTCAAGTTCAAAGCAATAAACCATACACCAATTAGTAAGTTCTACTTTTGAGGTCCTACTTTTTAACTTATCTCCTAACTCCCTAAATTCTGATTGTAGGACCTCATCCCGTTTTTTACCTATATCGTTGATGCCTATATGCACCACGACAACTGGCTGTTCACTCTCCCCCTTCAGTATGTCCTGCAGCCGATCTGAGACATCCCTGACCCGTGCACTCGGGAGGCAACATACCATTCGGGTGTCTCGTGTTCGACCACAGAAATGCCTGTCTACTCCCCTTACGATTGAATCCCCTATGACTATAGCCTTGCCAGTCTTTTCCCTGCCCTTCTGTGCTGCAGAACCAGCCACGGTGCCATGAGCCTGGTTACTACTGCCTTCCCCTGGTGAGTCATCTCCCCCAACAGTATCCAAAATGGTATACCTGTTTTGGAGGGAGATGACCGCAGGGGACACCTGCACTGCCTTCCTTCTCTTTCTCTGCCTTTTGGTCACCCATTTCCTGTCTCCCTCACCAATCCTAATTTACGGTGTGACCAACTCACTGAACATGTTATCCACGACCTCCTCAGCATCGCAGATGCACCAAAATCAGTCCATCCACAGCTCCAGAGCCGTCATGCGTTCTAACAAGAGCTGCAGCTGGACACACTTCCCGCACATGAAGGAGTCAGGGGCATCGGCCACGTCCCTGAACTCCCACATTGAGCACGAGGAGCATAACACGGGTCTGGGATCTCCAGCCATTTCTACCCTTAACCTTAACTAAGTACAGATATAATATCAAATAATGAATAAGTGAAAGGAATAATGATTTTACTTACCAATCACAATACTTACCAACACACGAAGAGTTGAATTTCTCCCAGCTGCTGCAAATTGGAGCACTTTCCTTACCAGCCAATCAGGTCACTGCTTTGCTCTGATGTCACTCTTCTCGACAGACCCCTGGCAACTGCCTCCGACGAAAATCTGAAGACCGCTTCTCCGGCAGATATGTCTCCGCCGCTCTCCTCGCGCTCACTGTGTCTCCGCTGCTCTCCTCGCGCTCAATGTGTCTCCCCCGTTCTCCTCGCACTCTTTCACTGTGTCTCCGCCGCTTTCCTCGCTCTCTTTTATCCTGTGTCTCCGCCGATCTCCTCGCGCTCTTTCATCCTGTGTCTCTGCCGCTCTCCTTGCGCTCTTTCACTGTGTCTCCACCACTCTCCTCGTTCTCTTTTATCCTGTGTCTCCGCCGCTCTCCTCGCGCTCTTTTATCCTGTGTCTCCGCCCCTCTCCTTGCGCTCTTTTATCCTGTGTCTCCGCCTCTCTCCTCGCGCTCTTTCACTGTGTCCCCACCCCTCTCCTCGCGCTCTTTCACTGTGTCCCCGCTGCTCTCCTTGCGCTCTTTCACTGTGTCCCTGCCGCTCTCCTCACTCTCTTTTATCCTGTGTCACCGCCGCTCTCCTCGCGCTCTTTCACTGTGTCACCGCCGCTCTCCTCGCGCTCACTTTGTCTCCGCCGCTCTTGTGGCCACCGAAGTTGGCCATTCCCTCAATACAAAATGGAGGAACGCAAAGTTTGCAGGGTAAAATGGACAATGTTTACAGCACAAGCAGGCTGCACCAAGCCAATGTGTATTCTGTCTGCTAAGAGAGCAGACAGCACCGAAACAAACATTCTGCATACTAATGAGGCAATCTCCGGGATAGTTAACATAGTAATGGAACGATCCCAGGGACAATGGACACAAATAGAGAAGTGATTGCAACAGTGTATGGGAAACCAGACACCCCGGCACCAGCGGGGTTCGAAAACAAAGCACCTGAAGGCCCGCCCAGTAGCCAAGAGATAGCCTCAATATTGGGGGATTCAAACAAATCGATTGAGAAGAGACCCAATCGATTCCGAGCAGGTAAAGGGGTCCTCCCAAAAGGGCGCGAAGCCCTAGGACCTATAAAAGACAGGTCCCACACTTAGTTCATTCTTCTTAACCAGCCCTCCTCTCTGGACCAGCATCTCGACCAGCTTTTGCCAAAGAAGACCTTGAATGAGAGAGAGGAGAGGTTTGGGACAGCAGCCGCCAGCAAGTAAGTGTCTCACAATGATCGCTACCAGAGATAGACACTCCTGACCCCTTTTTAACCCGTACCAACCTGAAGTCTGCAAACCAGAGCAGAGTAAGAGGCCTTGTCCCCTGATCCGGCAGTTCCCTTCAAGATAAGTATTGGTTTATTTAGCGGTAGGAATAGTTTAATCATCTTAGCGTGTGCATGGGTAGTGTTATAATTGTATTATAATAAACTCAGTTGTTTGAACTTACTAATTGGTGTATGGTTTATTGCTTTGAACTTGGCCTTGAAACTTGTGGCGGTATCTTAACGATACCTGGCGACTCCAGAGCTAAGTAATGAAACAGAGCCAAATCGAGTGTTAAGCCCACTCACCCAGACTGAGCAACATTTAGTGGCGACATCCGGACGGGACTCGATTAGAAGTGCCCCCCCCCCCCCCCCCCCCCCCCCCCCCCCCACTCCGAGAGAACCCAGAAATTTGAATTAGAAATCCAATTGGGAAAAAGAAAAACCACAAGTGCTCAAGGAGTTCAAATCAATAGTCATGATTCTGAAGTGTGTTTTTGCATGCGTAACTAACAGGGTTGTAGGGTTAAACCGAGAGATTTTTGTTGGGACAAACTGTCGGGGGTTTTATAAGTCGGAACATAGCGAAAGCCGTACCTGTATTTTAAAAGCATTGCCTTATCATCCCTCGCTCCAAATTAAAAGAGAGCATAAAGAGGAAAAGAAATGGCCATGCAGGCAATGGAACGCCTCATGAACCCAGAGCAGTTTGTGGTCGCAGCGACCAACAGTAGCAGAGTTGGTCAGTGTCCCGTATGGGAGCTGGAACTCAGGAAGTACCTCAAAGGGAAAGGAAGGCCCCTTTGGAGTGAGTTTTGTTTGAATGAGGAGACAGGTCCCGGGAGTATAGGACATACTTGGTGGGAGAACCTATCTCAAATTCATAAAAAGAGTTTATGTAAAGCACGCAAGCCGATGGCAATTGTGTCCTGCTTGGCACAATTGCGAGGCACAGAGGAGGTCGTTCGGACGCTCCGCAAAGAATTAGAGGAAAAGAATAGAATGAGCAAAGTCGCCATTTGCGATGTCGAAAAGGAGAATCTAGAATTAAGAAGGAAGTTGGCAGAGAATGATAGAGAGGTGGATAATGCCAAGAGGGCACATCAGTCTTGTCTAGCCCATCTAAGAAGTTCCCAAGCCCAGTATGAGAAAGCCTATCAGTATGTGCAGCACGCAGTTCTGATAAGAGAAGATTCAGAGAAGCAGGTAGAGGCACTGCAAAGGCAATGCTCTGACCTAAAGGCAGCTTTAAGAGCACTCCATGCTGCCACCACTGAGCAAAGGCAAAGCACAGTGGATCATGCGAAATGTAGGAAGCAGATTGCGCAGCTGCAATCTCTCCTTTCTGTGCAGAATGGGTTCCAAGAGACATTTGGGACCCAGTTAGATGAGGAAAATGCCCCAGAATAGCAGGAATTAAGCGAAACCGCGCAGCGCTATGTTCAGGGAACATGTGCGCCAGCAGCGTAACAGAAAAGAAAAGCGCCCCAACCCCCTACAGATCAGATAGCATCCGCACCCATGAATCCAGTCACCACCCAAAGAAAGGCAACCACAGAAGGCACACAGAAAGGTCACCTACACCACCCCCTTAACCGTAACACAACTAAGGGACGCGTGTGTGAAAATCACCCCGTTTCTCCCCACTGCAGACCCCCACCAATTTTTCGCAAGAGTTAAACAACAGGCGACCATGTACGGCCTGGATGAGCGAGAGCAAGTGAAGCTCACAGTGTTGAGTTTAGACTCATCGGTAGTAGCAGCCCTCCCCGACCCACAGAACGTTGGAGGAGGCACCCTCGAGGAGATGCAAACAGCTATTTTAGACGCGATAGGGTACAACAGAGGAGACCCAGTCGAAGGCCTAAATAAGTGTAGGCAGAAGAGGACAGAGCACCCCACAGCATTCGCAGGAAGGCTGTGGATTCATTTCACCGCAGTTTTTGGCGATTTAGACCGCGCACATTTAACCCGCGATAAGATGGTTAAATGGACCCGCACAATAATCTCCCATGCCACAGATGCAGGACAGATTGTCTGCAGCAGTTATGACCCCTCAGAAGAGGCCCATAATGAAAAATGGGTTCTGAAAAGATTGTCCCGTGCTTGGGAACAATCCATCCGAGGCAAGGTTAAAGTAAAGACCCCAGAGGAAGCTTAGGCTGCAGCAGATATACAGGCAGTAAGAGCGCACCAAAACCCCACATGGGTAAATGAAGGAAAGAACAGCCCCCCCCCACAGAAATCACAGGAATGTTACAACTGCGGAGAGTTAGGGCATTTCGCAAGGGAATGCAACGGCCCGCAGAGATCTCAGAGAGGCCAGCAGATAGGCACTCTGACCAGGAACAAAGCAAAGCCAATCCATAGTATAGAGACAGTCAGGACAGACCAATGTGGACAGAACGGACTGACGGTGTTCGGGCTCCCCCACTTGGGTCTGTGACACCCTCTGGGACCGATCCGGAAGACCGGTGGTCACAGTAAAAATTAGAGGGAAGCCCATAGAATTACTTTGGGACACAGGAGGGTCCCGCACTACCATTAATTCCTCCACTACACCACAGGCAGACACGTGGCCCACTACAGCTTCAATTACACTCAGCGGATTTACAGGTCACTCACAGCAGGGACACATTACAGCCCCTGTATCAATCCAACTAGGGAACATCTCCAACCAGACACCCTGTTGTGTTAGTTAATCTGCCCCGCACAGCAGAACACATACTGGGTATTGACTTCATTAATGCCCACAGCCTGTCCTTCGATCCAGTAAATCAGTGTGACTGGCAAATGGCAAAATCGGACAGAGCACCCGCAACTCTCACAGTAGGAGAGTATGTGAACAGGATTAGCGCAGTATGCGACTATTGTTTTGACCCGACCACACTTAGCACAGACAAACAGGTTAGGGCAGTTTTGAACAGACACAGGACAGCATTTGCCAGTCACCGGCACGACTGCGGCAGAATGACTGGACAAGTTCAAGTTACTGGACCTGACCCGAGACCACAGAGACAGTACCGATTTCCCCTAGAAGCAGAGGGAGAAATTGGAAAGGTTATAGAGAGCTTATTAGAGCAGGGTGTACTTAGGACAGTAGCCTCAACTAATAATGCATCTACTTGGCCAGTGAGGAAGCCCGACGGATCATGGCGTCTGACCATCCATTATCGGGGACTCAACAAAGTAACCCCAGCAGTTGCCCCCACGGTAGCAACAAGTCCCGAGACCATGCTCAAACAGGGACTCCACTCCAAATATTTCACGGTATTGGACATTAGCAATGGCTTCTGGTCAATCCCATTGGCAAAGGCGTGCCAGTACAAATTTGCCTTCACATTTAAAGGACAGCAGTATACGCGGACATGCCTCCCACAAGGATTTCACAATTCCCCCTCCATTTCCACCGACAGCTGGCAAATGAATTAGCAAAATTTTTCAGACCCGAATGTTTGGTACAGTATGTGGACGACCTATTACTGCAGACAGACACCAAGGCAGAGCACATCATGCTTCTGTCCGAACTCCTGGAACTATTACAAAGTATTGGATGTAAAGTTAACCCCAGAAAGGCCCAAATATTGGAGAATCAAGTGATGTATTTGGGTACAGTCATCACACACGGCAAACGCGAGATCGAGTTCAAAAGAATTGAATCGATCGTCAAATTGCCCCTTCCCCAGAATGTTTCAGCCCTCCGGTCGTTTTTAGGACTGGTTGGGTATTGTCAGAACCATATCGATGGTTTTGCAACCAAGGCAGCCCCACTCTCAGACCTCCTTAAGAAAGGAGCCCCTTGGGAATGGCTTCTGCAGCAAACAGAGGCTGTGGAAGAGTTAAAGAAAGCCCTTAGCGCAGCACCCGCAATACAAGTTCCAGACCAGCTTTCCCCCTATGCAATAGAGGTAGCTAGCACCGATCTGACCCTCTTGGCCGTGCTCCTTCAGGAATGGCACGAGCAGCTACGACCAGTGGCTTATGCCTCCAGACTTTTAGACCCCATAGAGCAAGGATTTTAAACCTGCGAGATGCACCTACTAGCAGTATTTTGGGCAGTTCAGTATTTTTCGTACATTACCGGACTCAATCCCATCACCATTTTGACCGAACACACCCCCACACAGTTACTTTTAGACGGTCGACTGAAGGACGGTTCAGTGAGCGAGATAAGAGCAGCTAGGTGGACGGGACATAACAGTTAAACGAACCAAGGCACACACATTTTTAGCAGACAACCTACAGTATCCAGGACCACCCCATGATTGCGAGATAGTAGCACCCCTACACAACACAGGACCATTCATTGCCAAGACGCCCCCCAGGAAGATAGGGAATTCAAGCCAGAGCCCCCAGCACACAGACACGTGTGCCCCCTTAAAGATATATGTGGATGGTTCATCCACAGTTTTAGATGGAGAACGCATCACTGGATGCGGGATTTATGTTGAGGATGCACAGGGATGCGCTTTAGAGGAGATATCTCTAAAACTACCAGGTCACTTAGGCGCGCAGGCAGCAGAGCTCGCGGCCATTGCATATATAGTGGACCACCCCGATACCTTCCCCAGCGCAGCAGACATATATTCGGACAGTTTATATGTATGTAACAGCCTCACAGATTTTCTACCCCTGTGGAGGACAAGAAGTTTTGTCTCTGCGGACGGGAAGCCCCTTCCATCAGCCCCATTACTCCGACACATTCTAGAAAAGGCGAAAGATAGAATGTTCGGTATAGTTAAAGTGAGAAGTCACCATAGATCATCCCCCCCTGGAAATGTAAAAGCCGACACACTGGCTAAAGCAGGTTCCAGGCGAGGTCACATTTGGACACCCCCAGCTAGCGCACCAGCTAGCGCCCCTGTGAGTGCAGTTCAGGTCTCACAGACAGAAATAGAAGATTTAGTACAGGCACAGAAGCAGGACGAAAATCTCTGGGAGATTTTAAAAGGAAACTTTGTGGCCCAGTACGATAAATTCAAACACGCTTTGACCACACATGAGGGTGTGATTATCAAAGACCAGTTGTATGTGGTTCTTGAAAAGGACAGGAATCAAATGATTGCCTTATTCCATGATGGTCATGGACACCAAGGGATCGACCCTACCACAACACACTTAGACAACTCTGTTGGTGGCCCAACTTAAGACAAGATGTTACTCATTATATAGAGAATTGTTTGATTTGTGCGCAGAATAACCCGGAGAGGTATTCAAAGAAGGCACAACTCAGCCACACTTGCCCCGTTAATGGCCCCTGGACAAACCTCCAGATCGATTTTATTAGTCCATTGCCCCCTTGCAGGAATGGCTATAAATATGTTCTGGTGGTCATAGATACCTTTACCAAATGGGTAGAGGCATTCCCTTCACGCACCAACACAGCAAAGACAGCTGCAAAGATCCTGACCCACCACATCTTTACGAGATGGGAACTCCCCAGAAGTATAGAATCAGATCAGGGATCTCATTTTACAGGACGGGTCATGAAGAACGTCCTGACCATATTCGGAATCAAACAGAACTTTCACATTGCGTATCACCCCCAGTCAAGCGGGATAGTGGAACGCATGAATCGGACTCTAAAATCGGCCCTTAGGAAAATGGTGCAGGAGAACAATTCGACTTGGGATGCAGTGCTCCCATTCGCTCTAATGTTCATTCGAAATACAGTTTCATAATCTACAGGTTTCACCCCACACACACTCATGACCGGACGCCCTATGAAAGGATCAGAATTCCTTTAGGACTCGACATGACCAGCCCAGAAGTGACGGCCCTCACACATGAAAAAGTAGTAAAACAACTGGTTGAGACTGTAAGGTCTGCTCAGTTAGCAGCCACAGTACAATTGGGTAAAAGGAGGAAACAGAGCAAGGCCTGTTTCAACAAAAATGTCCACCCCACAGAATTTCAGATTGCGCAACAGGTTATGTTATCTGTATATAACCCCAGCACGTTTTTGGCACCAAAATTTTCCGGCCCGTACTCAATTTCGGACAAAATCAGCCCTTCAGCATATAGAATTAGGTACCCAAATGGTAAGACTGCGTGGTTCCATATTAACCAGCTAAAGGCTTATGGAACACAGTCAAACCACTCGCACCATGTCCTGCTAGATGCAGCAGAACACCTCGCCCCGCCCACAAAAGACACATTTCCACCCTCCCCCTCACAGACCAGTTCCTCATCGGACTCGCCCTCAACTCCGCCCACCGACTTTAGGACACGCCCCGGAACGCCCACAAGCTGCCACAGCAGAGACAGTGACAGTGACTGTGAGACTGAGGACAGCCACAGCACTCCACCCTACAGCCCCCACTTCAGCGACTTCGACCCCGACTCCAGTGACCCCATGGAGATCACTTACATTAAAAATCCAGACCCACACCCAAACCCACCACCCAACACTGACGACCCCGACAACGCTCCTTCAATTTTAGACCCCACGATTTGGCACAGGGACAATTCTTGGAGACGTGTCCGCAATGATGAGAGTGACCCCCGGTCACACAATGCAAAAATTGCATGCCTGCTCCATACAAGGGTATGGGATCTGGGAGAAGAGGATGACTTGATTTCTGACTCCCAACACGGCAACCCCTTTGTGACCCTGTTCACAGAGAATGAGGAGAAGTGAGGTGTCCAGATGATGTAAAAAAGAGGAACCGCTTGAGAGAAGCGCTGTCCTTTCTGATGGAACCTGTACGCATGTTGGTTATGTTTGTATGTTTGTATGTTAAATGTTTGATTTGGAGATTGGCCACTTGCTTTTCAGTCAAAAAGCTTGTGACCACCTCACATGCACGTTAGTTTGTCCACCGATATTTCTGAGAACTTGACTCAGCTGAAATGTCTGGAGCCCAGCTCAACGGTTCACCAGGAGCATCTTGGCTCCTCCCTTTTTTTTAGGTGCCCCTCTATTCTGGGAATAGAGGCTGCAAATTCCACAATGACTACATTCTTGCCCGTTCATTTTAGGTTACTCAGGCAGTGGAGAAACGGCATTGAGAACCCACCCTGTCTGAGGACCCCCCTTTGGTCAGCTAAGCTCGGGTACAGCACAGCACGCCCTGCCCCGGGATCCCATTCAACTCTTACCCGTCGCGGCCCATACGCAACTCATTTGACTTTTCATTTCTAAAGCTTGGTTTCATTTTTGTTCAAGGTAGCCCTTCGGCCGCCACTCCATATGCTATTTACATCCAGGAACATTTTGGGATGGTAAATTGCAACACTCTGCAAGACGGCTCACACTGGTTTAATAGATAAGTATATGTCTGGTCCTAAATCCGTTTTTGAAAAAACAAAATGAGGGAATCACATGGAGGTGACCATCATAAAGGTGAAATTGGAACAAGAGGATAGATATACTTAAAGTCAAGATATTAAGCTGAACACTAACAGATAATATGCTTGATCCCCTTAGCTTTCGGAGGTTCATAAGAGGAACCGAAGCAACAGCACAGCAAGATCCCAGGAAGGAAGAGAAGAGAAGAGACAGAGAAGATGAAGAGCACTCCAATTGCTATGTTTTTAGCTATTGTGGCATCTGTGTGATTGCGCGTGGATGCGGACCCCCTTTCCCACAGTACAACGTTTGCTAACTTCTCCCAAACCCAGACCACCCCCAGCCCAGTCAATGGTAACAGTACCCCGACCTGGTGTACCAGATTTCTGACTTGGTACTCCTTGTCGTATGTCATAGAATCACTTTTGGTGATTGCAGTTCTATGTATTATAGTCCAAACCATCAGGATGAGGAAATGGAGAAGGAGAGCCCACCACTCTCGTGCCTCAACATAGTACAATCCCCCATTTTCGGATTCTACCAATCCCCCCAACCCCTTGATGTGTAATAAAGGATTTAATTTTGATATGATCTGTAAATAAAGAGTTTTGCGGATGTATTATAATGTTCTGAGCTCGACTGCCGAGTCAGAAAATGAAATGTGATGATGCTGTTGTATGAATGATTAAGGGTTTAGAATGTTGTAGAATGTTTAAATATGAGATGAGAGTAGTTTATTGAGGATAGTTAGAGGGTCCCGATTCCAATTGATAATGCATGTCCCCTTTGACATAGCGCCAATCAGAAATTGTTAGTTAAAATTTTTTTGCCATAGTTGAGGAAAGGATAGAAGCCATGGAACTCGCTGAGGTCAGGGGACCCAAAGACACCGTACTTGGGTGATCCTTCATGATTTCTCATGAGGATCACAAGGAGGGAGTGTAGCCACCGAAGTTGGCCATTCTCTCAATACAAAATGGAGGAACGCAAAGCATACAGGTTAAAATGGACAATGTTTACAGCACAAGCAGGCTGCACCAAGCCAATGTGTATTCTGTCTGCTAAGAGAGCAGACAGCACTGAAACGAACATTCCGCATACTAATGAGGCAATCTCCAGGATAGTTAACATAGTAATGGAACGATGCCAGGGACAATGGACACAAATACAGAAGTGATTGCAACAGTGTATGGGAAACCAGACACCCCGGCACCAGCGGGGTTCGAAAACAAAGCACCTGAAGGCCCGCCCAGTAGCCGAGAGATAGCCTCAGTATTGGGGGGATTCAAACAAATCGATTGGAAGAGACCCAATCAATTCCGAGCAGGTAAAGGGGTCCTCCCAAAAGGGCGCGAAGCCCTAGGACCTATAAAAGACACTTAGTTCGTTCTTCTTAACCAGCCCTCCTCTCTGGACCAGCATCTCGACCAGCTTTTGCCTAAGAAGACCTTGAACGAGAGAGAGGAGAGATTTGGGACAGCAGCCGCCAGCAAGTAAGTGTCTCACAACGATCGCTACCAGAGATAGACACTCCTGACCCCTTTTTAACCCGTACCAACCTGAAGTCTGCAGACCAGAGCAGAGCAAGAGGCCTTGTCCCCTGATCCGGCAGTTCCCTTCGAGATAAGTATTGGTTTATTTAGCGGTAGGAATAGTTTAGTCATCTTAGCGTGTGCATGGGTAGTATTATAATTGTATTATAATAAACTCAGTTGTTTGAACTTACTAATTGGTGTATGGTTTTATTTCTTTGAACTTGACCTTGAAACTTGTGGCGGTATCTTAACGATACCTGGCGACTCCAGAGCTAAGTAACGAAACAGAGCCAAATTGAGTGTTAAGCACACTCACCCAGAACGAGCAACACTCTCCTCGTTCTCTTTCACTGTGTCTCCGGCACTCTCCTCGCTCTCTTTTATCCTGTGTCTCCGCCACTCTCCTCGCGCTCTTTTATCCTGTGTACCTGCTGCTCTCCTTCTACTCACTGTGTCTCCGCCACTCTCCTTGTGATCTTTCACTGTGTCTCCGCTGCTCTCCTCGCGTTCTTTCACTGTGTCTCCGGCACTCTGCTCGCGCTCTTTTATCCTGTGTCTCCGCCACTCTCCTCGTTCTCTTTTATCCTGTGTCCCCGCCACTCTCCTCGTTCTCTTTTATCCTGTGTCCCCGCCGCTCTCCTCGCGCTCTTTTATCCTGCGTCTCCGCCGCTCTCCTCGTGCTCTTTCACTGTGTCCCCGCCGCTCTTCTTGCGCTCACTGTCTCTCCGCCTCCCTTCTTGCGTTCTTTTACTGTGTTTCCTCCGCTCTCTTCGCGCTCTTTTACCGTGGGCCTCTGGATTACTAGTCCAGTGACAATACTACCCGCTCCATTGCCAATTGATTAAGATGGAGCTCACATATCCAAACTTGAGGGGCAGCTGGAGTCACCACAGAGCATCAAGGAAGGTGAGAGTTTTCAGGATCTTATGTTACAGGAGGTGCCAATCTCACAGGCAGAGAGAGTTCAGGATGGTAAATGGCCATCCAGGAGAGCAGGAAGAGGCAGGAAGTATGGAGGTCTTCAGAGTGTGTGGCACTTTCAAACTGGTACTCAGTATTGAAGATTACTGGGAGTGATGAGACCCTGAAGGAGTGCAGTAGGATCTTGAGGATAGTGATATCTGCCTACTCCTGGTGTCATGTACTCACTAGAGCAGAAATAGGAAGATAGAGAAGATCAGTGAAGGATTGTGACCAATGTCCTCAGAGGGAAAATCATTAGATTGACTATTGTGCAGAGTCAAATTAAATTGGGAAGGAGGGAACACCAGCATATAGAAGTAGAAAATATAAACAAGCTACGTTAAGGAGCGTTCGAGAAGAAAACAGGACTATATTAGAAAGCATTGGATAGCGTCAGAATGAGAAGGACGATGAGAAGATGGGTTTAGAAGGGATGTATGTACATATGTAAAGGGCAGTGAATAATGTTGGTAAACAACAAGCACAAATAATAATGTGGAAATATGTTGTAGTGACAATTACATAAAAGCAGTTTCAAGATAGTGAAGACTTTGAATGTTATATTCAAGGATACAAAATTTTCGGAAAAGATAGGGAACGGAAAAAGGGAGGTGGAGTGGCAGCCGTGATCAGGTAAGACAGTATCATCTTGGAAAGTGTAATAATCCAGGAGACATGACGCGGAAGATTTAATCAGATCGATTGTGAACTCAAGAGTAAAGCTGGACCCGCGGTGTACCACACAAGTGTCCCAGCCCAGGACTAATGTAACCCCCGGTCCCGGTCTGGGAGGGCATTTAAAGGCTTGGTTATGAGTCCCAGCTAGGCAGCCACTGCCTGTTACCATGGGAACTCGTACTCTACCAGCCCCAGGGGGAGATTGATAAGTGATTCCCCATGGTCCTCGTTAGGGTTATCACATCCCTTCCCCCCTCTCAAGTCTCGATCCTCCCCCCACCCCCCACCCCCGTGAAGATGAAGCCTCCTTTGCCTCTTTGCGCACAACCTTGAGTCCACTGTCAGCAGAGCCAGATCTGGGAGCAGGAAAGGGATGGGGATTGCCGCTTCCTGACAGAACGTTTAAAGATCACTAATGGTGGCTGTTCTCCAAGTTGACTTCTTGCTGCGAGTCAGTCACCTCAATCTCCAATTCTGAGCCCACGTCTTCGGCCTCTTGGGGTTGTTGCTTAGGTTTAACATGGGTTGAGCCTCCTGTCTCGAGGTAGATCAAAGGGTATCGCCCCGACCAGTGTAGTTTCTGCAGTGGAGGGTTCCCTGCTCCTGCGATTGTCCACATGTTTTCACGGCCCTCACTCTGGTCTTGACCTTGTACAACATGGGGGCCCTAGAATTCCCATGATCCAAAGAGATTCCAACTATGTGAACATCGAAGGTATCTCCCAGCTTGGAGGTTCTGTTGGGTTGTCAGGTGTCGTAATTTATTTCTAGACGTCTTGTTTTGACTTCACTTTCCAACGTAGGAAAGAACAGACTGGATCTGGTCCAAAGGTGCAGGCCATCAGCAATTCTAGTTACACAACCACGGTCGTGGTGTGTGGCATGGCCCTGTAACTGAAGAGAAACCGAGCCTATTTGATGTCGAGCAAACCAACGGTCTGTTGCTTCATGCCGCTTTTTAATGTTTGGACCGCACATTCGGCCAGGTCATTGAAAGCTGGGGGGTATAGTACAATTCAGCAGTGTTTCATTCCATTGGAGAACCTGGAATTCTTCGCTTGTGAAGGGGGTCCAGTAATCGGATACGCGGGCCTCCGGTATCCCATGGATACACAATGACTGCTGGAGTTTCTCTATGGTGGCGCTGGAAGTCATGGAGGACATTTGATGTATCTCCATCCATTTAGAATGGACGCCGACCAAGATAAAAAACATTGTCCGTAAGAATGGCTCGGCAAAGATCGGGTGTAACTGTACCAAGGTCTCCCTGGCCATTCCCAAGGGTGTAGCAAATCCGACAGTGGGAACTTCTGATTTTCCTGACAGGACTGGCTCTGTTTTACCAAATTTCCAACATCAGAGTCAAGACCAAGTCACCAGATGTAGTTCCTTGTGAGTATCTTCATTTTGGAGTCTCCTGGGATGACATTGTGTAGCTCCCTCAAGATTGGCAGCTGGCCTGGGTGAAGGATGATCACTTGGACTCCCAACAGGGTGGTGCCGTCTTCCATGCTGAATTTGTGGCATTTGGATAGGAAGGGCTTTGGATTCCTTGTGGGGTGCCCTTGAACTCCATCGCTTAGGATCACGTGGTGCAGTTTTGCCGGGGTGGGGGGGGGGGGGGGGGGGGGGGGTCCTTCTGGGTCCATGTCAGGATTTGCTTGGTGCATACTAGCAGGATGTCCATCAAGTTTAACGTCATGATGACTCTCTCTATTACTGGCTGCATGAAGGAGGAGAGCTTGCAGGCAGTGGTAGGCAGTTCTGTGTGTTTGCATTGGCTATGTGCATTCCTGGGCAGTGCCCGAAGGAGTACTCATAAGCTGCCAACAACAATGCCCAGCGTTGGATCCGAGCTGAGGTGCTGGGAGGCATAGCTTTATCCTCCTTAAAAAGGCCCAACAGAGGTTTCTGGTCTGTGATTATTGTAAAATGTCGGCTGTAGATGTACAGATGGAATTTCCTGGTTGCTAATATCACGGACCAGACCCTCTTTTTTGATTTGTGTATAGTACATTCTGCTTCTGTCAGGGTTCGTGATGCATATTCAATTGCCGCTTGGTGCCTTTGTCCTATCGATGGGAGAGGACTGCCCCGACTCCGTACGGAGAGGTATTGTATGTTAGCATCAGAGGTCTTGTGAGATGGTCATGTGCCAAGGGGTTGGACAGCAGCAGCAGCTACTTCACCTTTGTGAATGCTCCGTCCTGTGGCACCTGCCATGACCGCATTTGGTTCTTCCTCAACAATGCATGCAAGGGTGGCTAAGTTGGGGATAAATTTCCCTTAATACTTGATGAGGCCTAGGAACATGTTTCACAGGGTCGTGCCCTTTTATGACCGTCACTTTGTCCTCTACAGAGTGCAGACTGTCTTTCTTGACATGGTATACAAGGTATGTGATGCACGATCAATTGCACAAAAGACTCAGATTGGTACAACTGTGGCTTTATTACAGTCAGATGCATGGCCTCCTACTGCAGCTGGTGAAATGGCTGATCAGAAGGAGGACACGCATATTTATACAGCTCCATGTGGGCGGAGCCAGCCGGCAGGGGCTACCAGCGAACCTGTAGTGCAGGTCCTAGTTCGGCGCAACATCGTGGGCCGAAGGGCCTGTTCTGTGCTGTATTTCTCTATCTCTATCTCTCCCTTAAACCCCCTAATACGGGGGCACACAGTGGTTCAAAATGTTAAAAATGAGTCCGGCGGGGGTGGCATGGAACTATATATACAGTTTTGCAAATAATTTACAGTGGGGAGGGAAAAACAAAAATGTCCATTTTGATGGTCCGGTGCCCGTCAGAGGTTAAGTCGATCCGGTGCTTTACCAGTTCGCTGGGAGCGACGTAACGGTGGCGGTGATGTCGGTGCTGGCGGGGTTGGTGCTGGCCAGTAGTCGGATGACTCCAGGAGCGTGCCAAAATCGTCCTCGTCCTCTAGCGTGGGCAGGGGAAGGAGGGATGGACCTGGTGGGGTTAATGTTGGGAGCGCCAAGGGAGGGGAGGGTGGTGCATGGGTGGGGGAGTGTGTTGGAGCCAGGTCCCTGAGGGAGACAATATCTTGGCGGCCGTCGGGGAATTCCATGTAGGCATACTGGGGGTTGGCGTGGAGCAAGTGTACCCTGTCCACCAAGGGGTCCGGCTTGTGGAGTCGGACGTGCCTACGTAGAAGGACCGGTCCTGGAGCTGCGAGCCAAGTCGGGAGCGACACCCCTGATGCGGACTTCCTAGGGAAGGTAAAAACACGTTCATGGGGTGTGTTATTTGTGGCGGTGCATGGTAGTGACCGGATGGAGTGTAGTGCATCAGGGAGGACCTGCTGCCAGCGATAGGCTGGGAGGTTCTTTGACCGTAGGGCCAGCTGGACGGCCCTCCAAACCGTCCTGTTCTCCCTCTCTACCTGCCCGTTTCCCCGGGGGTTGTAGCTGGTCGTCCTGCTGGAGGCGATACCCCTGCTGAGCAGGAACTTACGCAGCTCATCGCTCATGAATGAGGATCCCCTGTCGCTGTGGATGTAGGCAGGGAATCGAACAGAGCAAAGATTCGGCCTTGATGACGGTGGCAGACGTCATATCGGGGCATGGGATGGCGAAAGGGAATCTGGAGTATTCATCGACCACACTGAGGGTATATGTGTTGCGGTCGGTGGAGGGGAGGGGCTCATTTGAAATCCACGCTGAGGCTTTCAAAGGGGCGGGAGGCTTTCACCAGTCGCGCACGGTCCGGCCGGTAGAAGTGCGGCTTGCACTCCGCACAGACCTGGCAGTCTCTGGTGACAGTCCGTACTTCCTCGACGGAGTAGGGCAGATTGCGGGCTTTGACGAGGTGGTACAGTCATGTGACCCCCGGGTGACAAAGGCTGTCATGCAGGGCCCCGAGTCGCTCTACTTGTGCGTTGGCACATGTACCTCGGGAAAGGGCGTTGGGGGGCCCGTTGAGTTTGCCGGAGCGATACAAACTCTCGTAATTATAGGTGGAGAGCTCGATTCTCCATTGCAAGATTTTATAATTTTTGATCTTGCCCCGCTGCGTGGTGTTGAACATGAAGGCAACCGACCGTTGGTCAGTGACGAGAGTGAATCTCCTGCTGGCCAGGTAATGCCTCCAATGCTGCCCAGCTTCAACGGTAGCTTGGGCCTCTTTTTCGACGGATGCGTGCCGAATTTCAGAGGCATGAAGGGTGCGGGAAAAGAATGCCACGGGTCTGCCTGCCTGGTTTAGAGTGGCGGCGAGGGCGACGTCTGAAGTGTCGCTTTCAACTTGAAAGGGGAGTACCTCGTCTACTGCATGCATCCCGGCCTTGGCTATGTCTGCTCTGATCTGGGCGAAGGCGTGTTGTGCCTCGGCCGCAATGGGGAATTGAGTGGACTGTATGAGTGGGTAGGCCTTGTCCGCATCGTGTGGGACCGCTGGACGTAGTAGAAGAACCCCAGGCATCGTTTGAGGGCCTTGGGGCAGTGGGGGAGGGGAAGCGCCAAGCTTCGGATGCGGTCGAAATCGGGCCCCAGAAGTCCGTTTTGGACTACATACCCGAGGATGGCTAGGCGGGTCGTGTGGACCACACACTTCTCCTTGTTGTACGTAAGGTTGAGGAAAGTGCCGTTGCGGAGGAATTTAACGAGGTTGGCGTCGTGGTCCTGCTGGTCATGGCCGCAGATGGTGACATTGTCTAGGGATGGAAACGCGCCCCGCAAACCGTACTGGTCAAGCATTCAGTCCATCTCCCTTTGGAAGACCGAGACCCCGTTAGTGACGCCGAAGGGAACCCTAAGAAATTGATACAGTCGGCCGTCCGCCTCGAAGGCAGTGTATGGATGGTACGATTTACGAATGGGGAGCTGGTGGTAGGCAGATTTCAGGTCAATTGTTGAGAAGACCCGGTACTGCGCAATCTGGTTGACCATATCAGATATGCGTGGGAGGGGGTACGCATCGAGATACGTGTACCGATTAATGGTCTGGCTGTAGTCCACGACCATTCTGTGTTTCTCCCCCGTTTTTACTACTACCTGGAGCTCTCCAGGGGCTATTGCTGGCCTCGATAATACCCTCCCGAAGCAGCTGCTGGACTTCGGACCTGATGAAGGTCTTGTCCTGGGTGCTGTACCGTCTGCTCCTGGTGGCGACGGGCTTCCAATCCGCAGTTAGATTGGCAAAGAGGGAGGGGAGGTCAATCTTGAGGGTCACGAGGCCGCAAACGGTGAGTGGAGGTAGGGGCCCGCCGAATTTGAAAGTGAGGCTCTGGAGATTGCACTGAAAATCCAGGCCTAGCAATAGTGCAGCGCAGAGGTCGGGGAGGATGTAGAGGTGGAAACCACTGAATTCTATGCCCTGGACAGTGAGAGTGACCATGCAGAACCCTCGGATCGGGTCAGAGTGGGATCCGTAGGCCAGGGATATCCGTTGGTTGGCGGGGTGGATCGCGAGGGAGCAGCGCCTTACCATGTCCGGGTGGATGAAGCTTTCAGTGCTCCCGGAGTCCAGCAGGCAAGAGGTCACGTGGCCGTTGATTTTCACCGTCGTCGAAGCGGTGGCCAGGTTGTGAGGACGAGACTGGTCCAGTGTCATAGAGGCGAGCTGCGGGTGGTCGCCCGAGGTTTCAGATGTAGAGTGTCGGCGACCCAGATCTGGCGTTCCAGCCCCATGGGGGAGGCAAGATGGCGGCGTCCGGGGGTCCTGTAGGGAACAAAATGGCGGCGCCCAAGAAGCGCACGTTGTGGGGTGGGGCATAATGGCAGCATCCATGAGCCTCACGTGGACTGAGGGGGGGTGGACGGCGGTGCCCACTGGCCTCACCGGGCCCTGGGAGGAGAAGAATGCAGCGCCCACTGGCCACACCTGGACATGGGGAGGGAAGATGGTGGTGCCCACTGGTCGCACATGGCCCCGGGAGAAGAAGATGGCGGCGCCCATTGTCCGTTCGGCAGGGGGGAGGGGGCGATTGTGGGCATGATAGCGGCAACTGCGCGGGGCTGGCACAAAGCTGCAAAGTGGCCCTTTTTACCGCAGGACTTGCAAGTGGCGGCGCGGGCTGGGCAGTGTTGGCAGGGGTGCTTCTGCTGACCGCAGAAGTAGCAGCGGGGACCCCCGGGGTGTGCGGATTGGCGGGCGGCGCAGGCGTATTGAGTAGGCAGGGCCCCCGCTGGGGGAGTCATTTGCTGGGTCCAGGAGGGGTAGGACGGGTGGGCCATGCGGCGAGCGGGACAGGCCTGGACATTACGAGATGCGACCGTCATGGAGAGCGCTAAAGTTTTTGTCTCCGTTAGGTCGAGTGTGGCTCCTTCCAGCAGTTGTTGTCGGATGGGGTCCGACACAATCCCCGTTACGAACGTGTCGAGCATGAGGAGATTGGAATGTTCAGTGGCCGTAACAGCCTGACAGTCACAGTCCCGTACGAGTGGGATTAGAGCCCACCAGAAGTCTTCGATAGACTCCAGGGAGTTGAGCGTGAGTGGCGAGTACGTGCCTAGCAAAGAGCGTGTTAGCTTTCTGTGCGTAGTTCTCTTTTAGGAGTGCCATCTCTTCCGCGTAACTCGGGGCGTCCTGAATCAACAGGAATATGTTGGAGCTCAACCTGGAGTATAAGACCTGAATCTCCTGAGCTTCAGTCAGCGTAGGGTTCGCAACATTGATGTAAGCCTCAAAACAAGCTAGCCAGTGATTAAAGTCCTTTCTGGCGTCGGGCGAGTGCGGATCCAGCTGCAGGCAATCTGGCTTGATTCTGATATCCATATCTTAGTAAATCTGACTGTAATAAATTGATGCACGATTAATTGCATGAAAGACTGAGATTGGTACAACTATGGCTTTGTTACAGTCAGATGGGTGGCCTCCTACTGCAGCTGGCGAAATGTCTGATCAGAAGGAGGACTCACATATTTATGCGGCTCCTTATGGGCGGAGCTAGCCGGCAGGGCTACCGGCGAACCTGTAATGCAGGTCCTACCTTACATCCCCTAATACAGGGCCACACAGTGGTTCACCACAGTATGTTACCTCACCCACCTAAATCATGTTCTTTTCCTGCTTGAGTTGAAGGCCCATGTTGAAAAATCATTGTAGGACTTCCTCCAAGTTTGCCAGGTCTTCTTTTTTGATGGCTCCAGGTACACTGCCACCTAGGCAGCCCTTGAAGGACATATTCCATTACATGCTGGAAAATGGTGCACACCGATGGGACTCCGAAAGGCATGTGAGTGTACTTGACACTATGGGTGTTAATGGTGACATATTTTCTAGATGACGTATCGAGTTCCAGCTGGAGGTACACATGGCTCAGGTACAGCTTGATAAACATGTAGCCTCCAGCCAGTTTTACATAGAGGTCTTTGATGTGCGGTATAGGGTACCAGTCAAGGCAGAAGCTCTGTTGACACTTAATTTATAGACTCCACAAAGGTGGACTGACCAGTCAGGGCTTAATTTTTGGTGCAGCCCATTCCTCAAATTGTACTGGGTAGATAATGCCAAGTCTCTCCAGCCGCCCACATTCAGCCTCTCCCTGGAAGCAAGGCATAGGAGGCCTGTCACACTCTGAAGTATTTAGGTAGGACCTCCGTGTCAATATAGATTTTTTTCCCCCTTGCTCCTTTGATTTAGCTGAGGCCTTCCTGAAATACCTTGCAATATTTCCCAATGACTTTTATAGGCTGCCGGTTCATATTTTAAAAATCTGCTGCCAGTCCAATCAAATTTATGGCAGCCAGTCTCTTCCCAGGAGACTGGGTCCTGGTTCTTGTATGAACATTAGGAGGGGATGGACCGCCTGCTGTCCATGGGTGACTGGGGTCACAGTCGTTCCTACGATTCGTAGAGCTCCCCCCTCCCACTACTGTTAATCCTTCTATAGCTACTCAGACTGACAAACCAGTCTGCTACAATTCACGTGGTGGGTGTGATGTTGAATCAACTTCGTGTCTGAACTCACTAAGTGTCTCCACTGGAAAGAGGAAGATCATGTGTGCTGTGTCCTTGGTGTAATGCCCCTCTGTGGTAGTGTCACCTCTGTGTGTATCGTGAATGCCCATTGGTCATGTCCTATCTTACACACCTATTAGTTGAGTGTCTGTGTGTCATGTCTCTGGTGCTCCCTCTAGTGTCTAGCTAGTCTACGTGTATTTACATTAACCCCTTGTGTATCTACAGTGATGCATATCACCACAGAGTGGGTGATTTGGCAGATATGCCTCACTGTCTCCCTGATCAGCCAGAGTCCGTGACGGCAGGCCCGATCTGGCAGGTCTATGAATAACACTCGTTGCCGGTACATGTTAGGCCTCATGCAGCACCTCCTCTTCCTAGGCCTGTTGGGCAGCGGCTCTCCATCCTCAGCAGCTGTCTCCTGTTCCTCTGGGGAAGGTACTGCTGTTGCAGCTTCCTCCTCCTTGACCAGCTCCAGTTCGTACAGCCTCCGTGCATCCCCCAGGGTTGCGGCGACTAGGAGGAAGGCCACCATTGCTGGTTATATTTCAATATCCAGTGTCTGCAGGGGGTGAATGGCCAACATGTTAGCATGGTGCGTACCCCAATGCCCAACCATGCCCAATAGGCTACAGGGTGGCCCCGGCTGGCACTGCGGACCCTCACCCTGCATGGCACCCATATGGTCAGTGGCACTTTGCAGAAACAGGGGCCAAGGTGGGTGGTCAGTGGGGTGTGCAGCAAGATAGCTGACTTGCGGGCAGTGGCATTGGCGGTGCATGCCTGGACACTCCGGTCCCATGGCGGATCATCCCGCCCCACAGCCCGTTCCCCCGTCACCCCTCCCCCATTCCTCGCAGCCCCCACGCCCACCCCAAACAGCCCGGCCAGAGTCAGGACCAACAGCCCACAATCGGGCCTCTGCATGTCCTGCCTACTCTCATCAGCTACGGTACCCGTTTCTTGAATTTTAAAAGCGCAAGTGAACCTCGCCATTGGAATTTCCCCCCAGTGGAGGTGGAGAATCGCGGATACCCCGGAGTATACCGGATTAGACCTGCTAATGATATGCTAACGATGTTTACATGCAGAGAGGGACGCATGGATGCCACTGTCGAGGCATTGGAAAAGTGCGAATTGGCATGAACGTGGCGCCTACCACGATTTCAGCATCAAAACCGATTCTCCGCCCAATCGCCTTTCCCAATTCTGCCGTTGCCCGTGGAGAATCCCACCCCAGACATTTACTGATGAATCAAATCTGTAAAAAAGGAACATAGAACATAGAACAGTACAGCACAGAACAGGCCCTTCGGTCCTTCGGCCCTCGATGTTGTGCTGAGCTTTGTCCGAAACCAAGATCAAGCTATCCTACTCCCAGTTATTGTGGTGTGCTCCATGTTCCTATCGAATGACCGTTTGAAAGTTCCTAAAGTGTCCGACTCCACTATCACAGCAGGCAGTCCATTCTGCACCCTAACCACTCTCTGAGTAAAGAACCTACCTCGGACATCCTTCCTATATCTCCCACCCTGAACCTTATAGTTATGCCCCCAAAATGAATCACCTCACACTTATCTGGGTCAAACTTCATCTGCCATTTTTCGGCTCAGCTCTGCACCCTGTCAATGTCTCTTTGCAGCCTACAGCAGCCCTCTACCTCATACACTACTCCACCAATCTTGGTGTCATCAGCAAATATACTGACCCACCCTTCAGCCCCTCTTCCAAGTCATTGATAAAAATCACAAATAGCAGAGGACCCAGCAATGATCCCTGTGGTACACCACTGGTATCTGGGGCGGGATTCTCCGACCCACCACCGGGTCGGAGAATTGCCGGGGGCCGGCGTGAATCCCGCCTCCGTCCCCTCCCGAAGTCTCTGGCACCAGAGATTCGGCGGGGGCGGAAATCACGCCGCGCCTGTCAGCGCCCCCCCCCCCCCCCCCCCCCCCCGGCGATTCTCCGGCCCTCGATGGGCCGAAGTCCTGCTGCTGTCATGCCGATCCTGCCGGCGGGAATCAAACCACCTACCTTACCGGCGGGACCAGGCGGCGCGAGCGGACTCTGGGGTCCTGGGGAGGGGGGGGGGGGGCGCGGGGTGATATCTGGCCCCGGTGGCCTGGCCCGCGATCGGGGCACACCAATCGGCGGGTGGGCCTGTGCCTTGGGGGCTAACTTTTCACGATGGCGGATGCGGAAATGACCCCCTCCCCAGCGCATGCGCGGGGATGACGTCAGCAGCCGCTGACGCTCCGGCGCATGTGCGGACATCCGCCGGCTGGCGAGGTCCCTTCGGCCCCGGTTGGCGTGGCGCCAAAGGCCTTTCCCGCCAGCCGGCGGGGCGCCAACCACTCCGGCGCAGGCCTAGCCCCTCAAGGTTAGGGCTTGGCCCCTAAAGGTGCGGTGAAATTCGCACCTTTAGGGCGGCCCGTTGCCTGAGTGGTTCATGCCACTCCATCCCACCGGGACCCCCCCACCCCGCCGGGTAGGGGAGAATCCCGGCCCTGGTCTCCGGTCTAAAAATGTTCCATCCACCAGCACCCTCTGTCTTCTATGTGATAGACAGTTACTTATCCAATTGGCCAAATTTCCCTCTGTCCCACACCTCCTTACTTTCTTCATGAGCCAACCATGGGGAACCTTATCAAACGCCTTACTAAATTCCATGGATACAACATCAACTGCTCTACCTTCATCGACACACTTAGTTACCTTCTCAAAGAATTCAATCAAATTTGTGAGGCAAGATTTATCCTTCACAAATCCGTGTTGACTATCCCAGATTAAGCTGCATCTTTCCAAATGGTCATAAATCCTATCCTTCAGGACGTTTTCCATTAATTTACCGACCACTGAAGTAAGACTAACCGGCCTTTGATTACCAGGATCATTCCTATTCCCTTTCTTGAACAGAGGAACAATATTCACCACTCTCCAGTGCTCTGCTACTATCCCCGTGGACAGTGAGGACCCAAAGATCAAAGCCAAAGGCTCTGCGATCTCATCCCTCCCCTCCTAAAGAATCCTAGGATATGTCCCATTCGGCCCAGGGGACTTGTCGACCTTAAGGTTTTTCAAATACATCCTCCCTCAGAACATCTACCTCCTCCAGCCTACCCGCCTGTATCACACTCTCATGGCCCCTCTCCTTGGTGAACATTGAAGAAAAGTACTCATTCAACGCCTCTCCTATCTCTTCTGACTCCATTGCCAAGTTCCCACTACTGTCCTTGACCGGCCCTAACCTCACCCTGGTCATTCTTTTATTTCTCACATAAGAGTAAAAAGCCTTGGGGTTTTCCTTGATCCGGCCTGCCAAGAACTTCTCATGCCCCTCCTAGCTCTCCTCAGCCTTTTTTTTAGCTCATTCCTTGCTACCTTGTAACCCTCAAGCGACCCAACTCTTGTTTTCTCATCCTTACATACGCTTCCATACGCTTACATACGCTTCCTGACATACGCTTCCCTTTTCCTCTTGACAAGACATTCAACCTCTTTTGTGAGCCATGGTTCCCTCACACGGCCATTTCCTCCGTGCCTGACAGGGACATACCTATCAAGGACACGCAGTATTTGTTCCTTGAACAAGCTCCACTTTTCAGTTGTGCCTTTCCCTGACAATTTCTCTTCCCATCTTATGCTCCCTAATTCTTGCCTAAAGGAGAATTTCCTTCCGTCAGAGCTATTAGAATGTGGAACTCAGCACCATGTTCTGATATTCAAGTGCCTCATAAATTTAGCAGCAGCCTTTCGAGACTGGACACAGGCCTTCCCATTGTTCAACTGGTTATGTTTTGAACCTGAAGAACTGGCACAATACACACTGGTTTTTACTCCAATGCCTTTCAGGTGAACTCTTGGGTCTAACAGTTCAGGTAGCTGAAAATAATTCAAAGGGCACTATCTAAAGAAAAGTGGGAAGTTTCTCAGTGACCTGCCCAATATGTAACCCTCAACTAAACACCATTGGTCATGTTTATTGTGAGATGTTGCTGTGTGAAAATGTAGCTGCTGTGCGCAACAACTGTGAATGTACTTCAGAAGTAACTGATTAGTTGTAAATTGTTTGCAGCATCCTTGGCAAGTGAAACGCATTGTATCAATGGGAGGTGTTTTCTATAACTGAGCTCCAAGACCACAAAGTCATTTCTCTGTTGTTCTTCCCCCTCCCCCACCCTATCAAATACTGTTGAAGAACATAGAGGCTGAATATCTGCTGAGACTCTTCCATTCGTTCATGTGAGTTCAGCGTTAGAGCGCAAGAAACCCTGGAAAAATGGTATAAAAATTGTGGGCGGGATTCTCCTTCCTGCCGCACCCGTTTTCTGGTGCGGTGCGCCCCCGCCAGCAGCGGGATTTTCCGTCCCGGCAGCCGCCCAATGGGATTTTACATTGTGGGCTTCTCCGTGCCATCGGGAAATCCGCTGGCGTGAGTGCGCTGCCGGCGAAACGGAGGATTCCGCCGATGGAGAATCCGGCACTGTATTTCTAGGGTATCTGTAACCCGTCTATTACATGGAGCAGATGAAGGCATTTACTCCCTTAGCCAGGTCTCTTCCCTGCTCGAGTCACAATTCTAGGCATTCCAACAAGGAAATCAGTGTCAAGTTTTGTCCTCCATCTTATATTGAATGAAAATGAAAATCGCTTATTGTCACGAATAGGCTTCAATGAAGTTACTGTGAAAAGCCCCTAGTCGCCACATTCCGGCGCCTGTCCAGGGAGGCTGGTACGGGAATCGAACCGTGCTGCTGGCCTGCTTTAAAAGCCAGCGATTTAGCCTTGTGAGCTAAACCAGCCCTATTGCTCTAGTGTTATGTTATTATTACAATGCTTGGGCATTGAATAGTTCATCTTTTGTGATTAAAAGTGCATTGCAGTCAGCAGATAAAGTACCGCAATAAAGTAAGAAGTTATTGACACTTGTAGGTGCATAATAAATACCCCTTGAACCAATAAAATAATTATCAAAAATTACATGGTTACATTGAATTACATTGAAATTATAACAGGAAACAAACTGTTCACTCCAACCAGATGGTGTTTATTCTCCCTAAAGTAGTCCTGATCCCATGTGTTGGACCTGTTGCAATGTCCTATTATTCACCCCTGGTTCTTTATATAATAATGTTGCAACTGAGCTGGCTGGCAAATCAAAAATACCCGCCAGGAAAATAACATTGCTGTGGGAAGCTCATTCAATATCAAAGCAATGCAACTCCAGGAAATAATTTACAACAAAACCACACTAGGATTGCCTAGTAAAAACAGCACTAAAGCTTCCCACCCATCACAAATTGCATTTGTTTATTCTCCTGCAGGGTGAGCTTCTTAGCCTCAGTTTAATTATCTCAGGAAGTGTGAGAGATGTTTCGATAAATTGCTTCTCTCTAATACGTCAACCCGAGCACAATGATTTTGTGAACTTTCAGTTCACTCATAAGCCTTCTGAAATTGATACTAATAGCTGTTCAAAAAGCAGAAATGGTTGTACCACTGTAATTGCAACCTGAAATGAATGCAATATTGTATAATTTCATCCTATTTAATTCAACCCATTTTAATTTTGATGACTTTTCTTTCTATCTAAACTACCATTTTTGACCTACCCTATAACATGTTTTGTTCTTCCTCCAGAGTTTTTAGCTCACTCAGCTAAATCGCTGGCTTTTAAAGCAGACCAAGCAGGCCAGCAGCACGGTTCGATTCCCGTACCAGCCTCCCCGGACAGGCGCCGGAATGTGGCGACTAGGGGCTTTTCACAGTAACTTCATTGAAGCCTACTCGTGACAATAAGCGAGTTTCATTTCATTTCATTTCATCCAATCAGGACAAAAATGTTCAGCAACAAACCACAGCACACGGCTTTATGTTCTACTTCGTTCTGAGACTTTTCTCAATCTCATTCTCTCTTGAGGCTGGTGTTTCCTTTTTGGGTCATAGATCCACAGGCCCTGCTCATCCCCAAGTGACCATCATCTACGTACAAGTCGGCAGCAGGAGTCCACAGTTCCATTTAACTATGGGGCCATCACGGCTGACCCAGATCCAATCTCCACCATATTCATGTGTGGGCTCTTTCGGAAGGTTGGTGCAGACTCGAAGGGCCGAATGGCTTCAATCTGCATTGTAGGGATTTCTGGATGTTCCTTTCCAGGCACAGGTAACAGGTCACAGAGCGACAGTCAGGAAGGTGACCCCCATTTGACACGTTCCCAAACTTGAGCTTATGAGACACTTGTCCACTGTTGACCTGCTTGATATCAGCTAACGCAGCACTGACCATTGATTATACTGAGCGTTTCCTTGTTTGTTTGGTCCATCAATACACCAGATGACTCTGAATCATTCAGGACTTAATGATGTTGTACTGTCAAAGCATATTTATTCTTATAATAATGCACAAGTTTTAAACATGAAAAGCCATTTCTTATTAATATTCTCAAGCGCAGCTCTTGCAATCATTTGGAAAAATATCCTTTTACTTGAAATACCCATAGATTTTAATTTTTTATTATTCTTCTCTCACTGAGCTCATGAAGTATTATTGCAAATGGGGGTCTATAATAAACACAGAGCAATGTGCCAAGCCCCACACACAAAGCTTCATTTGATGCCCCCTCCAGGATATAATCTCTCTTTACCACAGTAACTGACTCCAACTAATAATGCAATGCCTCCTCCTCGTTTACCCCTTCCTCTGTCTTGCCTAAAGATACCCCGGGATGTTGAGCTGCCAATCTCGCCCTTCCCTCAACCACGTCTCCGTGATGGCTACTATATCCAATTCCATGTGTCAATCCTCACCCTTAACTCGTCCATTTTACCTGTAATACTCCGTGATGTGTTATCTGTGCTGGTCTAACATCGACTGCAACTGGATGCAGTAAAACGAAAAACAGACTTCCGACACAGGAGATGGTCCAACACTGTTTTATTGAACCTGTTGATTGCTTTATATAATCTGCTGTGGGTTGACACTCTATTAACCTAACTGATAATCTCCTACTAGCTTGACCAAACTAGCTCTCTACCACATGGTGATGATGTTCATTGGCCTGTGCACTGTGACTATCTCCCTCGCCATGTCCTGTGAGAGAGGGAGAGCGTTAATGCCCTGTGGGCTTTATAGTGGTGGTGTCCTGTCTGGTGATTGGTTGTTCCATGTTGTGTGTGTTCATTGGTTATCCTGTGTGCCAATCACTGCCTGTCTGCATCTCATGATACACATGAGTGGATATTATGACACTCCGGGCATTAAAGTAGAGGCCATCCAGCCTGGTCTTACTCCCTTGGAACTTACTACCGCTGCATTCCCTCTGGTATGATTGCTTTTCTGTATTCTGCTGTGTCCCTACTCTGCTAACAGTCTGTGCCCCTCCCCCTGTCGAACTAGTTTAAACTCATCCCAATAACGCGAGCATGATGGTTTGCTTTGGTTCAGATATATACGGTCCCACTTGTACAGGTCCCACCTTCTCCAGAAACGGTCCAGAGATATAAACCCCTCCCTGCTGCTCCAACTCTTAAGCCACGCATTAATCTGTGCTCTTCTTCTATTTCTTACTCATTATGCACATGCCACTGGGACTAATCCAGAGATTACAACCTGAGAGGTCCTGCTTTTTTAATCTACTGCCGAACTCCCTGAATTCTTGATGCAAGACCTCATCCCTCTTTCTGTCTATATCATTGATACCCACATGTACCATGAACTCTCTGCCTTATCACCCTCCCCCTTCAGTATGTCCTGTGACATCCTGGGCCCTGGCACCGCGGAGGCAACGCACCATCCTGGAGTCACATTGACGGCCACAGTAGCGTCTATCTGTTCCCCTGACTATAAACTCCCCTCTTCCTCTCTTTCCCCCCTCCTGTGCAGACAGGCCGTTTGTGGTGTCAGAAACTTGACTCTGTCCATACTCTCTGGAGAAACCAGCCTCATAAGAGTCCAAAATGGAATATCAATTTGTGGGCAGGACCCCAGGGGACTCTTGAACTACCTGCCTGTTTCTCTTGGACTGCCTGGTGGTCACCCGTTCATAGAAACCCTACAGTACAGAAGGAGGCTATTCGGCCCATCGAGTCCTTACCAACCTTCTGAAAGAGCACCCCACCAAGGCCCACTCCACCCACCCCTCCAATTCCCACCTAACCTGCACATCCCTGGAAACAAAGGGCAATTTATCATGGCCAATCCACCTAACCTGCACATCTTTGGACTGTGAGAGGAAACTGAAGCACCCGTAGGAAATCCATGCAGACACGGGGAGAACGTGCAAACTCCTCAGACAGTCACCCACGGCTGGAATTGAACCTGAGTTGCTGGCGCTGTGAGGACAGATTGCTGAACTGCTGTGAGATCCTGAAAAAGCCTTTGAATAGTGAGATATTTAGTAATGATGGTGGTCAGCAGCAAACTGAGCTCGCTTGAGAGCTATCTGACTTTCCACTGCAGCACGCGGACTAAGGGTAGCTTCTGTCTGTACTGTGGTGGAGGCTGAGACATCAGACATCAGAAACTGGATCATGATTGGGTTTGCAATTGTGTTAATTGTGTTGGCTTCCTCGTCTACAATGTAAAAGATGGGCTCCAAACTCTGTGCAAGCCCCTGGGCAAAGTTGGTGCTGGTCTCCTTCATTCCTTTCACAGTAATCACAGGATTCCCAACAGGTTTGCCAATGCATCGAAAATTACGTTTCGCGGGAACACAGTGGTGTTGTGATATTGTCACTGAACTTAATAATCCAGTGGCTCAGGCTAATGTAGTCGGGACATGGGCTCAAATTCCACACGACATCTGGCGGGATTTAAATTCAATTAATAAATGTGGACTATAAAGGTAGTAGCCATGACAACTGTCATTGATGGTTGTTAAAAAATTCATGTGGTTCACTAACGTCTTTTAGGAAAGAAAATTTAATGTCTTTACCCGGTCTGGCCGAGATCACACCAATGTGACTCCAGACCTACAATAATGTGGTTAACTGTGAACTGCCCTCTGAAATGAGTTTGAGGGTAATTAAGATGTGCAACAAATGCCAACTTTGTCAGTGATGCCCACATCCCATGAAAGAAATGAAGAACAATGTGCACATTCATCATCCTTTCTCTGTGGGCCCATCCCATTTTCTTCTTGACCACTCTCTTCTTGCTCTTTAACCACTGCCTGGCTGTTGGGTAACTGAAAGGTAAAAAGCACAAGGTAAGGGGATGCGAAAGCAAGAGTTGCATGCTTACTCCTTGTAAATCAGAAGAGATAGTCAGATGAATGAGTAGTGTGATCTGAGAAGGAGGATTAGTTCTGAGGATACTGCCAGCTTTCGTGGTTTCAGCCCCCGCTGCTGGCCATGGCCTCAGACATGTCTACTTCAATGATGGAAGCCACCATCTCTTCCATTGGGTTGAGGACGTGCAGCCATGTTTGTTAGCTTCCATTCTGTTATACCTTACCTTATACCGTAAGGAAGAAAGAATGGTGTCAGGCCCTCAAGGCTAGAGTCCGTGAATTGTCTCTCATGGACATCTGGTCCCAAAGCGTTTGCACAGTTTGCCTCATGCACCCTTCCACCCCCAAACCCCCTATGGCTTCTGCTTCACCTTCTATATCAACACCTCTTGTGCGGCATCAGAAAATATGGAAGCCCGGTTCCTGCCACATTGTGTCATTATCAGTGCGTTATCATTGTTTGTTTCCCAGGTCGAACTGACTTTGGGAATAACTTGCACCACCTGCTCCATTCAAAACACTCCTCACTTTTAAAAGATTGTTACAGGCTATGCCCTTTATTTCTGAATGATTTTTCAACTTTTGGCTGACTGGAACTTAAGAAATTTGAACAGAGACAGAGCAATCTGCTTAAAATGTAAGGTCACATTCCAGTTTGAAGATGAGAAACCAACAAATAATAATAATGATAATATTTGTTATTGTCACAAGTAGGCTTACATTAACACTGCAATGAAGGTGCTGTGAAAATCCCCTAGTCACCACATTCCAGCGCCTGTTTGGGTACATGGAGGGAGAATGCAGAATGTCCAATTCACCTAACATGCCCGTCTTTCGGGACTTGTGGGAGGAAACTGGAGCATCCGGAGGAAATCCACGCAGACACAGGGAGGACATGCAGACTCCACACATACAGTGACCCAAACTGGGGATCGAACCTGGGATCCTGGTGCTGTGAAGCAACAATGCTAACCACTGTGCTACCATGCCGCCCAATCACCCTCAGGGGAGCGTGTAGAGAGATACATTTCATATAATCCAAGTATCCGCTGAAACTCATAACAGTCTAAGGAATAGACATTAAAAATGCAAGGTGCTAGATATTGAAACAATGTCTTCCACAGACAGACCCACACAAAACCTTTTGGAAATACACAATTGGTGAAGCATTTTAAAGTAATGTTGCCTGCCAATGGGGAGATATTGCAAGTGACATAGGTGGTGCCCAGAAAGTCTGAAGCAGAGGAAACAAGCTCAGACTCTCTCTCCCTCTCTGTCTTTTGGAAAATGATTGTCTCCTAACATCTGGGGGAATGCATCAACATTGGGAGAACTGTCCAACAGACTAGACAAGCAACGGACTGACACAGAACCATTCCTTACAGACAATGTTCCAGACACCATTATCACAGTCCCTGGGTCGGTCCTGTCAATGGGACAGGGTAAAGGTGGCGGCACAGTGATATACAGTTAGGAGAGAATTGCCCTGGGAGTTCTCAACATTGACTATGGACCCAAGAAGTTTCAAGGCACCAGGTCAAACATGGACAAGGAAAGATCCTGCTGATGACCATATCATTCCTTCTCAGCTGATGAATCAGTACTCCTCCATAATGAACACCAATTGTAAGAAGGACTGAGGGTGGCGAGGACACAGAACGTACTCTGGGTGGGAATCTTCAATGTCCATCACCAAGAGTGACTCGGCAACAGTACTATTGGCTGAGCTGGCCGAGTGCTAAAGGACACAGCTGCTAGGCTATATTTGTAGGCAGGAGGATAACCTACTTGACCTCATCCTTACCAATCTACCTGTCACGACTGCAATTGTCCATGACAGTATTGGGAGCAGTGACCGCCGCATAGTCCCTGTGGTGACAAAGTCACATTTTTATATTGAGGATTCCCACCACCATACTAAATGTGATAGATTTCAGACAGATTCCAGCAGCTCATAATTGGGCCTCCATGAACCACTGTGAGACATTAGTAGCATTAGAATTGTATGCAACCACAATGCATAACCTCATGGCTTGGCATATCCCCCATTGTACCATCCCCATCAAACTGGGGGACTAGCCTTGGTTCAATGAAGCGTGCAGGACGGCATGCCATAGGAGCACCAAAATACCGAAGAGAAAATGAGGTGTCAACCTGGCAAAGCCACAATACAGTCTTATGAGCGTGCCAAACAGCTAAAACAGCAAGTTTATCGACATTTATAGAGCTAAGTGGCTCCACAAAAATAAATCAGATCTAAGCTCTGCAGTGCGACCACATCCCGTCCACATGAATGGTGGTGGACCATTAACCAACTCACTTGGAGGAGAAAGCTCCACAAATATCCCCATCCTCAATGATGGGGGAGCCCAGCATATCTGTGCAAAAGGCAAGGCTGAAGCAGTCGCAGCAATCTTCAGCCAGAAGTGCCAAATGATGATTCATCTCGGCCTCCTCCGGAGGTCCTCAGCATCACAGATGCCAGTCTTCAGCCATTTTGTTTCACTCCATCTGGTATCAAGAACTGATTAAAGGTACTGGATACTGCAAAGGCTATGGACTTTCATAACATTCCAGCAATAGCACTGTGCTCCAGAACTTGCAGTGCCCTTAGCCAAGCTTTTCCAGTACAGCTACAACACTGGCATCTACGCGGCAATGTGGAAAAGAGGACACATCCACCCCGGCCATTCACCACCTGATCAGACTACTCTTGCTTATCAGTAAATTGGTGTAGATGACCATGGGCAGTGTTATCAAGCAGCACTTACTCAGATTGGGTTCCACCAAAGTCACCCAATGCCTGATCTCATCACAACCTTAATTCAAACATGGACAAATGTGCTGAACTCAAGAGCTGATGTGACAGTGACTGCCAAAGACAACAAGGTAGCATTTGACCAAGTGTGACATCAAGGAGCCTGAGCAAAATTGGGGTCAATGGGAATTAGAGGGGGCGTTCTCCACCGGTTCAAGTCATACCTGACACAAAGGAAAATGGTTGCTATTATTAGGGTCAATTATCTCAATCCAGGATATCACTGCAGGAGTTCCTCAGGGAGTGCTCTAGTGCCAACCATCTTCAGTTACTTTATTAATTACTTTCCTCCTGTAATGGGATGTTCACTGATGATTGCACAATTTTCCACACCATTCATGACTCCTCAGATACTGAAGCATTCTGTGTAGGAAGATCTTTATAACATTCAGACCTGGGCTGATAAGTGGTAAGTAACATTCACGCCACACAAATGTTAGCTAGTGACCATCTCCATCAAGAGAGAATCCAAACATTCAATGACATTACCGCTGCTGAATCCCATACTATCAACATCCTGACATTTACCATTGACCAGAAACTGAACTGTCTTAGCCATACAAATATTTTGGCTACAAGAGTAGGTCAGAGGCGAGGAATCCTGCGGCGAGCAAGTCACCTCCTGGCTCCCCAAAGGCTGTCCACCATCTACAAGGCACAAGTCAGGAGAGTGATGGGATACTCCCCACATGTCAGGATGACAAAAGCTGCATCAACGCTCAGGAAGCTCGACACCATTTGGAACAAAGCAGCCCGCTTGATTGGTACCCCTTTTACCATCTCCAACATCCAGTCCCTTCACCACTGGCACACAGTGGCAGCAGTGTGCACCATCTACCAGGTACACTGCAGCGACTCACCAAGGCTCCTTAGTCAGCACCTTCTAAACATGCAACCCCTGCCACCTCGAAGGTCAAGGGCTGCAGATACATGAGAACATCACAACCTGCACGTTCCCCTCCAAGTCACTCACCAATCTGACTTGAAACTATATCGTCATTCCTTCACTGTCGCTAGGACAACATCCTGGAACTCACTCCCATAACATGTCCCGACAAAACATGGACCTGAAGCGGTTCAAGGAAGCAACTCTCCACTTCCTACTCAAGGGCTATTAGGGATGGGTAATAAAAATGCAGGCCTGGCCAGTGTTGACCTTGTCCCATGAAAATGTTTTTAAAATCTGTTTCAGAAGCAACAGGCACAAAGAATCCTTCGTCATGAAGCCCCTGTCCATTTTCCAGTGTTGTCGAATTTCACAGCCTAAATTTCTTCAAAACACCCTGTTAACTAAAGGGAAACATCGTGTTTCTTACAGAAATATGGTACCAAATCAACATTAAATTTAAAATGAAGTTAGAGGTTGAATGATCTTTATAATTAACAACAGAGAAATTCGAAGATTAGATGTTCCGATTTTAATAACGATCTACTCTGCCTGAGATAGATTGATTTGAATTTGCTATCATCTCTAAGGGATCAATGGTGGTAAACAGTCACATCTGAAGCAGAACCCAGCTTAGCAGTAATTTGATCTTTCTTTGCTGGCTTTTTTGATTCCTGCAGAACAATAATGCAGCAACTAATCTTTTACTGTGATGGAATAAAATCATTGGACTTTCAAAAGTTCCAAAAGTAGGAGACTGTCATAAAGGTGATGTGTTATGTACTCTGGGATAACACAGGCTGCAACTGGATGCAGCTTTAACCAAAAGATACTCCAGACCTTGAAGTTTGTTCAATCCGATTTATTGAACCAGTTGCACAGTTAGCACAGTTCTCTATGAGTTCGTCTCTATGCTAAAATAAGTGTGGTTACTCTGTCTGATTGAACCAGACTAGCTCTTAGCCACGTGCTGGAGGTGTGATACTGTACATACACCCTGACTCACTCTGTAGATGTTCATCAGTGGAAAGGGGCGGGGTGTGAGTGCCTCATGCCTTTTATAGTGAGATACCACCCCTGAGTGTCCTGCCTGCTCATTGGTCATGTCCTGTTCTCTGTGTTCATTAACTGCCTGTCTGTGCCTGTCTGTATATCATTATCTGCATGTCTGCCTATCATGACAAAAGGAACCATCCAAACAAGAAAATATCGATTGCTGTTTGTAATTTATTCAGGTAATCAGAATATACAGTTTTAAGATAGTTTGAGTTGTTTCCTGTAGTTGCAGAAGCCAATCCACACTGATTTCTCCAACCTCGCGATCATTCTAATTGCTTTCCCTTGCATCCTTTCAAAAGCTGAAATTTCCTTTTGTCAGAACTCCACAGAGTATTCCAAGCTCACTCGAACCAATGATTTTTAAAGTGGTCGGCAGATCATACTCTTGCGGCTCAATATTGATCTTTTCATACATGCCAATATCTGATTTTCTTTTACTCATTGCCACTGGGCATTGTTGCTGGGAACGATGGAGGAGATTCAGTGTTGTTGCAGGCTTAAAAGCTTTCCCAGGTTATGGGGGGGGGGGGGGGGGGGGATCACTTTTCCAGCGGCTGGAAACACAAAAGAGCAAAAGGAACAGTGTCCTTGGAGAGCTCAGCATCAGGCAAGGATGCTGGGTTTGGGTGAAAAGGTGCCTGAATCCAAGTGAAAAGGAATCTTCTGAAGGGAACTGAGGACAGGAATAATTCAACTCCTTACCTCTTGTTCTCTTTGTCCTTGCTTGACCAGGGAAAATCGCATATGCAAAAGTTAGACGCTGCAAACAGGGTCATAGAATTCTAGGACCCCTACAGGGCAGGAAGAGGCAATTTGGCATGTCAAGACTGCACTGACCCTCCAAAGAGCACTCGACTGAGTCCTATCCCTGTAACCCCACACATTGATCATCTGCTAGACGACCTGATTCTCTCAGCATAATGATATGCATGTACTCACATGGGCAAAAACAGGTTACTCTGTCACTCACGATCTTTTAATATTGTTTCCTGGCCTCAGAAAGGAAATGGCAGTATTTAACAACTGGAGGTGAAGAAGTATCATTCTTGAAAAACCTCAGGTCACATGAACAGGGAATATTGCAAATAACAGCCAGAGAGATGGGAGATGCTGAGGTGATCCCTCTGTGGTGAGTCTAATGGCGGGAAAGGGGGGAAACAATGCAGTGGGAGTTCAAAAACCACTATCGCCCCGGCTTGAAATGACAGCGGAACTGTGTGCCCCTGCCTAACATGGTGGCTTGTTATACTTACCTGACAAGAGTGAGGCCATGATTAAGAAGGTGGTTAGTTAGCATTGCTGCCTACGGCGCTGAGGACCCAAGTTCGAATCCTGGCCCTGGGTGACTGTCTGTGTGGAGTTTGCAAGTTCTCCCCGTGTCTGCATGGGTTTCGTCCCCACAACCCAAAGATGTGCAGGTTAGGTAAATTGGTCACGCTAAATTGCCCCTTAATTGGAAAAAATTATTGGGTACTCTAAATTTATTTTTTTAAAAAGAGGGTGGTTAGCTCAGGACACGGCTAGACCATTGCACTTCAGGTGTTCTGACGCCTGCGATATCCCCAAATTCAGGAGACCCGACTGCAAAATTTGTGGTAGTGGAGGACTTTGTTCTGGACGGCATGGTAGCACAGTGATTAGCATTCTTGCTTCACAGCGCCAGGGTCCCAGGTTCGATTCCCGGCTTGGGTCGCTGTCTGTGCGGCGTCTGCACGTTCTCCCTGTGTCAGCGTGGGATTCCTCTGGGTGCTCCGGTTTCCTCCCACAAATCCCAAAAGACGTGCAGTTGGGTAATTTGAACATTCTGAATTCTCTCTCCGTGTACCCAAACAGTCGCCGGAATCTGGCGACTCGGGGCTTTTCACAGTAACTTCATTGCAATGTTAATGTAAGCCTACTTGTGACAATAAAGATTATTATTATTATTATATTCCCACTAGAGGCTGGCGTGAAACCATTTTGCATCCCATTAATAGTTGCAGCCAAAATATTCCCCCCACGCCCAAATATCTTCTTGGAGTCATAGTACAGAAGAGGCTCTTCGTCCCATCAAGCATTCACCGACAAAAATCTACTGTAAATCTTCGCTAATTTCACCTCTCACCACTTGGCCCATAGCCTTGAAAGTTATGGCGCGGGAATTTCCATCATCTGACGCCGGAACCGTAAAATGCAACTCTGCGTAAATCACGGCGGGCAACGATTTCACACCAAATCACAATTCTCCATCACCTCGACAGTAGCGTCAATGCGTTCCAGAACTCACATACAATAAACACAATTAGCATATCATCAGCGGGTCTGACCGGTATTCGCTGGGGCCTCGGTGATTTTCTCCCTCCAATGGTCCAAATTCCTAACGGCGAGGTTCACTTGTGCTTTTAAAAATTGTGAAATTGGCATTGTGGATGATGAGGGAGAGAGAAGAGGTAGGCCATGGCGAGGAGTGACTGTGGGCTGCCAGGCCAGTCATTGGCCAGGCTGGCTGGGGTGGGGAGGGAGCGGTGCAAAAAAACTCTCCATGTCCTCACCCCCATAACCAAACTGTGCCCTGCACCCTTGCCAACTTAACTGGCATCTAACTTTCTGGTCTTATGGACCCTAATGCAATGTCTAGGTGGATCCCCAGATGGTGCATCAGGAGTGGATGGGCCTGCTGCGATTCCCGCCATATTACCTGGGTGCCCATTGGCAGACGTCTTCTGGGACGACCAAGCCCGAATGAGCCTGCTGCTGCTCGGACGTCCCATGTGGTGTGGTGCTGCCCTGTTCTGCCCGCTGCCCAGCAGATGCAGCAGGGGCAGGAGGAGGGGAGTCTGAGGTGCTGCGTAGTTCTGGCATCTTCCCTGAGGGAGTCACCGGCATAGGACCGTCACCTCCTGCGCCCTCGGTTGCCCGGTGACCCCTGGGCTACTACATGGGATGGGAATGCGGGCGGAGATATCTCCCTGGGTGCCCCCGCCACCTAGAATAGAATGGAATAGAATAGAATAGAATAGGATTTACAGTGCAGAAGGAGGCCATTCGGCCCATCGAGTCTGCACCGGCTCTTGGAAAGAGCACCCTACCCAAGATCAACACCTCCACCCTATCCCCATAACCCAGTAACCCCACCCAACACTAAGGGCAATTTTTGACACGAAGGGCAATTTAGAATGGCCAATCCACCTAACCTGCGCATCTTTGGACTGTGGGAGGAAATCGGAGCCCCCGGAGGAAACCCACGCAAACACGGGGAGGATGTGCAGACTCCGCACAGACAGTGACCCAAGCCGGAATCGAATCTGGGACCCTGGAGCTGTGAATCAATTGTGCTATCCACAATGCCACCGTGCTGCTCCAAGCACTGCTAGTCCTGGAGGCCCGCTCTGGTCTCGACCAGGGTCTGCAAGCTCGCGGCCATGGAGCACAGGGAGTGGACCATTTCCTTCTGTCCTGCATCACATCAAGCTGTGACTGTGCCAGCACCTTCTGGGTCTGTGAAACATCATCCAGTGGCTGCTCTATCTCCCCCTAGTACTGGGCCACCTCCCCCTGTGTCTACACTATGCTGACCAGCGCCTGGGCAATGCTGCCAATGTTCCCTGCCATGGTCTGCTGTGACTGGGCCATGCTCAGGAGCACCGCTGCAATGTCCAAGTGGCACTGGCACAAGAGTGCTGTGTGGTGTGCACCAGACCAGGAGCCTCTTCACAAAAACTGAGTGTCTCTGGGATGGTGGAGGGTGTTGGAGGCAGCTGTGACGGGAAATTTGTGTCATCCCCGGACTCGAGCTCTGGGGTGTCTTCGGTCTCGAATCAAGTGTTCCTTTCCGTGCTGCTGTCCTCATCGCTGCTCGGCACATGGGTGGGTCGGTGGGGTGGGGGGGTGGGGTGGGGGGTCTGCTCAGGCTGTGGCACTGACTGTGGGCGGGGGCCAACAGGTGGATCCAGCCCATCACCAGCATGTCCTGCAAGACACAGGACAAGACGCATGATTAGACTGCGAGCTGGGATGGAGTGGGGGTGAAGGTGTTGGGGCAGCACATTAGCACAGTGGTTCGAACTGTGGCTTCACAGCACCAGGGTCCCAGGTTCGATTTGTGTCTGGGGCACTGTCTGTGCGGTGTCTGCATGTTCTCCCCGTGTCTTCTGTGTGGGTTTCCTCAGGGTACTTGGGTTTCCTCCCACAAGTCCCAAAAGATGTGCTGTTAGGTAATTTGGACATTCTGAATTCTCCCTCCGTGTACCCGAACAGGCGCCGGAATGTGGCGACTCGGGGATTTTCATAGTAACTTCATTGCAATATAAGCCTACTTGTGACAATAAAGATTATTATATTATTATTATTATGTGGGGATGAAGGTGGGGGTGATGGTGGGGCTAAGGGTGGGGTGAGTGTAGTTGGGGCTGTGAGGTCGGGGTGAGGATAGGGGTGAGGGTGATGTGGGAGTGGGGTGGGAGTGAGGGTGGAGGTGAGAGTGGTGTGTGGGTGGGGGTAAGGGGGTGAGGGTAGTGGGGTGATGGAAGTAGTGTTGGGGGGCTGTTTGACACACATATCATGGGGAACCACAACTCAGCAGGGTGTCACTTCCTTGCCCGCAGTCGACCTCCACCCCGTGACTTTCCATTCCTCATGGACCACTGATCAGGTCCAGGACCTCTGCTCAGCCATGGAGAGGGGACGCAGGTCCAGTGGTCTTGCTCAAGTCTTTTCCCGCTCCTGGCGGTTATGGGCGGTTTTCTCCTGGGGATGTGTGGCAGGGGGGACAGAAAACAACAGTGTTAGACAGTCCAACTCATGCAGCCCAGGGGATGGGTAGCTGGTGGCCTCTGTGACAGGGCACCTGGCCATGGCGGCCGATATGGGTGACGACATGTGGTGCAGGTGGAGGTTCCGCTGCCCTCCTGGTGGTGGGGGTGGGGTAACATAGTGTTGGATGGGGGTTGATGGCAGGGGCACAGTGCTTTCTAATTACCCTGGCTGCCCTGAGGAAGTGGTGCATGGCAAGTGGCTGCAGCTGGCAGCCTCCTTCAGGGGCCAGGGTACAGGGTGCCCTGCTTCTCCTCGGCCGCATCCTGGAGGGTCTCGAGCTCGATGTCTGTGATTTATGCTTGTGCGCATCTTACTGCCATCTTGTTGGCTGGGATGGTGTGTGTGGAGGCTGCAATGTGTAGAGGCGGCTGCAGCTTGTCAGCCTCCGGAGTGTCAATCATGAAACCGACAAATCCCGCGTCATTTCTCAATGGAATCGATTGTGTTTCACGTGGGTCTGATGCCAGCTCCTTGACAGTCACTGAATCGGTCCAGATACGGTGCCAGTTTTGCTGTTGTGAAAGTCCACGAATCCTGGACACTAAAGGTTTCATGCACCATGGCTGCCCACAAGAATGGTGGAGATCTCCAGATGCTGTATGGGAGCTGGTTCGTTGAGGGTGGGCAAAGCCATAGGTCAGCTCATCTGTACAACTGAAAGGGAACCCCAGCATGTAGTACTGACAATGCTCAGCGTGCATGCGGCTCACAAGGACGCTGGCCTTTCCCTCCCTGCACATGCATGACTGTAAGGGACATAGACACAGCCTGGGGTGTCCGGGGGGCGGGGAAGAGTTGGAGGGTGGGGAGGGTAGTGGTAGTTGAGTTGCACAGAGGTTTAATTGGTTTGCAAATAAAGCACACCTCATTAAAGTGAAAGTGCACTCTATGTGCAAAAGTGTCATGACATTCACAATCAGAGTGCACCTTGCAACCAAGTGTGAAATCCAAACTTCTTCAGCTGGATTCTCCATTGGCGGGATTCTCCATTTCGCCGATGTGGCGCTAACAATTGCACACAAAAGACTCGATAAGGCACAAGAGAGGCTTTATTACAGTGAGATGCTATTCCTCTGGCAGCAGCTGTAGAATGGCATCTTGGTGAAGCTCATGCATATTTATACTGCCTGCTGGGGGCGGAGCTAGCTGGCAGGGGCTTACCAGCAAACCTGTAATGCAGGTACTGTCATACATACCCTAATGCACGCACACTCATATATACAGTGGTAGAGATCACCACAGCCAACAGCGCACTCATGCTCGTGGATTCCCCAATGACTTGGGGGTTCCCACAATGGAAACTCCATTGGCCAGCTGCTGAGCTGGAGGATCCCGCTGCCAGCGGGGGCATGCTGCACCAGAAAACAGGAGATTCCATCCCTCAATTTTGCGTTCCCGACCACATCTTCTAGATACTGCCCGGCATCTGCAACAGGGGTGGAGACAGCCAGCTGACCAGTTAGCCCTGTTGTCTTGGATGACCTTGACAATCGTCCTCTGGAGACCCACAGACTGGAAGGCACTTGCTTAATTTGCTACCCTACTATAGAGCAGCTGTTCCTCTGAGGTCAGAGAGGACCAAGTTGAAGGGGTCATAGGCACGGGAAAATTCCAAAGATCCCGGCACACTCAGTGAGTCCTGGGTGGAGATTCTAGGTGTATCAACAACAATTCCTTCTCCTTTTGAGTGCCCAAGGCCCCAGTCCGGCATCTTGAGGGGAAGGGGCAACTGAAGGGAGATCAATGTGCCCTGCCCCCCTCTCATATAGCCACTACAAATGTTCACCACGCTATAGTGATGGAGTGCAGGTCTGCACAGATCTCTGGCAGAAACTGGGCATCCGCCATCCTCCCCATGGAGACTTCCATGCACACATGACGACAGCACTGAAAGGATCAGTAGACGGATGGTCTCCTTTGCCTCATGTGCCATGCTGTCCAGGCATCCACACTTCTCCTTGATGTCCCCCCACCTCTTGCAGCTTTGCAAGCACCTCATGCAGTGCCCAACCCAGAGGTTCATCGTTGAACTTAGACATCATTGATGTCTCTTCCCCAGTTGTCCTCCTAGTGCCGGTGTGCAAGGCTGCATGCTCCCCGAAGTCAATGAGGTCCTTGAGGTTAGGCTGGCCCTGTCCTGTCATCTCTCTTTCTCTCCTCTCTCTCTCTCTCTCTCTCCCTCTCTCTCTCTCTCTTTCTCTCCCTCTCCCTTTCTCACCCTCTCTCCTGTTGTGCCTCAACTTGGGTTTTATGTATTTCTCACGCTTTCAGCCTCACAGATGCATGTCATTAGTGTTGTTTGATAGTGCCCTCAATGTCCAACTCCCTTCTCTTCCCATCCCTGACACATCACTGTGGAAGGGCCAGGGATCCACGGTGGCCTCTCCATCTGAAGATTAGATGGACTGTAGTGGGGCTATGAGGCATCTTCTTATCACTCACAGAAGATACCTTTGCCGCTGCCGTGTATCATTCAGTGAGGTGAGTGTGAGCATTTGAGTTTTCACATACCCTGGTGGGCACAGATGAGGCCATCCACCTGATTGTGGCACTTCAAGGCAGCCCTCTGCTGGAGGCCATGAGCACTGACCACCTTGGAGACTTCCTCCTATGCAGGGTTGGTCACACGGCTTGGCTCCTCCTTCTATCCTCAGGATAGAGGTTACTCGTTTGGTCTCCCCTGCATTGAGCAGCACTTCCAGGGATACATCATTGAATCTGAGGCTGGTAGTCCCTATGATCACCTTTTAAATATGGTGCCCGGAGATGATGGTGGTGTGCGCACCATCCAGCCTGCTCCGCCGAGTGAAATCTCTGGAAACCCCCATCTGCATAAGTAATTAGGGCAGCACCATGTAATACCACTGGCCTCTGCAGTGGGAAACACTCCCGATACCCACCCAGCCACCAGACTTAGTCCCAGAATGGAAAATTTCATCCTTCCTCTGATGAGGAGGATGTAGTGAGGGGTCTGAGGAAGCAGAATATCATCATCCGGCCTCTGCACCTGAAGTTAGAGTCCTGGAGCAGTTTGCCAGTAGAGGTTCATGGGACCCCTATTCAGAGTTGATTCCTCCATCCATGGAGTTCATACTCAGGCCACTGAGGCATCTCCACCACATCCCCTTTGATTCCACCAGTCATCACACAGCCCACTTCCCCATCTCAACAAAGTCACCACAACTAACATAAATTGAAAGGGACAAGGATTGGCATTTCCAGTTTAAGGAGAAAAAGAATTACCATCAGAATTTACTCTCACACAGCAGCGATACACAAGCGTTAAAGGCACATATGCTTGTGCCACCATGATGCAACTAAATTATCTTTCAAAATCATTTTCGATTGCTATGGTACAGCCCCTGTATCTGCAGCTGAGCTGGAGGTAGACTTGCTGCACATTTGCCTCAGTTTACCTTGGGTCCCTGAGGCCTTGAAGGTTCTGGCATGCTGAAAGCTTCTTTTATCAGAGCAAAGACCATCTGTCGCCCCATCCACTGGAGGGCAAAAATATGGTGCAGCATCTTCTCAGGTTCGGACACTCTTCTGTGGCAGCTGTATGTCTCTCTGTTTCCTTAGCATAGAGTAAGGCAAACAATTAGTTTAAAAGATTTCACTGGGCCCCTGCTCGATCGGCAGAGACAGACACATTAAAGGCAACTGAATTTAGTACAGCTCTACTTTATTCAGAAGGCTCACGATTTCTGAGAATATTGTGCTGAGATGACTCAAACTCACCACTGAGATCTAGGTACTACCCACACTAGTGAAGGAGCTAGTCAGACTGCAGTCACTCAATGTGGATGTCTTCTTCTCTGAGCCGAATGCTCAAGGTCCGTCTTCTGCGATGGTTGCTCCTGGCGTTCTCGGGTTGTCACTGACAATGTGCTCCAATGTCCTTCTTTTATCCAGGTTCTGCTAGCGCTGAGACATGCGACACACATAAACCTGGCCTGGGGTCTATTGTCTCATCAAGACTTAAACTCATTGATGGAAGAAAATCAGGGTAATACTGTTGAACCAGGATGCTTTAATCAAAATACATTGTCCTCTGAAAAATCTTTTCTCTCCCGCTATTATCCAATTATGGAATCTGATGGCCTCTTTGTTCATTGTTCTTCCTGTTGCAACGTTGATCTCTTCTGTCTCAAAATTAGTTACATATTCAGAGCATGGTCTTTTGTCCTTTTATGTTAACATGATAAATACTGTAATTGGGTAATCATTAAGTTTCATTCAGTGATGAAGAGTTTCTGTGCTGTCTTTAGTGGCCCGGCAGACAGCCAGTATCGATTCCAGCCATGGTCTTATTTGGTAGTTCCTGTTTTTGGCCTATATGACTTTCTCCCTCTGCCATCCTGCCCCAATACCATTTCATGCACCTCCTTTGTGCTCACTGAATGACACCACATTTAAGTACCCCTCATTGTCATCGCACCTTATTCCGATCTCCCCATCCTCCAAGCCATCCAATCCCTGGCCAGTTCCAGAGCCTCCATCTCTGCAGACGTCAGCAATTTAAGATGTGACACACCTCTGACGATTCTCATCCTTTCCCTTGTGTTTTGGGCCCTTTTCTCCTGCAAGCAGAAGTACTTCTCCAGACAATATTTGTTTCTCAGAAAATACTGGACAATCTCAGCAGCTCTGATAGCATCTATGGAGAGAAAAAGGAGCTAATGTTTTGAGTCTGGATGACTCTTTGTCAAATGGCAAAGTGTCAACCAGACTCGAAAAATTAGCTCCCTTTTCTCCCCACAGGTGCTGTCAGACCTGCTGAGATTATCCAGTAGAATATATAATATACAGTGCAGAAGGAAGTCATTCAGCCCATCAAGTCTACACCACTTAAGCCCTCACTTCCACCCTATCCCCGTAACCCAATAACCCCTCCTAACCTTTTCAAAGAACAAAGAACAAAGAAAATTACAGCACAGGAACAGGCCCTTTGGCCCTCGCAGCCTGTGCCGATCAGATCCTTTATCTAAACCTGTCGCCTATTTTCCAAGGATCTACTTCCCTCTGTTCCCCGCCCGTTTATATATCTGCCTAGATGCATTTTAAATTATGCTATCATGCCAGCCTCTACCGCTGGCAAAGCGTTCCAGGCGCCCACCACTCTCTGCGTAAAAAACTTTCCACGTACATTTCCCTTAAAATTTCCCCCTCTCACCTTGAAATCGTGACCCCTTGTAATTGACAGCCCCACTCTTGGAAAAAGCTTGTTGCTATCCACCCTGTCCATGCCTCTCATAATTTTGTAGACCTCAGTCAGGTCCCCCCTTAACCTCCATCTTTCCAATGAAAACAATCCTAATCTACTCAACCTTTCTTCAAAGCTACCACCCTCCATACCAGGCAACATCCTGGTGAACCTCCTCTCTAAAGCATCCACATCCTTCTGGTAATGTGGCGACCAGAACTGCTTGCAGTTTCGGCCACGAAGGACAATTTAGCATGGCCAACCCACCTAACCTGCACATCTTTGAACTGTGGGAGGAAACCGGAGCACCCGGAGGAAACCCACGCAGACACGGGGAGAAAACAGGCAGACTCCTCACAGACAGTGACCCGGCGGGGAATCGCACCTGGGACCCTGGCGCTGTGAAGCCACAGTGCCATCCACTTGTGCTACCGTGCTGCCCATTACTTTCTGTTTTTTGTTTCAGATTCCAGCGTCTGCAGTAATTTGCTTTAAATAATCTTTTCTCCCCTTGTTTGCCCTCAGGATTATGATGGGTTCTGCCATTTGTCTCCCTTACATGTTCACTCACAATGCTCTGGGAACATGCTGTCAATGAGAGGAAAATGCTTGTGACCAACGTGATGCCAGTCATCCTGAGGCACTGCTCCCGGGGAATTCCATTCTTTCTCCCTTACATTTAATTTATCCCACCTTTTGAGCACCCTCTGGCTTGACCAACCAGCAGTCATATCCATTTATACTTTCATCAGACTCCCCCTGTGGTTCACAGGTGGTCATTGACCCACTTTCAGCTTTGGACCCAGTCGCACTGCTGGATCCCACGGCTGCTGGCCTCTGCAGTGATCTCCACCCAATCTTTTTTGGTGATGTATGATGGCCTTTTCTTTCTGTCTGCAGGGAACAATATATTGTGTAGTTCCTGGGCTGCCTGGAGAACAGTGGATCCGTTATTTTTGCAACCTTTGCCATACCCAAGCTCAATGACTCTTGTCTCCGGCCTGACATTTCTGTTTTATGTGGCTCTCCGTTGTGGAAAGGTACCCTGCCTTTCTGAAATGTTTCATTTGCAGCTGATGCTATTACATGCACTATGTCTGAAAGCTATCCGGTTTTTAAATGCCAGACAGGAAAATAGAAATCACTGCAGCTGAGTGTGGTTGGCATTTCCAGATGGTATCAGACCATGTGATGCCTCTGAGTTTTCTCTCGTTGGCCTGCCCTGGCCCATGATACAGCGGGCCCCGCATGCAGAGATTGTTAATTAGCTGTTTGCCACGTTGTCGTGGTTGGCTGGCCACTTCTACTCCCAGCGTCATTGTTGACCACCTCCAGGTCTACCACCAGGACCCACCCTCCTTAAATTCTGCCCAATTTTTCCAATGTGGCAAAGAGCAAAAGGCAAGGCTGCCAATGTAAGAAAATCATCAAGAAGCCAAATAGGAAATTCAGTAGAAACTCCTTTAGCCAGTGCGTGTGGAGAATGTGGCACTCCGTACAACAGGGAGTGTCTGAGGAGGATAGTCAAAATGATTTAAGGGGAGAATGATTAAGTATCTGAGGGGTAAGGGAATCAAGGGCTCTGCTGGTAGAGTCACATGTAGAAGACTCAAGTGGAGCAGAAACGCTGAGTAGTGGATTCCTGGCCTATTTCTGTATTGTATACTCTATGTAATCCTATAACAATTCATGTTAAAATCAAATCTTAAATTCGTAATGTTGTATTCTTTGTTGTAGCTGCAAAGAGAAAGAATCAGAGATGACACATATTGAGTCCAAACAACACAGTGCAAGGGGTTTATTTCCAGGATGCTGCTTAAATAGAGTATAATGGTGAACTCCACAAATACCTGCAAAATGCTCCGATTATTGCGTAACCCATGACATTACACGAGTCAATGATGTTTCTCCCCTTCCTCTTCACTCCTTCAGTGTCCCCACCACTTTTACTTAATCAAACACTTTAACACAGATCCAGCACATTATGCCATAACTAACGTGTTTATGTTATGGATACATACATTAGTAAAACAGTCGCTTGGGTCTGTCTCATTTTAGCAAAAGTTAGTTTTCAAGAACTTGGCTCTTAGGGGTACCAGGAGTGTCATCCTGTACACTGGTCAGCGTTAAATCTGGCGATACCAACTCAGAAACTGTGTCTGCTTGTGTAGATGATTCTGTCACAACAGATTCTGTAATTTCAACAGTTGTAGTCCTCAAATTGGGCTTGTCACTATCCATGGAAACATAGAAACGTAGAAGCGTAGAAACATAGAAGCATAGAAGCAGGAGGAGGCCATTTGGCCCTTTGAGCCTGTCCCACCATTCATTTTGATCATGGCTGATCATCAAGTTCAATACCTTGATCCCGCCTTCCCCCCATATCCCTTGATCCCTTCAGCCCCAAGAGCAATATGTAATTCAATCTTGAAATTAGATAATGTTTTGGCCTCAACTGCTTTCTGTGGTAGCGAATTCCACAGATTCACCACTCTCTGGGTGAAGAAATTTCACCTCACCTAAGTCCTAAAAGGTTTACCTCTTATCCTCAAACTATGACCCCTAGTCCTGCTCTCCTCCACAATCGGAAACATTCTTTCTAAATCTACCCTGTCTAATCCTATGTGTGGACAATAATTGGTCAGTGTGCTCACGCCAAATATGTTTCTCAGCAGATTGTACAGTATATGCGGGTTAGGTGGATTGGCCATGCTAAATTGCCCGTAGTGTCCTAAAAAGTAAGGTTAGGGGGGGGGGGGGGTTGTTGGGTTACGGGTTTAGGGTGGATACGTGGGTTTGAGTAGGGTGATCATGGCTCGGCACAACATCGAGGGCCGAAGGGCCTGTTCTGTGCTGTACTGTTCTATGTTCTATGTTCTATGTTCTATATTAAAAGAGACCTGTTTTGACTAGTACAATTGCTGGAGTCTATATTTTGCCTGAGGTGTAATTTCTCGCAAGAACACATTCCCCACAGTCAAAGACTCTGCTTTTGGAATATATTTCCCTTCTAGCCACTTCTGTCTGATGTTGTTGCCTGACTATCTCTGGAGATGAAAGAGGAGTCAAAAGATCAAACGGTGTGCGTAGTGTCCTTTTAAACACCAGTGCAGCCGGTGAGCTTTGTGTTGTTGAATGCGTTGTGTTTCTGTATGTTATTAGAAGGCTATTCACACAGTTTAGGTAGAGAGCCTTTCTCCCTCCAAACCTTCACTGCATGCTTTAGCTACTGTATGAAACATTCAGCTAAGCCATTGGTAGCTAGATGTGTAGGAGGAAATTTGATAGGGTATATGCTGCACCTCTTCAGGTAGTCCTCAGATTAGGCTGGTGCGAACTGAGTTTGTTGTCATTCACGAGTTGTTAAGGTCACCCAAATCTTGCAAACACCTCATCAAGCCTTCCTATGATCTGTTCTGTAGTTGTAGATTTCATGATGGCAAACTCCAGCCACTTTGAATGCGTGCCAACCATGATCAAAAATATGTGTCCTTCAATTGGTCTTGCATAATTGACATAGATTCTTAGCCATGGTGTTATGGGCCAGGGTTTAGAGAACCCTGAGTGTAACCTGATGGAGTGTACCTGACCCACAACTTTTAATAGATTGTGGTATGGAGAGCACACGGCCCACTCTATGGGTGTGGTACAGCATAATGGAAAAGTGTTTTTTAAAGCAAAACAATGTTTATTCTATGAGCTCAAATTAACATTTTTAAAACATACAGTGAACGTCTCAGCAACCATCTATTCAAATACAACCCCCAAAGAATAAAACACTACGTAATCCTTAATAACATCCCAAACAACATCCAGAAGATAAAAGAAACACCTTTTAACAGAAGCACATTAGGTTTACATTCACTACAGAGAACATTTATAAATCTGAATTCACCAAATAATCAAGAGATAGTCTTTTCATGGCAGAGAGATCAACAGTACACCTGCTCTGTCTGGCTTCAGCTCCAACCCTGAAAATGAAACTAAAACACACCCTGCAGCAAACAGCCTAAAACAAAAGTAAAAAGTTAACAGACAGCCCAGCTCCACCCACACTCTGACATCACTGATAAACACCCATTTCTTCAAGGTACATTACTTAAACACCCATTTCTTAAAGGTACTCTCACATGACAATAGCCTGGTAGGCCATTCACATAGGTGCAAAGGTTGCAGTGGAGGCACATTTCTCAACACAGCATAGGATTGGCATAAGCCCATTTTGACGTCCAACCCAGGCCACCAGAAGTAGGTCTTCACCAACTCCTTCATTCAAACTACACTGCAGTGGCCCTCGGGCAGCTCTTCCAGGATTCCACTTCGCAGACACGGCGCAATGGTTCCTCTAATACCGTACAAAAATACTCCATTTCTTTTACTGTCAACTCAAGATGCCTGGTAATATAGGTTTTAAGGTCTGTGTTCTTTCTGTGCTCTTCTGTTAGAGTGCCTTTTTGAATCATGTCCAACACCTTCCCCACCACTTTTTTGGCAAATTTTCGCACCAGAGAAGGCATTGCCAGAACATTTTCCATATGAGACAGATAGAATATGTTGTTAACGTGTTCATTCGACTCGTGCTTATCTTTTTGGTCTTGATGATCTTACAGCGGCAGTCTAGACAAAGCATTCATGTTCCTCTGTGGTTCAGACCTACGATATTCAATGACATAATTGTGTGCTGACAAAATTAGCGCCTAACGTAATCAATGACCAGCAAGTGAAGGGATTCCCTTTTTGCAGCCCAAAGATTGTTGTCAAAGGATGATTGTCGGTGAATAGAGGAAATTGACTGCTCACTAAAAAATGGTGGAAACTTCGAATACCAAGAATAATAATGAGAGCTTCTTTCTCAGCTTGAGCATAGTTTAGGGCAGCACGGTAGTACAGTGGTCAGCACAATTGCTTCACAGCTCCAGGGTCCCAGGTTTGATTCCCGGCTTGGGTCACTTTCTGTGTGGAGTCTGCACGTTCTCTCCGTGTCTCTGTGGGTTTCCTTTGGGTGCCCCGGTTTCCTCCCACAGTCCAAAGATGTGCAGGTTAGGTGGATTGGCCATGCTGAATTGCTCTTAGTGCCCAAAATTGCCCTTAGTGTTGGGTGGGGTTACTGAGTTATGGGGTAGGCTGGAGGTGTGGGCTTGGATGGGGTGCTCTTTTCAAGAGCTGGCGCAGACTTGATGGGCTGAATGGTTTCCTTCTGCACTGTAAATTCTATCTATCTATCTATAGTTGGATTCTGTACTAGTCAACATCTTGAATGCAAATGTTTTTGTCGTATTTCATCTGAAGGCAATGGTCGGGATTCTCCGAGCCCCCGCGCCGCAATCGCTCCCGGCACGGGGATGGAGAATGGGTATCAGACCTGCGACACCTTCCCGCGATTCTCCAGCGACCGGAGAATCGCCGCCAGTTGCATGTGCGCAGTCGACGCGGCACCAGTTGGGAGCCATTGAACGAGGTCCCAGCTGCAATTCTCTGCGGTCGTCCGGCTGAGTTCCCGCCGGCGTTGTTCTCGTATGGTTCCACCCGGTGGGAGCTCGGCGTTGCAGCTGGATTGGCCGTCCCGGTGTGGGGGCGGGGGGGGGGGGGGGTTCAGTATTTGGGGGGGCCTCCATTAGGCTCGCAACCGGAGGCCATCGATCAGCAGGCACGTGCGATCTGTGGGGGCCTACTTCTTTGGCGCCGGCCCGCCGTGTGGACTCGCCATGTTGCGCAGAGCCTGCATCGCAGGCTGCTGCTGCGTGCATGCGTGGACCCGCAGGGCCCCGTTTCGGCAGCCAGAGCTCTGTGGAGCACTCCAGGGCCCTGCTGGCCCCCTTAAACGCGGAGAATCACTCCTTTAAAGAAAAAAGAAAAGAGTGATTCGCGCCCGTTTTCTAGCGGGCGTGGAGACATAGCCCCATTATTGGAGAAGGCCGGCCAATATATGTGAGATAACTGCTCCAATCCCGGAGGGTGATGTGTCGCAAGAAACTGCAGCTTTAGTTTTGTATTCTAATGAACCAAAAACTCTGATTCCTGTAATTCTTCTTGACGTTTTGGTTAGTGTTCCACAATTTTTCATCCATAGCCAAGCTTGTTTGTTAAAGAGCAACACGCGCAAAGGCGCAGACTTGTTGCTACGTGCGGTATGAACTTTCCAGAGTAATCTAACAATTCAAGAAATTACCTTAACTGAGTTACGTTCTTTGGTCGTGGAGCATCCAGGATCGCCAACACCTTCTTGGGCTCTTTGTGAAGACCATCTTGGTTGACGATGTGTCCAACATAGTGAACAGAAATTTTTTTAAATTCACACTTCTTTTTCTTGACCCTGAGTTTATGTATTTGCAGCCTTACATAAGTAGCTTCTAGGGGGTCGGAGATTCGCCAAGGGCCGTCGTCAATCCCGCCCCCGCCCTGTCCCGAATTCTCCGCCCCCCCCGAGATTCGGCGGGGGCGGGAATTGTGCCGCGCCGGTCAGCGGCCCCCCGTGCCGGTCGGCAGGCCCCCTGTGGCAATTCTCCGGCTCGCGATGGGCCGAAGTCCCGCCGCTGACAGGCCTTTCCCGCCAGCGTGGTTTAAACCACCTCTGGTACCAGCAGGATTGGCGGCGCGGGCGGGCTCCGGGGTCCTGGGGGGGGGGGCACGGGGCGATCTGACCCCGGGGGGTACCCCCACGGTGGCCTGGCCCGTGATCGGGGCCCATCGATTAGCGGGCAGGCCTGTGCCCTGGGGGCATTCTTTTTCTTCCGCCCCGCCATGGCCTTCACCATGGCGGGGGCAGAAGAGACCCCCTCCCCTGCGCAAGTGCCGGTGTGACGTCAGCAGCTGCTGATGCACCGGCGCCTGCGCGGACTTCCGCCAGCCCCTTTTGGGCCCAGCTGGCGGGGCACCAAAGACCGTTTGCGCCGGCCAGCGGAGCGGGAGCCACTCCGGCGCGGGCCTTGCCCCTAAAGGTGCGGAGAAATCCGCACCTTTGGGGAGGCCCGACGCCGCAGTGGGTTCATGCCACTCCGTCCTGCCGGGACCCCCTGCCCCGCCGGGTAGGGGAGAGTCCCTGCCTAGGTTCTTTACAGGTTCTACATTTTCCAAACCTGCAATCAAAATGTTGTCCAGGCAGCTATGCACACCCGTCCCACTCAAGATCTGTTCCATGGATCACTGGAAGAGAGCCGGTGCTGAGATTATCCCAAACGGAAGCCTGTGAGACCGAAACAGACAATTGTGTGTTACAACGGTCAGTAATGGTTGAGATTCAATAGTCACGTTCATTTTCAGATAGGCTTGGAAAAGATCAGTTTTGCTAAACTTTTGGCCTTCTGACTGTCCTGCAAACAGGTCTTCAGTAAGTGGCACGCAATACAGGGTTTTAATTCAAATAATTTTAAAGTACCCTATTCACTTTCTTTCCAAGCTAAGGGGCAATTTAGTTTGGCCAATCCACCTACCCTGCACATCTTTGGGGTGGGTGGGGTGAGATACTCGCAGAGGTGGGGGGAATATGAAAACTACACACAGAAAGTGACCTGGGGCAGGATCGAACCAGGGTCGCTGGCGCCGTGAGGTAGTAGTGCTAATCACTGTGCCACCATGCCGCTCTACAGAATACAGGGTTTATACTTGTGTTGAAATACTGAGAAATTGGGCGGGATTCTTCGACCCCCTGCCGGGGGGGCGGCGTGAATCCCGACCCACCGCTCTGACACCGGCTGCAGAATTCTCCGGCGCCGGATTTTTGATAGGGGCAGGGATCACGTTGCGCCGGTCGGGGCCCCCTCCGCCAATTCCCCGGGCCCCGATGGGCCGAGCGGCCACCCGTTTTCATCCGGTCCCGGCGGCGTGAAATACACAAGGTCCATACCGGCGGGACCTGGCTTTGAGGGCAGCCTGCGGACTCCTCGGGGGTGCGGGGGGATCCAGCCCTGGGGGGGGGGGGGCTGTGCTGTGGGGGCACTCTTTCCCTCCGTGCGGCCTCTGTAAAGCTCCGCCATGGCCGGCATGGAGATGAAACCCTCTGCGCGTGCGCAGGGATGATGCCTGCGGTTCTGCGCATGCGCCAACTCGCGCCAGTCGGCGGAGGCCATTCGGCGCCGGTTGGCACGGCGCCAACCTCTCCAGCGCCGGCCTAGCCCCCGGAAGTGCGGAGGATTCCACAACTTCTGGGCGGCCCAATGCCGGAGTGGTTCACGCCACTCTTTGGCGCCGGTACGGCCCGCCCACCGGGGGAGAATCCCGGCCCAGGAGGGTAAATAGGGGACATGAGATTTCCTTGGCAAGGGAGAATCCAAGAGCTTCTACAAATACATAAAAGGCAAAAGAATAACTAGGGCGAGAGTAGGGCCTCTTAAGGATCTACAAGGTCATCTATGCGTGGATCCACAAGAGGTGGGTGAGATCCTAAATTAATATTTCACATCAGTATTTACTGTTGAGAAAGGCATGGATGTTAGGTAACTTGGGGAAATAATTAGTGATGTCTTGAGAAGTGTACATATTACAGAGAAGGAGGTGCTGGAAGTCTTAAAATGCATCAAGATCGATAAACCTCCAGGAACTTAGGAAATGTAATCCAGGACATTGTGGGAGGCTAGGGAGGAAATTGCGGGTCTCCTAGCAGAAATATTTGAATCATCTACAGGCACAGGTGAGGTGCCTGAAGATTTGAGGGTAGCAAATATTGTGCCTTTGTTTAAGAAGGATCGCAGGGAAAAGCTGGAAACTACTGACCAGTGGGCCCAATATCTGTGGTGGGTAAGGTATTCTGAGAGACAGAGTCTACAGGCATTTAGAGAGGCAAGGACTGATTAGGGACAGTCAGCATGGCTTTGTGAGTGGAAAATCATATCTCACAAACTTGATTGAGTTTTTTGAAGGGGACCAAGAAGTCGAATGAGGGCAGTGCAGTCGATGTTGTCTACATGGACTTTACCAAGGCCTTTGACAAGGCACCACATAGTAGGTTGTTGCATAAGATTAAATCTCGTGGATTCCAGAGTAAGGTAGCCAATTAGATACAAAATTGGCTTGATGACAGAAGACAAAGGGTGGGTTTAGAGGGTGTTTTTCAAACTGGAAGCCGGTGACCAGAGGTGTGACTCAGGCATCAGTGTTGGGTCCACTGTTTTTATATTAATAACTTGGATGAGAATTTAGGAAGCCTAGTTAATGAGTTTACAAATGGAACAAAGGTTGGTGGCATAGTGGATAGTTAAGAAGGTTATATAAGATTGCAACATGATCTTGACCAATTGGGCCAGTGGGCCCATGAATGGCAGATGGAGTTTGTAGGTTGTTAACCTCGATTGTTACTTTTGACAATGGGGTGATTTCTACTCCCCTTCCCCCCGCCCGCTGCAAGAAGGCCATGGATGAGCTGGGTACAATGGAAAACTCCATGGACCTCCATCTGTCAATGTAGAGGAAGCCCCAGCCTCTGAAGCTGGCAGCAGTCCCATCAGTCCTGGAAATGCCAGGAGAACTTCATTGGCTGTTTGGCTGCTGCCGAGACCAAAGACCATGGACTCCTGGAGCAGATATGTCTGGGGTCTTGGGCTGGCAGGATTTGGGCAGGTTAGGTAGAGGGGTGTGTGGTAGGGTGGGGTAGGGGGAAAGGAATAGGTTTAAGGGGGGGGGGAGCGGATAGGAAGGATGCGTTTGACTTTAGAGATCACAAAAGGGAAGCTCCCATTTCCTTGCCAGCCTTTCAGCATTTGAGTGGGAAATCTGGGCGCCAGCTCCTGTGTCACTGCCCTCGCTAAATGTTTATGGTGTGGGTAGCATATTATCAGAGTCAAAAGGCTTAATTGACCATTGATTATTGATTTAAACATAGTGGGAGAACTGCCGAGGTCAGTCGAAATTTTTGTTGTAAAACCGCTCGAATGGGAACACACAATGGAAGGAAATTTAGGCCACATTAAGCATTACGGCTCACATGTGAATAATGGCACATGTGAGAACATATAACTGTGGTATCCATCAAGCTGTAATGTGGCTAAAAGCTGGCATCTACAGCAGAAAATGAGAGAAATTTTAGAAAGGGAGGGGTAAAGATGACATTAAAAAAAAGTTGCAATAAATGTCACTTCTAATTCCAAAGTCAGGGGAAGAGGATAAGGTTCAATACGTGAGACGCAATTATTTAATTGTTGAAAACCATTGACTGTCTCGGTGTGATTTATTAATTTACCTATATTAAATAAATTGCCTTGCTAATTCAATGTGCCAGATACTTCGGAAAAATTATTCTCTATTTGTTCTATATTTACTATGATGCTGTCGAGAGATTGTTGAAATTATTGAATATTTGACCTGACATCTTTATGATGAGGTACTAGAAAATATCTTGCCTATCCACTGCCATTAATCACATATAACAAAATAAAATATAGGGACTGTAATATCTCCTTTCCAAAAGCTATATATTTGTTACCAGTAGCCTGAAATATCTGCAAGGGAGCAACACAGTAACTTCACAGGATATATTCTCAGGATAAGTTCTTTTAAACACTGATAAATTCTAAAATAAATAAATTAATCCAACACAGTTCATCATCCCTGGAGTCAGTTTTAACTCCCGGCATGTTTCAGAAGAACAGTGAGTAGGGGAGTGAAAAATGCTCTTGTAGGCTGAGCTTTCAGACCCATGATAGTTTACCTTCTGGCTATAGGCTGGCGGCTAGAAACAGGCAGATAGCATAGCAGGCTGGCGGGGTAGAACAGGAGTAGAGGCCAGCAGGGACTACTGGATGGCAACAATGGAAGGCTTGCTGATAAACAGGCAAATTACAGAGAAGGGGTTTTGGGCAGAACTTGAGTGAGGAAACCGTGGCATTCAGGGAAGGCAAAGGCTCAATTTTCATTGAAGGACTAAAATGACTAATGTGAAGGATTCCTCCTCGTGACCCCACGAAGAAACGGTTATGCCTTGTATTATACTCAATGGCTGAGCATTTCCTGTCAAGGTCTTTTAGATAACTTATGCCTTATAAAGTCACACATGCAGACCATTCTGAATTTAGGCTGTCACTATTACCTTCGCAAACAGTAACAGAACTTCATAGAGTGGTGAGGTGGCATGGTGGAGCAGTGGTTAGCACTGCTGCCTCACACCGCCGAGGAGCCGGGTTCGATCCCGGCCCCAGGTCACTGTCTGCGTGGAGTTTGCATATTCTCCCCGTGTCTGGGTGGCTCTCACCCCCACAACCCAAAGATGTGCAGGGTAGGCGGATTGGCCACACTAAATTGCCCCTTAATTGGAAAAACATAATTGGGTCCTCTAAATTAAAAACAATTTTTTTTTTTAAAGCTGCACACTGGCTGGTATCGCAATGAGTCAGAAGGCAATGTACTGGGTGATCCACAGAGCACAAGGCATGCTGAATGGATATAAGAGCCCAGAAAACAGCTGGTTGCAGGTCAAATTCAGATCCTATTTTAATGCAGAGGACAGAAAACATTCTGCCTTCAAAATAACAAAGATTTATCTGAATCAGGAATTGGTTAATATGTTGGACAGCCAGTGAGGGGGCTATCACAACATGCAAGAAATGGTAGCAGAGTCCACCATCAAACAATTGGGCATTCTGGCACAGAGCATCAACCCGCTTGAATTAACCTTGAGTGCATAGACTCTTCAATGGACACAATGGAGAATAAACAGAGAAAAAAGCATCAGTTTCTCAGTTCCTTGCCCAGCAGAGCCAGAAATACAGTGAGGTAACTGGCCCAAATTGGTCATCACAAAATGGTGAACAAATTACTGGCATTTTATTGGTTTCTGGAGCTCACTGGCAAAATTTGATAAGGCCTTGACCTTTGCTTTATGGTGGCACTTTAAGTGTATTGCCTTTTCAAGCCCAAGAACTGGCTTCAGACAGTTTCTACATAATCTTCTTTATAATCATTCCTGTTTCGTACAAATATAGGAACATATTTGGTTCGTCGAGCCTGCTATGCAATTCGATAAGATTGTGGCTAATCTGATTGGTGTCTGTACTTTCTTATCTACCCCCTTCCTCCTCAACCTTTGCAATTATTGTGCACTGACCTCCACTGCACACCCAATCAAGCAACGTCTTGATTTAAACATTTTCATTCTTCTTTTTCAAATCCTTCCATGGCCTTGCCCCTTCCATTCTCTGCAATCTCCGACAGATCCACAAACCTCAGAGATATCTGCGCCCATCTAATTCTCGTCTCTTAAACGTCCCCAATTTTATTGATTCCATCATTGCTGGCTGCACCCTTAGCTTCCTTAGCTTCCTGAACTCTGGAATTCCCACATTCCACCTATCTCTCCACCTCTCTATCTTGCTTTCCTGCCCTAGGACACTCCAGACGTTCTTTGACCAAGCTTTTGAGCATCTGATGCAATATCTCCTGATATTGTGCAATGTCATATTTTATTTTATAATGGTCATGTGAAGTGCTTTGGGGCATTTTATTACATTAACAGCTCTCCATAAAGTAAGATGTTGTTTAAAGTATTGTTATGAAAACTGTGAAGTCAGATCTCTATTGTAAATCTGCAGAATATTCTCAGTAAACTGTTCTGGTGTGTATCTCAATAATGTGTTTTCCCTTTTTAATTCCTTCTTCGCATTGTCTTGATAGTAAGAGTGACAAGTCTAACACTCAGGCTTCTTTCAAAGGGCAGAATTTTCTCATTTTTCCAAAGTGTTGGCGAGAAATTCAGGGAAAATCCTGATGGCACCGTCGAGAGGACGAGCTGTTGTACATTCAGTCCCTTTAACAAAATTTCTTTTCAACGTGATTCATGCCGCGTTCATGGCGTCTTGCCCTTGATTCTCTCGCCCCAGGTGAACTTGATCTCTGCAATCAGTGGGGCGCTCCTTTTAAATGCCTCCCCAGCGCTCTACAGCACTTGTTCCAAGTCCAGTCAGAGGGATTTCTGCCAGGAGGAGAGCACCAGGTTTCACAGAGAGAGTCCTCACCAAATTTCTGGATGGAGTGGAGCAGAGGCGGGGCATCCTCTACCTGCGATTGGCCAGACGTCTCGCCAGCAAACTCACCGCCAGAGAGGCTGTAGCCGCAATAGTGAGTGTCAGCTCACTCCAAAAGCAGACTGGGCTACAGTGCCGAAAGTAGACGAAAGACCATCTTTGTGCAGCCAGGCTAAGTCTGCCTCATCATGTCTCCCACTGCAGCCTTTCACACACTCATCACACCTCCATGGTGACCTCTCTCACCCAGCCACCTCACAGGGTCTCAAAACTTGTCATGGCACTCTACCCCTCCCCCTACCATCCCCCACTCCCCATGGTCCCACCAGTAGCTAGCCTACTCCTCACATTCCCGCTCCCACTCACCTCCCATGCGTGCCAGACTTCATCACCATCTCACCTGACAGGACTCCTGCCTTCACTCTCCCCTGTTTCATTGCAGGACAAACGAGAGGACAACAGGTGGGAGCAGGCACATCCGAAATGCTCTTTGAGGAAAGAGCCCAGAGCTGGTCAGAAATAGCAGGACAACACCTGTGCAGATGGTGAGGTGGAGGCAAGGGAAAAAGTAAGAATCCTCAACACATCCAGCCATGGTGCAAGCCTCATGTGAGTTACCTTTCGGCCCCTGTCATATGTTCATGTCATCTTGTGTCCCAAGCAGGCCAATCAGTCAACCAGCCTGGACCATCCATGGGCCTGGAGGTCACAGACTCAAGCAGTGCCGAGGGAGACATCTCGGAGACAAGCATCAAGGAAGCATCACCTGCACCCTCTACAGCACAGATACTCACACCTCGGTGGGAATAACTACTAGGCAGGCATCTGGGTCACTCACTGGTGAGCACCACACAGCTGAAGATCCGCAGCAGGTGGAGGCAGCGCATACCAGGGATCCGGCACTTGGAGGGGTGCTGAAGCCCAGGAATCTGCTGGGCCCCAGGCTGACAAAGTGCCCCTGACAACAGTCACCCCAGAGCTGCTGGAGCTACAAAGGCAGAGTCATGAGCATCAGGAAGGGATGACAGCATTCCTTCTCAGACTGAAAGAGATGGTGTCGTCAGTCCAATGCAGCGAGACCAACACTGCGAGGACAGCATCCGCAGTGCAAACCTTGGTGTAGGACGTACACTCCATGGTGGGGGATGTCCGCTCCATGGTTCAGCTCATGACCTCCTTGGCTGAGCGCATAATCTCCATGGCGCAGGACTTCAACTGAATGGTGCAGGCACTATTGGGAATCAACGAGTGTCAGCACCGGAGTTTATGGGGCTTCTGGATCTCACTCCAACTGCCTCTCCAATTCATGGAGGAGCCAGGGGCCAGCGGGCACTCAAAGGGAAGAGGATCAGCATGAGCGCAGCACTGGACTTTCCACCCAGGTGACCCTGGGAGTGTCCAGCCCATCTGACACGTCCCTCCCAGTGAGCAACATACTTCTAGACCCACACACAGAGGAGGGCAGCCCTGCACCTGTGCAGCCCAAATGTAGATCTGGACCTCAAGGTCCAGGCCCCCCATGGGATGCCTACCAAGATAAGCTCAGGCAACAGGGAATGGAAATCAGCAGGCCACCTCAACCTCAACTGTGGATCCTGGGGAGACACCTAAATATAGAGGGAGAGTGAGGAACAGTAAGAAATAATAGGCATCTAGTGGGCACGAGTGAACCTGCGCACTAGTAGAGACAAGTCACCATTGTAATAGGGCACTTGTATTAAAAATCACTGTGTTCACCCATAAAGAACATCCAAGTTCTCATGCCATGGCACCATGCTCCGCAAACTCCCAAAGACACTCGGTGCAGTGTGATAATGGCAGCACTGTGTCTCTCCCACCTCGCACACTGGTGCCATAGTAAAGACATGTTGGTGCTGGCATGGGCCCCCCAGCCCCACCATACCCCCAACCCCCCATTCATAGAAAGTGGAAAGAATCCCGCAGCCCCACATAAGTGTGCAGTCCTCTCATGTTTGTCACCACTGTGTAGTTATGAGTATGCCAAGGGCTGAAAATGTGTTGAGAGTCTTTCAACATAATTAGTAGGTTGTGAAACACACCAGGACCCCTGACCTAAGAGGAGAAAGTAGCAGCTGAGATGTGTCATTCGGCCTCTCTATGCCCCTATATCACCCCATTCAGTGTCAGATTGCATTCAGCTCCCAATCAGGCAGGAGTCAGACATTTTGCAGAGAATAAGAGGAGCATTGTCCTCACTACAAGTCATCAGCATTCTCCTTCAACATCTGACCAATCACTTTAGTGTCTTGTCCATAAATGCTCCAATTATCTGGATGACCTCCCACAGGCACAATAGTAGTGAGAGTAGTCAGACCCCATGGTGGGCGATGTCATCACATCCTAGTCCTAGCTGTCTCCAAGCCAAAAGGCTATGAGGGTGTCTCTAGACCTGTGCCCAATGCGGGCCCTGTCCATCGCCTCTGCAGGTTGCCCCTCAACCTCCCTCTGACCTGTGAAGATGTGGCACTCCTCCATCTCCTCCTGGTCCAGCGGCTTGCCCCGCTGAGTCCTAGGTTGTGCATAGCACAGCAGACCACAATTATGCTGGATACCCTCTGGGGCTGTATTAGAGGACTACCCCAGCCCATTCCAGGCACTGTAACTACATCTTGAGCAGTCCAATCAGTGCATGAGTTGATGCATGAACCTTGTTGTAGCGAGCCTCAGTGGGTGTTTGTGGCCTCCCACTGGTGTCATCAGCCACCTCCTGAGTGGTTATCCTTTGTCCACAAGGAGACATTCCTCCAACCGCTGCTCTCCTTTAAAAACATCTGGGATTTGTGAGTGTCTTATGATGTAACTGTCATGAAGGCTTCACAGGAAGGGAAAAAAACGCATGCATATTGATCATCTCGTGGTCACAAACGATCTGGACGTTGAAGGAGTGGAATCCTTTGCAGCTCAGAAATGGCATCCCATATTGTCATGGGGAAAGCAGAGCCTCACTGGTGCAGGCAATGTCACCCTGAAACATAGAGGCTCACGTCCACGAAGGGCAGCTAAGGCCTGAAGCGACCTCTCCCTCCCTAAGATGCCAATCCTCCCCCTGCCCCAGGTTGCCGATATCTGGGTACTCCACCCCATCCTCTCCAGTGCTCCTCTGCAATTGGCACCTCGGAGAGTAATGTCATTCTGAGTGATCATCCTCAATATCCCCTTCAGAGGTGAAGACATGAGTTCTTGTTTTTACACAGCTGTTATAAACCGCACCAACGTGACATCATGCCGGCAACCGATGAATAACCAGTAAGCGAGGAAATCCCGACAGGAGGCTCACTAGTAAGATGCTAATGTATTTAAATGAGTGTCCTCACCTTCCATGGCAGAAACCTTCTTACATCACCAGAAAAAGGCCTGGAAAATTGGGAAATATGATTCTCGCCGCATTCCGCACCTGCCTCGCCTTACTGACGGCTAACGCGGGCTGAAAATCGTCCCCACGTCTCTCGTGCTAATTCTATTTTAGACTTTGTATACCTATGGATTCTTTCCTTTACTGAATATGCAATAGTTTTGGATCTAATAAATGCTATTGGCTCGCAACCTGCCCAACAGAATAACTGATTGAAACTGTTCTCCAAATTGTCAACTTCATCGCTCCCAATTGATCTTCCTGCTGAGTATTCTCTGCAAGTTTGAAATATTTACACTTAGATCCTTCATTGACATCATTTAAGTAGGTTTATGGCCAGGATGCTGAAAGCAAATGAAAATTTGTAAGGCTGGATATGTCAAATTTGAGTGATTTACAGGAAGAAACTTTAAATAAGATAAAAGCAAATTACTACAAATGCTAGGATCTGAAATAAAAATAGGAGATGCTGAGAAAACTCAGCAGGTCTGACAGCATCTGTGGAGAGAGAACTCAGCTCACAGTTTGAGTCTGGATGACTCTTCGTCAGAGCTGGAAACTTTCAACCCTGACTTTAAAATACTTCCACAAACCGAGAAGAGATACATTTAGAAATATGCATGTCGTGCTTATCATCTGTATAACAACACCTTTGGAAAGTGTATTCATTTAAATCTTCCAGCCAATTAAAACAAAACACCTATTTTAGAAACTAGTTGAAAGGAACAACTTTACTCTGTTTTCCATGTCTTACTCTAATAGTCCTGAAAGCTTTTTTCCATCTTCCTTATTAATGATTGCTTCCAAATTTAAATTGGATTTACTTTTTAACCAACCTTTCACATGTTGCAATTCCTGTATTCTTTCTCACAATATGAACCTGCACATTTCTAAGTAGTGTTGGATTTAATGTAGGTGCACTGAATTTGCAGAATTCATTAAAGAAGTGTAATGTTATCAAAGTTCGGGAAAAAAATGGAATGGTTAAAAAAGGTGGCGGTTGTTTTTTTGCTATTTGTTGTATTGCCTGAGCAGCTCAGTAAAATTTTGGTAGTGAAATTAGGCATCATGTTGTTTTTGGTCACTGAAGATAGGGCCCACGTTGCTCACCCTAACTGACAGAGCACTGTCACGCAGAAATATAAATAACAGGTAGTTTATGATATCAAATGACCTCGCAAGCTGATTTACCAGACGATCTGCAATTTTGGGCTGGGTAGTTCCAGGTCTCGCTGGGTCAAACTTGGAAGAATTATCACTTCCAGATCAGAAAGTTCTGCGTTCAATGACCAATACTGGAGGAAGGCTGACACTCCAGTGCAGTACTGAAGAGTGCTGTTCTGTCAGTGATGCCATCTTTCAGGTGCAATATTAAACTGAGGGCCCATTTGCCCTATCGGATGGTTGTAAATATCCCATAGCACTATTTTGAGGAAGAGAAGAGGGAGTCCTGCCTAATGTCTTGGCGAATGTCAGTCACCATCATAAAAACAGGTTATCTGATCGTTATCACGTTAAAGTGGGAGCTTGCTGTGCACAAATTGACTGTTACATTTCTGACAGTGGAACAGCCACTGCATGTCAGAAACATCTCATGGGCTGTATGATGATGTCTGTGGATCATGACAGGGATTATATAAATGCAGGGTTTTTTTTATGCTGGATCACATGCATTCAGCTCTACAAGGGTCACACTCCATGAACACTTTCTTTAAATTAAGAACAAACTATCAAAATTCCAGGTGAGGTGCTGATTTTATAAAGTAGTCTGTGTTGCTGGAGAAGTTTAGCTGCCTTGGTTAGTAGTTTTACAAATCAAGCGGGGAAGGCGGTACTAAATCTTGACCAGCAGGTTAAAGGAGTTGTTTGAGCTGACAGGAGGAAGTCACTTCAGTCATAGGCGCGGTAGTTTCAGTCCATCTTGGGTTACAGCCTGAAATCAGAATGTAGCATAGGCAGCAAAGAAATGAAGTTGTGGGCTGAAGAAGGAGGAGGGATCTCAATAGAAGCCCTACCACCAAGGGTCTTTAAGGGAGCACTTCTCCTCCCTCCACCTCAAGAAAGAGCAGTGTCGTAGATACATTTGTGGGAGGATGTGATGTACCATAACTGTAACCTCACCTGCAGTCTCACAGTAAATTGAGGGCAGTGCTGCCAGTCGCTGTCAATATCAGCACTGCCCTCAGTTTCTTTGTCAGTGGATCCTTCCAGGCAGCAGCAAGCAACATTAGCAATATCACAGTTTTCTACCCATCATTGCATAAGGGAGGTCCTGCAATGAAGGAAAGGGGACCATATTGTCATCTCACTGACCAAAGAGAAGGAGAAGCAAGAATGTAGATTTGCCAGGCCAGCAGGATTCCTAATGGTGTACAGTGCAATTGACTGCACACATTATTCTTTGAGTCCTGCATATCAACAGGGAGACATTCCATTAGTGCAAGAGCTACCACTCTATTACAGTAGCACAGTGGTTAGCACTGTTGCTTAACCGCGCCAGGGGCCTAGGTTCGATTCCCAGCTTGGATCACTGTCTGTGCGGAGTCTGCACATTCTCCCCGTGTCTGCCTGGGTTTCCCCTGAAAGCTCTGGTTTCCTCCCAGAGCTTTTTAGGTGAATTGGATATTCTGAATTCTCCTTCAGCGTACCCGAACAGGCACCAGAGTGTGGTGACTAGGGGATTTTCACAGTAACTTCACTGCAGTGTTAATGTAAGCCTATTTGTGATACTAATAAAGATTATTATCATAATTTCCAGTTGGTGGTCAACCATGCCCCGATGATCCTCTTGATGAATATTCACTATTCTGGCAGCAGGCACAATCCATTCATTCTGTGCCAGTCAGCTCAACATGAAGGACTAGTAAATGGCTGGTGGATGACAAGGGAGAGCTGCCCTCCACCTGGCTAATGACTGTCCTCCACCATTCAACCACACATGGATGGCACACCTATAATGCGAGCTGTGAAGCCATATGAAACCTCATGAAGAAAGCCGTCAACATACTGAAACAATGGTCCCGTTGCATGGACCACTTGGAGCTGTGCTCTCCAGTGCCAACACGAGAGGAGGTCAAGTTCATGTTGGTCTGCAGCATACTTCATAGCCTGGCTAGCATGAGGCTGCAGTCATTGCAACCAGGCAAAAAGGAAGCCATCTTGGCAAGGGTGAGGCAAAAGAGGAGGGGCAAGGTAGAAAAGGAAGGGGTCAAAATGGAAGAAGTGGGGAGGCAGTTGGGACCCTTTCGGTTTATAAAGGCTGTCTGAAAGCAGATACTCGTCCTCTGGCTCTCCGGAGATCTTATCTCCACATCACAGATCCTTCACACTTCCCTACTTTTCAATCCAAGTGTTATATTCTTTCACAGGGACCTCTTGGCCAAATTTCTGAAATAAAAGCAACCAAAAAAAAAATCCCAGAACAACTTTTTATAATAATAATAATCGCTTATTGTCACAAGTAGGCTTCAATGAAGTTACTGTGAAAATCCCCTAGTCACCACATTCCGGCGCCTGTTCCGGGAGGCCGGTACGTGAATTGAACCTGCACTGCTGGCCTTGCTTTGCATTGCAAGTTAGCCATTTAGCCCACTGTGCTAAACCAGTCCCAACTTTTTCCAACACATCCAGCCAAACATTAAAAATGGAACTATTCACCTTTATGTCTTCCTTTACTTCCTTTAGCACTGGACGGCCAGTTGTTGTTCTTAAGTATCTGAAACCAGAACTGCAGAAGTGAAAGGTTGTGATGAGGGGTGGAGGAGAGGGTAGAAGGCAAGAGGATCACTGTCACTTCAGCTTGCACTTCATGACAGAAAGTAGGATGATGGTGCAGTGGGATTTAAGAAAGGATATAATACAGGAACATACCATCATCTAGATTGTCCTCAGCAATGATGGATGCGGTGAGGTAAGTCACAACCCAGCCCCATGATGTTGAGCGGTGTCTGTTCCAGCGGGATCAGTTGACGCAGGTATGCCTTCCCCCATTGGCCCTCTGTTGTTTCAGGCAGTTATGGGCCACCGCACCCTTCAATAGAACGGAAGTGAATTTTATACAATGTATTTGGTTATGGTGCATGTCACAACTGGATTGCTGGAGGTATGAGGAAGCAGGAAAAAGGTAAATGTGAGGCTGGCAGCACTGGTACATGTGTGAAGGTGAGGTGTGTTATGAATGTTAGAAGTTGCTCTATATTGTATGATTTGTTTCTCAATTTAGAGTACCCAATTCATGTTTTTCCAATGAAGGGGCTATTTATTGTGGCCAATCCACCTACCCTGCACATCTTTGGGTTGTGGGGCGAAACCCACAAAAACACGGGGAGAATGTGCAAACACCACGTGGACAGTGACACAGAGCCGGGATCAAAACTGGGATCTCGGCATTGTAAAGCAGCAGTGCTACCCACTGCACCACCAAGCTGCCCTTGCTCTATATTATATTACTATATTTTGTTGTAGTAATGTTATTAAAAATCCTTGGCTCAAATAGATACAAGCAGTATGTCTGCTGGAGCTGTGATTAAGATGCTGTATAGGTGATTTGAAACATTTACTTTTTTACAGAGCGATGGCTAATGGAATATTGTTCCTGGAAAGGAGATTCACTGGGGTGTAGATATCTTAGGAGGCAGTGGTCTTTAGTCCCAGCTAAGCATGCCATGGGACATCTAAGTGAGATATACATGATGTGATTAATGGGAGGAGCCAGGTCTGTCTGTAAGTTTTGGCAGTTTTGTCAGAGGATTTGAATCTGCCAAGATAGAAGGATTTTCAGGTTGTTCCTGAAAATATCTCTCTCCAAAGGTCTGCACAGAGAAAAATAAGTAACCCTGATTGCTAACTTTAATTATGAGTGCATTTTGAACCATATTAGTTGCTTCATTGGAATATATGTAGTGGCAGGTACAGATAGTGAGTTAATGTATTTTCCTTTTATTTAAGAAGAGTTTAATTGTTAGTTGTAAAGCTATTTATTTGATGTTAATGTAGTTAATTCAGAGTTTAAATTAAAGTTTTTTCAATATAAAAGATACCTATTGATCAAATTATTATTATTATTAAGTCATCACTCCTGGGGTGAAGGATCCTTTCCACACAGTTTTACAAATTACAAATTGTTTGGAGCTTCTCATTTGATATCCTCACAAACATTGTGGTCTGGTCCGGTATCCTAACAGGTTATGCATGAGTCCCATTTGCTGATGATTGACCGATGGGTGTGGTAAATTAAGAGATGAATTGAGATGTTCGTAGTGCGGTGGGTAGGCGATGTCATGTGAAGATGCATTCGCTGCCAATGACTAATCGTGCAAGAGCATTGATCTTTTTTCCAGAGCCTCAGTCAAGTTCTCAGAGCCAGACTCAAGGAGTTGGCCCCCATGTTCGGCTGCACCCTTTTCATTCTCATGCTTTGCTTTGAGAATCTCTTTGGCCCCTGACAAGAACATGGACTGGATTCTCCGATTCTGGGGCCGTGTCCCCACATCAGCGTGGGAATGGTGGCATTTTACACCAGAAAAACTAATGCAAAACAGCCACCGATTCCCTGTTTGCTGAGGGATAACAGGACAGCACATAGAGCAGCCGGCTCCCCAGAGAATTGCCAGATCGCGGCCATGCATGCGCATGCCGGCCTGCAGTGGCCACGCCATGCTACATGGCGGTGGCTGCTCGCAGACCCGGCCCGCAAAATAGTCCCCCCCTTCAGCCGGCTCGTGCACCCTGCTCCACTCCGCCACAGTGCCCCCAGCCTCGAATAATGTCCCCCCCTGCCCGTGGATCGGGCCTCCCCTGACTGTGGCAGCGCTGGATTGAGTCCGCAACTGCCACGCCGAGTTCCCGATGGGTGAAACCATGAAAGACCTACGCCGTAGGTCGGGGATGGAGCATCGGGGGTGGGCCTCAGGCAATGTCCTGAGGCTGTTGATAAATGGCGCGGCACACTCTCTGAGTATGCCGCTTTGGAGGGGGCGGAGCATCGCAAAAGCGGCGCCACTCCCGATTTCGTCGGAATCTTGGATTTTCCAGCCGGTCGCCGCACGTGATTTCGGCATCGCCGACCAGAGACTCCAGCCCCATATCTCTCCTCCTTACCACCTACATGACTAATGTCACCAGAAACGCATCAAAAAACCTGGGTGACCTCTACCTTGTGTGCAATTGAATTTGATCCTAACCAACCCAGTCCAAGGGATTGGGTCGAAAACCCTGTATATACAATACAAATAATTTTTACATTGTTTTTCTAAAGGTGACTGAACCGCTATGGAAATTTTAAGAATCTGGCACTCTTATTTCTGATCACTTCATTCTGTCACTCAATCTTTTTACTCAATTTGCAATAATTGTCAGTTTTTGGAAGCTGGCTGTCATGGCCAGGTTCCATTTCACAGATTAACCTTTTTCTAGATTTTCCCTTGAAATCCAAGCCGTCCAGCCCAATAGTGAGGGAATTCAACACATGATGAAAACAGAAATTACTTTTGCGTTGCTGACGCTCTAAGCAAAGGTTCTGGTAGCCTTGGCAAATCCATTTGCAGGACATATTTTACATAGGTAAAGAAAATGACCTTATTTTACATATAACAAATCAATACCCAGACTTTATTAGTTTAATCTTTCAATCCAAGGTTGTTACAAAGAAAGTGTTTGCTGCTGAGTGACAGCCTTGCTTATCCTGTGAATTTGTTTTGAGGTCATTTCATCTGAAAGCATTTAAAGACAAACAATGTGTCAGGAGATCAATGAAAATTGATGTTTAGCTTACGTACTTCTACATTTGGACCAAATTATAATATGGACAGGTCTTTTGGTACAATGAGGAACATTATTTTTGGGGTAATGGCTTTGCAGTGGCATTGACTACTCTACTGATTAGACTGGTACAAGAGTTCACATTGTGCATTATTGATCAGGATTGTACTCTGGCCTTTTACCTTCTGCTCAAAATTTCAACCTGCTTTCAGCAACTGGGCTTCTTCGGCTGATGTTAATCACGGTTATTCTGATGGAGCACTAAATAATTTAAAAGTAATTGCAGCCAGCCTGTTTAACGGCAAATCAATGTTAAAATCATTTGGATAAAAACCACAACACAGGAGCTGTAAAAATGAAACACTTTTAGAATAGATCTTCAGGCCATTGGGTTAATTTAAATACCAGAACACCACTTTCACCCAGTGTCCGGGAGTCAACGGCTGCAACGGGTTTAAACTTGCCATTTAGTACTTATTTCCACGAACATGGACCAAGCGTGATGGCATCTTGGGGTGGCTTGCAGGCAATCAGTGACTCCCGGGTGGCAGAGCAGGGCAGGTTGATACCCTGGCACTCCCCGTGGCACAGGGGCACCTTGTCACTACCAGCCTGGCACCCTGGCAGCACCACCCAGGCACATTGGCAGTGCCACCCTGGCACCCTGGTAGTACCACCCTGGAATTCCAGGGTGCTCAGGTGGCACTGCCAGTGTGCCAGCCTGTGTTGTCTTCTTTACTTTGGGGTGAACCACAAGTTGGTTCTTATATCGACCAAATGACCACACAACCAATTTGTTAGCTCAAAAACACAGTTTATTAATAACACAAGACATGTATCTCTATGCAATAACACACGTGGCTCCATACTAAACTACACCTAACGACTAAGATGACCATTCCTTAACTTCGAGTGACCGGCACTGTGCGAGGTAAGGCCTTTATCCGGGTCCACGTGGTCGGTTTGGAAGTTGTTGTGTTCATCTCAGCTGGGCTCGTCTTTCAGGAATGGTCACGGGTCCTTGAATTTGGTTCTTCTGCTGCAGTTGGTCGCACACAGGCCGGTCCCAAAAGAGACAGATCTCTAGTGCGCAGGGCGTTTTATCCTTTGTCTCTTTCTTGCCCTTTTGGGTGGTCCTTACTCCGGGTCCAATGGATTGATAGGGTTTTCAATCACCCTCATCGATCTCAGCCAATTAGGGGACGGATACCTCGATAGCTGGGCGGGTCTTCGCTATCATTGTCCAGGCACATAGGCCTTTCCAAATAAGAGGGGGTGGCGCCGGTTAGTCTGCTACTGTTGTAACTCCTTGATTTAAACTCTATTGCCCTGGGGGAAATGGTGATTGACTCTTAATGGATACAAGTTTCGGCCAAGTCTGGTTTCTTTGCGCAATACACAGAGGCTGTGTACCTGTCTGTGTCCCAAATTGACAACAATTCCCATGGTCCTTTGTAGGTGGCCATTTTGCATGGCTGCATCTGGCAGTGCCAAAGTGCCTGGGTGGCAGATTGGCTCCAACACTGCCCAGTAGAGGAAGTTGAGGCATAGTTCCAGGGGCCACAAGAACGTTGCGGAGTGAAGGGGGGTCCAGAAAGTAGGGATGTAGAAATTGGGCTGCAGTAAATCAACTTAAGTGTGGCCTTGACGGAAGAAACTCCCGGTGGCTTAAAACAAACCGAAAAGTGCCGGTGAATCACGGCGTGAATCTGGGTGCTGCAGCCACGGAGAAATACCTCGTCAAGTGCACCTGAAAGCGGACTTTGTTTTATGTCTGCTGAATGGTGCCCAGCATCTGTCATGTAAGAATTTATGTAACCAAGAGACAACGCGCACACAGGTGAACGCCATATGCAGGTTCAAACTACAGTAGCCAAGCTCTGCCTTTTTCACAGATTGCTAGCAGCTAAGCCTCGGATATTCATCCTTTATTCCTGGAGACTCTTCCAACCTGATGCCATTTTCAGAATCCAAAATTGTTCCTGGCAAGGAAAAAATTCCGTATCAAGAGTTATGACTCATCCTCTCATGCATGAGTCATGATTCTCCACAAACCTGGTGTCCACTGTTAGGGGCGGTTAGGGGGTGGCACCAGCAGCTTCAGCACAAGAGGTAACATTAAACTAATATTTCCAGACGTGTTCCAGACATAGTGGACGTGGGCAATGCAGTTGATACAGGGATTTCAGGAAGGTTTTGATAAGGTTTCATATTTTATGCTTAATCAGGGGCGTCATAGAGCCACCCTGTCGTGCCCAGCGTGGAGTTGGGCCCAATGGGTGAATCCTGTGATTGGGTTTCACTGACTTGCTACGCCCAGCGTGATCTGGGTTGCGCCCTCACTGGGAAAAATCCAGACAATGATATTTGAATGTGCCTAATCCTCATGCTGCTTTCACTTGTACCCGAGAGTCAACGGCCTATTTGTGAGGCCTCAATTGGGTGCCGTTTAGCACCGGTTTCCACAAACGTGAACCTGTCATGGTGGCAACGCGGGGGAGAGGGGGAGGTCACACTGGCCAATAGAGCCCCCGGAGGGTCAGGGCAGGGTAGTACCCTGGCACTCCCCCGGCACGCCAGCACCTTGGAACTGCCGTAGAAAACACTGCACAACCTCCTCTGGGCGTACAGTGTGAGTAGCAGCACTGTGCCCCAGACAGAAACCCCCGACCCACATACCTGAAACCCCACACCTCCATCCGGTCAGCGTTCAAACCCCCACCTTGCACCCCCTGCCAGCACTCATACCGGCTGCCATGGCCAGCTGCCGTGCCCACAAAGGAGACCAGCCACTCACCCCCTGCGCTGCAAGATCTGGTGTCCCTGGGCCAAGCCAACCCATAGCGCCTGCCCATCCCTGGCGCCTCTGTGCTGCATGCAGCTGGCTGTCTAACACTGCGATTCTGTCTCCCCCCTCCCCAGGAGAAGTTGTCACAACCGCTGTGAGAGGGAGATAACCAGATGGGCACCGGACCTGATCGGTGGGACCGCGGAGAGGGCGGTCACTGAGGCAGAGGTCGGCATCAGGCAAACATGTGCGACCCCACTGAGTTGCAGTTCCCCATAGCACGTATATCACCAGCCCCACCCCCACACTCAGCACCACCCCTCCACCCCCCGCACAGAGTCCCCTCCACCACCACAAGGTTCCACAACCCCCACATCCCTCCACACTGCCCAATCCACAAATACCATCCCCGCCACCCCACCTCCGGTACCCCACACCCCACACTGCACCCGCCACCATCAGCCACCACGCCAACCTGCTTTTGGTCTTGTGTCTTGCAGGATCACCTGGCGATGAGACACACCCTTCTGGTGCCCCCTAGCCCTGGCCCCAACCACAAGCCCCGGAGCAGAGCAGCGAGGATGAGGAGGAGGAAACAGCCACCAATGGGAGCCCTTGCCACGCATCCCTCGACACTCCAGAGCACCAGACGGGAGACAACACTGACTTTCCGTCACAACTGTTTTCAACACCCTCCACTATCCCAGAGACACTCACCTCATTAGGGAAATTTAGTGAAGAGACTCCTGGCGCACTATTTGGTGTGCACCATATACGTGCCACGGTTAAGCATGTGCAACCCCTGAACGGGCGAATGGTCGGCCCAACCCCAGGGACTATCTACCGTCCAGATGGGTTTCGAGCTTCTGGAAAGAGCAGTCCCATCGACAGTGGAGATACATTCACAGAGTCAAGGAGTGCGTGAGGGGTCTGCAGGTGCAGTTGGGGGAGTCGAACTGCCTGCAGAAGCAGGACGTGGTGCCAATCAGGTGTGCCACCCAGGCCAATACAGCACTGTGGTGGAGGCCTTGGGGTGAAGGTTTCAGCCATGGGTCAGGATGTCCATGGCATAGGCACTCGGTCGGCCAGCTAGAATATTGCAGCGGCACTCCAGAACGTGGCCCAGTCACATTGGATAATGCCTGAGGGCATCAGCGTATTTCCCGGGTGCTGGCCGACATCGCACAGACCCAGAGGGAGGGTGCACAGTCACAGCATGTTTAGCACACTGGGCTAAATCGCTGGCATTTAAAGCAGACCAAGGAAGGCCAGCAGCACGGTTCAATTCCCGTACCAGCCTCCCTGAACAGGCGCTGGAATGTGGCGACTAGGGGCTTTTCACAGTAACTTCATTGAAGCCTACTCGTGACAATAAGCGATTTTCATTTTCATGTGGCGCAGTCCCTGGAGGAAGGTGGTCCATTCCCTATGCTCCATGGCCGGGAACATCAAGTACCTGGATGGGGCGGGTGTGGACCTCCAGGATTGCAGCGCCAGGTGGCGGGTATCCTCAGGGCCAGCTCCACTCATACCCATGTCCCATGGAGTAGCCCCAGGCCATCAGTCACCCCGAGGGAGGAGAAGGTGGTGGATCTGGTGACAGTGACCTCCGCAGGGGAGGTGCCGGAACACCGCAGCACATTAGACTCCCCTCCTCCTGTCCCTGGAGCATTTTGTGGGCAGAGGACAGAATAGGGTATCTGGGTCACCTGAACAGCAGCCGGGCTCATCCAGGACCAGTCACCCCAGAAGACGTCCCCCCAAAGGGGATCCAGGTAACAGGGCATGAATCACAGCAGGCCACCTCCACTCCTGATTTACCTCCTGGGGATCCACCTCGGCATAGCGTTAAGGCCCGTCAGGCCAGAAAGTAGTCACCAGTTAAGTTGGAACAGTGCAGCACACAGTTTAGCGATAGGCGCTAGGGCATAAAGCTGTATATATTTGTTCACATTAAACACCTGTTCACAACTTTGCAACCTGCATCGATTCTCTGTCAGAAGGGTGTGAGGGATGGTGTGTTGATCTGGGTTGGCCGCAGAGGGATGGGCAGGCCCTCGGGGTGGGCTTGGCATAGGGACCCCAGTTCAGCCAATGTTCACCACTGCTGTGTCCCACCCCCGTCCCTCTACCCCCCACCATCCCCATATATGCCACCCAAATGATTTAGTTGGACTGTGTGATGGAATGGCCAGCTCGCATGCAGGGAGAACCCAAATGGACAGTGGAAAGTGCTACCTTGGGCAGGGGTCAGACATTGTCAAACGATGCGGAGCACCATAGCCCATCCCAGAGTGGGTTGTCATCACCCTCCATCACATGGGCCAGACCCACTGTTGCTGCCAACCCTGGGCCTGCACCCCGTGGTGAGGCAGGTAGGAATCATGAAAGGGGTTGCAAGGCTGGGGGGGTTTCGCAGGGAGGGTATTATGGGAGGGAGTTCATGGGAAGGAAAGGACAGCCAGTGGAATTGGTGGGTTGGGAAGGGATATCGGTGCTGCGGGCCAGGGCCCCTAGTTGGTGAACATGGGAGTGATTAGAGCATCCCAAGTACATCGACCCTGATGCACACTCTGCGGCCTCCTGTGGCTGCCAGTGCCCCACGTCCTTCACATCCTCGCCCTCCCCTGCATCATCCTCATCAGACGAGGACTGGCGGTCATCCTCCTCCTCCAACACGTCGCTCCACACTTGTAATGGACGCAGCAGGCAACCACGATGTGGGAGGTTCTCCTCGCTTGAAACAGGAGTGCCCCTCCAAAGCAGCCCAGACATCTGAACCGTATCTTCAGAATGCTGAAGCACCGCTCGATCATGCCCCTGGTCGTGGCATCAGTATGGTTCTAGCGGGTCTCCGCGTTGGTCTATGATCTCTGGATGGGCGTCATTAGCCATGGCAGTGGATAATCCCAGTTGATCAGTAGCCAATCCCTCAACTGGGGTTGCACCTCGAAAAGGTCAGGAACCACTGAGTGTGCCAGAATGAAGGCGTCTTGCACGCTGCCCGGTTATCGGGCGCAGACATGAATTATGCACATCGCATGGTCACACACCAGCTGCACCTTCATCGAGTGGAACCCCTTTCAGTATGTGAAGACCAGTCTGTCATGATCCGATGCTTGTAGGATGACATGCATCCGTTGATCAACCCCTGGATTTGGGAATCGCGGCAATGGTGGTGAATCCCGCTGCCTGGGAATCCTGGTTGGCTTGGTCTACATTGAATTTGATGTAATGTGGTGACCAGGCATATAGAACCTCTGTCACGGTGTGGATGCACCTGTGCACCATGATCAGTGAGATTCTGGACAGGTCCCCACTTGGCTCCTGGAAGGGCCCCCTGGCATAAAATGTTCTGGGGGCGACCGTTCCCTTGGCAGCCACTGGGAGTGGGTATATTCCCCCATACTCCCATGGTGCCAGGTGTGTCACACTGTCACCTGCTCAGCCGGAGTCTTTATGGGCATGACCAGTCCGGCAGGTTCTCAAATGACAGGCATTGCCGGTACACATGAGGCCTCATGTGACGCCTTCTTCCCAGCTCCTCCTCTTCTGCCTGTTGGGCAGCCAGCTCTGCATCCACTGGCTGGTTCCTGTTCCTCTGGGGCAAACGCTGCCGCTGTAGGGACCCGCTCGAGCCTCAACTCTGTTCTATATAGTCGATCCTGTATCCTCAGACTGTGCCCCCTGGTTCTGGACACACCCACCATCAGGAACATCCTTCCTGCACCTACCCTGTTTAGTCCTGTTAGAATTTTATAGATTTTTATGAGATCCCACCTCATCCTTCAAAACTCCAGCGAATACAATCCTAACCAATTCAATCTCACCTCATCAGTCTGGTAAACCTTCACTGCACTCCCTCTAGTGCAAGAACATCTTACTCAGGTGAGGAGACCAAAACCATAATATTTCAGGTGTAACCTGACCAAGACCCTACACGGTTGAGTAAGACATCCCTTCTCCTATACCCAAATCCTCTCGTTATGAAGGCCAACATACCATTTTCTTTCTTTACCGCCTCCTGTATCTGCATGCTTACCTTCAGTGACTGGTGTACGAGGACACCCAAGCCTTGTTGCCATCAGTCCTGGTCCTGCCCAGGTATAGCCCATCCAGTTTGTACTGTTCCCACCTTGGACAACCTTCTTTAACTCTGGACATAATCTAATCAAAAGAAAACAGAGTTTGTTCTAATTGGGGATTAATATGAAAATGAAAATGAAAATCGCTTATTGTCACGAGTAGACTTCAACGAAGTTACTGTGAAAAGCCCCTAGTCGCCACATTCCGGCGCCTGTCCGGGGAGGCTGGTACGGGAATTGAACAGTGCTGCTGGCCTGCTTGGTCTGCTTTAAAAGCCAGCGATTTAGCCGAGTGAGCTAAACCAGCCCCTAATAGGGTCATTCCCGACACTTATAGCATCGGGAATTGCCCTGCCATCTAACTACACTCTCCTGTTCTCATGCCCCACAGGGGAACGTCTACCAAGGCTGGAGTTTAGCGTCATTTCCTGCACCGAGGACCGACAAGCAGAGCTCCTCAGCTCAGGCAGAGGTCAGGATGCCATTATTAAATTGTGCTCTGATCTCTCCCCCCCACCTGAGGTGACCTACATAATCTCTCCCCCCCACCTGAGGTGACCTACATAATCCCCCAATTCCCCAACTCACCTGTTGAGGGTCCTCAAGCCCCCATGCATACCACATAATAGGGGAAGGGCACAATTACAGATTGGCAACTTGGCAGTGTAAGCCTGGTACCATGGCAGTGCCCATGCCAGTGCTAACATGGCATCCTGGCAGTGGCAGACTAGCACTTGGGTGGCACTGCCCCGGTGCCCAGATAGCACTGCCAGGGTGCCAGGCTGGCAGTGTGAAGATGCCACCCTGCCCAGAGGCCGACCTCCTGGGGCCTTTAATCGCTTGGGAGACACCCCGAGATACCATTCCGCCTGGTCCCCTTTTATGGGGACCAATACTAAACAACGCCTGGCTGGGGTCTCCTCGGTGAGGCCAATAAATGCTGGGTGACTGATCGAATGGGCATCAGCACGGCAAAGTGGGTTTCTAAACTCTAAACTGGTTAAGTCTCGTGAGGCGTAGCGGCCGTCGAGGAGGCGTCTCCCAGAATCTACAGCTCACGCCTCACCCCGATTCCAGCGGGGTACAGCTGGTAGATTGCACCCTCTATGTCTAGTTTCAATCATCTGCAGCTTGAACTGCTATTTTAAAAAAATGAGGAGGTAAAATGAACATAAATTTTTAGAAGTGTCCTTGGAGGCAACTGACATATAAAAACAGAGGGTTTTTATATCCACTGTTCACTAAAGGAAGGGAATACATGTTTATTTCAGCAATCTCTGCAAAATATACATAACTTCAAAGCATCGTGGTTACCGTACTTATCTTCAACATTACAGTGTTATTACTTAGCACAAGTGCATGTTCACAAGATGCACTGAACAGCATCAATTATATTGGCCCTCAATTTAGTCTTGGAATAAATGTACCTGCAACAAAATGATTGTTCTCATTGTAAATTAATCTAGGAAAATACTGCTGTTTCCACTGCACTTTGTGTCTTGCGTGCTTGCTGTGGCGCTAACAATTGCACACAAAAGATAAGGTACAAGAGTGGCTTTATTACAGTGAGATGCTATTCCTCTGGCTGCAGCTGTAGAATGGTATCTCAGTGAAGCTCATGCATATTCATACTGCTCCCTGGGGGCGGAGCTAGCTGGCAGGGGCTTACCAGCAAACCTGTAATACAGGTACTGTCATACATCCCCTAATCCACGCACACTCATATATACAGTGGTAGAGATCACCACATTCACCCCCTGTAAAAAATGAGTCCGGCGGGGGTGACGTGAAACTATAATACATAGAAGTGATATAATTACAGAGGGGGGGGGAAATCAAGAGTCCATCGGCAACCCAGTGCCCGTCACATATTGAGTCGGACTGGCGGTCGAACGTTCCGTTGTGAGCGACGCAGTAGTGGTGGTGTCGTCTGCACAGGCAGTTTCGGCGACGACGGCGTAGGTGCTGGCGGTGTTGGTGCTGGCCAGTGGCGGGATGACTCCGGGAGCGAGCCGGAATCCTCCATGTCCTCCAGTGTGGTCAGGGGGACAAGGAGTGGACCTGATGGGGCTGGATTCGGGGGCGCTGGGGAAAGGGAGCATGGCGCGTGGATAGGGAGGTGTGTGGGCGTGGGATTGGCACCCCCGGGATTCAGGTCCCTGAGTGAGACTGTATCCTGGCGGCCGTCGGGGAACTCCATGTAGGCATATTGGGGGTTCGCGTGGAGCAGGCGTACCTTGTCCACCAGGGGGTCTGCCTTGTGGTGCCGGACATGCCTACGAAGAAGGACTGGCCCTGGAACAGTGAGCCAAGTCGGGAGCGACACCATGGATGTAGACATCCTAGGGAAGGCAAAAACACGTTCATGGGGTGTATTGTTAGTAGCGGTGCACAGTAGTGACCGAATGGAATGGAGCGCGTCAGGGAGGACCTCCTCCCAGCGAGCGGCTGGGAAGTTCCTGGACTGTAGGGCCAGCAGGACGGCCCTCCATACCGTTCCGTTCTCCCTTTCTACCTGCCCGTTTCCCCGGGGGTTGTAGCTGGTCGTCCTGCTGGAGGTGATACCCCTGCTGAGCAGGAACTGACACAGCTCATCACTCATGAACGAGGATCCCCTGTCACTGTGGATATAGTCGGGGAAACCGAACAGAGCTAATATGGAATCAAGGGCCTTGATGACGGTGGCAGACGTCATATCCGGGCATGTGATGGCGAAGGGGAACCTAGAGAATTCATCGACCACACTAAGGATGTAGGTGTTGCGGTCGGTGGAGGGGAGGGGCCCTTTGAAATCCACACTGAGGCATTCAAAGGGGTGGGATGCTTTCACCAGGCGCGCGCGGTCTGGCCGGTAGAAGTGCGGCTTGCACTCAGCACAGACCTGGCAGTCTCTGGTGACTGTCCGTACTTCCTCGACGGAGTAGGGCAGATTGCGGGCTTTGACCAGATGGTACAACCGAGTGACCCCCGGATGGCAAAGGCTCTCGTGCAGGGTACGGAGCTGGTTCACTTGTGCGCTGGCACATGTACCTCGGGAGAGGGCTTCTGGGGGCTCGTTGAGCTTGCCGGGACGAAACAAGATCTCGTAATTATAGGTGGAGAGCTCAATTTTCCACTGCAAGATTTTATCATTTTTTATCTTGCCCCGCTGCGTGTTGTTGAACATGAAGGCTACCGACCGTTGGTCAGTGAGGAGAGTGAATCTCCTGCCGGCCAGGTAATGCCTTCAGTGCCGCACCGCCTCAACGATAGCCTGGGCCTCCTTTTCAACAGACGAATGTCGAATTTTGGAGGCATGGATGGTGCGGGAAAAAAATGCCACGGGTCTGCCTGCCTGGTTCAGCGTGGCGGCAAGGGCGACATCTGAAGCATCGCTCGCTACCTGGAAGGGTAGCGTCTCGTCTACTGCGTGCATCCCAGCCGTGGCTATGTCTGAGCGAATACGGGCGAAGGCCTGTTGTGCCTCGGCCATGAGGGGAAATTGTCTGGGCTGGATTAGTAGGCGGGCCTTGTCCGCGTATTGTGGGACCCACTGGGCGTAGTAAGAAAAGAACCCCAGGCAGCGCTTGAGAGCCTTGGGGCAGTGGGGGAGGGGAAGCTCCATGAGGGGGCGCATGCGTTCGGGATCGGGCCCCAGTAGTCCGTTTTGGACTACATAGCCGAGGATGGCTAAGCGGTCTGTGCGGAACACGCCCTTCTCCTTGTTATACGTGAGGTTAAGGAGAGATGCGGTGTGGAGAAATTTAGCAAGGTTGGCGTCGTGGTCCTGCTGGTCATGGCAGCAGATGGTGACATTGTCTAAGTACGGAAACGTGGCCCGCAGTCCGTACCGGTCAACCATTCGGTCCATTTCTCTCAGAAAAACCAAGACCCCATTAGTGACGCCGAAGGGAACCCTAAGAAATTGATACAGTCGGCCGTCCGCCTCGAAGGCAGTGTAGGGACGGTCCGATTTATGGATGGGGAGCTGGTGGTCGGCGGATTTCAGGTCAATTGTCGAGAAGACCCGGTACTGCACAATCTGATTGACCATATCAGATATGCGAGGGAGGGGGTACGCGTCGAGCTGCGTGTACCGATTGATGGTCTGGCTGTAGTCCACGACCAGCCTGTGTTTCTCCCCAGTTTTAACCACCACCACTTGGGCTCTCCAAGGACTGTGCTGGCCTCGATAATACCCTCCCGAAGCAGCCGCTGGACCTCGGACCTGATGAAGGTCATGTCCTGGGTGCTGTACCGTCTGCTCCTGGTGGCGACGGGCTTGCAATCTGCAGTCAGATTGGCAAAGAGGGAGGGAGGGTCAACCTTAAGGGTCATGAGGCCGGAAACGGTGAGGGGAGGTAGGGGTCCACTGAATTTGAGGGTGAGGCTCTGGAGGTTACATTGGAAGTCCAGGCCCAGTAAAAGTGTTGCACAGAGGTTGGGGAGAACGTACAGGCGGAAACGGTTAAATTCAATGCCCTGTACGGTGAGTTTAACCAGACAGAAGCCCCGGATCGGGACAGAGTGGGATCCGGAGGCCAGGGACATCCGCTGGTTGGTGGGATGGACCGCGAGGGAGCAGCGCCTTACCGTGTCCGGATGGATGAAGCTGTCCGTGCTCCCGGAGTCGATGAGGCAGGAGGTCACGTGGCCGTTGACAAGCACGTCGTGGAAGCGGTGGCCAGGTTGCGAGGACGGGACTGGTCGAGCGTCATTGAGGCGAGTAGCGGGCGATCGACCGAAGTGTCCGGCGAGTCCGATGAATAGCGGCTGCGACCCGGGTCCCGTGGTCCAGTTCCGAGGGGAGGACAAAATGGCGGCACCTGGAGTACTGCGGAGAAGAAGATGGCGGCGCCCATGCAGCGCATGTTGCGGGGGCAGGGCAAGATGGCGGCGACCCCCCCAGCCAGCAGCACAACTGTGGCGATGTTGGACATTTTCCGTACCCTCTCTCTCTTTCTCATCAATCACAACGCCGGTTTCACGATTTTTAAAAGCACTAGTGAACCGCGCCGTCGGGAATTCGGTCCATTGGAGGCGGAGAATTATGGAAGTCCCCGGACTGTGTCAGGCCTGCTAATGATAGGCAAATGGTGTTTACTATGCGGTCTGGAGTGCATTGTCGCCGCTGCTGAGGTGACAGAGAATTGTGATTTGGAATCAAATGGGCACTCACCACGATTTTGGCGTCGGAACCGATTCTCCGCCCAATTGCATTTCACGATTTCGCCGTCGGCCGACAGAGAATCCTGTCAACGATCTATCAGGAATTGAGAGTTAGGGCTCGAAATTGTATGTTGCAAATCAGATAAACATCTTTTTGGTATCCTTTGTTAAGAACATTTTTTTAATACTTGGATATCAAAGTTAAACAATATTTTAAAAATGTGGGGCAGCACGGTGGCACAGTGGTTAGCACTGCTGCATCAGGGCACCAAGGTCCCTGGTTCGATCCCTGCTCTGGGTCACTGTCCGTGTGCAGTTTTCACATTCTCCCTGTGTTTGCGTGGGTTTCGTCCCCACAACCCAAAGATGTGCCGGGTAGGTGGATTGGCCACGCTAAATTGCCCCTTAATTGGAAAACAAAATTAGGTCCTCCAAATTTATTTATTTAGTCAATCTATTTTAAAAATACTTGATTGGGGGCAGCACGGTGGCACAGTGGTTAGCATTGATGCCTATGGCGCTGAGGACCTGGGTTCGAATCCCGGCTCTGGGTCACTATCCGTGTGGAGTTTGCACATTCTCCCCGTGTCTGCATGGGTCTCACCCCCACAACCCAAAGATGTGCAGGGTAGGCGGATTGGCCACGCTAAATTGCCCCTTAATTGGAAAAAATAATTGGGTACTCTAAAATTTAAAACAAAATACTTGATTGTATTATGATGCCTGTGGGGGAATTGTAAACCAAAATAACAAAATTTGCTGAAGTGAAAGAATTAACAACATGGTTTCACTTTCTGCAATGAAAGCAGAAACTGCTGGAAATACTCACCAGGTCCGGCAAGATTTGTGGAGATAAAAACAGAGTTAACCGCTGGAATTCTCAGACACACTGCGATGGGCTCCCCAGCAGCCGATGCAACGAGCCATTCAAACATTCATTTACTTTGGCAGGAATTGGTAGATCCCACAGGCAGTAAGGGCTGGAACATTCCGGCAAACATTTCAGCTCGATTGCCATTTATTTTTTTCCTTTCAGCGTGATGCTCCAATGTCATTTTTAAATGAGTCAGCTGGATTCCTGATTCTGTGGACACATCTTTAATCAAAATGTTAATTTTAGTCGCAGACTTTCAAAAGGTGGCTGGGTCTTTCATGTCACCCGGCTTTTCCTGTGCATTTCAGATTCAACAGGTTTCCTGAAACTACTGGAAATGGCAGTGCCTTATCCCCAAGCAATTTGTTTCCGACAAGAAATCAACGCCTTCAACAGGTAAACTAGGAATGACACCCATATTAACAGAACAAGACACGTTTTCAATTAACCCATCCAAGGGAATGGGTAACCAATTTTCGTCAATACTCTGAAACAGCACCATTTTATTCAGCAAACATTTAGGCGAGAACTTTACAGACCTTTTAACTAACCCCCCTTATCTGTGCTCATCTGGCAAGATCAGTGGACCCAGCTCCATGCCATACCCAGACTCCCCAGAGCGAAAATCACACCATTCTGAGCATTTTGTTGATGCGGCAAATCTGATGAGTCAGGAAATGTCCTGGTATTAGTTATGTCCCTCCATAACGAAAATCTGGCTTCAAATGTCAGCACAGCTGCTCTGGTCATTGTTTACAGTGTGAATGGAGGGTGATTAATTTAAACAGTCTTGATTCCTGCCCGAGGTGTTTTTTGTGGTGATATGCCTGTGAATGATATTGTATACGCTCAGCAATGTGACCTCTCACCAACAGGTGGCATCGGACATCAGTCATTTGACATTTGGATCTCACGAGAATGTTCTAAGGTGGACACAAGGACAGCCACACATAAGGGTAGTTCCAGCAGAATCCATGTAATGCAATCAGTAACTTAGTCCGTATAGCATTCTGATTGTTACCTTACCACGTGTACATCAATAAAACATCATTCTAGTTAAGTCGCCAGCAGTTCTGTATGAGTCATTGCAAAGACAAGGTCACAGAACACGACATGGTACCAGGGTGCTTGAAGATCTGAAGGTAACAGCAGAAAAGACGAAACCAGCCGTAAAACGAAAAGAAAAGAAAAAGAAAAAGAGAAGATTCTTCCACCGGCCTGGTGAACTGTGACTTTTGGCGACTCAACGCAACAGATGACATTGAAGTTTGAGATGGGACGTTTAAAGGCACCCCACCAGCTTCAAGTCTCGGGTAACGTAGACGAAAACTGGCGCATTTTCAAACAGCAATTTAAACTCTATATCTCATCCCTTGGTCTGCAGTCACAGCTTGACAAAAGGCTAATTGCATTGCTGATCATAGTGGCAGGTCCACAAGCAATTGAAATCTATAATGCATTTGTTTCTGATAGCGAAGAGGAGAGCAAGAGATATGATGAGGTAAGCAAGTACTTCAATTGACATTGCTCTCCGAAAAAAAATGAAACATTTGAAAGATATATTTTTTGTACACACACCCAGAAAACAGGTGAATCTTTCAATAGTTTTGCAACCGACTTGAGGCTGAAGGCTCAGTCCTGCAATTTCAATGATCTAAAATCATCGATGATATGCGACAAAATAGTATTTGGCGTATCGAATGATAAGCTCCATGAAAGTTTATTGCGGGAGGTAGACCTGAAATTGGAAAATGCAATTAAGATTTGTGATGTGAGTGACTTGGCTGCACAGCAAATCAGTACACTCGCTCAGAAACATTTTGGCGCCAACATGGAAGATGGCACCAGTACCATCAGCACTGTGACGCAGGTCAATAAGAAATGTGGTCTCAGTGTGGGTGGCCATTTTAAGCGGCCGACAGGAGCCGCCAGCCTGTGCCAGAAATGTGGTAACCGGCATGGTCCATGGCAATGTCCAGACTTCGGAAAAGTATGTTCCATGTGTGGCTGTGCAAATCAGTTTGTGAAACAATGGCAGGGATTCTCCGAAAATGGGGCCATGACCCCACGCCCACTGGATTGCCCCCAAATGGGCGCAAATCACTCCAGACTTTTTTTCAAAAAGTCCAGAGTGATTCTACGGTTTTAAGAGGGCTAGCAGGGCCCTGGCATGTGCCGTGCACTTCCGGCCGTGGATCCGTGCATGCTAACACCGGCCGTTATCGCGCTGGCCCCCTCGCAACATGGTGGAGCCACACAGTGGCCAGGCGCGGAAGAAGATAGGTCCTCCCTGAATTGCGGGCGCCCACCGATCAGTAGCCCCCAATCGCCGGCCTGTCCATCGTGGAAGCTCCCATCGGAATCTGATTCCCCCCCCCCCGCGCTCCCCACCAAGATGGCCAGAGCGTCTATGGGTCCAAGCTCCCACCTGGTGCAACCAGGTTGAACCAAGCTGGCGGAACTCGGCGGGAACTCGGCCGGTCGATCATGAAGAATCAACAGTGCCCGATCTGCGCCGCGTCGACGCGTGCACGTGGCTGGCGGCGATTCTGAGGTCCACGGAGAATTGTGTCCCAGTGCCACGGGTCTCAGACCCCATTCTCCGTCCCCGCGCCGAGGACGATTTTGGTGTGGAGGCTCTGGGAATCCCAGCCAATGTTTTTTGCGTCCCACATTGGACCAAATGGGGTCCATCAATGCAGTTGATAAGATGACCCTTGATAAATGATTTTCCTTCATCTAATCTCAACCAAGGACACGATGAGTCCGAATACAAACAAAGATGATGTTTTCATGACCAGTTGGAGCAATAGCGCTCAGTTAGCTGATACCATCAAAAACAATGAACCATTCCAGTGGTGCTAAACAACACACTGATAAAATGTAAACTTTATATGGGACTGGAGGCAAACCTCCTCAGTCTGGACGATTTGCATGGTTTGCGAGTGCCGCCGAAAGTCGTAACCCAACCAAGAATGCTGATCGACTGCAGTGGGAATGAGTTTGAGATGTTGGGGGAATGTGACCTCGAAGCACGGGTACACAACGAAAGACATGTTGTGCCATTCTCCATTGTGGATACATGTGTCTATCCTTGGGGCGAATGGTTTAAGGCCCTTAACTTAGTGGAGTGGCTGTACGTCCCAGTCGGCGAGGTGACAAAATGTTACAGCGATTCGCTAGATAGAATGGCGCAATTATCCGATGAGATACAAGCGATAGTGAAAGTGGAGGATGATCAACCAGAGAAAAGATAGAAGATCTGAATAACACTGCAGAGTTCTGGTTAGTGGTCTTCGAAAATGAGGATGTGCTCAGCCACATGATACAAATGATGAGCCCATTTTAAAGTATCTACAAGACGTTGCCATCAACTTCTCAGATCCCAGACAGCCAATGAGTTTCACTCTGGAGTTCAAGTTCGAATCAAATGAGTACTTCACGAATGAGGTGCTCGTAAAACATACCAGATGGAGTCACGGCCTGATCGGGCAGGTTATTTTGTATTTACAGTTACGGGGTCCACAGTTGCCACATCAACTGGAAGAATGAAAACAATTCTAATAAACTTGGCATATTTTCACCTGATGAAGCAATGCTGACTTTGTTTGATTATATTATGTACGGTTCTGCTATTACATCTGTGGCGACCTAAAATGGTATCCAGCAGGAGATACTGGGAAAAGTGGTCAAGGGTATGGCCAGCAGGCTGCAGAGCACATCAAACAAAGTTGCAGCAAAAGGTTTTGCAGGATTCAAATGATTTCACAGGTTGATGCAAATAACATAAGCTAAAGGCCAGCTCCAGGCCATCCCAGGAGCAATAGAACCCTCCTGTTAATGATGCTTGTTTACCAGACACAGCGCACCTAATTTCCTTATTTGGAAAGCCTACATGCATTCAACACCTTCAGACATAGCCACCAAGTGCCCAACGCAAAAATTGATGTGGCAGGCCCTGATTGGACTTCATCGATCAGGCTAATCGATCCCTGATCACTTGATTGACACCGCCCACCAAAAGAGTCACAAAATTCAAACAGCATAAAAATTACTGCACAGATTCATTCTCTCCCTTGAACAGCAGTAACTAACAATGGTGACTTCCACCGGCTGACGAAGGAGACCATCCACGCTACCAACAGAAGGAAGACCAGAGCCAGAAGAGAACCAGGTTGATAACCAACTAACAGGGGACTACAAGACCGGAACTACAGATAACTGGCCAGTATCTGCTGAGTACTTGTCAGTCACTGCCAAGTTAAGTTAAGATTGGGAGTGTGTGATTGAATAACCATAACCTTTGTGTGTGTGTGTGTGTGATGAAATATTGTTCTGTTTTATAAACTGAGTCTCATGGTCATTTGTCCATCATATACTGGTTAAGACACACTCTGGTTTGGAAAGGGCAACACGTCCTTCATGATGGACATTTTCCCAATGACATGTTTAGCTAACTGGCCTATAGTTACCTGGTTTTTGTCATCCTCCCTTTTGGAATAAGGGTGTTACATTGGCAGTTTTCCAATCCTCTGGAACGTTTCCCGAATTTCAGGATTCTTGGAAGATGACAAGCAGTGCATTCATTATCTCTGTAACTACTTCCTTTATTATCCCAGGATGTAATCCATCAGGTCCAGGAGACTGAGCAGCCTTTAGCCCTAACAGTTTCCCAAGTATTGTTTTTCTATTGCTAGTTATTGTATTTATTCCTCTCCTCTTTTTTCCCCTTGTTAATTTTATATTTTTGGAATGCAATTAATGTCTTCCATCGTGAAGACTGACGTAAAGTATTTATTTAACTCCTCTGCCATTTCCTGACTCCCCATTATTATTTCCCCAGTCTCATTCTCTGAGGGGCTTATGTTCACTTTGACCACTCACTTCCTTTCTCTATATTGAAAGAAGCTCTAACTGTTCACTTTTATGTTACTTGCTAGTTTACCCTCATAGTTTATCTTCTCCCTCTTTATTATCTTTTGGCCATCTTTTGTTGATTTTTGAAACTTTCCTGATCCCCTGGCTTACCACTAATTTCTGCCACATTATGTGCTTTTTCTTTCAGTTCAATATTATTCTTACCTTTATTGGTGCAGCAGGGGCTGCAGGGGCAGCACGGTAGCATGGTGGTTAGCATAAATGCTTCACAGCTCCAGGGTCCCAGGTTCGATTCCCGGCTGGGTCACTGTCTGTGCGGAGTCTGCACGTCCTCCCCGTGTGTGCGTGGGTTTCCTCCGGGTGCTCCGGTTTCCTCCCACAGTCCAAAGATGTGCGGGTTAGGTGGATTGGCCATGCTAAATTGCCCGTAGTGTCCTTAAAAAGTAAGGTTAAGGGGGGAGTTGTTGGGTTACGGGTATAGGGTGGATACGTGGGTTTGAGTAGGGTGATCATGGCTCGGCACAACATCGAGGGCTGAAGGGCCTGTTCTGTGCTGTACTGTTCTATTGTTTAACCATGGTTGATTTATCTCATCGCTAGAATCCTTCTATCGTTCTTCCTCACTGTGGTGTATCTTTGCTGTGAGTCATGATCTATTTTCATAATCATCTGCCATTGCTAATCAACTGTATTTTGTGCTGGGGCAGCATGGTGGCGCTGTGGGTTAGCCCTGCTGCCTCATGGCGCCGAGGTCCCAGGTTCGATGCCGGCTCTCAGTCACTGTCTGTGTGGAGTTTGCACATTCTCCCCGTGTTTGCGTGGGTTTCACCCCCACAACCCAAAGATGTGCAGGCGAGGTGGATTGGCGACACTAAATTGCCCCTTAATTGAAGAAAAAAAATTAATTGGATACAGTAAATTTATTTTTTTTAAACTGTATTTTCTGCTAAACACCTTTCCCAGTCCATTCCAGCCAACTCTGCCCAAATTCCTTTGTCATCACCCTGATTTAAGATCAGCACAGTTGTTTTTGATCCCAGTTTCTCACTCTCAAAATGAATGATGAATTCTACCATTATGATCACTGTTTCTGAGAGGAACTTTTACTCTGAGATTGTTTCTCAAACCTGCCTCAGAAGTACATTCCTGGTCTTGTATTATAGCCCTCTCGACATGAATGCTAACATTGCATAATTTGCCTTCCGAACTACCGACTGAACCTGCACTTTAACCTTAAGAGCATCGTGAACAACGATTCCCAAGTCCCTTTCTGATTCTGATTTCCTAAGCATCTCCCCATTGAGAAAATAGTCTATACCTACATTTCTCCTTCCAAAGTGCATAACCTCACACTTTTCCACATTGTATTCCATCTGCCACTTCTTTGCCCACTTTCTTAGCCTGTCCAAGTCCTTCTGCAGCCCCCTTCCTTCCTCAATACTACCTGTCCCTCTACAGGTCTTTGTATCATCTGCAAACTTAGCAACAGTGCCTTCAGTTCCTTCTTCCAGATCATTCATGTATATGGTGAGACGTTGTGGTCCCAGCACCGACCCGTGAGGCATACCACTAGTCACCAGTTGCCATCCTGAAAAAGACCCCTTTATCCCCACTCTCTGCCTTCTCTATCCATCAGCCAATCCTCTATCCATGCCAGGATCTTACCCTTAACACATGGGCTCTTAACTTATTTAACAGTCTCCTATGCGGCACCTTGTCAAAGGCCTTCTGGAAATCTAAATAAATCATGTCCACTGGTTCTTCTTTGTCTAACTTCCTTGTTACTGCTTCAAAGAACTCTAACAGATTTGTCAGACATGACCTCCCTTTGACAAAGCCGTGCTGACTCAGTCCTATTTTATCATGCATTTCCAAGTACTCCGCAATTTCATCTTTAATGACGGACTCTAAAATCTTACCAATGACCAAAGTCAGACTAACCAGCCGATAATTTCCTGTCTTCTGCCTCCCTCCCTTCTTAAACAACGGTATTACATTAGCCACTTTCCAGTCCGCTGGGACCCTTCCTGCCTCCAGTGATTCCTGAAAAATCACCACCAATGCCTGACAGTCTCCTCAGCTATCTCTTCTAGAACCATGGTATGTAATCCATACGGTCCAGGTGATTTATCCACCTTCAGACCATTCAGTTTCCCCAGAACCTTCTTCCTATTGATGGTCACTGCACTCACCTCTGCCCCCTGATTTTCCTGGAGCTCAGGTATCCCACTGGTGTCTTCCACCGTGAAGACTGATGTAAAGTAACTATTCAGTTCCTCTGCCATTTCTTTGTTTCCCATCATTACTTCTCCAGCCACATTTTCCAATGGTCCAATGTCTATTTTTGCCTCTCTCTTACCTTTTATATCTTGAAAAATACTCGTCCGATCTTCCTTTATATTTCTAGCTAGCTTGCACTCATATTTTATCTTCTCCCCCCCTTATTGCTTCTTTAGTTCTCCTCTGCTCATTTTTAAAGGCTTCCCAATTCTCTGGCTTCTCACTAATCCTCACCACTTTGTATGCTTTTTCTTTTGCTTTTCTGCTGACCTTGACTTCCCTCGTCAGCCATGGATACCTTGTACTCCCCTTAGCATGTTTCCTCCTCCTTGGGATGAATTTCTGTTGTGCCTCCTGAATAACCCCCAAAACCCTGCCATTGTTGTTCTACTGTCTTCCCTGCTTGGCTCCTATTCGAATCAACTCTGGCCAGCTCCTCCATCATGCCTTTGTAGTTACCCTTATTTAATTGCAATACCGTTACATCTGATTCCAGCTTCTCCCTCTCAAACTGCAGGATATATTCTATCATATTGTGGTCACTGTTCCCTGTGGTAAACCACTGTTACACCTGTATTAGGTGCTGTAATGTAGGACCTGTACTAAAGTTTGCCGGTAGCCCCTGCCTGCTGGCTCGGCCCAGAAAGAGGAGTATAAATATGCGTGTCCTCTATTCAGCAGCCACTTTGCCAGCTGCTGTGGGAGGCCACACATCTTACTGCAATAAAGCCACAGGTGTACCCAATCTGAGTCTTTGCACAAATGATCGTGCGTCATTCCCGAAGGGTTCCTTCACCTTAAGTTTCCGAATCAAGTCTGCCTCATTACACATCACCAAATCCAGAATTGCCTGTTCCCTAGTAGGCTCTGTCACAAGTTGCTCCAAAAAAACATTTCTTAGACACTCCACAAATTCCTTTCCTTGGGATCCACTACCAACCTGATTTTCCCAGTTCACCTGCATATTGAAGTCCCCATGTTTATTGTAATATTGCCTTTCTTACATGCCTTTTTTACTCCTGATTTATCTTCTGCCCCACATCCTGACTACTGCTAGGGGGCCTGTACATAACCCCCATCAGGGTCGTTTTACCTTTGCGATTCCTCAACTCTACCCACAGAGATTCTATGCCTTCCGGTCCTACATCGCTTCTTGCTATTGATTTAACTTCATTCCTTACTAACAATGCAACCCCACTCACTTTGCCCATTTGCCTGTCCTTTTGATAGGACACATATCCTTGTATATTTAGATCCCAACCCTTATCCCCTGACAGCCACGTCTCTGTGTTGCCCACAACATCGTACCGGCCAATTTCAATGTGCGCAACAAGTTCATTTACCTTGTTCTGTATACTGTGCGCATGAACAATACCCTCAATCTTGCATTGACCACCTCCCTTCTCACACTTGTCACCTTTTTTGCTCTGCCTGAGGGTAATGTTATTCTCTCATTTTGGTTCTCTATTTCCCCTTCAGTTATCACACCTTCTAAGCTAACATTCTGGTTCCCAGCCTCTGCCATACTTGTGCGACTGTCCTCTAGTATGACTTAGTACCAACTGGCTGGTGTCCCAAGTCACCACCAGCTGTTTGGAGGTCGCATTTTTTTTTTTTTTTTATAAATTTAGATTACCCAATTATTTTTTCCAATTAAGGGGCAATTTAGCGTGGCCAATCCACCTACTCTACACATTTTTGGGTTGTGGGGGTGAAACCCACGCAGACACGGGGAGAATGTGCAAACTCCACACGGACAGTGACCCAGAGCCGGGACCGAACCTGGGACCTCGGCGCCGTGAGGCAGTTGTGCTAACCACTAGGCCACCATGCTGCCCATGGAGGTCGCATTTTTAACTGTGTATTGATGGACAACTATATGTAAAACTGTGAACAGGCATATCACCACAAAGTTGCGCAGTTTAGCTGACTTGGCCATTCAAATTGTCCCCTAGTGTCCAGGCATGTGCAGGTTAGGTTATGGGGAAAAGATGGGGTGGGCGAGGAGGGGCCCTGGGTGGAGAGCTCTTTTGGAGGATCAGTGCAGATTTGATGTGCCAGATGGCCTCCTTATGCACTGTAGGGATTCTACAATTCTATGATTGTCCTGTTCAAACCTATCAGCAATTCTCTGAGGCTGCATTCGGCCGTTAATAAGACTTTTGGTTTCTTGATTAATGAGTTTATATCTGTGTGCATTTTGCTTTTACTCTGAATCCACAATGCAGGTAATGTTTGATTACACTGGGCAGAATTTTTGCTTATATTGTTATGTGAACACTGTTTTATTCATGATTTTACTGGTGAAGGAACTTTAATATGTTAGGTTTTTGTACAGCAGTACAGTAGGTCTTCTACTACACATTGTGCAATTTGTATGTTAATTTAGTTCTGGCAGCTGGTGGCAAAGTTACCACTGTTCCAATTGTAACATATATCAACGGCAGAGGATTTAAAGAGTAAATTGTAATAAGATCATCGGGTGTCATCATTTTTAAGACAGGTTCTATTCTTAACACCGGAACAATTCCATTAGAGATTAATAACTTAAAAAAAAATAAAATCCCCATGAATCACTTCTCTGAATGCTTTAAATAGGCTGGTGGGCTCTTGCAGCATTGAAACAGTAACAATTAGTCTTGCCAAATCCATAATCCTTTCCCCTACCTATTTACAGAGTACAAACAAAAAACAAAAGCAGAAAATAGAATTCGAGGAGCAAAAATGGTAAAAAGACAAAAGTAATGAATCTTTATTTAAATTCACCTGATGTTTGGCATAAAATAAATGAATGAAGGGCACAAATGAGGTATTGGTATGATCTTATTGCTGTTACAGAGACGTGGTTACAGGGAGATTAAAGCTGGCATCTAAATATTCAGGGGTATGTGACTTTTCACCAGGATAAGCAGGAAGGAAACAGTAGACGGGTAGCTTTGTTATTATGATGTAGAATAAGTACAATAGCAAGAAAGGATCTGGGTTCGGAAGATATAGAATCTATATAGGTGGAGGTAAGAAATAACAAGGGGATGAAGACACTGGTGGGAGTAGTCTATGGGTCCCCTAACAGTAGCTATGCTGTAGGATGGAAAATTAATCAGGAGATAATGAGGGCGTGTTAAAAAGGTAGAACATTAATCATGGGTGACTTTAATTTTCATGTGCATTGGGAAACTCAAATTGGCAGACCCTGAGGCAAAATTCATAGAGTATGTAGAACATAGAACGATACAGCGCAGTACAGGCCCTTCGGCCCTAGATGTTGCACCGACATGGAAAAAACTAAAGGCCATCTAACCTACACTATGCCCTTATCATCCATATGCTTATCCAATAAACTTTTAAATGCCCTCAATGTTTTGGCGAGTTCACTACTGTTGCAGGTAGGGCATTCCACGGCCTCACCACTCTTTGCGTAAAAAATCCACCTCTGACCTCTGACCTATATCTATTACCCCTCAATTTAAGGCTATGTCCCCTCGTGCTAGCCACCTCCATCCGCGGGAGAAGGCTCTCGCTGTCCACCCTATCTAACCCTCTGATCATTTTGTATGCCTCTATTAGGTCACCTCTTAACCTTCTTCTCTCTAACGAAAACAACCTCAAGTCCATCAGCCTTTCCTCATAAGATTTTCCCTCCATACCAGGCAACATCCTGGTAAATCTCCTCTGCACCCGTTCCAAAGCTTCCACGTCCTTCCTATAATGAGGCGACCAGAACTGTACGCAATACTCCAAATGCGGCCGTACTAGAGTTTTGTACGACTGCAACATGACCTCATGGCTCCGGAACTCAATCCCTCTACCAATAAAGGCCATCACACCATAGGCCTTCTTCACAACCCTATCAACCTGGGTGGCAACTTTCAGGGATCTATGTACATGGAGACCGAGATCCCTCTGCTCATCCACACTACCAAGAATTTTACCATTAGCCAAATATTCCTCATTCCTGTTATTCTTTCCAAAGTGAATCACCTCACACTTCTCCACATTGAACTCCATTTGCCACCTCTCGGCCCAGCTCTGCAGCTTATCTATGTCCCTCTGTAACCTGCAACATCCTTCCGCACTGTCTACAACTCCACCGACTTTAGTGTCGTCTGCAAATTTACTCACCCATCCTTCTGCGCCCTCCTCTAGGTCATTTATAAAAATGACAAACAGCAACGGCCCCAGAACAGATCCTTGTGGTACGCCACTCGTAACTGAACTCCATTCTGAACATTTCCCATCAACCACCACTCTCTGTCTTCTTTCAACTAGCCAATTTCTGATCCACATCTCTAAATCACCCTCAATCCCCAGCCTCCGTATTTTCTGCAATAGCCGACCGTGGGGAACCTTATCAAACGCTTTACTGAAATCCATGTACACCACATCAACTGCTCTACCCTCGTCCACCTGTTCAGTCACCTTCTCAAAGAACTCGATAAGGTTTGTGAGGCATGACCTACCCTTCACAAAACCATGCTGACTATCCCTAATCATATTATTCCCATCTAGATGATTATAAATCATATATTTTATAATCCTCTCCAAGACTTTACCCACCACAGACGTTAGGCTCACCAGCCTATAGTTACCGGGGTTATCTCTACTCCCCTTCTTGAACAAAGGGACCACATTTGCTATCCTCCAGTCCTCTGGCACTATTCCTGTAGCCAATGATGACATAAAAATCAAAGCCAAAGGCTCAGCAATCTCTTCCCTGGCTTCCCAGAGAATCCTAGGATAAATCCCATCAGGCCCCGGGGACTTATCTATTTTCACCTTGTCCAGAATTGCCAACACTTCTTCCCTACGCACCTCAATGCCATCTATTTTAATAGCCTGGGTCTCAGCATTCTCCTCCACAATATTATCTTTTTCCTGAGTGAATACTAATGAAAAGTATTCATTTAGTATCTCGCTTATCTCCTCAGCCTCCACACACAACTTCCCACCACTGTCCTTGACTGGCTCTACTCTTACCCTAGTCATTCTTTTATTCCTGACATACCTATAGAAAGCTTTTGGGTTTTCCTTGATCCTACCTGCCAAAGACTTCTCATGTCCCCTCCTTGCTTGTCTTAGCTCTCTCTTTAGATCCTTCCTCGCTTCCCTGTAACTATCAAGCGCCCCAACTGAAACTTCACACCTCATCTTCACATATATTTGGGATACAATATGTTTGGGATAGTTTCCTAGAACAATATGTTGTGGATCAAAACAAGGATCAAGATGTTTTCGATCGGGGTAATGGGTAATGAGGCAGGTTTGAGAAACAATCTCAGAGGAAAAGTTCCTCTAGGAAACAGTGATCATAATAGTAGAATTCATCATTCAGTTTGAGAGTGAGAAACCACGTGCTGATCTTAAATCAGAGTGATGACTAAGGATTTCGGGCAGAGTTGGTTGGAGTGGATTGGGAAAGGAGTTTAGCAGAAAATGCAGTTGATTAGCAACGGCAGATGTTAATGAAAATAATTCATGACTCACAACAAACATATAACACAGTGAGGAAGAAAAATAGAAAGCTTCTCGTGAGGAGATAAATCAACCATGGTTAAACAATAAAGTTATGAAGAGTATTAAACTGAAAGGAAAAGCATACAACGTGGCAAAAAATTAGCAGTAAGCCAGGGGATCGGGAAAGTTTCAAAAATCAACAAAAAATGACCAAAAGATAATAAAGAGGGAGAAGATAAACTATGAGGGTAAACTAGCAAGTAACATAAAAGTGAACAGTAAGAGCTTCTTTCAATATAGAGAAAGGAAGCGAGTGGACAAAGTAAACATAAGCCCCTCAGAGAATGAGACTGGGGAAATAATAATGGGGGACCAGGAAATGGCAGAGGAGTTAAATAAATACTTTACGTCAGTCTTCACGGTGGAAGACATTAATTGCATTCCAAAAATCTAAAATTATCAAGGGGCATAAGAAGGGGAGGAAATAAATACAATAACAATCGATAAAAAAAAAATACTGGGGAAACTGATAGGGCTAAAGGTCGCTCAGTCTCCTGGACCTGATGGATTACATCTTGGGATAATAAAGGGAGTAGTTACAGAGATAATGGATGCACTGCTTGTAATCTTCCAAGAATCCTGAAATTCGGGGAAAGTTCCAGAGGATTGGAAAACTGCCAATGTAACACCCTTATTCCAAAAGGGAGGAAGACAAAAACCAGGTAAAGGCCAGTTAGCTAAACATCTGTCATTGGGAAAATGTCCATCATAAAGGATGTGTTGCCCTCTCTAAACCACAGTGTGTCTTAATCCGTATACGGTGGACCAATGACCATGAGACTCAGTTTATAAAACAGAACAATATTTAGTCACACACGCACAATGGTTATGGTTATTCAATCACATACTCCTAATCATATATTGCACCTTACACCAGTACTTCCAAGATCTTAACTTAACTTTGATGTGGAGATGCCGGCGTTGGACTGGGGATAGTACAGTTAGAATTCTTACAACACCACGTTAAAGTCCAACAGGTTTATTTTGAGTCACTAGCTTTCGGAGCACTGCTCCTTCCTCAGGTGAATGAAGAGGTAGGTTCCAGGAACATATGTATAGACAAAGTGAAAGATGCAAGACGATACTTTGAATGCAAGCCTTTGCAGGCAATTAAGTCTTTACTGATCCAGAGAGATAATTACAGGTTAAAGAGGTGTGAATTGTCTCAAGACAGGACAGTTGGTAGGATTTTGCAAGCCCAGGCCAGAAGATGGTGATGAATGTAATGTGACATGAATCCAAGGTCCCGGTTGCGGCCGTACTCATGTGTGTGGAACTTGGCTCTAAGATTCTGCTTTGTCGCACGTCCTGAAGGCTGCCTTGGAGAACACTTGCCCGAAGATCAGAGGCTGAATGTCTTTGACTGCTGAAGTGTTCCCTGACTGAAAGGGAACATTCCTGTCTGGCGATTGTCACGCGATGTCTGTTCATCCATTATCGCAGCATCTGCATGGTCTCGCCAATGTACCACACTTCGGGACATCATTTCCTGAAGCACATGAGGTAGACAATGTTGACCGAGTCACATGAGTATGTACCACCTACCCATTCACTTAAGGAAAGAGCAGTGCTCCGAAAGCTAGTGATTCAAAACAAACCTGTTGGACTTTAACCTTGTGTTGTAAGACTTCTTACTTAACTTAACGTGACAGTGACCGACAAGTGCTGGGCAGATACAGGCCACCTGTAGTTCCAGTCTTGTAGTCCCCTGTTAGTTGGTTATCAGTCTGATTCTCTACTGGCTTTGGTCTTCCTTCTGTTGGTAGCATGGATGGTCGCCATCATCAGCCGGTGGAAGTCACCATTGTTAGTTACTGCTGCTCAAGAGAGAGACTGAATCTGTGCAGTAACTTTTATGCTGTTTGAATTTTGTGACTCTTTTGGTGGGTAGTCTCTGGATCGTTTGTCAATCAATTGATCAGGGCTCGATCAGTCTGATCGATCAAGTCCAATCAGGGGCTGCCACATCAATTTTGGGTTGGGCACTTGGTGGCCATGCCTGAAGGTGTTGAACGCATGTAGGCTTTCCAAATAAGGAAGTTAGGTGCCGCTGTGGCTGGTAAACAAGTGTGATTAACAGGATAGTTCTATTGATCCTGGGGTGACCTGGAGATGGCCTTTTGCTTATGTTATTCGCATCAACCTGTGAAATCATTTGAAGTCTGCAAAGCCTTTTGCTGCAGCTTTGTTTGATGTTCTCTGCAGTCGGCTTGTCCATACTCTTGGCCACTTTTCCAAGCATCACTTTTCGACACCATTTTAGGTGGCCACAGAAGTAATAACAGAGTTGTACATAATATAATCAAACAGAGTCAGCATTGCTTCATCAGGTGAAAATATGCCAAATTTATTTGAATTCTTTGAGGTGCGAATGATCAGGATAGATAAAGGGGAACAACTAAATGTAATATATCTGGATTTCCAAAGAGCATTCGATAAGGTACCGCACAAAAGGCTATCTAATAAGATAAGCTCTCATGGTGTTGGGTAGCATCTTAGTATGAGTCGATGACCAGCTAACTAACTGAAGACAGAGAGTTGGGTTAAGAGGGGTATTTTTAGGATGGCAATCTGTAACTCGTGGAGTGACAGAATCAACAGTGTTGGGGCCACAATTATGTACAATATTTATTCATAACTTGGCCAAAGGAAGTGAATGCATGATTGCCAAGTTTGTGGATAACACAAAAATAGATGGTCAGACAAGAGATGTGGATGCCACAAAGAATTAACAGAAGATATAGGCAGGTTAAGTGAGTGGGCAAAGTTTGATAAATGGAATATAATGTCGGAAAATGTGAAACTATGCACTTTCAGATAGCAAGAATAAAGGAGATGAATATTATTTAAAATTGAGAAAGACTGCAGAAAACTGCAGCAGGGAGGGATTTAGAGGTCCTTATGCGTAAATCGCAAAAAGCTAGCATTCAAGTTCAGCAGGTAATAAAAGGTAAATAAAATGTTGGCCTTTATGTCAAAGGGAATGGAGTATAAACATAGCTTGACCACACCTAGAAGATAGAACACGCAGTGCAGAAGGAGGCCATTCACCCATTGAGCCTGCACTGACCCTAGTAAGCCCTCACTTCCACCCTACCCCTGTAACCCAATAACCCCTCCTAACCATTTTTGGACATGAAGGGCAATTTAGCATGGCCAATCCTAACCTGCACATCTTTGGACTGGGAGGAAACCGGAGCACTCGGAGGAAACCTACGCAGACACGGGGAAAACGTGAAGACTCCTCACAGTGACCCGGCGGGGAATCGCACCTGGGACCCTGGCACTGTGAAGCCACAGTGCTGTCCACTTGTGCTACCTGGAATGCTATAACAATTTTGGTCACCTTATTTCATGAAGAATATATTGGCATTGGAGGCAATGCAGATAAGGTTCAGAAGGTTGACTCCGAGTATGGAGGGATTTTCTTCTGAGAAGAGGTTGAGTAGGCAGGGCCTGTTCTCATTGGAGTTTAGAAGAAGGAGAGGCAAACTTATTGAGACATATAGGATTCTCGGGAGGCTTGACAGGGTAGATGCCGACATGTGTGAAAGTCTAGCAGCAGAGAGCATAATCTCTGAGTAAGGAGTCACCCATTTGAAACAGATAAGGAGGAATTTATTTTCTCAAAGCTTAGTGAATCTGTGGAATTCATGACCACAGGGGCTGTAGAGGTTTGGTCGCTAAGTATTTTCAAGGCTAAGATAGGTAGCTTTTTAATTCGGAATGGAATCAAGGGATATGGGGAGAAGGCGGGAAAGGGGAGGTGAGGATTTTATCAGATTAGTCATGCTCTCATTGAATGACGGAGCAGACTCGATGGTCCAAATGGCCTATTTCTCTTCCTACATATTTTTGGTTTTATGGACGTCAGCTCTCCTATCCTTTTCAACTGAAAAACAACACATTAAAAAGATTTTCTTCACCACCAGGATCCGTTCAAACACTGCCAAACAGAAAACTGTTCCATTCAAAAATAGTTTTGCTTGCTTCCTATCATATTGTTATGGGCCAGGGTTTAGAGAACCCAAAGTATATCATGGAGTTCACCTGACCCACAACTTTTAATAGATTGTGGTATGGGGAGCACATAGCCCACTCTACAGGTGTGGTACAGCCGAAATGGAAAAGTATTTTTAAAGCAAAACAATGTTTATCCTATGAACTCAAGTTAACCTTTTTAAAACATACAGTGACCATCTTAGCAACCATCAATTCAAATACATCCCTCAAAGACTACAACATTAAGTAATCCTTAAGCTGTCCTTTTAACATCCATAAGACTTAAAAAAGAACTTTTTAACAGAAGCACATCAGGTTAAAGTCACTACTGAGAGCAGTTACTAGTTTTAAATCACCAAAGTATCGATTTAAAGTTTTTAGATTACAGAGAGAAAGACTAATACCCCTTCTGGCTGTGATGAAACAAAAACACCCCCGCAGCAAACAGCCCAGCTCCACCCACTCTCTGACATCACTGCAGTAATAAACACCAATTTCTTAAAGCTACTCTCACTACAGATATATATATACACACCCATTTCTAAACACCCATTTCTTAAAGGGACTCACAAATGACACTTCCCCCCCCCCCAAGAAAAAAAAATAAACCATCAACTTCAATATAGTTTCATTTTCACCTTTTCACTATCCTTTACGAGAAGCAGACAGTAAATATACTTTTTTGTTTAAAAGAAACAACACACGCAAACAGGTATAATAATATAGTCCATTTTGTTTTCATTCTTCTTCCTCCAACTGAAATTGCTTTTGTTCATCACATTCATGACAAAGCTTCGGCTATCACGTTTTCTCATCCTGCCACATGTACTTTTTAAACATGAAATGGCTGCAACAATAAACTCCAGCGAAATAGCCTTGCATTGTTATTCCGGAATCACTACAAAAACATCAACAGATTATGATCAGTATATGGTGTCAGAAGGATCGCTGGTCACATAAATGTGAAAGTTTTGCAAAGCTAGCACCAAACTTAACGTCTCCCTCTCAATAATTGAATACTTTTTCTGTTGAGAATTCAATTTCTTTGAAAAATAACCGCTCTAGCCCTTCGTCGTCTTGCAGAAGCACCGTACCCACACCCATATCACTCGCAACAACCGCCACTTTGAATAGTTTTGTATAATTTGTGATGGCTAACACAGGAGCAGTGGTTAACACAGCCGTCAGGCCGGCAAATGCCTGTTGACACTCCGCTGTCCACTGGAATTTGTTACGCTTCTTGAGCAAGTCCGACAGTGGAGCAACCACACTGCTGAAATTCGGTACAAATTTCCGGTAAAATCCACTCATACCAAGAAATCGCATTATTTCCCGTCGTATCGAGGGTATTGGAAACTCCCCAATAACTTTTGCTTTATCATCCCGTGGGACCATTCGACCCTGTCCGATTGTATGGCAAAGGAAAGTGACTTGAGCTATTCCAAAGTCACTTTTGGCGAGGTGTATAACCAAACCCGCCTCCTGAAGTCGACCAAATAACTTCATCAGATGTTTCAAATATTCTTTCCATGTCTAGCTGAAACTTATCAGATCACCGATGTATTTCACACAATTGGGTAATCCTGAAACCACTTTGTTAGTTAACCATTGAAATGTGGCTGGGGCGTTTTTCATGCCGAATGGCATAACTTTGAATTGGTATGTACCATCTGAAGTCACAAAAGCTGAAATCTCCTTTGCCCTTTCGGATAAAGGTAACTGCCAGTAACCTTTAAGTAAATCCAGTTTGGAAATAAAAGCTGATTGCCCCACTTTCTCAATGCAATCCTCCCAACGTGGGATAGGATAAGAGCCCGTTCTATTAACTGCATTAACATTTCTATAGTGCACACACAATCATTGGGTACCGTCAGGTTTAGGTACCATCACTATGGATGAGCTCCATTGGCTGCAACCCACTTCAATTATGCCATTTTTAAGCATACTCTCAACCTCTCTGTTAACCTCTGCCAATTTTAAAGGATTAAGTCTGCATGGATATTGTTTGATTAGAACAGCATTTCCCACATCTACATCATGTACAGCCATTTTAATGCTTCCCAATTTATCTCTATAAACTTGCCCATGTGATATCAATAACTCGTTCAGGTCAGTTCGTTTTTCCTCTGGAAGGTAACTCAACAATCTATCCCAATTTTTAAGAACATCCTCATTTTCCAATTTAATTTGAGGTATGTCAAATTCACAGTCATCTGGATTTGGTTCGTCGCTTTGAGTTAGAATCATTAAAACCTCCTTTTTCTCTCCTTCCCTTTAAAGTACCTTTTAAGCATATTCACATGACACACTCATATTCACATGACACACTCCTTCTATCTGGCGTTTTTACCACATAATTCACCTCACTTAATTTCCTTTCAATTTGATACGGTTCACAAAACCTTGCTTTTAAAGGTTCACCTACCACTGGTAACAATACTAAAACTTTATTTCCACTGGCAAAACTACGAACTTTGGATTTCTTGTCCGCGACCTGTCTCATCACATTTTGTGCAACTTTTAAATGTTATCTGGCCAATTCAACTGCTCTATTTAATCGTTCCCTAAAATTTGACTATAATCCAATAATGTAATTTCCGATTTCTCACTCACCAATTTTTCCTTAATCAATTTAAGTGGTCCTCTTACCTCATGACCAAAAATTAGTTCAAAAGGACTGAATTTGGTTGACTCATTAGGTGCATCCCTAATTGCAAACAGTACAAATGGAATTCCTTTATCACATTACTCTGGATAACCTTGACAATAAGCCCTCTACATTGTCTTAAATGTCTGATGTCACCTTTCTAACGCTCCCTGCAATTCTGGATGGTACGCAGTTGCTTTAAATTGTTTTATTCCGAAGATATCCATAAATTCTTAGAATAACCTTGAGGTAAAATTTGATTCTTGATCCGATTGTATTTCTGTGGTCGTCCATATCGAGAAAAAAATTCAAGTTACTCCTCCACAATCTTTTTAGCTGTAATATTACGGAAACCTAGTAGACACATTAATTATAGTCAAAAGATATTGATTCCCACTTTTAGTTTTAGGAAGCCGTCCTACGCAATCAATTAGGACCCTTGTAAAAGGTTTCTCAAATGCTGGAATGGATATTAAGGGTTCTGGTTTTATCACTGGTTGAGGTTTCCCTATCACTTGACATGTGTGACATGTTTGACAAAATGTGGCTACATCTTTATGTAGTCCAGGCCAATAAAAATGTTTTTGGATTTTAGCTTGAGTTTTTCTTCTTCCCAAATGACCTCCCACTGGTATCTCATGTGCAACTCGCAACATCTCCTTTCTATACCCTACCGGCAACACTACTTGATGAACTTCTGCCCACTTTTCATCCCCCTGCTATGTAAAGGTCTCCATTTTCTCATCAAGACATCACTTTTACGGTAATAGCACTCTTGTACATACTCAGATTCCTCTTCCGTGTATGCTTTCTGAGACATCCGTTTTATTTCTACATCTTTCTGTTGTATGTCCGCCAATTTTCCTGAACTAAAAATATCTGCCTCATCCTCCACCTGTTCTTGTTCTTTTTCAACCATCTGATCAAAAATCGTTTCTGATAATTGCACTTCAACTTCATCTTCACTGTTTGATTTCTCCTCTTGTCTTAACCTGTGACATTGCGACCTTGTTACTACACAATCTGGAAAAATCCAAGGATATTCATCCTTCAACACTTCAGTTGTCTGATTTTCCAGTGGTTTATCAACCTCAGTAGGCATCATTCCCACCTGTGATCCAGCTATATCATTACCCAAGATAAACTGTATTCCTGGAAAAGATAGTTTCTCTATTACTCCTACTACCACTTCACCACTCTTCACTGGACTTTCCAACCTTACCTTTTATAATGGAACACTACTCCTCTCACTCTGAACTCCAAATATTACCACCTTTTCTGACAACATTCTTCCCAAACTGCATAACTCCTCATCTCTTACCATTAAAGATTGACTAACTCTTAAAATTGTGACTTTTTTTACCAGCTCCTCCTGATACACATGAGTAAACTTTACCCACACAAGTAAATTCTTTAAAGAGATCTGGAACCTTCTTATCAATCACCTCTTGATCAGGCTGTACAATATTTTGCTTCACTTGGGCTTTCCTTGACCACTTTAACAAACCCCACAGTCTTGTCCTGTTTCACCACATCAGCCTTTCCAGTGATTTTCTTCAACCACCAACACCGTGACTTCATATGGCCTAGTTTATTACAGTGAAAACATTTGAAACGTTTCATTTCTTTTCCACCGTCCTGGATTTCTTTTTCACCTGAGGTACACTCTCCTTATTATCTCCCATCAGATCACCTTTACCTTTACCACTTGAGTATTTCTCATGCACCCAGTTTCTATCCCTCACAGGCAGAAACTGATGTCGGAAACCAAACTTTGATTTATGAACTAATTCATAATCATCTGCCATTTCTGCTGCTAATCTCGTTGTTTTAACCCTCTGCTCTTCCACATGAGTTCTCACTACATCGGAAATTGAATTTTTAAACTCCTCCAAAAGTATAATTTCTCAGAGCTTTGGACGTTTGGTCTATTTTCAAAGCCCTTATCTGCCCATCAAAATTACTCTGTTTGATCCTTTCAAACTCCATGCATGTTTGACCAGATTATTTCCTTAAATTTCTAAACCTTTGTCTGTAGGCTTCAGGCACTAGTTCATATGCACCTAAGATGGATTTTTTCACCTCCTCATATGACTCAGATACCCCCTCTGATAGTGATGCAAACACTTCACTAGTCCTACCTACCAGCTTTGTTTGAATCTGTAATACCCACATGTCCTTGGCCATTTCATTTGTTTAGCTATCTTCTTACACTACACTTGCAGTGTCCCCCACCCTTCCACCTCCACTAGGGACTATCAGGTAAGAAGCTTGCCCAGGTCAAAGAGACACAGCCGGAGTGAGGCATATCCAGAGTGTATAGAGTGTCCCCAGGAAGTAAGGGGGAAAGTGCAAGACAGAGAAGACATAGTCAAAAATCAAAAAGGGCGACAGTACAAGGTACAGTGACTGAGGGGAGCTCAGTGAATAGGCCCAGTAATACTAAAAGGAATAAAACTGGAGATGTTAAGATTCAAAACAGAGGTTAAAAAAACCAACATAAGTGTACTTTACCTGAATGCTCGTGGTATTCGGAATAAAGTAAATGAGTTGATGGCGCAAATCATCGTGAATGACTATGATTTAGTGGTCATTACTGAAACATGGTTAAAGGATGGTCACGACTGGGAGTTAAATATCCGAGGGGATCAAACTATTCGGAAGGACAGAGTGGATGGTAAGGGAGGTGGTGTAGCTCTGTTATTTAAGGATGACATCCGGGCAATAGTTAGGGATTATATCGGTGCTATGGAAGATAAGGTTGAATCCATTTGGGTGGAAACCAGGAATAGTAAGACGAAAAAGTCACTGATCGGAGTAGTCTATCGGCCACCAAATAGTAACGTTATGGTGGGGCAGGCTATAAACAAAGAGATAACTGATGCATGTAGAAATGGTACAGCAGTTATCATGGGGGATTTTAATCGTCATGTCGATTGGCTTAACCAGGTCAGTCAAGGCAACCTTGAGGAGGAGTTTATAGAATGTATCCGCGATAGTTTCCTAGAGCAGTATGTAATGGAACCTACGAGGGAACAAGCGGTCCTAGATCTTGTCCTGTGTAATGAAACAGGATTGATTCATGATCTCATAGTTAGGGATCCTCTCGGAAGGAGCGATCACAATATGGTGGAATTTAAAATACAGATGGAGGGTGAGAAGGTAAAATCAAATACTAGTGTTTTGTGTTTAAACAAAGGAGATTACAATGGGATGAGAGAAGAACTAGCTAAGGTAGACTGGGAGCAAAGACTTTATGGTGGAACAGTTGAGGAACAGTGGAGAACCTTCCAAGCGATTTTTCACAGTGCTCAGCAAAGGTTTATACCCACAAAAAGGAAGGATGGTAGAAATAGGAAAGCGCATACAAAGTGGCAAAGATTGATTGGAGACTAGAGGACTGGGAAATATTTAAGGGGCATCAGAAAGCTACTAAAAAGGCTATAAAGAAGAGTAAGATAGAGTATGAGAGTAAACTTGCTCAGAATATAAAAACAGACAGCAAAGGTTTTAACAAATATATAAAGCAAAAAAGAGTGGCTAAGGTAAATATTGGTCCTTTAGAGGATGAGAAGGGAGTTTTAATAATGGGAGATGAGGAAATGGCTGAGGAACTGAACAGGTTTTTTGGGTCGGTCTTCACAGTGGAAGACACAAATAACATGCCAGTGACTGAAAGAAATGAGGTTATGACAGGTGATGTCCTTGAGAGGATTGTTATCACTAAGGAGGTAGTGATGGGCAAGCTAATGGGGCTAAAGGTAGATAAGTCTCCTGGCCTGATGGAATGCATCCCAGAGTGCTAAAAGGGATGGCTATGGAAATTGCAGATGCACTAGTGATGATTTACCAAAATTCACTAGACTCTGGGGTGGTCCCGGTGGATTGGAAATTAGCAAACGTGACACCACTGTTTAAAAAAGGAGGTAGGCAGAGAGCAGGAAATTATAGGCCAGTGAGCGTAACGTCAGTAGTAGGGAAGATGCTGGAATCTATCATCAAGGAAGAAATAGCGAGGCATCTGGATAGAAAGTGTCCCATTGGGCAGACGCAGCATGGGTTCATAAAGGGCAGGCCGTGCCTAACTAATTTAGTGGAATTTTTTAGGACATTACCAGTGCAGTAGATAACGGGGAGCCAATGAATGTGATATATCTGGATTTCCAGAAAGCTTTTGACAAGGTGCCGCACAAAAGGCTGCTGCATAAGATAAAGATGCATGGCATTTAGGGTAAAGTAGTAGCATGGATAGAGGATTGGTTAATTAATAGAAAGCAAAGAGTGGGGATTAATGGGTGCTTCTCTGGTTGCCGATCAGTAGCTAGTGGTGTCCCTCAGGGATCCGTGTTGGGCCCACAATTGTTCACAATCTACATAGATGATTTAGAGTTTGGGACCAAGGGCAATGTGTCCAAGTTTGCAGATGACACTAAGATGAGTGGTAAAGCGAAAAGTGCAGAGGATACTGGAAGTCTGCAGAGGGATTTGGATAGGTTAAGTGAATGGGCTAGGGTCTGGCAAATGGAATACAATGTTGACAAATGTGAGGTTATCCATTTTGGTAGGAATAACAGCAAACGGGATTATTATTTAAACAATAAATTATTAAGGCATGCTGCTGTGAAGAGAGACCTGGGTGTGCTAGTGCATGAATCACAGAAAGTTGGTTTACAGGTGCAACAGGTGATTAAGAAGGCAAATGGAATTTTGTCCTTCATTGCTAGAGGGATGCAGTTTAAGACTAGGGAGGTTATGCTGCAATTGTATAAGGTGTTAGTGAGGCCACACCTGGAGTATTGTGTTCAGTTTTGGTCTCCTTACTTGAGAAAGGACGTACTGGCGCTGGAGGGTGTGCAGAGGCGATTCACTAGGTTAATCCCAGAGCTGAAGGGGTTGGATTACGAGGAGAGGTTGAGTAGACTGGGACTGTACTCGTTGGAATTTAGAAGGATGAGGGGAGATCTTATAGAAACATTTAAAATTATGAAGGGAATAGATAGGATAGATGCGGGCAGGTTGTTTCCACTGGCGGGTGAAAGCAGAACTAGGGGGCATAGCCTCAAAATAAGGGGAAGTAGATTTAGGACTGAGTTTAGGAGGAACTTCTTCACCCAAAGGGTTGTGAATCTATGGAATTCCTTGCCCAGTGAAACAGTTGAGGCTCCTTCATTAAATGTTTTTAAGGTAAAGATAGATAGTTTTTTGAAGAAAAAAGGGATTAAGGGTTATGGTGTTCGGGCCGGAAAGTGGAGCTGAGTCCACAAAAGATCATCCATGATCTCATTGAATGGCAGAGCAGGCTCGAGGGGCCAGATGGCCTACTCCTACTCCTTGTTCTTATGTTCTTATGTTCTTATTGTTCTCAAATGAAATGAAAAAGGCTTCTACATCCTTCTCATCAAACCTTGGCAATGCTTGGACATATTTAAATAGATCCCCACCAAGCCTTCGACTATGACGCTCATTCTCACTATCCTCATCACTATCATCCAATTGTATGTTTCCCTTTACGCCTGCCAATTTTAACTGACTGTCATGTTTCGTGACCATTTTCTGAAGTTCAAACAATCTCTCTTTATCTTTTTCCCTGATCTGTATCTCCCTTTCTCTTTCTTTTTCCTCTCTTTCGTATTCTTTCTCATGTTCCATTTGTTTAATTTGTAACTGAATTTTTACCATTACACAATGAGTCAAACTGTATCTCAGGCAACTTTAAATGCTTAGCCACCGCCATAATTACCTCATATTTTCACATTTTGTCAGGTAATGTTAACTGCAATGTTTTTTGCCAAATCTCACAGCCTGTTTTTCGTCTCTGTCCGTAAGGTACTGCGTGTGACATTCTCCACCCCAAAAACTTCTGAGCCTCTGAAAGAGCCATTGTCCACAATACACTCCCCACTTAAAACTAGAATACTACACCTAAAAAGCAACCTCAAGATGCTCACCCCTCACCTTCTTTAAGTTTACTCAGCCAATCCAATACATAGACTTTTATCCTCCTCTAGCCCCCAATTTGTTATGGGCCAGGTTCAGAGAACCCCAAAGTGTATCCTGGAGTTCACCTGACCCACAACTTTTAATAGATTGTGGTATGGTGAGCACACGGCCCACTCTACAGGTGTGGCACAGGAGAAATGGAAAAGTATTTTTAAAGCAAAGCAATGTTTATTCTATGAACCCAAGTTAATCTTTTTAAAATATACAGTGTACATCATCGCAACCATCAATTCAAATCCAACCCACAAAGAATACAACACTAAGTAATCCTTAAGCTATCCTTTTAACATCCATAAGACTTAAAAAATAACTTTTAACAGAAACACAGCAGGTTCAAGTCACTACTGAGAACAGTTATTAGTTTTAAATCACCAAAGGATCGATTTATAGTTTTTAGATTACAGAGAGAGAGAGACTAATACCCCTTCTGGCTGCGACTGCCGCTATCCAGCTCTGAAAACGAAACTAACACACACCCTGCAGCAAACAGTCTAAAGCAAAAGTAAAACGTTGACAGACAGCCCAGCTCTACCCACTCTTTGACATCACTGCAGTAGTAAACACCCATTTTTTAAAGGTACTCTCACTACAGCTATTTATATACGCACCCATTTATAAACACCCATTTCTTAAAGGTACTCTTACGTGACAATATGAATTCTCAGTGTGTTCTGACTCCCAAGCAGAAACTGTGGGCGCGATTCTCCGCCCCCCATGACGGGTCGGAGAATTGCGGGAGGGCCTTACCGACATTTTTCCCAACCTTCCGCTATTCTCCCCCCCCCCACGGCCGCCCCACGACACGAATCGCTGCTCGCCGTTTTTTTTCGGCGAGCAGCGATTCTCCCCTAGCCGATGGGCCGATTTCCCAGGCCTTTACGGCCGTTTTCACGAACTCCAACACACCTGCTCTCACAGTTCGTGAAAACGGCCGCAAAGTGCCGTTCTGGAGAACCATGCCACCGATTTAAAAGGGTGGCATGGGCCCGCGATCGGTGGGCACCGATCGCGGGCAGCGGGTCCGAACCCCGCGCACTCTTTGTTCCTCCGCCGGCCCGCTGGATCAGTCCGCGGGGAGGCTGAGGGGCATAACGGCCCGCGCATGCGTGGGTTTCACGCATATGCGTGATGACATCATCGTTTGCGTCAGCCGCCGTTAACCTTGGCACGCGGGCTTAGCGAAGTTCGCTAAGCCTGCGATGCTGAGGTTCACGGGGCCCCGCTGCTAGCCCCGACCGGGGAGCAGAATCGGGTCCCAGGAGGGGGCGCGGAGGCTGCCGTGAAACATGGCCAGTTTCACGGCAGCCTTCACGACTCTCCGCATTTGCGGAGAATCGCGCCCAAAGGCTGACATCCAAAATCATTACAATTAGCTTTCTATTTACCCATTGATTCTTAGCTGTTCATCCACATAGCAACCTCAGGTCATATGGGCCTTTCCTGGAACCTAATAATGTCATAATCTAGAAACCAATTAATCTTCTTTCAGAATGCTCCCCAATTCATCCCGGTCTTGCAAGGAGAAATGACACAAATTAAAAACAGGCTTTACCCAAAGCACATGTGTCATTACAAAGCAAAAACAAAATTGCTGGTGCACTCAAACAAAGATAGAAAATACTGGACACTCAAACACAGGCACTCAACAGGACAAACAGAAATAATTATGTTGAATATGTAGACCAGGTAATATCTGTGTGGAAAACAGGGGGATAGTATTTCAGATGTGACTTTAACAAGGGGTCAATACTGAAAACTTTACCTCACCAGTTCCGTCTTCAAATGCTGCATTTTTTTGCAACATATGTCCAACATTTTCTGTTCCTGTTTTATTCTTGAATATCTATCTGGCTAAACTGTATTGGGAAGGACCTGGAAGTAAAATTGAAGAGTGAGCATCAGCTACCGGTTAGTGTACATTGGCTATGAACAGATCATGTGGTTTCTATTCGGTTTCACATCAGATTCAGAATTATGTTCCTCTATCGTTGCAAAATCAAAAGTACATTATTGTTACCAAAAAACAGTTGACCCAAATTTTCCAGGCCTTGATCATTGGAGTAGAATTTAACTTGGGTGATATGTATCAGGATCGCTCAGATAGAACATAGAACATAACAGCACAGAACAGGCCCTTCGGCCCTCAATGTTGTGCCGAGCCATGATCACCCTACTCAAACCCACGTATCCACCCTATACCCGTAACCCAACAACCCCCCCCTTAACCTTACTTTTATTAGGACACTACGGGCAATTTAGCATGGCCAATCCACCTAACCCGCACATCTTTGGACTGTGGGAGGAAACCGGAGCACCCGGAGGAAACCCACGCACACAGGGGGAGGACGTGCAGACTCCACACAGACAGTGACCCAGCCGGGAATCGAACCTGGGACCCTGGAGCTGTGAAGCATTTATGCTAACCACCATGCTACCCTGCTGCCCCTACTACACTGCTGCCCCAATGTCCTGATGCACATACATGTGTTGTAATTTCCTTGGATGGTTAAACTTCTGATGGGTTGATTCTGGTGACCCAGATACTACCCCCTGACCCAACCGAACCTGATCCAACTACCCCTGACCAGCTGACGGTCCCCCACTGGATCACCAGACTGCCCTGCGCATCCATCCAACTACACCCTAACCTAGCCCAACTACCTCACTAACCACCTGACTAGGTCCCGACCTGACTCAACTACTCCCTGACCACTCTAAGTCCCCTGACCACACAACTATACCAAGCAACGCACTTACTCACCCACCTGCCCAACTCACCCTCTCACTAACTCACTCATATTTCTCACCACTCACCAACTCACTAGATATTTAAAACATTGCCGATACTTTCATAAAATGGGGGCCTGTCCTACCTTCTTCCAAACTTGGTTGAAAGTCCTGTTGACAAATTAAATGGTTGGCAGCTCTATAGTCCCACCAGTGCCAGTCAGGAGCTGTGGCCACTGCTGTGATATTTGGTAGTCCTCCCCCATAACTGGGTCTGGCATCTCAGCGAGGCGATGAGGTGGTAGGGTACTGGGTTCACAAGGCCATGGGGTTGTTAAAGGGAAGAAGGAGCTTGAGAGGGAAGAAGATCTTCTGTTGGGTCCAGGATATGCACAAAGGAGATCAATCCCCTTGCCCAACACCAGCTCGCGCAGATAAAGCTGTCGAAATTCCCACATGATTTAGTGTTCACCCCAACGTGGGTAAAATAGCAGTATAGGTGGAATGAGGCCCTTATAGAGCCATTCATTGGCCACTTAAGGCCTTTCATAGGCTCAAAGACAGGAGGACTGCCTGATAGCTACCCCTGGCCATTACATTTCAGACAGGTTGTGGATAGTCAGGAGGATTTGAGAATGTGGCCTGCTGGATTTTATATGCCACCCCACATTCAAACCAGCTAGTGGGGAGTGCAAAATTGATCCTCGGGTGCTGCATTGATGTCAAGGGAATCACTCTCACCTCACTTGTTTTCACAAAAGAGGACATAAATCAGATACCAGAAATGTTGGAGAATGAAAGGTTTAGTGAGAGGGAAGAGCTGTGGGAGATCAATATTAGTAGAGAAATGGTTATGGGAAAATTTATGGGATTGAAGGCAGATAAATCCCCAGGGCCTGATATTCTGCATCCCAGAGTGCTTAAGGAGGTGGATCTGGAAATAGTGGATGCATTGGTGATCATCTTCCGGGATTCTATAGACTCTGGAACAGTTCCTGCAGATTGGTGGGTAGCTAATGTCAATCCAATATTCAAAAAGGGAGGTAGAGAGAAAGCAGGGAATTATAGACCAGTAAGTCTAACATCGATAGTGGGCAAATTTTTTGAATCCATTGTCAAGGTCTTTATAGCGAACATTTAGAAAGCAGTGGCAGAATCAGTCAGAGTCAGCATGGATTTATGAAGGGGAAATCATGCTTGACAAATCTGTTGGAATTATTTGAAGATGTAACCAGTACAGTTGACAAGCGGGAGCCAGTCGATGTGGCATATTTGGACTTTCAGAAGGCGTTTGACAAAGTCCCGCAGAAGAGATTATTGTGCAAAATTAAAGCACATGGGATTGGGGGAAGTGTATTGAGGTGGATAAAAAACTGGTTGGCAGAGAGGAAACAAAGAGTAGGAATTAATGGGTCTTTTTCAAATTGGCAGGCAGTAACTAGTGGGGTGCCACAGGGATCAGTGCTGGGACCCCAGCTATTCACAATATATGTTAATGATTTGGATGAGGTAACAAAATGTAACATCTCAAAGTTAGCAGATGATACCAAGTTGGAGGGGAAGGTGAATTGTGACGAGGATGCAAGGATCCTACAGCATGATCTGGACAGGTTGGGCGAGAGGGCAAATCAATGGCAGATGCAGTATAATTTGGATAAGTGTAAGGTTATTCACTTTGGAAGCAAAAACAGAAAGGCAGATTTCTACCTGAATTGGGAGAGGGAAGTGTCCAGCGGGAGCCGGCTGTCTTTGTGCACCTGACGCTGAAGGTAAGCATGCAGGTGCACCAGGCGGTAAAGAAGGTTAATGGTATGTTGGCCTACATTGCGAGAGGTTTCGAGTATCGAAGCGGGGATGTGTTGCTGCAATTATACAGGGTCTTGGTGAGGCTGCATCGAGAATATTGTGTGCAGTTTTGGTTTCCTTTTCTGAGGAAGGATGTTCTTGCTCTCGAGGGAGTGCAGCGAAGGTTTACCAGACTGATTCCAGGGATGGCTAGACTGTCATATGAGGAGAGATTGACTAGGTTAGGATTGTTCTCGCTTGAGTACAGAAGCATGAGGAGGGATCTCATAGAGACTTATAAAATTCTAGCATGACCAGACAGGGTAGATGCAGGAAAGATGTTCCCAATGGTGGGTGTGTCCAGAATCAGGGGTCACAGTCTGAGGATTCAGGCCAAACCATTTCGGACTGAGATGAGGAGACATTTCTTCACACAGAGTGGTGAGCCTGTGGAATTCATTACCACAGGAAGTAGTTGATGCTAAAACCTGGAATATGTTCAAGAGGCAGCTAGATATAGCACTTGGGGAGAATGGGATCAAAGGGTATGGCGAGAAAGCAGGATTAGGCTATTGAGTTGAATGATCAGCCACGGTCGTGATAAATGGAGGAGCAGGCTCGAAGCGCCAAAAGTCCTCCTCATTCTCCTATCTTCCATGTATCTATGTACCACTGGAACCCAGCTCTTTTGCTCACAATTGAACCAAGGCAGTCATGAGGTCTGGAACCTGGTGGTTTGTAAAACCCAATCTGAGCATTGGTGAGCATGCTATTAATGAGTACGTGCCTTTTGGAATACTATCGATGACACCTTCAATCACTTTACTGATAACTGAAGGTAGAATGATGGGATGGTAATTGGCCAGGTTAGATCTAACCTGCTTTTTATCAACAGGAATCCTAGGCCATGGGTGAGTCCAGCTCTAGCCTAGCAACTGGGGCTCAGTGTTTTCAGCATAAAATCATATTATAAATTGATAACAGATTAAGTTGTCTTTATGCGAGACAGAAAACTATTTGCACTTTAACTTAAATTGTCACATTATATTTGGCTCATATTGTGATGGCAACAATTCGCTTGCATTACTATAATTCATGGACAGATATGCATTGCAACATCCATTATCCATATCTGTCCTTTTATTCTTGCTGTTGCTGCTATTATCACCGTATCTTGTGGCTTTCTGAAAGTCATTCAGTTTTGTTGGACCTTATCCTACGCCAGAGGGGTCAGAAGTACTGCAGTCACTCAGCAACCACAAGGTAGCCTGTTGTGCCTGCAATTGGTGATGGTGAACTCTTCATTATAAAACAATTTATTGCATCTAATTTTACTAGACCAGATCAGTCAGTGTCTTGTCACTGAAATAGAATTTTCTTCTGTTCTGCATCATTTTCCCACAGGAGAAATGCCAATGCTTATATTTATATGCATTTAATTTTAGACATATATAGTATATATATGATAAATATAATAATGTTTGTTATGAATCCAAATGGCATAGATTCTTAGAATCTATGGAAACATGCCATTTGGTCCATTATGTTTGTGCCAACTCTTAACTACCCATTCATCCCACTCCTTTTCTCCTTCCATTGACATGTAACTTTTTTCTCCTTATAGAATTTACTCAATTTCCTTTCAAATGCTACTGTTGAATTTGCTTCCACAACCCACTCAGGCCGTGCATTCAGGACCACAACAATCTGCATGGCATGTCTTTGTGCCTTCATCCAAATGGAGGAGATGCTGCTCACAATCATTGGAGACTGTGGCCACCAGCACGTTTGAACTATGGCATCCTCATACCTGTTCCTCCTTCTGCTGTACACACCACCCAGGTTGTGTCGGCATGCACCTTTTGCTTTCTTTTCCTTCCTTCATCACAATTCTCATCTTTGTGTCTTTCTTCTTTCAGATACCTAGACAGACAGTGGTGGAAGAGAAAGACTATGAAGACAGGATCAAGACCATTATTCACTTGCATAGTCACCAGCTCAGATACTGACACTATCTGTTATTTAAAGAATAGCTTCAAGGTAGTTTCTGCAAGAAGTGAAGAAGCATGGAGGGGTGTGGCACCAGCTTGACATGGGCTTTGTAGGAGTTCAGGGTCCATACATCTGTGCATGGGACTGCTGGCCAACTCTCGTAGCACACTTGGGGACTCAACTATGATGTGCTGCTTCATGGATAATGTTCCAGCTTCCATGGCATCATGAGTACATTGGTCTCATGGTACTCTTATCAACATGTCCTTCAACAAATTACTAGGATTTCTGAAGTACAACCATGAGGGAATAGGAGGTGTATCATCTAACATGGGCTTTGTCATCTCTCAGGGTGACATTATTTGTCCTCCCACCATTGCCCGTCGCCAATGTCCTTGCAGTTGTCTATCAACCAGGCTGGCCAGGCCACTGGGTGGCTTCAGGTACCTAGGTCGTGAAATTAAGTCCTAAACCGAGCCTTCTGGTACTAAAGCTGCTTGAGGTCTTCCCATAAGGTCACCTACAGTGCATAGTAATATTCAACAGCCTTCCGCAAGCCATGCTTCAGTCACTGGAGGAATACTTTGTAGGACCCCTAGGACAGGCAAAGACACATTTGAAGGTGCACACTAAGGGACTGCACTAAGGAGTTATTTGACTTTTGTCTGCATTATGGCAATGTTTGAGTCATCAATTTGGTTGGGCATGTTTGTTTTGTGATGGATTTTGCTTTTGCTTTGTGATCAAGCAGACAGTGGATTGTCAGAGATAGGGAAGTTAAGTTGTGGGACTGTGGGCTAATGGGTATCCCAGTCAGAAAGCCATTCATTGACAACCAGGCCAGATGGCAACTAGGTTTCTTCACCCCTTCCTCCATCTCTCTCTCCCCCTCCTGCTGCCCCTCATCCTGGTTACCTTACAGCTTGTGGCAAACACTGTATCACACCGGCACAGTTATGCAGTATGCAGCAGGCCACCACTAATTCATGCATATATTCTATCAGGTACTCTAGGGCTCTTCCAGAATGATATAAATAGTTGAATAATAATTTGTTCTTTCACATTTCTTGTGACAGCATGGCTTTAGTTGTCTGCATGCTGGCCACACGTGCCTGGATTATACGCCAAAGTCACCAGCCATGTGGCCAAAGGATGGTCCTTATTGCTAATTACCAGCCTTTGGTTTGGTGTTGTGACTCAAGTGCAGATGGACTGCCATAGATTGGACACCAGTCATTGAATTCCATAATACTCCACAAATGGTTGTATTTCAGCTGCACTTACAGTTAATGTCACGAGTTGGAATGTAGCACCTGAAAAGTGATGGTGATGTGTATACGATCAATGGCGCTCTGAAGTATGACGAAGGCTGGAATTATAACATCACATGCTTCAAAAATGCATTCCACTCTCTTGGAATATAGAGCCTCAGTGACCTGACTTACGCAACAATAAATAACTAACTGGGAGAAGTTACAGATACTTGCAGCTCCAGGCTCCAGCCTGAAAGGCATCAGATGAATAAAAGTTCATGGACATCGTCACAGCCACTGGTGATATAGTCCTTGCTTGGCTCTGAGGTTACAGTTCTGGTGGTAGTAAGTGTTAGATTTGAAGTCAGAACATGCTCTCTGGATATGGCCTCCCGTTGAGAACCCTTCACCATCCTCTTCTCGCAGTTGCTTCTGCTCTCTTTCACCGCATTCATTTTCGCTGACTTTCTGTAGACAAAGGAGAATTAGTTTACGTCACCCATGTCTGGAACAACTGGTTTGACCAAAGTACTTCAGCAAGTGCCACACCAATTTCTGTGGATGCTGTCAACATGAGGGGACTCTGGTAGACACCGATAACAGCAACAACTTATCAAAGTTAATTTTCAACCAACCAGTTAGTAGATGATAATCTGCTGAAAAAAGTGATGTGCTATCTTTCCTACTGCTGAATGCATGGTCAGTTGTGCCTGTTTAAGAGACATTGCTAGCTGGAGTATTGAACTCCAAAATGGTAGCACTGGCATCAAAGCATTAAATTTCCTGCTCAGCATACTTCCAGTGGATGCTCCCTGCACACTTGCGAATTCCCTCACCAAAATGGCATCTAATGTCGCTTACAACAGAGGCTTATGAGTGTATGGATAGGCTGTCGGTGCCATTTTAGAGTCATTGTAGTGCTGAGAAAGCGGCCGCGGTGGAGCTGACATTTGTGCCTAGGCCTTCATTGAAAATGCCAGGGATCTTTTAGGCTTTTTAACCGCCTCCTCAATTTGTCCTGTGACCTTCAAAGATTTGTTTTTATTGTCTTCCTCGTCTTGCATCACAGATTAAAACTGTGTATTTAATTTGTTACCCCTTCTTATTCTTCTGACCAAAATGTATCACTTCTCATTTGGTTAAATTCCATCTGTCTGTCGATTTCACGAGATGTTGGCCTCAAGATGTCCATTGTATTAGAATATAGAATATAGAACATCGAACAGTACAGCCCTGTACAGGCCCTTTGATCCACGATGCTGTGCTGACCATTTATCCTAATCTAAACTGCACCCCTTCAATTTACTGCTGTCCATGTGCCTCTCCAAGAGTCGCTTAAATGTTCCTAATGACTCTGACTCCACCATCTCTGCTGGCGGAGTATTCCACACGCCCACCACTCGCTGTGTAAAGAACCTACCTCTGACTTACCCCCCCATACCTTCCTTCAATCACCTTAAAATTATGTCCCCTTGTGAAAGCCATTTCCACCCTGGGGAAAAGTTTCTGGCTATCCACTCTATCCATGCCTCTCATCACCCTGTACACCTCTCTTCAAGTCACCTCTCTTCCTTCTTTGCTCCAGTGAGAAAAGCCCGAGCTCCCTCAACCTTTCTTCATAAGACATACCCTCCAGTCCAGGCAGCATCCTAATAAATCTCCTCTGCACCCTCTCCAAAGCATCCACATCCTTCCTATAATGAACATGCTTCCTATAACTTCCCAAGAACAACTGTTCCCACTTTATGCTCCTCAGCTCCTGTCTAAGAGCAGTATAATTTCCCCTCCCCCAATTAAATACCTTCCCATACTGTCTGTTCCTGTCCCTCTCCATGACAATGGTAAAGGTCAAGGAGTTGTGGTCACTGTCACCGAAATGCTCTCCCACCGAGACATCTGACACCTGGCCTGGTTCGTTGCCAAGCACCAAATCCAATATGGCCTCCCCCCTAGTCAGCCTATCTACATATTGAGTCAGGAATCCTTCCTGCACACACCTGACAAAATCTGCTCCATCCAAACCATTTGCAGTAAGGATGTTCCAGTCAATATAAGGGAAATTGAAGTCACCCATGACAACAACTCTGTTACTTCTGCATCTTTTCAAGATCTGCCACCCAATCTGTTCCTCCATTTCTCTTGCTGCTATGGGTGGGTCTATAGAAAACTTTGAATAAAGTGCTTCTTTTTTGTTTCTGACTTCCACCCATACTGACTCAGTAGACAAACCCTCCTCAACTACCTGCTTTACTGCAGCTGTGCTGCAATCCCTAATCAACAATGCCACTCCCCCTCCTGTTTTACCTCCCTCCTGATTCTTCTTAAAACATCTAAACCCCTGAACATCTAACAACCATTCCTGCCCCTGTGAAATCCATGTCTTTGTAATGGCCACAACATCGTAGTTCCAAGTACTGATCCATGCTCTAAGTTTATCTCCCTTATTCCTGACACTTCTTGCATTGAAACAGACACACTTCAACCCATTCCACTGACTGCAACTTTGCCCTATCAACTGTCTATCCTTCCTCATAGACTCGCTGTATACTCTTTCTGCCTGTTCAACAACTACCCTATCCTCTGATCTATAGCTCTGGTTCCCATCCCCCTGCCAAACTAGTTTAAACCCTCCCGAAGAGCTCTAGTAAACCTCCCACCAAGGATATTGGTGCCCCTCCAGTTTAGGTGCAATCCGTCCTTCAGGTCCCATCTTCCCCAGAAGATATCCCAATGATCCACATATCTGAAGCCTTCCCTCCTGTCCCAGCCCTGGAGCCACGTGTTCAGCTGCACTCACTCTCTGTTCCTTGCCTCACTTCCACGTGGCACCAGTAGCAATCCTGAGATTACTACTCTGCTTGTCCTGCTCTTTAGCTTCAAACCTAACTCCCTTAATTCACTTTTTAGATCCTCATCCCTTTCCGTAGCTATGTCGTGGTGCCTATATGCACCACAACTTCTGGTTGCTCCCCCTCCCCCTTAAGAATCCTGTAGACTCGATCCGAGACACCCTGACCCTGATTCTTCACTGATATTACATAGCCAAGTTTAATTTCATATCCATACTTTGAATTTTTAAAATCTATGTCACTAACTGGAACATTGAGGGAATATTGCAGAATACATTAGGAGCAGCGCGGTAGCTCAAGTGGATAGCACTGTGGTTTCACAGCGCCAGGGTCCCAGGTTCGATTCCCCACTGGGTCACTGTCTGTGCGGAGTTTGCACGTTCTCTCCGTGTCTGCGTGGGTTTCCTCCGGGTGCTCCGGTTTCCTCCCACAGTCCAAAGGCGTGCAGGTTAGGTGGATTAGCCATGATAAATTGCCCTAAGTGACCAAAAAAGGTTAGGAAGGGTTATTGGGTTACGGGGATAGGGTGGAAGTGGGGTTTAAGTGGGTCGGTGCAGTCTTGATGGGCCGAATGGCCTCCTTCTGCACTGTATGTTCTATGTAAATAGAATATATACATTTCAACGAGTAAGAAAAAGTCAAGGGAATGGGCACACAGTCTGTGATTAATTAGAAGGGTTAAAGGTACTATCAAACCTAAATAAAAAGCATATAATTGTGCAAGGATAGGGTGGCAGGCTAAATGAATGGACAGGACAGAAGAGCATGAGAGAAAACAATCCAGAAGTATAAGAACAGATCGTAAGAGTTTCTATAAATATTTTTAAAAGAAAGTTAACAAAATGAGCATTGGTCCTACAGAAAGTGAGTTTTGAGAATTGAGAATGGAAAACAAAGAAATAACAGATGAATTGAACAGATATTTTGAATCAGCCTTCACTATAGAGGATACAAGTAACATCCCAGATGCAGCTATAAACCACGAAATGGAAGGGAGCGAAAATCACCAGAAAAGTGGTACTGAGTAAGTTGTTGGAACTGTGGGCTGACAAGAGCAGGGTCCTAATATAATTCATCCTAAGAAATGGCTTGTGCGATAGTTGATATATTGGGCGGAATTCTCCGTCCTGCCGCACCAGTTTTCCCGCCAGCTGGCCAATGGGGTTTCCCATTGTGGACAGCCACATGCCATCGGGAAAAGCCCCGGGTGTGGGCGCGCTGCCGGTGTTACGGAGAATCCCAACAGTGGAGAATCCAGTCCATTGGCTTTAATTTTCAAGAACTCCCTAGATTTGGGGAAGGTCCCATTAGATTGGAAGATAGCAAATGTAACTCCATTATTCAAAAAGAGAGAGAGATAGATAGCAGGAATGTACAGGCCAGTACATCATAGGGAAAATGTGAGAAGTTATTATTAATTAAGCTATAGCAGGGCACTTGAACAAGCTTGAAGTAATCAGGCAGACTCAACAATGCTTTGTGAAAAGGAAATCATGTTATACCAACTTATTGAGGTTCGTTGAGGAAGTGACATGTGCTGTGGATAAAGGCTAATGGGGAACCATTGGATGTATTGTACTTAGATTTACAGAAGGCATTTAATCAAGTTCCACATCAGAGGTTGATAAAGTTCATGGTATAGGGTGCAGGCAAGCAGAAAAGATTAGGTGGCTAACAGGAAGCAGAGAGTAGGCTTAAATGGGTCTTATTCATGTTGGTAAGATGTAACGAGTGGTGGGCCACAAGGGCCGTGCTGTTTACAATTGGTGGTGTCAGGTTATTGGGGGTAGGCAGGAAGCAGATTTGAGATACCATCAGATCAGCCATGACCTTATTAAATGGTGAAGCAGGCTCAAGGGGCCTAATAGCCTACTTCTGCTCCTTGTTAGAACATTTGTCTAGTTAATTGGCCTTTTATGTCAGGTTTATATTCTTGTTTCTGAACATTGGCAATCCTCCAGTCCCCAGTCATCACTCCCGTAACTAATTATAAGGCAGCCCTAAATATCTAAATAGTTATCTTCTGCATCCTGAAACAGCATAGCATGTAAAGTATATGTTGCATATCTTATGTCTTGGAGAAATGCAGAAATGACAGATGATAGAGATGACTAACTCATACTGTTTTGAGAAAACAAAAATCGATAAATCAAAAATGAGAGGGAGTGATAGTCCCTGGTGGGGCCGTCACAAAAAATCAAAACATCATAGGAAACTTAACTAACTAAACCAAAACATAGTTTCTGTGGTTCATGATGGACCCCAACTAACGCCAATTGCAGAATGGCCGACACCAGCTTATACTCTTTTGAAAAAACAATAATAAATAAATTAAACAAATGAGAGGGCAGTTGGGAGGGGGCGGGAGGAGTTGACAGCCCATAATGGGGCATTTCCCCGATATGAATCCCTACCATGCAGGAGGAGGCCATTTGGTCCTTCAAGCCGGCACTGATCCTCTGAATGAGCACCCTAACTAGGCCATTACTCCCCCCCCCCCACACCGCCCACTCCACCAGCACCATCAACCCCCCACCCCCCACACACACACACCCAACCCACCCCAACACATGCTCCGATCATGAGTCTTGCCTTGTGTCTTGCAGGATCTCCTGGCGATGAAGGGGGCCTTCTGGTGGCCCCCACCCACAACCCCAACTCCAGGAGGAGAGCAGTGAGGAGAAGGAAATGGACACCGATGGGAACCCTTGACCTGCAGCCCGAGACACCCCGGAGCACCATCCGGGGACGACATTCACCTCCTGTCACAGCTGTCTCCAACACCCTCCAGCATCCCAGAGACACTCACCTCGGTTGCCCAATTTAGTGAAGAGTCTCCTGGGGCATTATCTTGTGTGCACCACACACGCATTCAGTGGTACATCAGATGGAGGTAGGAACCCCCGAGGGGGCGGATGGCCAGAGGGCGAAGTCCAGGGACCAGCTGCCATCCGGACAAGTTTGGGGCTTCTGGAAACGGCAATCCCACTGAGAGTAGGGATGCAGTCGCCGAGACAGGGACTGTTGTCGGAGAGCATCCAGCACTAGCAGGTGCAGTTGAGGACCGCCTGCAGGAGCAGGAGATGGTGCCGACCATGCGTGCCACACAAGCCAACACCGCATTGGTGGAAGCCTTGGGGACGAATGTTTCGGCCATGGCTCAGACTGTCCATGGTCTGACACTCTGTGCAGGCGGTGGTCGAGGCCCAGGCCAGGGCTGCCCTATCACAGGAGCCATGTATCAGGGCCACCTGAACATTGCAGCGGCACTCCAGAGCGGGGCCCAGTCACAATGGGTAATGGTAAAGGGCATCAGCGACATTGCCCAGGCACTAGCTGATGTGGCACAAACCCAGAAGGCGGTGGCACAGACATTGGCTGATGTGGCACACACCTAAAAGGTGGTGGCACAGTTGCAGCATGATGTGGTGCAGTTGCAGAGGGAGGCGGTCCACGCCCTGTGTTCCATGACTATAAACATCGTAACCTGGTCGGGGTATGCGTGGGCCTCCAGGACGGGCAGCGCCAGGTGGCGGGGGAACTGCAGGAGTTAGCTAGTTAGCTCTCCCCCCCCCCCCCCCCCCCCCCCCCGAATCCTCCTTGTCGGACGAGACTTTCATCCTCATCATCCAGCATGTTGTCCCTCTGCTGTGATGTTGTGGAGAACACACCACGTGGGAGACTGTCCTAGTGCTATACTGGAGGTCCCCTCCGGAGCAGTTCAGGCACCTGTACCGCATCTTCAGGATGCCGGAACACTGCTCGATCACACCCCTGGTCTGTGGCTTCTGGATAGTCACCATCAGCCATGAGCACAGTGGATAACCCCTGTTGCCCAGGAGCCAACCCCTCAGCCGGGTGTGCGATTCGAAGTGGTCAGGAACCAAGTGTGCCAGGATGAAGGCATTGTGCACACTGCCCGGATATTGGGCACAGACCTGCATGATGCACATCTCATGGTCACTCAGGAACTGCACGTTTCCTGAGTGGAACCCCTTTCGATTTGCGAAGACCAGCCTGTCATGGGCCAGTCACTCCCTGGACCTAGCGCATCTCGGCGATGATGGCGATCCCCGCTGCTGAGGCTTCTTGGTGGACCCGGTCCACATTGAATTTAGTGTATTGTGCCGACCGGGCATATAAGGCCCCTGTGACGGCGCAGATGCACCTTTGCACTGAGATCTGTGAAATTGCGGACAGGTCTCAACTCGGCGCCTGGATGGACCCATGGGTGAAAGTTCAGGACGACTGTCACCTTGATGGCGACCAGGAGAGGATGTCCTCCCCATACTGTCGCAGTACCAGGAGACCATGATCTGGCAGATATGCTGCACGGTCCCCTTGCTCAGCCGTGGTCTTCAAAAGAATGCCTGGCCCAGAAGGTCCTCCAATGACAGACACTGCCGGTACTTTCAGGGCCTCATGCTTCCCACCTCCTCCTCGGCCAGTTGACGGCCAGTTCCCCATCCTCAATGGCTGGCCCCTGTTCCTCTGTGGCAGGCTTCGCTGCTGCAGAGTCCTCCTCGAGTAGCTCCAGCTTGTACAGCCTCAGTGCATCCCCCAGGGCTGCGGCGACTGAGATGAAGGCCAACATTCCTGGTTGAATTCCAAAGTTCATTGTCTACAGGGGATGAAAGGCTGACAAGAGGTTCGTGACCAGATCCTGATGTAGCTAACAATGTCGTCATCATTTGGTGATCAGTGCAGGGAGTAAACTTTCTACCGTAGAGACGCCCGTGTCAATATTCATAAACACAGATGTAGGCTAATACTTCCCACTCTCCATTGGAGTTTCTGACAATGGTCACAATACACAATGGTACTTCCATGAACTGTGAGAGAACAGTTCCAATTGCACTACTTGACGCACCTGTTGTGGCATACATTACCCATTTGGGTTTAAATGCGTAACGGCTGGAAGAGATACAGGGCTGGATTCCCCCGCCCTGCCCAGCACAAGAATGCCACGAGCAAGCCGTGCACAATGGAAAATTTGACCTCAGGCGGGATTCTCCGGTCGCTGGGCGGATGCGGCTGGAGAATCCTGCCCACATTCTTTGCCTTCAATATATCAAAGAATGTTTGCTGTGCAATTATCTATTCCCTTTGTGCCTCTTTGTACAGTAACTTCTGAGGGATTCCACGATGGCTATGTACTTCGGAACAAATTTTTGAGGAAGGTTGGTAGTGCAATGATATGTATATATACAGATAAGTAAAGGGTTAATTATTACATCTCAGTGTAAGACAACCACTAGAGGGCACCATTGGATCCTACTATAAATAAGAGTACCGATAGGATCTTGATCTCTTCCCACCAGGAGTGACTAGGCAGTAGAGTGTAAGATAGATCACAGCATAGTTTAGCACTTGTAGTTTAAATTAGTTAACACTTCAAGATAGATTACTTGAGTACTAGTTATAGTTCTGTAGAGTATGCAAACTCAATATTAATCAATCATTACTTAATAAATTAGTTTTGCTTTAACTTGAAGATTTGTGGTTTCTTCAGAATCATAGTATCAGAACATTCTGGATAAAGAAGCAAAGAGTAAGGAGATATTACCGAGAGTAATATAACAGGTCACACCAAGGAACAATGCCAACTATTTCACCTTTAATAGTGGCAGAAATACATCATTGGATTTGATATTGCCTGTGCAAGCTTTGCACCAGCTATAATGTCAATGTTAAGTACTGCAAATGTATTTAGTCCTTTTTGAGCATCGAATTGTGCTGTGTGAGTTGTGTGAGCTCCATTGATAATTATTGATCAAGTTACTTTTTTTCTCTTCCATGGACAATGATATCATCAAGTAGGTTGAGCAACCCCTCAATGCCTGACAAGACTGAAGAAAGAATCTTCTGCAATGCTCTAGGTGCTGAACTTAATCCAGAGGGCATCCTGCGGATACCTTCATGAGCAACAAAAACTGAAATAACTTTGCTCTATTCATGGCATCTGAAGAAAGTTCAGTCTTATGTTGAATTCCATGAAGTCTGTGGAGTCATGAAATGATGCTGATTGCTCTTGGATCATCAGAACTGTATACATGCCTGGAATGATAAATTTGTTGACCGCTTTAAGTTGGATGCATAGTCCAAGTTCATCGATTTGCAATGACTATTTTTTATAGCACATCAACCATTCAAGTCGCGCAATGATATTATCAGCTGAAACCTGTTTCAGCTCCTGTGAGACTTTAGTTTGTTCTGCAAATGGCAACCATCTCAAATTTTGCAAAAATAGCAAAATGGAGTTATTAACGCAAAGTGAATGGCAGCAAATCCAGTAAGTAAAGGAGACAAGCATCATCATTCATGTGAATAAAGGCAAGCCCTCCTTCTCAACCTAACCGTTCGCCTGAGGAGTGGTGATCCTCAGGTTAAATCACCACCAGTCAGCTCTGCCTCTTAAAGGGGAAAGCCATCTATGGTCATCTGGCACTCTGGCAACTTCACCTTTTTTCATGGAACGTGGGGCCTTCAAGTTTGTACCGAAGCCTATTGAAAATGTTTACTCCCCTTAAGGTTTTGCCTTTGGATGCATAGAAAGTGAACCTTTTGTAGTGGACTGAAAATAGGATCATTCTCAAAACAAAAATAATTGCATCATTTGAAGTTTGATGATTGACTGTTACAGGAGTGATAGAAAGTTCCGAGAAATATTCACGTTAGAGTTTGTCACTCAAAATAGAGACTTTTGAGATGAGGAGCAATGAGAAATGAAATAGAGATGCCATAGATCTACAATGAGCATTTCTTAAAGTGACATTGTGCTTTACCATTCATGATGTTTCACACATATTGCACCTCAATCACAGAAAGAGACTCCACCACATGGCAAACTGATGAAGCTCTTCTTCGCCCTACATGCCTTTGCAAAGTGGTTCCACTTTAAGCAACTTTTTCCCTTGAGCTGGACAAAGCATTGTGACTCGATGAGCACCTCCAAAATTTGAGCACAGTTTTGAAGACCATGATGGGGCATTGATGAGAATACTTGTCAGTGACCATTCGCCAACAAGTATGATTGTCCACTTAAGAAACTCCGTGTTTATGGTCATGGGTTCTCTGGGCTCTTGCATGGCTGATCAGCCTGATCCTAAAGCCGTATATTCAATCGCACATTAGGCAAGTGTTTCCAGGAAGTGGGATTGGCCCTTGAACTCTGGATCACTGGTATTCCTTTCTCAGGCCCCTTTTCTGGGCGTCCTCTTGCCATCGGGTGTCCTCGAAGAATTGTGTCTCGTCAATTAGGATGTTTATCCAAGTAGTCCTCTTTTGAGCAAAAGTCTCCCAGGCATTGACGACGATGTTGCATTTCTGGAAGTTCCTTTGTGTCTAACTCTTGCACTTGAGCTGATTAGGCAAACTGTGTCTTCGACCCTGAGTCTGAGGTTGTATTTCTGAGTAACTTCTTCAAATCAGACACGCTAGATTCAATTTGGACTGCCAAGATCATGGGCCTGGATTCTCCGTTCTGGAGACTAAGTGCTCCCGCCAGCAGAGACTTGTGACTGGTCTCTGCTGGTGCTAGGAATGGTGCCCAGGTGTGATTTCCTTTCCTTTCCCATGCTAATCTATGTATGGTGGATAGCTCGCGGAATTCTGTCAGAATCCTGGTATTGGGCCGTCATTTTGAAAGGGTGGCCCGGTACCAAGATCCGGCAATGGGCGCCACTCTCCCCCGCAAACCTTGTCCCCCCCCCCCCCTCCAGCACCACCACAGCTGACAAATAGGGGCATCCTCCTCCCCATCACGGAAATAATTGGTCACCCCCACAGCACACGTGCATGAGGGGGACCCGACATTCCCACAGGCCCAGCCAAGCCCCTCAGATTCCCCAATCAGACCGCTCCAACAGATACTCTGTCAAAGACCCCCATCAGAGACTCCAATTAGAGACACTTGCCTGAAAGCTGAGAAGCAGTCCTGGCAGCAGAGTGAAAAATCACTGTATTTTCACTTAACCTTCCCTAACATCTGCTGCCTCAGACAAAAGTATTTTAAGCAGCAGCTGTTACATGTATCAGAGGCTTCTTGTAAGCCAAGATTTGAAATCTCATGGCAGCTGTTGAAATGTAAATCTTCCATTCACTTTCACACAGCAATACAATGCATTAGCCAGTGATTGACAGTCTTATTATTCCAGTGACAGGTACTTGGTGGATTGTTGATCAGGCTTTCCCTTCATGGACTGGTTTAGCACAGTGGGCTAAACAGCTGGCTTGTAATGCAGAACAAGACCAGCAGCGCGGGTTCAATTCCCGTACCGGCCTCCCTGAACAGGCGGCGGAATGTGGCAACTAGGGGCTTTTCACAGTAACTTAATTGAAGCCTACTTGTGACAATGAGTGATTATTATTATATTATGCTTGAAGGCACTTCCATTACCCTGATGCGATGTAAAACCATAATATTTATAAACAATCTTGCTATGATTGACAGTTCCTCACCACAGCAAAAGCAGCTAAGTGCTTTCTGCTGTAAAAATAAAATGGTTGTGGCTGCATTGTTTGGGGGGGGGGGTAGGGGGAGGAAGAGGGCATTTCCATTATGCACTTACCTTCTTGATACACCATGGGTTCGACCGGGACAGAGTCATGCTTGGCATAAATACTACCAATTCATGCCTGCGTGAATCCCGTTTCAGGCGGCTGGTCATCACAGGAGGCTGTGAAATTGGGCTTACAACCTGTCAAACGGATGCAAATGACCCATTTGCATGATGTTACTGATGCAGGGTGTAAAGTTGGCTGCCACTGCCGGTGGGGTACCAGAGCATCGGAACAGGATTAGTACCCAGCACAAATCCCATTTTTTGGCCGACCCTCCATTCTCTGCTGGATCAGAAAACCCGCTACCGACGGCAGCAACAGAGAATCCACCCCATGGCTTTTTCTTCAAATGAATCATCATCATCCATGAGGAGTCATTCCCTAATTTATGGAATTGAGCCTTTTCAATTAATTGGTCACAAATCAGTTTTTAGTTTACCAAATTTATATGTAAAGGTTAATTGCTGCAACACTGCCATGTATTACTTTGTTGGTCACCATTTGCTTGGCATCTCTGATGGACTGTATATGATTTGACCATCGCACTTTTCACGGGCCTCAAGTATTTTTCGATAGCACTTCGCCCCTGTATCAAAGGTAGACAAGTCTTCTTTGAATTGCTTGAATACTCACTGACCTTCTGAGAATGTACAAGTATCACTTTCTTGCAGATCACTGTTCCATTTGCACCGTCCATATTTGGACGAGCAAGTAAGTCTGCAACCTCAAAATCCATCAATCCCATGCATGGGTGGATCACTCTGTGAAGAAAAAAAAAGGTGTTGGAAAATGTTAATACAAACTTTTCTCCATCATCATCATTGCCAGTTGTTGTATATTTTACATCTCAAAGCAATGCAGAGATGACACACCAGCTTACACATAGGTATCAGAAATTCATTCACAGTGCTTTAAAATCCTTCCAACTCTTCACTTTCAGTTTTGTTTATATTTGCTGAGAGCACACTCAGGTTTACCTAATCTAGCACAGTGAGCATCAATAATAAACAGATTCACATAATCAAACACAGAACAATTGAACACTCTAATACAATGGTACGCAGACGGCGATTCCTGTTTGCAATATTCTTTCATACAGCAGAAGCTGCATATTATAATTTTAGTGAGCACTGTAATACCTACCACACAGCGCTCAAAGTTCACCACACAACACCAGCAGAAACTCCATGCAAACTATTTTGCAATAACCTGGCAAAAGGAGGATTGTGGCAGGAAACAGAGGATTATGCAATTGCTAACATGTACACAAATGTACTTTCTGCACAGAATGAGACAGCACAAAATCAAAGAGAGAAAAGACTTGCACAGGGTTCCAGCCAACTATAATGCTGCAGCTGCCCCAGTTTGAGAAATTGGCTCTGTCCCTTTTCCAGCATGAATCTGTGATGGACATGGGTATCCATGAATTTGGAAGCATAATGCTTACTGTGAGCATTTCAAAAAATTATTTCATGGGATATGGGTATCACTAGCTCGACCAGAATTTATTGCCCATTCCTAATTGTCCTTGAGAAGGTGGTGATGAGCTGGTTTCTTGAACTGCAGCAGTCCCTGTGGTGTATATGCACCCACAATGCAACAGTAAAGTTGAACTATCGAAGGAAATTGCAGCATTTTGACCCAGCAGCTGTGAAGGAACTGTGATGTATTTCCAAGTCAGGATGGTGTGCGACTGGGAGACCAACTTGCAGTTGGTGATGTTCCCAAGCACATGCTGCCCTTTCTCTTCTAGATGGCAGAGGTCACAGGTTTGGAAAGTGCTATCAAAGGAGCCTTGGTGAGTTGCTGCAGTGCATTATGTAGATTGTGGCTCAGTGGTGCATGAAGTGTATGTTGGAGGGAGTGGATGTTGAAGGTGGTGGATAGGGTGTCAATCAAGCGAGCTGCTTTGTCCTGAGTGATGTTGAGCTCCTTGAGTGCTGTTGGAGCTGTACGCATCCAGACGAGTGGAGAGTATTCCACCACACTCCTGACTTGTGTTTTGTAGACTATGGACAGGCTTTGGGGAGTCAGGAGGTAAGTTACTCTCTATAGAATTCTCAGCCTCTGACCTGCTCTGTAGCCACAGTATTTATATGGCTAGTCCAGTTCAGTTTCTGGTCAATGGTAATCCCAGAATGTTGATAGCGGGGGATTCACTGATGGAAATGCCATTAAATGTCAAGGGACAATAGTTCGATCCTCTCTTGTTGGAGATGGTCATTATCTGGCATTTGTTTGGCACAAGTATTACTTGTCACATGTTAGCTCAAGCCTGTATATTTTCCAGTCTTGGTGCATTTGGACATTGACTGCTTCAGTATCTGAGGAGTGGCAAATGGTGCTGAATGTTGTGCAGTCGTCTGATGGAAGGGAGATCATTGAAGAAGAATGATAAATCAGCTGAAGATGGTTGGGCCGAGGATACTACCCTGAGGAACTCCTGCAATAATGTCTTGAAGTTGAGACGATTGACCTCCAACCACCACAGCCACCTTCCCTTGTGCCAGGTATGACACCAACTAGCAGAGATTTTTCCCCTGATTCCCCCTGTCACCCTCACCTCACCTCTGAAATTCAGCTCTTTCATCCATGTTTGAATCAAGGCTGTTATAAGGTCAGATGCTGAGTGACCCTGGTGGAACCCAAACTTAGTATCTGCGAGCAGGTTTCTGCTGAAAAAGTGTCGCTTTGTAGCACTGTTGATGACTGTTTCCATCATTGATGATTGTGAGTAGTAGACAGATGGAGCGGTAATTGGCCAGGTTGGATTTGTCCTGCTTCTTATGTAGAGGATATACCTGGGCAATTTGCTATATTGCCAGCTAAATGCCAGTGTTGTAGCTATCCTGGAACAGTTTGGCTAGGAGCATAGCAAGCCCATGTTTGACCTGATACCATGAGACTTCATGGGGTACAGTTCTGATGTTGCCGTAGGGCAATTCCCTCCTGACTGTATACCACTGTGCCACTGCTTCTGTTGGGTCTGTCCTGCTGGTGAGACAGGACATACCCAGGAATACGATGGTAGTGTCTGGGAAATTATCTGTAAGGTATGATTCCATTATGTCAGGCTGCTGGTAGACTTGTCTGTGAGATGTTAGTAAGGAGGACTTGGCAGGGTCAACAGGACTGGGTTTGCCATTGACGTTTCTGGTGCCTAGGTTACTGCCAGGTGGGCTACATGGTTTCATTCCTTTGTGTTTTTTTCGTAAAGTGGTTAGAAACAGCTGAATGACTTGCTAGACAATTTTAGAGGGCATTTAAGAGTCAACCACATTGCTGTGGGTTTAGAGTCACATACAGGCCAGATGAGGTAAGGACGGCAGGTTAACTTCCCTAAAGCATATTAGTGAACCAGATTTTTTTGCAACAATGGTTTCATGGTCATTAGACTTTTAATTCCAGATGTTCTATTGAGTTTAAATTCCATTATCTGCCATGGTGGGATTCAAACCTGGGTCCCCAGAGGTGACCATGTGACAATACCACTGTGCCACTGCCTCCCTTGAGATTATTATTACTCCAATTAAAATTAAACAATTAACTCAAATGTGAGGTTCATCTTCATGGTGCCCCGCAGAGGAGCTCCAAAGGACAGATGTAATAAAAAGGGACAGATTTGCTCCTCATTTGTATTGTGAATGGTGCCACTGAGACATTGGAGAGCCACTACAGGAACCTTTTGAGGACAAATTTAGAAGACTGAGTGGTTAATTGGAAAAAGAAATGAGGGTTGATTTTAAAAACCATGCACCGGGTGTCAGGCTGACTGTCCTCATGCAGATTACAGCCATCCAGCTGAGGCACCCAATAGTTGAGCAGGAGATATGCCTCTCTCATTCAACCCAGGGTTCTCAAATTGATGAGGTGCTAGAACGCACTTTGCTGCTGGTATTACGTTGTCAGATTAAGAAACTTCACTAATCAGGATCAGAGGCAGGCATACCTGAGTTGGGGGAGGTTTGCACTAGTCCCAATGTTGTGTCAGCAACTTTGCTTCTGTTTCCCGAATGGAGAACTCTTGTTTGCTGCTGTTTCTAAATCTGGGTAACTGCCATTTGAGGAGAGGTGAAACTAATATTCTCAATTTGTTTGAATTTAGATGAGTGGGAACCTTAATCTTTTCTCTTATCACTGTTTCATAATCATTTCATTATGTATTTGAAGTATTGTTTACCGCAGCATCATTACTTCCATCAACAGAGGGGCCAGATTAACATTTAAATGAATAATCAAAGTCAGCAGGAAATCAATACAGTCTGGTTTTATTAATTAATCACCTTCAACACTGCAATAGCAGTTCCAGCTTGCATTACAATCAGGTTGATAAAAACCTTTCTAACATGAGCTTCGACTGGCAGGAAAGCAAAACAACGAAAATATATTTTTATAACTAATTTCCAATTCTGCCACAACAGAGAAATATCCAAGCGTAAAGCAATAACAAATTATCCACTAATAATAAAAGATTGCCTGTAATGTTATTTCTTCAACATTCGAACTGCAATATATTTTTAAATAAGCAGAGCCGGAGAACCTGACACTTGATCTGTATTGTTTTTCATTTTATAGTCTTATGTAATAGTTCTTGCAAAATGGAGTTGTTTCTCATTTGTGCAGCCTAAAAAAAAGGGTGAAAAGAATAATGATATAATAGCTATTTCAGAATTTATATGCAAAGCAATTTTGCCTTAGGTGTGTGTCATTCTTGAGATCACAAAACAATTATTATTTAGATGCAATTCTTTTTTAAAGTACTCTATATTGCCTGTAATATATGAACCTAAAGGCAAGCTCACAGGAATGATGCAATAATTTGGCACATTATAATGAAATAAAAGCAGTTGCCAAAAAGCCAATTGGTCGACAACAGATGAAGAGATTATTTGGCAGTACGGTTTCACATCTCCGTAAATAATACATCTTAATTCATCATTAAAGCACAATTTTGAAGTCCTTACTGAACAAAACAACTTCCCATCCCCCCCCCCCCCCCCAAATCGGAATTGTAAAAAGATTGTTTTGAAAATATCTTTGCACAGTCTGATTTAAGGTTGCAGTGCCCCACTGTTCTCATCTTTGATTACTCCCATGTACAAAAGTAGATGCATTAGAGTTTTGAGTATGCAACTTTGTGAAGCTAAATTCTTTCGCGAGATAGGACATGACTATCTTCACAATGGATGCCTATGAATTTTTGTTTATAGACAGTTGCTTGGGGTACAGAACTTGAATATTGCTGAAAAGAAATGCATATTGCTGAAGTTTTTCATCTTACACTTATCAGGCCAAATGCAAGAATCACAAATTTCAAACAACAATTTGTACAATAGGAGAAAATGGTGGTTGGCAAGTCAACTCTGATTGGCTGAAGCATTGCCATGGAGAAAGCAATGTGAAACTATAGACTCCCAATGCTAGCGGGTAATTAAAAAAAGGTGCATATTCCTTTTGTTTGCAACAAATTTGTCCCTGTGAATGTATATCACTTTAACAAGCGCAAATGAGCCACAATATGAGCTTAACTGATTTTCTTAAATCGTTGTTTTTTTTATTCGTTGCATGGGATGTGGGCATCACTGGCATGGCCAGCATTTATTGCCCATCACTGAGGGCATTTAAGAGTCAACCATATTGCTATGGATCAGGAATCACATGTAGGTCAGACCAGGTAAAGATAACAGATTTCCTTCCCTAAAGGACATTAGTGAACCAGATGGGTTTTTACGACAATCGACAGTGGCTTCATGGTCACCTTTAGACATTTAATTCCATATTTGTTTTATTGAATTCAAATTTCACAACCTGCCATGGCGAGATTCGAACTCAGGTGCCTGTAACATGGCTTTGGGTCTTTGGATAACTAGCCCAGTGACAATACCATGACACCACTCCCTCCCTGTGTATTAGCACACTCAGGATTGTTTGACAAGTGTTGCCCAATCAAGGAATTATGTCAAAAAATAGACTTCTTTGAGGGTGGATTTGCAAGCACGGGGTCATTGAATGCAAATCAAATGAGATAGAAATTGTATTGGAATGCATAAAAGCTATCCTGCGGGACAATGGATATCCTCGGCAAATCATTGTTCACTGTGTATCATGCAAACTTGCAAATGGGCCGATCTCTTAATCTGAAACATGTCCACTCTGCCTCAAATTACCTTGGAAAGGCAAAGTTTATCAAAAATTTAAACAAAAAGTTAAGTAGGCCATTTCACATCGCTACTGTTCAGTGGCTATACAAGTGACATTTTTCACTAACAGAATGTTGCCAATAGTTCAAAAAGATGTTAAGCTCACCATACAGTTCGGCAATGTTGTGAATGAATTTCAGGGCTGGTGCAATATCGGGTATGTATGTCACATGCCCCAGTAATTAGCTGATCAAATCAAGCAACATGTTTGTAATAGCAGAAAACAAAACATTTCCAAGCAGCCTGTTCTCTCAAAACACAAAACAAAATGTCTACTGCTTCTGCAATAGGGCAGCACTTGTTGAACAATCCTGGGTACGTTAATAACTACACCAGCAACAAATTCAAAATAATCAGTCAAGTTTATAACGTGGCTCATTTATGCTAAAAGCAACATATATTTATATGTTGGGACCCGTCCTCAGCAAGAAAAACAAATATGTTCCAACCTTGCACTTTTTCTGAATTACCCAGGAGCTTGGGGGGGGGGGGGGGGGTTCAACGATTTCCTGTTGCTTTCTCTACGGCAACACCTTAGCCAACTTGACAACCAATAAGTGCCCTTTCCTCCCGTAGTATAAATTGTTGTAATTGATTGAAATTCTTGTGTTTGTCCTGATGAGTGTAAGGTGAAAAGCTTCGGCAACAAGTCTCTCTTAGCAAAATTCTAAATTTGTTTTCCAAAGAAACAAGTACCTCGTTCCTCTGAAGATTATTTCTGTGCTTAAATGGTTATTTTCTAAAGTTATGAATCTACAGCAAATGTCAAAAATTATACATAATTTTGAACATTTCAGTTGAATCTGAGATCACCAATATAATTTTGACATTATTTCAGCAGTGATACTATTGCTTTTGGAACCCTGCTCTTGATCAATGTTGATTCAATTATTTCTGCCTTCTACATCCCTAAAGTTTTGACAAAGTCTGCTGCCATGTAATTATAAATGAGTTACCATTCTATTGCCTCTGAACAAGTTTTCATCATGGGTCTCCAGTTTCTCTAAATTGGTCTTCAGGTGCTACAATTTATGTTTTATATTCTGAATCGTTGCTCAAGGGTTACTCAAAATGCTATTCTCTCTCCACTCTATTACCTATTCATATCAATGCAATTGTCTGCTCGCCGTTTTGGCCTAACTTTATTGTGCTGATGATTCCACTCAACATTCATCAGCTTCCTTCTGATCACATGCTTCCAATCAACATCAATTCCAATCCACTTGCAATTCATCTTTATTTCTTGCGTGCTTTCAATAGGTCAATCAAAATCATGTTTCTTTCAATTTTTCATCTATCAATATTCTTGGCCTCACCACATCCTGTGAATTCACACAGATCTCCTGTATCTACAAAAAGCTGCCTCCAAATGCTCAGTTCACCTTTTGTGTCAAACAATTCCTTGCTGCAAGGTATATATACATGTAAAAGCCGAGTTCGTTCAAGATATCCATATTTTAATAAAAAGCTCTTATAACAACACTTTGGCATTTCTCATCAGAATACAAGAAAGAATTTGTCAATTGATCAGCCATCCCGCTCTCACCATTAGCCTCCGCCACTTTATCCAACACAACTTTCCTGCAGCATCATGATACCAGGAACATCTTCTATGGACACTGGTGATTTCAACCTGAGCCCTCTCCAAGTCATATTCTCAACAGCCCTTTATGTTGGCCTGTTTCAATTTGATCGTTGCTGCAAGAACACAATAAAATGGTATGGGGACATGGCTCATTTGAAAAATTAAGAACCAGTTTATTTTTTGCTGTCAAAGATATCATATGCAAACTATGTGGCCAGCTCACAGTCCAGCAATAAAATGAAGATGCTCGTCTATGTTCCACGGGCAGCACGGTAGCACAAGCGGAGAGCACTGTGGTTTCACAGCGCCAGGGTCCCAGGTTCGATTCCCCGCTGGGTCACTGTCTGTGCGGAGTTCTCCCCGTGTCTGCATGGGTTTCCTCCGGGTGCTCCCACAGTCCAAAGACGTGCAGGTTAGGTGGATTGGCCATACTAAATTTCCCTCAGTGTCCATAAAAGGTTAGGAGGGGTTATTGGGTTATGCAAATAGGGTGGAAGTGAGGGCTTAATGTGGGTCGGTGCAGATTCGATGGGCCTAATGGCCTCCTTCTGCACTGCATGTTCTATGTTCTAAGCTGACCACTCCTAGATTTTAAAAAAATCACGCTCTCTTCAAAATTGGGCATCCAAAACCCAGTCTTGCCGAGGTAACCCATTTACAACATGATTGGAGACCAGTGGGTCTTTTTACCTTGCTGAACTGGCCTGTAATGTCTGATTTGGATGGTTGATTAAGAAATGGCTGACGATTTCAACTCTTACAAGACAGCAGAAGGAAATCATCAATGATGGGACATAACCAGATGTGAGCTATTACTCAGTGAGATCAACTGGTCTCCAACTAGAACATAGAACAGTACAGCACAGAACAGGCCCTTCGGCCCTCAATGTTGTGCCGAGCCATGATCACCCTACTCAAACCCACGTATCCACCCTATACCCGTAACCCAACAACCCCCCCCATTAACCTTACTTTTTTTAGGACACTACGGGCAATTTAGCATGGCCAATCCACCTAACCCGCACATCTTTGGACTGTGGGAGGAAACCGGAGCACCCGGAGAAAACCCATGCACACAGGGGGAGGACGTGCAGACTCCACACAGACAGTGACCCAGCCGGGAATCGAACCTGGGACCCTGGAGCTGTGAAGCATTTATGCTAACCACCATGCTACCCTGCTGCCCCTAGAGTTAAAGAAAATGACCAACAGGACACCCAAGAAATTCAAATTCCACCTTCTATTAGCTGGTCATAGATCATCAGTAATAGCTGGATGAGTCCAGAAGGAGAAGAGTATTTTCCTTATGTTCAAAGAGAAAGTATGTCAAAATGAGCAAACAACTATATAGAACATTTTTTAAATGCAACTGATTAAAGTTTAATGATGTGTGGCTAACTTGCAGTCCATCATGTGTGCTAGCATGTGGCCATGGAACTCACAGCTACATGCCACAATGTTTTTATGTGTGAACACCTTTGTAGATGTCAGTCTTTTAGTGTGTGTGCGAGTGTGTCTGCCTATCTGTTTTTGTCTTTCTGACTCGCAACTGGAAGCAGCCGTGATTCCCAGTCCCGACCAAGATCGATTGAAACTCATGTTGTTCTGATGGCTGCTACCTAAAAGGCTGCCAGTACAATTCCTGACTGCATTGGATTGGCAGGCCGCCATTGGAAACAGTGCCTGCTGTGAAGTTTAAATGTGGCATCCAGAGGTCCAGAGGTTGCTGAGGCATTGGTGGATGCAGAGTATCCAGGGCTGGTAGTCACAGTAGGCGGGAGGGGAGCTCTGGCAGCTTTCAAGTCCCTCATTTTACAGGTGACTGTCCTCAAGCCTTGATGGCAGTTGTCACAGCCAGGAGGGACATCCTGATGCTAAAAGATGAAAGGAGAAGGCCAACACACCTCACAAAGAGGGCCCAGACAGGGGTGGCTACTGAGGTCGATGGGCAACAAGACCTTGTCCGGCACACCTGGTTCCAGTGCCAGAATATGTTCAATGACCTTCTGTGCCCAGCGAGGGTGAGTTCTGAGTAGGCATTGTCCAGGTGGTGGGCACAGAATGGGTGCATCCATAATTGCAATCAAGCATGTGCCTCACAGGGAATCTCAGAACACACATCTGCCCGTGTGTCTCAAGGCTGAAGAGAAGAATCTGAAGTCTTGTGCCCATCAAAGGGCAGGTATACAAAGGGGTTTCTTTCGCTTCTTGGGGGGATCTGAGTTGGAAGTAGCCTGGTTTAGCACTGGAAGTAGAGGGTTGAGTACTCAGTGGATGTCTGCACTTACTTACAAGGAAAACATAGTCACAACAACTGGGAGAGAGAAGCCACTGGTGGTGGGGTGTCAAACCTGGCTATGAGATGGGAGCCCTGGATCTCAAGTGTGAGTGTAGAGGGAGTCCTGAGGTCGCAGTGAGGCAGGTGTCTCAGAGGAAAGTAAGGGCCCTGTGGGTTGATTCATGACAGGATGAGGATGAAAGTGATGAATGCGCATCTCACTGTTGAGAACGACTTTAGTGATGCGCCAGCTGCTGAGACATTTCAATGCAACTGGGACCAATCACACTGCACAGCGTATGTTGAAAATTGATCCTGTGTGATATAAGTAATGCTTCTGACCACTTGTTTTCATCCCTTAGCTGAGCCGTCCACCAATGCCAGTCAGAAGGACGATGATGCTCCTGTCTCACACAAGCACAAAACCTTGCAGGATGCACCTGAGGCACACCCTCTCTCAGCACCGAGCACCAGTGCAGATACTTACAAGCTGGTGGGTATCAGAATGTCAGGTCAGTTGTGAGTGCACAACAGTGAGAGCCATCATGCTCACTGTTGCAGATGGTGGAGGTAGGGAGTACCTAGTGCACTGGCAATCAGAGCACTGCTGGAGACTAGGACCTTGCTGAGCCCGAGAAAGATGATGAGCCTCTGGTGGGATGTGTGGGGAGATCTGCCGGAGATCTCTGATGGTCTGCATAATGTAGGAGTCCTTGTAGAACATGAATGCTGTGTTGACCCTTATCTCTGAGCGCAGAGGCTCATCCATTGAGAGACTGGCTACTCCCATGGAGAGGCAGCCTCAGAAACTGAATGAGAGGTTTCTGGGGTTGAGTTCGGACCTGCAAGCCTTCCTACAGGAGGTCACAGCCAGTTTGGGAGAAGGAGGCGGCACCGAGTTTATCAGATGGGTGCCCATTCTTCATTGGTGAGCAAGGAGGTGAGGATTCACTTCACGATGGTGGGTGAACTAGCTGTTATCTCTGGGGCCCCTTCTAATGGCACCTCAGACTAGGACAGCATCTCCTCTGCCTCTCTGCCAGTCCCCACACCATCTTACGAGTCCGCGGTGACTGAGGAGTGCCCATCCAGATGGGGCCTGCTCAGGCCTGACCAGCCACGACTGCCAAGGTCATCTGCATCAGCAGGGCATCAAGTTATCAAATCTGTCTCCCATGCCAATGATAGCGAAGGGGGGCACCTTAAGTTTGCACCCAAAAGGTAAGCAGAAGTCACAGTGAGCACTAGTGGCACGCGTGTGTGGCAGAGGTGTTGTTTCCTTTCTCTTTCACTATATACCGCTGATGACCCAACTGAATGTTTTTCCTTTGTGCAATGTCATTGTTCACCCCACAAATGATTTATTGTTCAGAAGCCATCAATCCCCGTTGTGCTCAAATGGTTTAAGCCTTATAAATGGCTTTGGATGTACCTCTGGGTATAAACCTTTAGTTCTAAGGCAGTTGGACTCATGGACTGTTAAAGTGTGAGGTGTTTGAGACTTGGATGGTCCCCATAAACTCTGTGGGAGGGCAGGGCATGGCAGCTCAGCTGGAAAAGTGCTGAACAAGGGCCTTCCTGATGTCCCTGCTCCCCTGAAGGTTCATTCTCGCTCCCCTGAAGGTTCACAAGCTCATTCTCGCCTTCTGGCTGCTGAGGACCTGCATCCGAGTCGATATTGGCGTCCTCTCCTGAACAAAGTGCAGCAGCGACAGCGCCTCCTTGGTCCAGAGGTTCATCCTGGAGAGAGTAGTATTATAAAAAAACACAGCAGACAACAATGATGAGTGACATTCACTCAGGTTGAAACTGCAGGGCGATCAGTTCATGGCGTCAGAACCTTGGCTGGGATTCTCCGACCCGGTGCCGGCTTCCCCATTCTCCGGCACCGTTTTTCAGGTGCTGACGGGATCGCCGCCTCACCGGTTGGGGGCCGTTGACCAGTCAACAAGGTTTATTGAAGGAGTCAGATTAAAGGGTTTCTGCGGAATCTGTGCCCTCAAGTCTGTTGTGAACCTAGCTAAGGAGGTTCTATGAGAATATGCTGTTAGGGTGATGATTGTTCAGGGGATTCAGATGGAGTGGAACTGCTGCTGCTGGTGACACGAGGAGCAAATGCATTGAGTGACAAAGGTGAGAGATTCCACATTCCAGAGGCGGAGTGGGAAAGATTGAGAAATTGCATGTCATGCCATCGTTCAGCAGGGAGTGATATGAATGCGTGTCTGCTGTTTCACGTATAATTTATAGTTCATACATACTGTAATATGTCTGTAAATTCATGTTTACTTTAAATGGATCCTAATTTGTGTTGAAATAAAAGCAATGCAACTTGTTGGTAATTTCTGCATTTGGGGGTCATTGGTTATTTTAATCTCCTGTTCCCCCATAGGGATTGTAACAACTGTTTGTATTATCTGAATAAGTGACACAATGCGCCATACTGTTACTTATATTGCAACTGATGCTTTTAATGCTGCAGACATTTAAATTATTTTTTATCTGTATAATTACATTTCTGGTAAAGCTTCAGGCTGTTGATAATTTTGCGTGGGATATGGAAGCATGATTATGATTTCTCTGGCAAATTTTCCATTTACAATCTGTGCGTCAAATCCTCAAAGCTAACAAACCTCAGAGCATATAACATGCAGCCTTGAAAGTAGAACATCACACACTGTACCTAATCTTTTTCTCTCCACTGAAATGGAAATGTAGAAAAATGTGAAGGCCTCCCAAACGACAGTTTTTCCATACCTTTATAAAAGGGCAGAGATTTTGTGATCAATTTCTTCCCACAAGCAAAGGGATCAGAAATGAAGGAAGGGGAAGGTGATGCTGTGGAAGAAGCTGGTGGTCTTGTGCAAATTAAGCTGCAAGGGAATTTAAGCCACTTTTCCCTGCTTTTCAATCTGTCTGTGTTGAACTACATCAATAAGAAGCAATATTAAACATGTGCTCTGTGTGCTGACTAGTTAATAAAAAAAAGTGACGCATTTTGTGAAAATCTATTTTTTCTTCCCTCCTTGTTAACGCTTAAGGTTACTGGAGCATGAAAAAGTCATTTCCGGATTAATCCAACTCAGAAAAAGCCACAGCGATAAGGCTCAGCCTCTGCCACTAAATCCTTAAGCACTCATAACAGCAATGCTGTACAGCTAATTGCGGCAATGTCAGATTTCACTGAAGGATAGGTCTAATTTCTGAACACTCCACAGAGTTTGTAACTGTAGAATAGTGCTGACTTGGCCAAATCCATTCGAGGAGCAAGATCAGCACTGTGCTCTAAAATTATTGTCAAATAGCACAGCCAGAAGTGCATCAAGAAAATCCAGCTCAAGCACAGTGTGCAATGAATGGCTCCACTGCACAAATAACAATAAGCCTGGGAAACATATTTCGCAATATGTATTTCTCAATATCACATGATATTTTTCCAATCTGTTTGAAATCTGACAGTAAGAAGCTATTGGAATTACTGATCGTACTGCCAGTGTGGTTTTGAAGCCTCCTTCATTTCAAAAAAAAAATCAGGAAAATTTATTTTTTAAATGAGCTCTTGCAAACTGCGAAATAAGATCTAATATTTAATAAGTGTCTCATAAGAAATACTAGCCGTAAATCAGTTATGCGGATTTTCCTGTCAGTTGTAATGGGAAGCCATCTAATCCATGGTGGTTATAAAGAGTTATGGTTAACTTTAATGTGCTCTTGTTTTCATCTATTGATTCTTCATTCTTATAATATTCTGTAGAAAGAGAAATGGCATCATTAGGGACATGTACCTTGGAAGGATTATTGAGCCTGACAGTGTGAGGATGTTGAATTAATGTGCCTAGTTGATGTTGAATCATCCCAGGATTTATGACAAGTATTAAATCAATACTTCAGGAGATGCCATCAGTGCTCAATTGGGTTCAAATCTCATGGTGCAGCATTAGTAATAACAGTCTTCGCTCAAATACCAGGTAAAGCAATTTCAAACAAATGAATGTTAGAAATGAGCAGAGAAAGGCAATGCCACTTATTGCTGTATCTACTTGATTTCTGAAAGGGGTTCAGTCAGTGATATCCCCTCTTCAATTCATACCGAGCGATAGTAATAAAAAGAGGTCACTGACAACCTATCTAGCTGCTGAGTAATTTTACTAACCAGCAACCTAATGAAGGAATTATTGAATACACGCCACATGTTTTTTCACAATTGTGCTCCTGGCATCTCCTCAAAATGTAAAAGAATATAAAAAGCCATTTCATATTCATCTAACTTTACATAATATATTAATTCATTTTATATGTGGAAGTAATACACATATACTTCATAATTACATGATTCATTTTATACACTGTGCAAACATTCAATTGAAATCTTTCTCCCAGTTCTTGTAGTACCTGTTTTTCCTGCAGGTGGTACTATGATAGCCTTTTTTAAGTCAAAGGTTCACATTGCATGACACACAGAAGCAGCAATTTTATAGTGAAAGTATCTTGTCTTACATTTACATAATCCAGCCACTGCAATCCCATAAATTGTCCAAAATGCATTCTAAACTTGATCCTCATTTTCCGTTATGTTTCTAACTAAAGTTTATAATGTCCAAAGTAAAGGTTTGAACAAAATTAAACAATCAAAAAATCAATTTCAGAATAATGTGGCAAAAACTTTTCCACTGAATTGCTTTTTGTGCTTTATGTGAAGAGCTCATTTTTTCCTGAAAGCACGGGTTAGGATTATTATTATTGCCCAGAACTGTAGTCTTTCAAAAGTGACATATGGATTCAGCAGTCGGCAGTGCCTATGATGTACTGGAATGCATCAGTACCATTCAGTCAAATGGACTGAGAAATATTTTTTCTTCAGTTCCTTTCAGTTTCTGTTTCAAAATTATTTAAACACTATCTTGAAAACAAATTTCATAAGGTATACTTAGGTAAAATCTACAGTGTTCAAAAATACAAAGAGAATATCTGTGTATGTACGCTTGAGAGAAAGGGGGAGGGAAATGACAGTATCCTGACTAGATACTTGTCATAGTTACTGCTTTGTGTCCTGTACAGTAAGAAGTCTTACAACACCAGGTTAAAGTCCAACAGGTTTGTTTCAAACACGAGCTTTCGGAGCACGGCTCCTTCTTCAGGTGAATGGAAAGGCTTGTTCCAGAAATGTTTATATAGACACAGTCAGAGATGCCCCGGAATGCGAGCACCTGCAGGCAATCAAATCATCAAAGATGCAGAGAGAGAGGTAACTCCAGGTTAAAGAGGTGTGAATTGTCCCAAGCCAGTTCAGTCGGTAGGCCTCTGCAAGTCCAGGCTTGTTGGTGGGGGCCGAATGTAATGCGACATGAATCCCAGATCCCGGTTGAGTCCGCATTCATGCGTGCGTTTCATTCTAGACCACAACGTCTTCACCTTCGACAACAAATTCTTCATCCAGACGCACGGAACAGCCATGGGGACCAAATTTGCACCTCAATATGCCAACATCTTCATGCACAAGTTTGAACAGGACTTCCTCACCACACAGGACTTTCAACCGATGCTATACACCAGATACATCGATGACATTTTTTTCCTTTGGACCCACGGCGAGACATCACTGAAACGACTACACGATGACATCAATAAGTTCCATCCCACCATCAAACTCACCATGGACTATTCTCCAAATTCAGTTCCATTCTTGGACACACTCGTCTCCATCAAGGACGGTCACCTCAGCACCTCGCTTTACCGCAAGCCCACAGATAATCTCACGATGCTCCACTTCTCCAGCTTTCACCCAAAACACATTAAAGAAGCCATCCCCTATGGACAAGCCCTCCGTATACACAGGATCTGCTCAGACAAGGAGGAGCGCAACAGACACCTACAGATGCTGAAAGATGCCCTTGTACGAACGGGATATGGCGCTCGACTCATTGATCGACAGTTCCACCGCGCCACAGCAAAAAACCGCACCGACCTCCTCAGAAGACAAACACGGGACACCACTGACAGAGTACCCTTCGTCGTCCAGTACTTTCCTGGGGCGGAGAAACTACGACATCTTCTTCGCAGCCTCCAACACATCATCAGCGAGGATGGACATCTTGCCAAGGTCATCCCCACACCCCCACTACTGGCCTTCAAACAACCGCGCAACCTCAAACAAACCATTGTTTGCAGCAAATTACCCAGCCTTCAGAACAGCAACCACAACACCACAAAACCCTGCCAGGGTAATCTCTGCAAGACATGCCAGATCATCGACATGGACACCACCATTACACGTGGAAACACCACCCACCAGGTACGCGGCGCATACTCGTGCGACTCGACCAATGTAATCTACCTCATACGCTGCAGGAAAGGATGTCCCGAAGCGTGGTACATTGGCGAGACCATGCAGACACTGCGACAACGAATAAACGGGCATCGTGCGACTATCAACAGGCAGGACTGTTCCCTTCCAGTTGGGGAACACTTCAGCAGTCAAGGACATTCAGCCTCTGATCTCCGGGTCAGCATTCTACAAGGAGGCCTTCAGGAGACGCGACAACGCAAAATTGCTGAGCAAAAACTTATAGCTAAGTTCCGCACGCATGAATGCGGACTCAACCGGGATCTGGGATTCATGTCGCATTACATTCGGCCCCCACCAACAAGCCTGGACTTGCAGAGGCCTACCGACTGAACTGGCTTGGGACAATTCACACCTCTTTAACCTGGAGTTACCTCTCTCTCTGCATCTTTGATGATTTGATTGCCTGCAGGTGCTCGCATTCCGGGGCATCTCTGACTGTGTCTATATAAACATTTCTGGAACAAGCCTTTCCATTCACCTGAAGAAGGAGCCGTGCTCCGAAAGCTCGTGTTTGAAACAAACCTGTTGGACTTTAACCTGGTGTTGTAAGACTTCTTACTGTGCTCACCCCAGTCCAACGCCGGCATCTCCACATCATTGTGTCCTGTAAGCTGCATAAAATGTAGGGATGAGGAAAATAAAGACTAGGTTCCGATAATCAGAGAGATTAGCTCCAGGATCAGTGGGGGAAAGAAAATGTGATCAACGAAAGTGTGGAGTCAAAGAAAGTTGATGTGAAAAGTCTCACTCTGACACTGGGGTGAGAGACTATTTGTGAAAAGAGAAAGGGGGAATAAAGACAGTAAATGGACAATAGATTAGAAAGCAATGAGAGAAACAGGGTCACCAAGTAGAATCTTGTTGAGGTGTCAGGTCTTACTTGCTAGTGACCGAGTCCGCCAGAAACCCACAATGCCTCTTCCCTGGAGGGTCCATCGATCCACATGCCAATCAAGCTGTGGCAAGACCGGCGATGGGCTTTCCTCTGGAATCAGATCCTGGGGCCACAAGTCCCTATTAACAGGAGCAAATCAGAGGCTAGTTGCTCTTGTGCTTCGCAGCACCACAGAGGAGTTGTGGCTGCTGCCAGAAGAACACCGCCCAGAGTCCCAGGATTTCTGACAAAGGTAAGAGAAGTTTTCATAAATTAGGGGTTGTAGGTAGAGGGGGAGGAAGGCTGTCAGAAGGAATAGAATGGTATTGGTTCTCAGTGCCCACCCCTTCCTAATGCCCAGTCACCGAGTCACTCAATCAGGCACTGAATGTCTTTGATTGAAGAATTCCAACCCCCCCCCCCCCCCCCCCCCCCCCACTGCCCCCAGATCCCTGAGGTGACAACTCCCCCCGCCAACCCCAGAGGTGACAAGCTGGTCACAAGGTAGCAGCTGTATGGCAATAGGCCCTCCAACAGCTAGGTTCATCCTAGCAGCAGTGAGATGAGGCCCTTATGTTGTCCTTAACTAACCACTTACGGGCATCAATTGGCTGTGGGGCATGAAGGTCAACCACGAACATTCCCACCCAGAACTCTACTCAGGCATAGGCGGATAGATGGTGAGGTTTGGATATGGCACCATCCTGCCTAATGATATGCCTTTTCAACTTCCAAGCTTGCCACCAGTGAGAATACATGATTCCGTCCATTATTTCAGGACAATGGCAAACGTTACCTATGTTCCTACCTCCATGGATGCTGCCCGACCTTCTGAATATTCCCAGCACTTGCTGCTTTTATTTCAGATTTCCAGTATCTGCAGTAATTTGTTTTTGTGTGAGAGAGAACACGAGGATTGGGAGGAATTGTGGATGAGTGAAGGGGAGATGTAAAGGGTTCACACGGTCATTGTGTTACCCACTACAGAGAAAAGGCAGAATTCTCAGTTTCTGCGGCTAAGTGCTGACGCCTTTGTGGGACCTGTGGTTCCGGTAACGGTGAAGGGCTAACACAGGCACCGCATGAAATGCCCGCAGATCGCAGCAAGAATACCCGGAGAATGGTCGGCTCCCTGGCTGCGCATACAAATGGCCCACGACCTGCATTGGTCGCGCTGTACAACATGGCGCCGGCCGTGTGCATAACCTAACCTGCAAACAGCTGACCCCCAGGCCACCCTGCACCAGTCCCCCCAGCCCCTGAAGACTCCCCCTCCCCAGCCAGCGTTACGGATCCTGGCCGAGTGTGGCGGCGCTGGACACAGTCCGCAGCCGGCACGCCGACTCAGACCAAACCTGTCCCTCGCCATTGGTACCTCAGCCTATGGGGGCGGAGCACGTGGGTGGGCCGGCCGATGATGCGCCAACGGCTCTGAAACGGCGTCACGATGACATCATTTCAGAGGGGACGGAGCATGGCAGACTGACGTCAAACCGGCGCCGGCCCCGATTTCAGCGCCGGAGTCCATTCTCCGCCCGATCGGCGAACACGATTTTGGCGTTGGTCTACGGAGAATCCAGCCGAAAGTCTCTGACAGTTCTGGTTCTCATTGCTGCCACATTAGAACATTCCATCCACTACAACTTAGATGTTTTACCCTCAGCAGTAGAAAAAGACAGAGTAAAAGTAAAAAATAGTCATGGGGGGAGCATCAAAAGAAAACATGAAACAGAGTGAACCAGCAATGCAAATGTACATTAGTACATTAGTGCATAGTTGCACCCTCCTAGCTTTAAAAAAAAGTCATTCTCAGGATCTGGGCATTAGTGACAAGGCCAGCATTTATTGGCCAATTGTATTAAGGTGGTGAGCCTTCTTCTAAAATTACTGCAGTCCATATGGTGAAGTTACCTCCAGTGTTATTTGGTAGGGAGTTGCATTTATTTTTAACCCAGTGACAATAAAGGAACATATGTATCCAAATCCATATGGCATGGTTTGGAACACCGAGAGGTGATTGTATTCTTATGCATCTGTTGATTAACACAATATTCAAAATTTACATGATATATTTTCTTGCAAGGTGTGCCATCAATATTATTATTGAAATATTCTTATGGATAACAAGCTAACATGAATCTCCATGTACATTATTATAATCGGGAAAGCTAATTGGTGAAAGATGATCCTGAAGCCAATCTTTGCTCAGTCTTGCATTGATTCACAGAATGAAACATTACAAACTTAAACCTCCTAACTCAACCACATCGCAGTTTCTGTATCTCTTTCTATGTAAAACACAGCAAATTAACAGAAATAAAATAAATGAACAACTCAGAACAAATTAAAGGGGCAGCCCCTTAAAGGGACACTGCAACATGAAAGACACAATCACAAAGGAAACTTGCAAAATCCGCAAACAAATGTGACTGAGGGTCATCCCAGTCAACCCAGTGCCCACAGGTCATGGAGAGCCTCCAGCGTGCAGCAGGCACCCACCACACATTATCTCTTTATATTATTTTGAGTATAGAATCATAAAATCCCTACTGTGCAGAAGGAGGCCATTCAATCCATTGAGTCTACACTGACCCTTCAAAAGAGCACTCTACCCATGTCCACTCCCTCGTCCACTTCAACCTAACTTGCACATCCTTGGACACTGAGGAGCAATTTAGCATGGTCAATCCACCTAACCTGCAACAATTGTCTGGGCAGCACACTCATATGCAGATCTTAGTCCCCAGACACATTTGGCAATTTTATTTCAGCCCTGACAGTTCATCCTTGGATTGAGGTTGCGGTTTAAAGGTAAAGGCCACCTGGCCAATCAGCTCACCCAGGTGCCAACTGCAAAAGCAGATGGGCCACATAAAATTGCATTCAATTGGCCCCTTAATTGGCTAAATTGCCTGCTCAATTGTCGGCGGGTGCCGTTTCCGCCTCTCGTGTGTGCCCATCAACAAAAATATTGCGCGAATGTACGTTGACATTGGGACACAAACCCAGTGTCTTCTCCCGCAATTTCACAAACTTCTGGGTCAGGCATCTGCCCACTCGAGCAATCTAAAATTCTGGCCCTGTGTTGCGACAATTTTCATCAACTTGGCAAGGAAATCTGGCCAATTCCATTGGGGAACTTTTGAACACATGTTCATCAGGATAGTGACAACATGACCCAACTGCAATTTCTACTCGGCAGCCTGAGTGGGAAACTGCAGTGAATTTTCCATGAAGCTAAACAATTGAGGAAACATACAGGAGCAGAGCAGGCCCAGTAAAATGTTGTGTCTGTTCAATTTTCTCTAATTTACTTAGCATAAAAGTCTCCTGACAAAGCCTTGCTATCCATCCTGAGTATAACACCTGAGGCTAACCTGAGGGTTAATTGCATGTGTACCTGCTTCGCACAGATGGTTTTCTGTTGCCTTCCAACTGGAACAGGTGAAATAGCAGCCAAATGAGTGTTAAATGAATTAAAACATTTTCAGGCCTCAGCTTCAGAGCAATGGTACAAGTTTCTAACTTGTATCTCATCTGCCCCATCAAAAAGTAACAGCCTGTTGTTAAACTCAAGGATATTAATCAGTGGTTGTTTTTTTCTCGGTTACCTTACGACTTGTTGAATATATCCAGTATTTCTGTTTTTGTTTGCAAGATTTTATTACATTTACACTATCGCTAATTGAAGTCAACATGTAGCCCAGTGCTATTTAAATTTGTGAAAGCAAAGTGCCAGATTTTAATACCCCCATTAGCACTACAGCAAGTTTTCTTTGCTGCATTGGGAGAATGCGTTAACTTTAATGAGATGCAGCAAGTACTACCTTTGGTAGTAGTATGTGAACATCCATTTGGTACTACAGAGAAGGTAGAAGCAGTATTGGGTATGATTCTCTTCAGGTTATTTTGCTGCATTAGCAATCTAGAGGCCTAGGTTTATAATCTGAGGTGTGAATGCCGCTGTAGGGTGTTGGTTACAATTTGGTAGGTCGAAAGAAATCTTCATAGTCAGATGTAGTCTGTAAGTCTTTGGCTTTTAGAACGATTCACAAATATACAGTAAAGGGCACAAGGTCGGACATGAACTATGCTTGCTGCTACACACAGCTTTATCCAATATCGGACTGCCCCTGGATATGGGTCATGTGTTTCCTTATGGCATGGTGTGGACAGTACTGTACTCAGTTCTGCATTAACCCAACATGTGCCAGACCCCTGTACTACAACTCCCCAAGTCTTTATTGGATATATTTTAAACAATTATAATTTACCTTATATTTACATTGTTATTGCTTGTACACATTGACATTGTCACTACAGCATTACCATACCCCACCTCCCTTCAAGGCCTTGAATTCAAAGTTTCAGGGAGTTTGAAGGCCTTATAACCATTCCATATCTTGGTTCAACTACTGTCAGAGGCTTGGGAGACTCTTGTCATTGCTAATTCGTCTGGTAGGTTTGAACGTTGTTCTGACGTCTGGGTATATTTTCATCCTTTCCTTCCATTCTTTCATCTTGAATCACATTTGGTCATTTCAGCTTTTGAGCTGGTCAGTGTTTGCTCCTCATTTCTTGTTGGCAGGACAAAGAATACATCCGTCTCCTTGTCATTTTGTTTTTTGCTTCTTCTTCTGTCCTTGTATGGGTCATGGGATGCTGCCTGCGGCAGAAGAGGAACATCCATGTGACCAGAACGAGGTTTTGTGGTATGCTCACCTCTGCGTTTCACTGTCTGTAAAGAATGGCAGCTATCAGGTTCCAGCATCTTCTGTCGTTTTTGCTTGTTGGCTGGGATTTGCAGCGTATGTTCAGTGGTTGCAGTGTTGACCAGCTGCACTGTCGTTGGAGCCAGAGGTGTTGCCTTTTTTTACCTACTATAAGTATGGCAATCAATAAGGTTGCCCTTCTTTCTTTAGGTCTCGATATTATATTGCTCAGAGTCGCCAGGTATCAAATGATACCACCACAAGGTTCAACCGGGTATCGATCAAAGAGCCAAACACCAGTTAGTTAGTTCAAGATCAATGATATTTAATTTACACACAAGATTAACATGCAACATAAACACTACTAGGTAAACTACACCTATCAACTATGACAACCGGGACTTAACTTCAGGCACCCGGCTTAGGTCAGAGGAACAGTGGCCTTTGTTTGAATCTGGATCTATCGGGTCTGCTCAGCTAGGCTCATCCGTCTGGTAGCGGGCGTTGAACTTGAACTTGCTTCTGGTGGTGCTGCAATTGGAGGTAGATGTTGCCAGAATGCCAGGTCCAAGAGAGATCGAACACATGGTGGTCTCTCTTTATATCCTTGGGGAGTTTCACGCTCTTTTGGGCGGTCCTTCAGTTTGGACCCCATTAATTGGGTAGTTCTTGATCGCTGTATTTGATTTGAGCCAATAAAGGGGTGGGCGCCTCGATGGCCCGGCGTGTCCTAAGCGGTCATTGACCCTGTTGTTGATGCTTCCTGGGGACAGGGAGTGGCACCGAAATGTCTGTGATTGTATCGGTTGCTCAAGTATCAGTCTTTTGTCTTACGGAGATGGGCCATCAAAATGCTAATCGGTTGGGGGTTTCGATGCTGTCTGGATTCTTCGCTCACAAATGTACATTCAGGCTCTGAGCCTGCCTGAACCTTACATTGGCCATTTTTCCCGTTATGTTTTGCGACCGTCCATGTTTCTTATTGTAAGTGGCCATCCCAGATGGCTACAGAGGTTGAGGGTTATAGGACTGCTGGTCACTCTCCTTTACATTGACTTTGTGGTTACCTCCAGAGTGGTTGGCTGGCCGGTCCAGTGAAGGTTTTCCAGCACCTGTAATGAGAATGGACAGACCTGCTCCACAAAGAGAGAAGACAGTTCAGAGCTGAAGTCCCAGTCAGAATACTCCTTTATGTTTGAATACTCAGGAATTTGCAGTTTTGTGTGATTAGTGACTGTGGTTGTTCTGACATCTTTCGCCGTTTTCAGGAGATCCAGGGCTACACAGCCTCTCTGCTCAAGAGGAGAAAGGTTTGTTATGGGTGACGTAGCTTTGCTGAAAGACTTGTTTACTGCCATAACTTTTTGATTCCAGAATCATGCAAGTTACTGGAAGTCGGATCCCTCTGGGCCCATCAAGTGGTGTGCCCGTTGTTTGAAGTCACGGTTCTTTGTCCAACTGGAATGTAACACTGGCTCCTGTGTCTAATTTAAAATTCATTAAATTGTCATTGACAGAAATGTCCACATTGCAAATTGAGAAACCAAGATCCGTGACTTCACCCAAGAATCATGGCCGGGATTCTCTGAGCCTCCGCGCCGAAATTGCACACAGCGCAGAGGCGGAGAATGGGGCCTCAGACCCGCGTTTGGGTCCGACACCGGGACACGATTCTCCGGAGACCGGAGAATCGCCGCCAGCAGCACGCATGCGGTCTAGGTGCCGTTGGTTAGGGGCCGTTGAAAGAGGCCCCCGTGGCGATTCTCCACGGTCGACATGCAGAGTTCCCGCAGGCATGGTTCTATCATGGCTCCACCCGGCAGGAGCTCGGACTCGTGGGCGTGATGGCCATCCTGGTGGGGGTGGCGGGGCGAAGGGGGGGAATCAAACTCCGAGGTGGGGTCTCTATGATTGCCAGGCCCGCAATCGGGGGCTATCGATCGGCGGGCGCACACGAACCAGGGTGGGGCCTACCTTCTGATGCACCAGCCCGCTGTGTGGCTCCGCCATGTTGCACGGGCCCGGCATGGAAGCAGCCGCAGCGTGCACACGTGGACCCGCGCCCGGCAGTGCAGGGCCATGTATCGCCGCCAGCGCTGCGTGCAGCACTCCGGCGCCATGCTGGCCCCCTGTGGGCTTCAGAATCGCTAGGCCAAGAGGTCCATTGACACCGGTGTGAAACACTCCAGTGTTTACGCTGGTGTCAACACTTAGCTGCGTTTTTACAGAATCTTGGCCCATGTCTTTTGGGCTTCTAATCTTGACTTTGTAATTGTTCTTTGGGCCTTCTGGGCATTGCAGAGTACTTGCCCTATACAGTTTGCCATAGTGTTCAATCCTGTTGCACTGAATTAATTGGGCTGAAATTGCAAGATAATGGTTTCACTTGTGGGAGCCCTTTGCTCCACATTGGCTGGTCGCTTTGTTGGCCTGTTCAGGTATTGCTTTCCTAGACCTGGAGTGTATTTGTTGCTTAATTAGGTGAAATTTGGGTTGATCTCTGCACCACAATTTAGTTTGTTCTCTTAAAATGGTTATGCGCTGTTTGCCTAACTATCTGGATTGTCCTATTCAGGGTGAGACCTTCCTTTGCTTGTGGGAGGTCAGTTAGTCCATCATCGCTGTTCCCATCATTGTTCTGCCTCTAATGAGCTTAGATTTTAAGTCTCTGAATTTCCAACCTTCATTCACCCTGTACCAAACATTGACCTATGGGCTTCGTTGTAGCGTCTGTCCTAGGCCTCTGGACAGGCGTCATCAGCCATGACTGCAGTAGGTGGCCCCTGGCGTCCAAGAGCCAACCCCTCACACAGGGGTGTGCCTCAAAGGTGTCAGGATCTGTTGAGTGTGCCAGGATGAAGGCGTTGTGCACACTTCCTGGATATTGGGGGGCAGACCTATATGATGTGCAGCTCTTGCTCACATACCAGCTGTATGTTCACTGAGTGGAATCCCTTTTGTTTTGTGAAGACCAACCCATCATGGGCCAGTGCTCGTAGAGGGGCATGCATCCTGTGATTATCCCCTGGACCTTGGGAATCCCGGCGATGGCGGCGTACGCTGGACTTCTTGGTGGGCGCGGCCCACGTTGAAACTGATATATTGTGCTGACCTTGCATATAGGGCCTCCATGATGGCCGGATGCTCCTGCGCACTGAGGTCTGTGAGATCCCAGATAGGTCCCCACTTGGCGCCTGAAAGGACACTGCGGCGTAAAGATTAACGACAACCGTGACATTAACGGCCACCTGAGTGGGTGTCCTCCGCCATACACCCGCAGTTCTAGGTGCGCGACAATCCACAGGAATACAGGGCGGTCCCCCTGCTCAGCCGGAGTCTTCGCTGACATGCCTGGTCCGACAAGTCCTCAAATGACAGGCGCTGTCGGTACACATGAGGCCTGATGTGTCGCCTCTTTCCCACCTCCTCCTCGGCCTGGAGAATAATGGGTCAAGCCTGTTAATGATATGCGAACGGCATTTACTGCACATGCGGAGTGGATCGCATTGACGCTGCTGTCAAGGCACCATGCATGGCATTCCCTTGGACCCCTGGCGCCAACCACAATTCTCATCTTACGGACGATTCTCTGCCCAATCGCAGTTCACAATTCCGGAGTCACTGGATGGATAATCCCACCCACAATCTTTTGGCCTCAACTACTTTCTGTGGTAAAGAATTCTACAAGTTCATCACTCTCTGGGTGAGGCAATTTCTCTTCATCTCAGTCCTAAATTGTTTACCCCATATCCATCGACTGTGACCTCTGGTTCCGGACTCCCACGACATCAAGAACATCCTTCCTGTATCTACCCAGTCTAGTCCTGTTAGAATTTTAAAGGTTTCTATGAGATTCCCCCTTCATTCTTCTGAACGCCAGCAAATATAATCCTAACCGCATCAATTTCTCCTCATACATCAGTCTGATGTATCCCAGGAATCAGTCTGGTAAACCTTCGCTGCACTCCCTTTCTAGCAAGATAAAGAGAAAACTGTACACAATATACCAGGTGTGGCTTCACCAATGCTCTGTACATTGCTGCAGGACATCCCTGCTCCTGTATTCAAATCCTCTCGCTATGAAGGACAACATACCATTTGCCTCTTCTACTGTTTGCTGCACCTGCATGCTTACTTCCAGAAACTGTTGTACAAGGACACTCAGGCCTCATTGCACATTCCTCCCTCTTTTTTGCAAAAATATACTTTACTCGTAAAATATCGGAAAGAACATTCCAATGGCCATTGCATAAATTTCAAATAATATTCTCCGTCTACATCATGTTGCACTCTGAAGTGCCTCAACACAATTATGAGCCATGTATTATTCACTGTATACATTCAATGTGAGTCATTCAGCCCAAGGGATTCTATACAATTCCCCTCCCCTCAGTTCATTACGGCAGAAAGTTCTTAGGCAGCGATCTTTCCCCATTGTGCTTCTGCGACAGCTGCCCAAAGCTTTAATGCATCATTCATCAAGTTGTCCTGAGCTTTAGAATGCGCTAGTCTGCAGTAGTCAGTTGGGGACAATTCTTTGAGCCGGTAGATCAATTCTCAATCTATAATTCAGATAATAATCTGCCTTCCTGTTTTTGATACCAAAGTGGATGCCCTCACATTTATCCACATTATACATGTGCCATTCATATGTCCACTCACTCAACTTGTCTAAATCACACTGAAGCATCACTGCATCCTCCTCACAGCTCAACCCCTTATCCAGCTTTGTGTCATCTGCACATTTGGAGATATTACATTTAATTTCCTCATCTAAATCATTGATGTATATTGTGAATAGTTGGGGTCCTAGTACTGATCCCTACGTTAAATAAAGCAAAGTCACCATTGTCCCAGATGGCCATAGGCTGCTTTCCCCTTTGAGGGTGGGAGCTGACTGGTGGTGATTAAACATGAGGATCACCACATTTCAGGCAAGGGGCAATGTTGAGACGTTTATTCTTGAACTTTATTTTCAGCTTCTTAATCAATCCCTTTGTCCTCCTTTGCTGAATTCTAAATTGCTCCCAATTCCCCTGGTCAATTTGTATGTGTTTTCCTTGGATCTAATCCTATCCCTAATTTCCTTTATAAGCCATAGTTTGGCCACCTTTCCTGTTTTATTTTTGCACTAGACAGGAATGAGCAATTATTGCAGTTCACCCATGTGCTCTTTGAATGTTTCTCTTGCCGATCTACTATCATCCCTTTAAATAACATTCCCAATCCATCATAGCCAACTCACATCTCACACCTCCGTTGTTTCCTTCATTAAGATTCAGGATCCTAGTCTTAGGATCAATTATTTCATTCCCCAGGCGCAATTTACGGGCCTCATCTGGTGGCTGGCACCTTGGCACTGCCACCACGGCACTGCCAAGGTGCCCAGATGTCACTGCCAGGCTGGGAAGGGCATTGTCAAGGTGCCTGGGTTGCATTTCGTGGGAGCCTAGGTACCAGCATGGCCCTGTCAGGGTTTGGGGCCTGAGGGGGCATGCCCATGAAAGAGGGGATGAGGGTGGTATGGGGGTGGGAGGTGAAGGGCGGATATGAAAGGGCCTCATAATGCTTGAGAGGGTGAAGGATGGGGGTCCAGAAAGGGGGAGCAGGAAAGCAGGGTGGGGAGGCCTGAAAAGGTGGGCCCACAGCGAGGTATCCTCAATTAGATGGGTGGGGTCATGCCCATGTGTGCGGGGGTAGCATTTCCCATTGGTGGGGCGTGTGGGGGACCCGCAAGCTCTCTTAGAGATCGGGGCACCCTTTCAAAATTATGGCCCAATCTCTGTGACGGCAGTTGCGCCGGCGAGTTCAGATCCCTGTTGATTAAAAAATTTCTGAGTGTGGGTTAGACAGTGAATCATAGATTCATAGAATTTACAGTGCAGAAGGAGGCTATTCGGCCCATTGAGTCTGCACCAGTTCTTAGAAAGAGCTCCCTATTAAGCTCACGCCTCAACCCTATCCCCGTAACCCAATAGCCCCAACTCACCTTTTTGGACACTAAGGGCAATTTAGCATGGCTAATCCACCTAACCTGCACATCTTTGGACTGTGGGAGGAAACCGGAGCACGTGGAGGAAACCCACGCAGACACGGGGAGAACGTGCAGACTCCGCACATACAGTGACCCATGCCGGGAATCGAACTTGAGACCCTGGAGCTCTGAAGCAACTGTGCTAACTACTGTGCTACCGTGGTGTGAAGAAACTCCCCAAGGCCCCAAAAAATTACTAAGTATAGGTGAATACCAGTGTAGATCTCGCCCAAAATAACGCCAAAAACCCCCTGCAAAACCCGCCCAAAATAACACTTCAAAAGTTTTTGGTTAAATCGCGCCCCTAACTTGATTGATAATTTTAACATATTACGGTCACTCATCCCCAAGAGGGCTCGCACAACTATTTTGCTAATTATTCCTTTCTTACTACACAATACCCAGTTTAGGATGGCCTTTTCTCCAGTTGTTCCTCAACATATTAGTCCAAAAAACCATTCTCAGTCCAAGAATTCCCCCTCTACAGTAATGCGACTAATTTAGTTTGTCAAATCTATATGCAGATTAAAGTCACCTGTAATTACAAATGGTCCTTTATCACATGCATCTCTAAATATCTGTTTAATGTCATTCTGAAAATCATCACTGCAGTTTGATGGTCTATATCTAACCTTTATTAACAGGTGGAGATTCCACGTCAACGGAGCTAATAGCCTCCTCATTATTGCGTAAATTTGCTCTTCAAGCAGCAATGAAACTTCACTGCATTTTCCTTTTTGTCCGAAATACTGAACACTCAGGATGTTCAATTCCCATCCTTGGGTCACCCTGCAGCCATGTCTCCATGATCCTGATTATATCAAACTCATTTACATCTATTTGCGCAATTAGTTAATCTGCTTTCTTGTGAATGCTTTGTGCATTAAGGCACAAATCCTTCAGATTTGTCTTTTTAACTTTCCTTGTCCCAGGTGGCAGGGTGGTGCAGTATTTAGCACTGCTGTCTCACAGTGCTCAGGACCAAGGTTTGATCCTAGCCCCGGTCACTGTCCATGTGGAGTTTGCACATTCGCCCCATGTTTGCGTGGGTCTCACCTCCACAGCCCAAAAATGTGAACACAGTAAGAAGTCTTACAACACCAGGTTAAAGTCCAACAGGTTTGTTTCAAACACGAGCTTTCGGAGCACGGCTCCTTCTTCAGGTGAATGGAAAGGCTTGTTCCAGAAATGTTTATATAGACACAGTCAGAGATGCCCCGGAATGCGAGCACCTGCAGGCAATCAAATCATCAAAGATGCAGAGAGAGAGGTAACTCCAGGTTAAAGAGGTGTGAATTGTCCCAAGCCAGTTCAGTCGGTAGGCCTCTGCAAGTCCAGGCTTGTTGGTGGGGGCCGAATGTAATGCGACATGAATCCCAGATCCCGGTTGAGTCCGCATTCATGCGTGCGGAACTTAGCTATAAGTTTTTGCTCAGCAATTTTGCGTTGTCGCGTCTCCTGAAGGCCTCCTTGTAGAATGCTGACCCGGAGATCAGAGGCTGAATGTCCTTGACTGCTGAAGTGTTCCCCAACTGGAAGGGAACAGTCCTGCCTGTTGATAGTCGCACGATGCCCGTTTATTCGTTGTCGCAGTGTCTGCATGGTCTCGCCAATGTACCACGCTTCGGGACATCCTTTCCTGCAGCGTATGAGGTAGACTACATTGGTCGAGTCGCACGAGTATGCGCCGCGTACCTGGTGGGTGGTGTTTCCACGTGTAATGGTGGTGTCCATGTCGATGATCTGGCATGTCTTGCAGAGATTACCCTAGCAGGGTTTTGTGGTGTTGTGGTTGCTGTTCTGAAGGCTGGGTAATTTGCTGCAAACAATGGTTTGTTTGAGGTTGCGCGGTTGTTTGAAGGCCAGTAGTGGGGGTGTGGGGATGACCTTGGCAAGATGTCCATCCTCGCTGATGATGTGTTGGAGGCTGCGAAGAAGATGTCGTAGTTTCTCCGCCCCAGGAAAGTACTGGACGACGAAGGGTACTCTGTCAGTGGTGTCCCGTGTTTGTCTTCTGAGGAGGTCGGTGCGGTTTTTTGCTGTGGCGCGGTGGAACTGTCGATCAATGAGTCGAGCGCCATATCTCGTTCGTACGAGGGCATCTTTCAGCATCTGTAGGTGTCTGTTGCGCTCCTCCTTGTCTGAGCAGATCCTGTGTATACGGAGGGCTTGTCCATAGGGGATGGCTTCTTTAATGTGTTTCGGGTGAAAGCTGGAGAAGTGGAGCATCGTGAGATTATAGAATAGAATAGAACAGTACAGCACAGAACAGGCCCTTCGGCCCTCGATGTTGTGCCGAGCAATGATCACCCTACTTAACCCCACGTAACCCGTATACCCGTAACCCAACAATCCCCCCATTAACCTTACACTACGGGCAATTTAGCATGGCCAATCCACCTAACCTAAGACATAATTATCTGTGGGCTTGCGGTAAAGCGAGGTGCTGAGGTGACCGTCCTTGATGGAGACGAGTGTGTCCAAGAATGGAACTGAATTTGGAGAATAGTCCATGGTGAGTTTGATGGTGGGATGGAACTTATTGATGTCATCGTGTAGTCGTTTCAGTGATGTCTCGCCGTGGGTCCAAAGGAAAAAAATGTCATCGATGTATCTGGTGTATAGCATCGGTTGAAAGTCCTGTGTGGTGAGGAAGTCCTGTTCAAACTTGTGCATGAAGATGTTGGCATATTGAGGTGCAAATTTGGTCCCCATGGCTGTTCCGTGCGTCTGGATGAAGAATTTGTTGTCGAAGGTGAAGACGTTGTGGTCTAGAATGAAACGGATGAGTTGCAGAATTGCGTCTGGAGATTGGCAGTTGTCGGTGTTGAGGACTGAGGCTGTTGCAGCAATGCCGTCGTCATGGGGGATGCTGGTGTAGAGTGCCGAGACATCCATTGTGACGAGGAATGTTCCTGGTTCAACTGGTCCATGGGTGCTGAGTTTCTTTCAAACACGAGCTTTCGGAGCACGGCTCCTTCTTCAGGACGGCATTGCTGCAACAGCCTCAGTCCTCAACACCGACAACTGCCAATCTCCAGACGCAATTCTGCAACTCATCCGTTTCATTCTAGACCACAACGTCTTCACCTTCGACAACAAATTCTTCATCCAGACGCACGGAACAGCCATGGGGACCAAATTTGCACCTCAATATGCCAACATCTTCATGCACAAGTTTGAACAGGACTTCCTCACCACACAGGACTTTCAACCGATGCTATACACCAGATACATCGATGACATTTTTTTCCTTTGGACCCACGGCGAGACATCACTGAAACGACTACACGATGACATCAATAAGTTCCATCCCACCATCAAACTCACCATGGACTATTCTCCAAATTCAGTTCCATTCTTGGACACACTCGTCTCCATCAAGGACGGTCACCTCAGCACCTCGCTTTACCGCAAGCCCACAGATAATCTCACGATGCTCCACTTCTCCAGCTTTCACCCGAAACACATTAAAGAAGCCATCCCCTATGGACAAGCCCTCCGTATACACAGGATCTGCTCAGACAAGGAGGAGCGCAACAGACACCTACAGATGCTGAAAGATGCCCTCGTACGAACGGGATATGGCGCTCGACTCATTGATCGACAGTTCCACCGCGCCACAGCAAAAAACCGCACCGACCTCCTCAGAAGACAAACACGGGACACCACTGACAGAGTACCCTTCGTCGTCCAGTACTTTCCTGGGGCGGAGAAACTACGACATCTTCTTCGCAGCCTCCAACACATCATCAGCGAGGATGGACATCTTGCCAAGGTCATCCCCACACCCCCACTACTGGCCTTCAAACAACCGCGCAACCTCAAACAAACCATTGTTTGCAGCAAATTACCCAGCCTTCAGAACAGCAACCACAACACCACAAAACCCTGCCAGGGTAATCTCTGCAAGACATGCCAGATCATCGACATGGACACCACCATTACACGTGGAAACACCACCCACCAGGTACGCGGCGCATACTCGTGCGACTCGACCAATGTAGTCTACCTCATACGCTGCAGGAAAGGATGTCCCGAAGCGTGGTACATTGGCGAGACCATGCAGACACTGCGACAACGAATAAACGGGCATCGTGCGACTATCAACAGGCAGGACTGTTCCCTTCCAGTTGGGGAACACTTCAGCAGTCAAGGACATTCAGCCTCTGATCTCCGGGTCAGCATTCTACAAGGAGGCCTTCAGGAGACGCGACAACGCAAAATTGCTGAGCAAAAACTTATAGCTAAGTTCCGCACGCATGAATGCGGACTCAACCGGGATCTGGGATTCATGTCGCATTACATTCGGCCCCCACCAACAAGCCTGGACTTGCAGAGGCCTACCGACTGAACTGGCTTGGGACAATTCACACCTCTTTAACCTGGAGTTACCTCTCTCTCTGCATCTTTGATGATTTGATTGCCTGCAGGTGCTCGCATTCCGGGGCATCTCTGACTGTGTCTATATAAACATTTCTGGAACAAGCCTTTCCATTCACCTGAAGAAGGAGCCGTGCTCCGAAAGCTCGTGTTTGAAACAAACCTGTTGGACTTTAACCTGGTGTTGTAAGACTTCTTACTGTGCTCACCCCAGTCCAACGCCGGCATCTCCACATCAAAAATGTGAAGGCTAGGTGAATTGAGCACGCTAAATTGCCCCTTAATTGGAAAAAAAAGAATGAGGAACTTGAAAAATAAAGAAAACCTTTCCTTGTCCCGTTCCCATTATTTTTCACTATGACTCTCTTTGATTCTGGCCTGTGATTTCTTCATCTATCATTTTTCTTATTTCTATTTCTGTCTTTTGTTCTTGTCTGTGTTACCCCTCTTCTGAGTCCTTGCATTAGTTCCCAGACCCCTGCCATATTCCAGGACATCAGTCCTGGTCTTGCCCAAGTGCAATCAGTCCAGTTTGTTCTGGTCCCACCTCCCCCTGAACCAGTCCCAATGTCCCAGGAACCTGAAGTACTCCCCCTCGCACCAATCCTTCTCCCTGGCTCTCCTCTCGGTCTTACTCTTTCTCACGCTTTTTTATCTCCCCAGTTCCTCTCTCAATCTCGCTCTTTCTCATGCCCTTATATCTCCCCAGCTCCGCTTTCAGTCTTACTGTTTCTCGTGCATTTTTATCTCCCCAGGTCCACTCTCAGTCTCACTCTTTCTCATCTTAGCCCCCCTGCCTCTGCTCATGATGCATATAAACATTGAGGATGCTGTAAACTACTGAGAGGATGAACTTGGATTTATTTGCTACGCGTAAAGTAATAAAATGTCCAAAGGTGCTTCACAGGATCATTATAAGATAGAATATGATACCAAGCTAATGAGGATATATTAGGTCAGTTGACCAAAAACTTGATCAAAGATGCATATAGAACATAGAACAGTACAGCACAGAACAGGCCCTTCGGCCCTCGATGTTGTGCCGAGTTTTTTCCAAAACCAAGATCAAGCTATCCCACTCCCTGTCATTGTGGTGTGCTCCATGTGCCTATCCAATAACCGCTTCAAAGTTCCTGAAGTGTCCAACTCCACTATCACAGCAGGCAGTCCATTCCACACCCTAACCACTCTCTGAGTAAACAACCTACCTCGGACATCCATTTTAAGAAGTGTTTTAAAGATGGAAAGCAAGTTAGAGGTGGTGGGAGGAAATTACAGAGCTTTGAACTGAGGCAACTGAAGGTTCATCCAATAATGGTGAAGAGATTAAAATCAAAGCTACTCAGGAGGCGAAAATTAAAGACGTGCAGGTATCTCAGAGGATTGTGGGCTGGAGGAGATTACGGAGATCAGAAAGGGTGAGGCCAACGAAGGATTTGAAAACAAGAGACTTGGAGCGCCTCAGGTTTATGGAGGGTAGAATGCGGGAGACCAACCACGCGTGTGTTGGAAGAGTCAACTCTGAATGAGGGTTTCAGCAGCAGATGACCCAAGTCAATGGCAAAGTTGTGTGGTTTTACAGAGTTGGAAATAGGTGGTCTTAGTGATGGCATGGGTATCGGTTTAGAAGCTCATGTCAGGGTCATGAATGAATCCAAGGCTTTAAATAGGCTTGTTTAACCTCAGGCTGGAGTTGGGAGCGAACAACACCAAGGCTTTCGTCTTCCCAATATTTAATTGGAAGAAATCACTGCTCACCAGTACTGGACATCAGATAAGCAATCTGATAATTTAGCAATGATGGAGGAGTTGAGAGAGGCAGTGGTGAGGTAGAGCTGAGTGTTGCCAGCGTACATGTGAAAACTAATGCTGTCTTTTTGAATGTTGTTGTCGAAGGGACAGCATATAGATATGAAGCAAGAAAACAATGGCTGGGATTTTACCAGTTCTTTGAGGATTGGCTGGGAGGTAGAAGGGCCGCTAAAATGGCAGCAGAAAGCATCAGGAGCAAAGCCCAAAATCTTCTTGACGCCGGATATTTTGGAAAGCAGCAATGAGAGCAGCATGGCACGACCAGCGGTGAACAGCCAATTAATCCAATTGCCAAGTCTACTACTAATGGCCATTTTACAGTCACTGTTGCTGTTTTTCCGGCATTGGCATGGACTGAGTGGGGGTACTGCCAAGTAGCCAAGGGGTAGGAGGGGGCAATCCTTTCTGAATGCCTAATGTCCTATTGAAGTGTCCGTCCCCACTTGCAGCAACTGCAACTCCAATGCTGTCACTGGAGGCCTCACTCATCCAAATGACCAGGCCTCTTCTTCCTCTTGCAGATTTAACAGTGGCCGTCACGACTGGTGGTGCTGCTGAGGCTGCCAGCCCGCTGACTGGGGCTGATAGCAGAGAGAGATAGGAAGCATGGCAGCTCTGGTGGCCTCTCAATTAGCCACTGCTGGAGAAATCACCTCAATGGTCCCGCTGTTCATTCACACGGACTCTGCACTTTCCAATGAATTGTTAACTCTACAAAAATATCAGAAGGCAAAATTTACCACCAGAGTGGGAACCCTTTTTATGGTATTATTGCTAAAAGTGACTTTTAATATTGAGGGGTAAGAGTTTTATTCAGGAGAAAACATTCTGATGCATGGCACTCTGACTTGCTAGTTTTCTGCTCTGCATATGTTATCTTAATTATTGCATGTCGGTGGTGCAGGTGCATCTTAAGTCAGTCCTTTGAATTGATTTTTAAGGAATTTGGGTGTAAGTGGTGACCCCAGAATTCTGCTCAACTCACCTGCTGGGATCCTGCACCTGGGCCTGCTGATGTCCTCATTGAATGAAAACAAAACAAGATAATTGATCCCAATGGGACTGGCTATTTTAAAATTGCTGCCCCTTTATTATATAATGAGAATTTGTTTGTCTCCATTTTTTTCAAATCATCAGCCCAGTGAGGGTTCTGGAGCAGCAGAATGTAACTCAGAGTACAGCCTCCTTAGCGGGTGAGCATATTGGATATGTAAATTATTACCTCATCTCAGAGAGTTTGGAGCAAGGTCACCGATTGTTCAAAACAACCGGCAGAAATCCTGTCCATTCACACTGCAGGCACTTCAGAAGCAGCCGCTGAATTTACGATTGTAGTGCCACAATTACCCTGGGTTCTGAGTGAAACATTGCATATTCATGAGCTCAGGACGTCACACAGAATTTACAGTGCAGAAGGACGCCATTTGGCCCATCGAGTCTGCACCGGCCCTTGGAAAGAGCACCCGACCTAAGCCCAAACCTCCACCCGATCCCAGTAACCCCACCGAACCTTTTGGGACACCAAGGGCAGTTTAGCATGGCCAATCCACCTAATCTGCACAGGACTGTGGAAGGAAACTGGAGAACCTGGAGAAAACCCACGCAGGCACAGGAAGAACCTGCAGACTCCGCGCAGACAGTGACCCAAGTCGGGAATCGAACCTCGAACCCTGGAGCTGTGAAGGAACTGTGCTGACCACTGAGCTACCGTGCCACCCAAGGACATTTATAGTCAATGAAGTACCTTTGATATGTAGCCACAGTTGTATTGTAGGAAAGGCAGCCATAGTTGGTTTAACATCTCATCCAATAGACAGCACCCCCAACATTGTAGCACTCCCTCAGCACAGGACTGGAGTCTCAGTCTAGATTCTGTGTTCTGGTCCATGGAGTGGGACTGAAGCCACACATTTTCACTCAGAAGAAAGCATGCTGCGAACAGAACCATGGGTGTAAAAGCTGAAAATAAATGATTACATACCGAGGCAGAAAATATTCCTCGATTCAAGTACACTCAGAAATGGGTGAATTTTCATTGTTAACCCTCTCGGGGGAGAACACCAGGAGAATAGGTCAGAACTTTGAGTATTCTTTCCTGCAAAACTTCCTGCCCAAGCAGTCTACTGAATTTATCATTTTATCCTTATGTTTCTGGGCCAGACTTTCAATAGGTTTAGTTGGACATGCCGATGGGTCAGTTCCGGGACTAGACACCATATTGCATCAACATCATGTGTTGCAATTTTCAAATGGAAATGAGTAAATTGAGCTGGAGGCGGGTTTGAGGTCCAATTGACGACACTGAAAGTAACCTGAAGGTGGGACACAGTCACCAAGGGCCCTTTTTGAAAAGACAAGCAGCAGCCATGACTGAGCCGCTTGCTGTGGAAAGGCTACTTGTGGAGAATAATGAGATTGGGTTAGTGCTGCCAGGCGCAGGTGGGCAGGCAGCGCCCAGAATTTCAGATGTCACCCTGGAGGTCCTCACTGAGCCAATGTTGAGAGACGGCAGATTTTCTTCCTGGTCTCCAGTTGAAAAACACCAAAGTCCCCGTGAGGGCATGTCAGAGGTGGTGGATGGGCTCAGCAATTACAACGTGACCAGGAGGATGTGGATTGAATGCTGTAAGTGCTTCACTGACCTCATAACATCTGGGAAGATGGGTGGCCAGTGGCACCCTGGTGAGAGACCTCTAACTCTGTTGTACGGCAGCGTGTACACAAGCTCAGCAAACCATGTATCTATCGTACTCCCTAACATTGTCAGAGCTAGTGTTCAGTTGCATCACTGACATGTCAACCACCCATAGACGTGGGGCAAATATTAGCAGAGGCATCACTGAGGAAAGTGGCAGCTTATGTCATGCATTACAAGTTGAGGGAAGGCAGCTTATTTATGCACCAATCTCCCCTCATCCTTCAGGAGAGGCACGTACACGATACTCGGGAAATGGGGTAGACAGGAGGCTGAACGTGCACCATCTCACTGTCATGGAGGAGGCAGCACTGGGCATCATGTGGGTGCGATTGCAGCAGAGCTTGGGGGATGACGGGGGCGATTCTCCGATATGGAGGCCAGCCCGCTGATCGGAGGCCCCCCCCCCGGTGAAGGAGCCCCTCCCCCCCCCCACAGGCTGCCCTCCGAGCGTTCCCGCAGAGTTCTCGCCGGCGGCGACCAGGGGTGAACAGCGCCGGCGGGACTCTGTCGTGTCGGTGCGGCCGCTCGGCCCATTTGGGCCGGAGAATTCCAGCGGCCCGCAGTCGGCGCCGCGCCAAACGCCAAACGGTGCAAATGGCACCGATTCTCTGCACCTTGGAGAATCGCACGCCGGCGTCGGGGCATCGTGGCATGGTTGCGCCAATTCTCCGGCACGGTGTGAGGCTCAGAGAATCGCCCCCGACAAGTCTGGAAGCTGAGAAAAACAGGGTTGTTTGATATATCTAATCCCTGGAAAAGGGGTATGGAGAAGACTCCTGCCCAATAGACGGTGTGGCTAATCAAATGTAGGGCGTGATCTACTGGCCATGTTGCACCCAAACAATCGCGCGACATGGCCGGTAGATGCCAGGAGCGGCCTCCCATGGGCTTCCCAACAGCCAGTACGCCTCACAAGATCATGGGTGGGACCGACCTCGCACACCTAAGTAGGTTTAAAACCCACTGAGGCATGATGAACCGGGATCAATCAGGCTCCCAGCATCTACCGGCCTCCCCGGGGCATCCTCAGCTGGGATATGGACCAGGCAAAATGGCACCCAGGGCAGCTCCCATGCCATCGGAAACCCCTAGGTCGTCAGGGACAAGGCTGGGTGACCTCTCTGGTCCTCCTCCTGGTACCCGGGCACCTTGGCACTGCCAATCTGGCACCTTGGCACTGCTATTCTAGCACTGTGAAGGTGTCCAGGTGGCACTGTAAAGCTGGAAGGAGCACTGCCAGGGTGCCAGTACCATGGTTCCCAGGTACCAGGGTGATATTGCCAATGGTCAGGGCCTGAGGGGAACCATGCCCATGATGAGGATGAAGGAATTATGATAGCTGCTACAGAACCGAGTTAGGCCTGCATTTATTGCCCATTCCTAATTGCTCTTGAGAAGTTGGTGTTGAGCTGTTTTCATGAACCACCACAGTCTATGTGCTGTTCATACACCCACAGTGCTGTTCCAGCCTACGTGGTATTCAAACACCCACAGTGCTGTTACAGCTAATGTGGTATTCATACAACCACAGCGCTGTTACAGCCTATATGGTGTTCATACACCCACAGTGCTGTTACAGCTAATGTGGTATTCATACAACCACAGCGCTGTTACAGCCTATATGGTGTTCATACACCCACAGTGCTGTTACAGCCTATATGGTGTTCATACACCCACAGTGCTGTTACAGCCTATATGGTGTTCATACACCCACAGTGCTGTTACAGCCTATATGGTGTTCATACACCCACAGTGCTGTTACAGCCTATATGGTGTTCATACACCCACAGCGCTGTTACAGCCTATATGGTGTTCATACACCCACAGTGCTGTTACAGCCTATATGGTGTTCATACACCCACAGCGCTGTTCCAGCCTATATGGTGATCATACACCCACAGTGCTGTTACAGCTAATGTGGTATTCTTACACCCACAGTGCTGTTACAGCCTACGTGGTGTTCATACACCCACAGTGCTGTTACAGCTTATATGGTGTTCATACACCCACAGTGCTGTTACAGCTTATATGGTGTTCATACACCCACAGTGCTGTTACAGCTTATATGGTGTTCATACACCCACAGTGCTGTTACAGCCTATATGGTGTTCATACACCCACAGTGCTGTTCCGGCCTATATGGTGTTCATACACCCACAGCGCTGTTACAGCCTATATGGTGTTCATACACCCACAGTGCTGTTACAGCCTATATGGTGTTCATACACCCACAGTGCTGTTACAGCTAATGTGGTATTCATACACCCACAGCGCTGTTACAGCCTATATGGTGTTCATACACCCACAGCGCTGTTACAGCTAATGTGGTATTCATACACCCACAGTGCTGTTACAGCCTATATGGTGTTCATACACCCACAGCGCTGTTACAGCTAATGTGGTGTTCATACACCCACAGTGCTGTTACAGCTAATGTGGTGTTCATACACCCACAGTGCTGTTACAGCCTATATGGTGTTCATACACCCACAGTGCTGTTACAGCCTACGTGGTGTTCATACACCCACAGTGCTGTTAAAGCTAATGTGGTATTCATACACCCACAGTGCTGTTACAGCTAATGTGGTATTCATACACCCACAGCGCTGTTACAGCCTATATGGTGTTCATACACCCACAGCGCTGTTACAGCCTATATGGTGTTCATACACCCACAGCGCTGTTACAGCCTATATGGTGTTCATACACCCACAGCGCTGTTACAGCCTATATGGTGTTCATACACCGACAGCGCTGTTACAGCTAATGTGGTATTCATACACCCACAGCGCTGTTGCAGCTAATGTGGTATTCATACACCCACAGTGCTGTTACAGCCTATATGGTGTTCATACACCCACAGTCCTGTTACAGCTAATGTGGTATTCATACACCCACAGTGCTGTTACAGCCTATATGGTGTTCATACAACCACAGTGCTGTTACAGCCTATATGGTGTTCATACACCCACAGCCCTGTTACAGCTAATGTGGTGTTCATACACCCACAGTGCTGTTACAGCCTACGTGGTGTTCATACACCCACAGTGCTGTTACAGCTAATGTGGTGTTCATACACCCACAGTGCTGTAACAGTTAATGTGGTGTTCATACATCCACAGCGCTGTTACAGCTAATGTGGTGTTCATACACCCACAGCGCTATTACAGCTAATGTGGTATTCATACACCCACAGCGCTATTACAGCTAATGTGGTATTCATACACCCACAGTGCTGTTACAGCCTATATGGTGTCCATACACCCACAGTGCTGTTACAGCCTATATGGTGTTCATACACCCACAGTGCTGTTACAGCCTACGTGGTGTTCATACACCCACAGTGCTGTTACAGCCTATATGGTGTCCATACACCCACAGTGCTGTTACAGCTAATGTGGTGTTCATACACCCACAGTGCTGTTACAGCCTATATGGTGTTCATACACCCACAGCGCTGTTACAGCCTATATGGTGTTCATACACCCACAGTGCTGTTACAGCTAATGTGGTGTTCATACACCCACAGCGCTGTTACAGCCTATCTGGTGTTCATACACCCACAGTGCTGTTACAGCTAATGTGGTATTCATACACCCACAGCGCTGTTACAGCCTATCTGGTGTTCATACACCCACAGTGCTGTTACAGCCTATATGGTGTTCATACACCGACAGTGCTGTTACAGCCTACGTGGTGTTCATACACCCACAGTGCTGTTACAGCCTACGTGGTATTCATACACCCACAGCGCTGTTACAGCCTATATGGTGTTCATACACCCACAGTGCTGTTACAGCTAATGTCGTATTCATACACCCACAGTGCTGTTACAGCTAATGTCGTATTCATACACCCACAGTGCTGTTACAGCCTATATGGTGTTCATACACCCACAGTGCTGTTACAGCCTATATGGTGTTCATACACCCACAGTGCTGTTACAGCCTATATGGTGTTCATACACCCACAGTGCTGTTACAGCCTATATGGTGTTCATACACCCACAGCGCTGTTACAGCTAATGTGGTATTCATACACCCACAGTGCTGTTACAGCTAATGTGGTATTCATACACCCACAGTGCTGTTACAGCTAATGTGGTATTCATACACCCACAGTGCTGTTACAGCTAATGTGGTGTTCATACACCCACAGTGCTGTTACAGCCTATATGGTGTTCATACACCCACAGTGCTGTTACAGCCTATATGGTGTTCATACACCCACAGTGCTGTTACAGCCTATATGGTGTTCATACACCCACAGTGCTGTTACAGCTAATGTGGTATTCATACACCCACAGTGCTGTTACAGCCTATATGGTGTTCATACACCCACAGTGCTGTTACAGCCTATATGGTGTTCATACACCCACAGTGCTGTTACAGCCTATATGGTGTTCATACACCCACAGTGCTGTTACAGCCTATATGGTGTTCATACACCCACAGTGCTGTTACAGCCTATATGGTGTTCATACACCCACAGCGCTGTTACAGCTAATGTGGTGTTCATACACCCACAGCGCTGTTACAGCCTATATGGTGTTCATACACCCACAGTGCTGTTACAGCCTATATGGTGTTCATACACCCACAGTGTTGTTACAGCTAATGTGGTGTTCATACAGCCACAGTGCTGTTCCAGCTAATGTGGTGTTCATACACCCACAGTGCTGTTACAGCCTATATGGTGTTCATACACCCACAGTGCTGTTACAGCTAATGTGGTATTCATACACCCACAGTGCTGTTACAGCCTATATGGTGTTCATACACCCACAGTGTTGTTACAGCTAATGTGGTGTTCATACAGCCACAGTGCTGTTCCAGCTAATGTGGTGTTCATACAGCCACAGTGCTGTTACAGCCTATATGGTGTTCATACACCCACAGTGCTGTTACAGCTAATGTGGTATTCATACACCCACAGCGCTGTTACAGCCTATATGGTGTTCATACACCCACAGTGCTGTTACAGCTAATGTGGTATTCATACACCCACAGCGCTGTTACAGCTAATGTGGTGTTCATACACCCACAGTGCTGTTACAGCTAATGTGGTATTCATACTCCCACAGCGCTGTTACAGCCTATATGGTGTTCATACACCCACAGCGCTGTTACAGCTAATGTGGTATTCATACACCCACAGTGCTGTTACAGCCTATATGGTGTTCATACACCCACAGTGCTGTTACAGCCTATGTGATGTTTGTGCATCCACAGTGCTGTACAGGAGGGAGTTCCAGGATGTTGACCCAGTGACAATGAAGTAATTGTGATATATATCAAAGTCAGGATGGTGTGTTGTTTAGGGATGATGATGTCCCCATGAATCTTTTGCCCTTGTCCTTTGAGGTAGTAGAGGTTGACGGTTTGGAAGGAGCTGTTGAAGAAGCCTTTGCGAGTTGCTGCAGTGTATCATATGGAGGTTCACACTGTTGTCACTCTGCTTCATGGTGAAGGGAGTGAATGGTTAATGTGGTAGAAGGGGTGCCAATCAAGCAGGCTGCTTTGTCCTGGCTGATATCAAGCTTTCTGAGTGTTGCTGGAGATGCACTCATCTAGGCAGGTGGAGAATATTCCATTACACACCTGACGACTGTTTTGTAGACAGTGGGCAGGATTTAGGGAGTCAGGAGGTGAGTTACACACCACAGAATTTTCAGCCCCTGACCTGCTCTTGTACCTGCAGTTTTCATATGATTGATCCTGTTCAGTTTCTGGTCAATGTCAATCCCTAGGATGTTGATAATGGGTGTTCAATGATGGAAATAACATTGAACGTCAATAGGTGATGGTCAGATTCCCACTTGTTTGAGATAATCATTGCTTTGTGTGGCACAAGTGGTACTTGCAATATGTCAGCCTGAGCCTGGATATTGTCCAGGTCTTGCTGCATTTGGGCACGGGCAGCTTCAGTATTTGAGAAATCATGAATGGTACTGGACATTCTTCAGTCATCAGGGAGCATCCCTACTTTTGACCTTCTGATGGAAGGAAGGTCATTAATGATGCAGCTGAAGCCAGATGTGCTACCCCGAGAACTCATGGATAAACATCCCAGGACTGAGATGACTGACCTCCAAAAACCAGAACCATCATCCTTTGATGTAGGTGTGACTCCAAACAGCGTAAAGATTTCACCCTGATGCCCACTGTCTCCAGTTTGGCTTGGGCTCTTGAAAGCCAAGGGTAGTCATTCTCACCTGAAACTGTAAGGTCAGGAGCTGAGTGGCCCTGCCGGAACCTAAAACTGAGCACCAGTGACAGGTTACTGCTTAGTAAGTGCCACATGGATGCACTGTTGATGATTCCTTATATCACTTTGCTGATGTTCAAGAGTACACTGAAGGGCAGTAATAGACCAGGTTGAATTCGGCTTTTTTGTTGAGGAATCAGGCTGGCTAGCCCATCAGTGCTTTGATCAGTTTTTGGATACAATTGATGATCCCCTGGATGTTGGCAAAGGCTGTTCCACTCTGTGCTTGCACTGGCCTCTCTCTCTAAAGGAATGCATTTCCATGTGCTCTGGAATAGGGAATCTATGCCTGATGGCATGATAAACCGATGATTGCAGAATACCACCTAGATCCAAATGAAGCTGGCAGCCTGACTGCACTTTCAGGACTCCAACCTCTCACTAATGAGAATTATCAGCTTCTCACAACCAACAACAGCTTAATAGGCACTTAAATGTAGGTGTGGAGATTCCAGAGATGCAGACCCCTCCTCATACCTTCCCATTAAATAGTAAGCAACATGCTCCGGAGATGGCAAGCTCTAATATTGCCCCCTCGGAATGCAATTTTTATATAGCAACTGGCACCCATTCCCCAAACCCAGTGCCAATTGAAAATCCAGAACCTGGTACCTTTTGCTGAGCCATCAATTGCACATGAGACGAGTTGCTGTACAAACGTTAGGCTTTAATAAACTAGAACTTAGCCCTGCGGTCGACTAAAATAAGTGGACGACCGCCGGGCGTTCTGACTATTTATACCTCGGTATGGAGGCGTGGTTAACTCAGCCTCTCGACCAATCGGAGAGCCGTCACATGACTGGTCTCAACCAATCGGTCGAGAGGCACATGACTGACCAGGGCCAATGGTAAGCCGGTGTTCTGCACCAATGGCAGACAGCTATGCAAATCATACCACCACACCTTTCAGCTAATTTTAACTATTCCCATGCTTCATCTATGGATCAACTGCTGTTTAGATTGGGTGACAGTGTGTCATCTGCTTGTTTGCACTGGGTGACAGTGTATCAATTGCATTTACTCTGGGTGACAGTGTGGCGACTGCATGTTTACACTGGGTGATAGTGTATCAACTGCGTTTACACTGGTTGACAGTGTGGCGACTGCATGTTTACACTGGATGACAGTGTATCGACTGTGTTTACACTGGTTGACAGTGTGGCGACTGCAGGTTTACACTCGGTGACAGTGTATTGACTGTGTTTACACTGGTTGACAGTGTGGCAACTGCATGTTTACACTCGGTGACAGTGTATTGACTGCATTTACACTAGGTTACAGTGTGGCCACTGCATGTTTACACTGAGTTACAGTGTATCAACTGCATTTAGACTGTGTGATAGTGTGGCGACTGCTTGTTTACACTGGGTGACAATGGATTGACTGCGTTTACACTGGGTGACAGTGTATCGACTACTTGTTTACACTGAATTACAGTGGGTAGATTGCTTGTTTACACAGGGTGGCAGTAGGTTGACTGCTTGTTTACACTGGGTGGCAGTAGGTCGACTGCTTGTTTACACTGGATGGCAGTGGGTCGAGTGATTGTTAGACTGGGTGGCAGTGGTCGACTGCTTAACATAGAAACAGAGAAATCAGAAGAAGGAGGAGGCCATTTGGCCCTTTGAGCCAGCTCCACCATTCATTATGATCATTATGATCAAGTTGTTTAGATTTCCAGAAGGCCTTTGACACGGTGCCACATAGGAGACTGTTAAATAAGTTAAGAGCCCATGGTGTTCAGGATAAGATCCTGGCATGGATAATAACAATAGTAATAATTGCTTATTGTCACAAGTAAACTTCAATGAAGATACTGTGAAAAGCCCCTAGTTGCCACATTCCGGCACCTGTTCGGGGAGGCCGGTACGGGGATTGAACCATAGAGGATAGAGGATTAGCTGTCTAGCAGAAGGCAGAGAGTGGGTATAAAGGGGTCTTTTTCAGGATGGCAACCGGTGACTAGTGGTGTGCCTCAAGGGTCAGTGCTGGGACCACAACTTTTCACAATATCCATTAATGATCTGGAAGAAGGAACTAAAGGCACTGTTGCTATGTTTGCAGATGATACAAAGATCTGTAGAGGAACAGGTAGTATTGTGAAAGTAGGGGGGCTGCAGAAGGACTTGGACAGGCTGGGAGAGTGGGCAAAAAGGTTGCAGGTGAAATATAATGTTGGAAAGTGTGAGGTTATGCACTTTGAAAGGAGGAATGGAGGCACAGACTATTTTCTAAATGGGGAAATACTTGTTTACGCTTGTTTGAACATGGGAGTCCTTATACAAGATTCTCTTAAGGTTAACGTGCAGGTTCAGTCGGCAGTTAGGAAGGCAAATGCAATGTTAGCATTCATGTCGAGAGGGCTAGAATACAAGACCAGGAATGTACTTCTGAGGCTGAGAGAACAAGGTATATGGGGGAAATGCGGGATCAGGCCATCAGACCATAAGACGTGGAGCAGACCCCATTTGGAGTATTGTGAGTAGTTTTGGGCCCCATATCTCAGGAAGGATGTGCCGGCCTTGGAAAGGGTCCAGTAAAGGTTCACAAGAATGATCCCTGGAATAAAGAGCTTGTCGTATGAGGAACGGTTGAGGACTCTGGGCCTGTACTCATTGAAGTTTAGAAGGATGAGGGGGGATCTTTTTGAAACTTACGGGATACTGTGAGGCCTGGATAGAGTGGACGTGGAGAGGATATTTCCACTCATAGGAAAAACTAGAATCAGAGGGCACAATCTCAGACGAAAGGGACGATCCTTTAAAACAGAGATGTGGAGGAATTTCTTCAGCCAGAGGGTGGTGAATCTGTGGAACTCTTTGCCGCAGAAGGCTGTGGAGGCCAAATCACTGAGTATCTTTAAGACAGAGATAGATTGGTTCTTGATCAATAAGAGGATCTGGGGTTGTGGGGAGAAGGCAGGAGAATAGGGATGAGAAAAGTATCAGCCATAATTGATTGGCGGAGCAAACTCTTTGGGCCGATAGGCCTAATTCTGCTCCACGTCGAATGGTCTTATGGCCTGATCCTGCCTTCCCCTCATATCCCTTAATACCTTAGCCGCAAGAGCTATATCTAATTACTTCTTGAATTTAAACGTTTTGGCCTCAACTACTTTCTGTGGTAGCAAATTCCACAGATTCACCACTCTCCGGGTGAAGAAATCTCTCCTCACTACAGTTCTAAAAGGTTTGCCCCTTCTCCTCAATCAGTGACCCCTAGTTCTGCACTCACTCACTGTCGGGAACAATTTTCTGAATCTACCCTGTCTAATACTGTTCGAATTTTATAAGTTTCTATGAGATCTCCTTTCACCCTTCTAAACTGCAATTAATATAATCCTAACCGATTTAGTCTCGCCTCATATGACATTCCTGCCATCCCAGGAATCCGCCTTGCAAACTTTGCTGCACTCCCTCCATAACAAGAACATCATTCCTCAGATAAGGACACCAAAACTGCACATACTACTCCAGGGGCTGGATTCTCTGCCCCGCTGTGCCACATTTCTGTTTCGGCACGCAGGCGGGGTGCTCCTTTACGCTGGATGGTCAATGGGGTTTCCCATTGTGGGGCAGACCCATGCCATCGGGAAACCCCTGGGTAAAACGGAGCATCCCGCCAGCGGAGAATCCAGTCCCAGATCTCACCAAAGTCCGACACAATTTTAAGAAATAAATTTTGAGTCTCCAATTATTTTTTTCCCTTAGCGGGCAATTTAGCCTGGCCAATCCACCTAACCTATACATTTTTGGGTTGTGGGGGTGGAACCCACAGAGACATGGAGAGAATGTACAAACTCCACACGGACAGTGACCCAGGGCCAGGATGGATCCAAGGTCCTCAGTGCCATATGCAGCAGTGCTAATCGCTGCGCCACCATGCCACCCTTAATACCCTATACAATTGCAGTAAAGTATCTCCATTTCTATTCTCGAATCCTCTCGCTAGGAAGACCAATATAGCATTTGCCTTCTTTACTGCCTGCTGTACCTGCACGCTTACTTTCAGCGACTGATGTACGAGGACACCAAGGTCTCGCTGAGTATCCACCTCTCTCTATTTACACCAATTAAAATAATAATCTACCTTCCTATTTTTGCTACCAAAGAGGATAACCACATTTATCCACATTATACTACATTTGCCATGCATGTGGCCGCTCACTCAGCCTGTCCAAATCCCACTGAAGCATCTCTGCATCCTCCTCATAGCTCACCCTCCCATCCAACTTTGTATCATCTGCAAATATGGAGATGATGGGCTGAATTCTCTGCCGTCGGAATTCTTCATTTTGCCGGCAGCCCGGGTGTTTCCTGACGGCATGGGGCTGCCCTACAATGGGAAATCCCATTGATCAGCCGGTGAAAGGGAGAATCTTGACGGCGTGCCATACCAGAAATCAGGTGCGGCGGGACAAAAAACCCTCCCAAAATATCTAGTTCCATCATCCAAATCATTAATATGTAATGGAAACAGTTGGAGTCCCAGCACAGATCCCTGCAGTACCCCACTAGTCGCTGCTTGCCAATCAGAAAAAGACCCATTTATTCCAACTTTAATTTCTATCCATTTCAAGCCCCACCCCCCCCCCCCCCCCCCCCCCCCCCCCCCGTACTTCCATGTGCTTCAACTTTACATATTGACCTGCCTTGCGGCTTTGTGAAATGCCTTCTGAAATTCAAAATAAATCACGGGCGGTATTCTCCGCTCCCGATAAAAATCGGGATGGCCGTCGTGAAATCGGCCGAGGGTCACGACGGCCTTGGGGCCCGCTCCCCACACCTAATTCACCCCCACCCAGGGGTCTAGGAGCGGGCCCCCATCGTTCCCGGCCGCGACCTTGTCGCGCCGGAAATGACGCTGAAACGGCGGTTTTCGGAAGACATCAGCGCGCAGACGGCACAAACCCGCGCATGCGCGGTGCCGTCTTTCTCCACTGCCGCCCGGCAAGACGTGGCGGCTTGATCTTGCCGGACGGCGGAGGGGAAAGAGTGCGTCCGTTTTGGACGCAGGCCCGATGATCGGTGGGCACCGATCGCGGGCCTGTCCCCTCCCGAGCACAGTCGTGGTGCTCCCGTGCCAAACGGGCCCCTAGATTCCCCAAACGGGCATCTGGCACCCGTTTCACGAATGCAGCGACCAGGTGTGGTTGCTGCCGTGGTGAAACGGGCGTGAAGGGCCGGCCGCTCGGCCCATCGGGCTCGGAGAATCGCCGTTCGCCGTGAAAAACGGCGAGCGGCAATTTTTCCGAGTTGGGGGGGGGGGGGGAATCGCTGGGGGCGCCAGGGGGGCTTAAAAAATGTCGGGAGGCTCTCCCACGATTCTCCCACACCACGTGGGGAACGGAGAATTCCGCCCCACATCCACCAGTTCTCCCTGGTCAACTCTACTAATTACATCTTCAAAGAATTCAAGATTTGTCAAGCATGATTTTTCTTTTTTATTTCCATGCTGATTTTTTCTGATTACACCACTACTTTCTAAATGTTCTGCTATGAAATCCTGATAATGGACTCCAGCAACTTCCCTACTACCGGCATTAGGCTCACTGGCCTATAGTTCCCTATTTTCTCTCGACCTCCCTTTTTAAATTGTGGAGTTATATTCACTACCCTCCAATCTGTAGGAACCATTTCAGAGTCCAAAGAATTTTGGAAAATGACTGCCTACTATGAACTACTATTTCTAGGGCCACTTCCTTTAGTACTCTGGGATAAAGATTATCAGGTCGTGGAGATTTGTCCGCCTTCAACCCCATTAATTTCCCCAAAACTATTTATTTACTTATACTAGTTTCCTCTCTAAAACCTGTGCTTCTTACAACTTCCACTACGTTCCTCATGTCTTTCTTTGTGAAGACAGATGCAAAGTACGAATTTAGTTGCTTGGCCATTTCTTTGTTCCCTGTTATGAATTCCCCGATTTCTGACTGTAAGGCGCCTACATTAGTTTTTATCAATCTTTTTCTGTTTAGATACCTATTGAAACTTTTATAGTCAGTTTTCATGTTCCCCGCTAATTTACTTTCAAATTGTATTTTCCTCTTCTTAATCAATCCCTTGGTCTGGCTTTGCTGAATTTTAACCTGTTCCCAATCCTCAGGTCTATTATTTTTTATAGCTAATTTGTATGCCTCTTCTTTAGAAAGAACAAAGACCAAAGAAAGGTACAGCACAGGAACATGCCCTTCGGCTCTCCAAGCTTGTGCCAATCATGATGCTCTAAATGATAAACTATCTCTAATTTCCCTTGTAAGCCATGGTTTGGCCAAAGTTCCTTTTCTACTCTTCCGCCAAATAGGAATGAACAACATTTGGAGTTCACCTATTCGTTCCTTGAATGCCTGCCATTGCCTGTCTGCTGTCCTTCGGCTCGCCAAGCTTGTGCCAATCATGATGCTCTAAATGATAAACTATCTCTAATTTCCCTTGTCAGCCATGGTTTGGCCAAAGTTCCTTTTCTACTCTTCCACCAAATAGGAATGAACAACATTTGGAGTTCACCTATTCGTTCCTTGAATGCCTGCCATTGCCTGTCCGCTGCCCTTCCTTTCAGTCGTGTTTCCCAGTCTGTCATAGCCAGCTCATGCCTCGACCATCATAGTTACCTTTAATGAGGTTCAGGACCCTGGTCTCAGAATCAACTACTTCACTATTCACCTTGATTAAGAATTCTACTATATTATTTCATAGATTTCATAGAATTTACAGTGTGGAAGGAGGCCATTCGGCCAATCGAGTCTGCACCGGCCCTTAGAAAGGGCATCCTTCCAAACCCACTCCTCCTCCCTATCCCCATAACCTAGTAACCCGAGCTAACCTTTTTGGGACACTAAGGGCAATTTAGCATGGTCAATCCACCTAACCTCCACATCTTTGGACTATGGGAGGACACCGGAGCACCTGGAGGAAACCAGCGCAGACATGGGGAGAATGTGCAGACTCTGCACAGACAGTGACCCAAGAGGAAATCGAACCTGGGACCATGGCATTGTAAAGCAACAGTGCTAACCAATGTGCTACCATGCTGCCCATTATGGTCACTCATCCCCAAGGGTTCCCTCACAACTAGAATACCAACTAATCCTTTCTCATTGCACAACACCTAGTCCAAGAATGCCTGTTCCTTTGTTGGTTCCTCAACATACTGGTCCAGAAAACCATCCTGCATGTTCTCCTGCTTGTTTATAATGGGTGGCAGTGGGTTAACTATTTGTTGATAATGGGCTGAATTTTTTATCCACTGAAGTTATTGGAAGGGAAGATCAAGTAAGTGTAAAACATTTGGATGATGCCAAGCCACTCTTCCTCACCCACACACACCCTCAGCCCCTTTCCCACTAATCACACATTTCCGAGTCAGAGGTTTAATTTGACCCAGATTGGTGGGATGCCAATTTCCTCTTACCAAAGATCTTTACGTAAAATGAATTTGGTCAGCGGCAGCAGAGTTCCCAGCAGAATCCAAATATGCGTGGGCTTCCTCCAGGTGCTCCGGTTTCCTTCCACAGTCCAGAGATGTGCAGGTGGATTGGCCAGGCTAAATTGCTCCTTAGTGGGGTTACTGGGTTAAAGGGTGGAGGTGTGGGATTAAGTAGGGTGCTCTTTCCAAGGGCTGGTGCCAACGTGATGGTCTGAATGTCTCCTTCTGCACTGTAGAGACTCGATGGATTCTATGTTAACTTTTACTCAGTGTATAGTCTCACACAAGAAGGATACACTCTTTGTCAATTGCAAAATGTCACATTGTTGTAGCATCAGAATTATTTTGGGGATGAGGTAAATATCTATCAGGTTAGACATAATGTAAATAGGTCTCTGCAAGTCTAACCTCTGCTATACTTGAACTAAAAATTGCTGATGTAAGCACCATTCTTTCAGTAACACTGACATTCTAACTGTAATGAGCAGAAAATAGGTGATTTACCTACACTCTGAACAATCTAAATAATTAGGGTAATTTCAAGAGTATAATGAGGATATAATAATCACAGTAATTTTTTATCAAGTGCATAATTTAATAGTGCATGTCCACATTTGTAATATTATAAATGCTGAACTGTTCATTGATCACTTTTTTATGAATTTGCACTTAGTGCAAAATCAAAGATTACAGCTATTGAACTCTGGTTTCGTATCATTGATCACAGGATACCTAAATAGCCAGAAAAACTAAGGATTCATGAAAGAAGAAAAAAGTTAAAGAAATAGTAGAATCATATTTGAATTCACTGCAACGGGGCATCTACCATTAGTTAGACTCTGCTTCCTTCGCTCAAAACATTTTGTCCGCAAAGATGCTCAAGCGTTGATAACGGTTCAATGAGTGAAACTGAGAATCTGGGGGCCTCAGAGAATGAGACAAGCTTGGGGCATCACGTGAAAAATTAGACTTAAGGATTTGGAAATAAACAAAGGAGGGACTGGGAAGGCAGGTGAATTAAAATCAATGTCAAATAAGGTAAAGAAGAGAAAAGAAACAGATGGGAAGGATATTGGATTAAGCGAGAAAGACAAAAAAGGACAGGACTTTCGACTGGATAGGCTCAGGTAAGGTGCTCAGGTCGGGCACTAAGATTTGCACCATCAGCCAACATGCCAATTTGCCAGAACCATTGTGCCCTCTGGGGCATTTGCCTAGATATGGGATTGGGGTTGGCAGGGTTACCTATCCACCAGCAGCAAGCAGCCAGTTAAAGGGGAGTTAATGAACTATTAAGGCTCAGAAACTGACTGGAATTTTCCAGTTGTAAATTGTAATCCAGGCTTCCCGGGGTGTTGGCAGGCTTGGAAGGGAGGAAGGTGTGCCAGCCTTCCAGGCAAGCTTTCTGAGGCCTTTCCCACCCACCTGGCCATGGATACTGCCTCCTGCTGCTCTGACTATTTTTTAACAACAAAAGTTCTTGAATTTGAAGACAGTGTGCAGTAAATCTCTCTCTCTTATCTTGCAAACTCATCTTTCAGAGTTGGCAGGCATGTTATTGGACTTCCAACTTAGTGAGCCCTCCACCATCCTCAGTTAGATTGCAGGCCAGTTCCCTGACCACTCATTGACTAATTCACGGAAAATCACCACCGGATGACAGTTCTCTAAACGGTGGAGTTTGTAATTCTTTACTTGACCGTAACATCGAGGTTGACCCAAAATTACAAAATCCTGCCCAAGGAGACAGAAAGGAGAATCTCAAGATAGACAAGGATGGGTTTGCTGAGGGATGGCATGGAGTTTTCGCCAATGTGCTATAGAATTTTACCCCCATAGTGTGGGTATTGTTTTTTTAACAGTATCTGCAACTAGTGATCAGTCTGATTGATAGGGTTGGTTTCCAGTCAGGCCAAAATCATGGCCCAATTTCTAACCAGCTAGGGGTGGGGCGGAGGAGGTGTGGTCAATCCGAGGAGGAACTGGTTCCATGCCTGACCCCTGTTTTTGGGAGTGGTCTGATATTGATAGGATGGTTGGGGTGGAGGGCAGGGTGTTGTTGAGCACAATGGTGTGGGTGGTACCTAATCCAAGGGAAGAAGATTGGCCTGATGGGCTCACTCCAGTTGTCCCTGGCCCACATACAGTGCTGTAAAGACTCTTACTCACGGTCTCAATCTGTCCTTGCCTCCCTTGATCTGATGGGTTTGCGGAAACACGAGAAACTCAACAGACCAGATTGAAATCTGCAAAACGGGTTACACCTGAGGATTCAGCTTCATTAAACGTTTACATGGCTAGTTTTATCCTAAAATAAGGTTGTTTGCGTACACCCTGCCCTGCTTACATTCATTCTGGATGTGGGTGGGATGGAGTCAGGCTGGGATTTGGTTTAAGAATTTCATGATGTTAACATCTCCATCCTAATCCATCAGTATTTGCAGTTCAACTTGATCGAAAGAGTAAGAAAAATAAATACATTTAAATTTGACATTCTCAAAATCTCCCCTCTCCCCCAAAATAATTGGAAGAGATGCCAGAAAAATTTACATTTGTAATGTTGATCAAGGGGCACTTTAGCCTGTATCGCACAGTTTAACTCTCTATGACCTTTTTAACAGGCATATGCATTAAGTTAAAGAAAAAAGTGGGGGTTAAGGATGAAGCACCATTTTTGTGAAGCCAATGGCAAAGCAGCGCAGCTTGGAGGACAATTTTTTGGATATTCATATTTAAAAATCCATCTGCTCCTTTCGTGAGGTTGCAGTCCCATTTACCCATGGATTACAGTAAGTGAGTGCCATTATCTCCATTGCTTTGGCTTTTTTGATCCTGAATGTCAATTTTCAGGAGATGCACTAGCAGATGAGGCATAAGGTGCCAGTTAATGGCCTGCATTTCCTTAAAAAAATTATTTTCAGACCATCTGTGAGATAAGATGGGGTGGGCAGACATACTTAAACAATGTGGTGAGAGCGCCCAACGTTTGCACTCATTTACTTTTCCTGAGAAACATAACCACTCTAAAGGTGCTAGTACTGAATCTGTATGGTCTCTCACAGTTACAGGGGGCCAGGGAAGTTAAAGATCACACAGGAATGCAATATAGCAACACTGATTTGGTTGGGGGTCACTTTGCCTCTTTGAAGCTGCAGTGTCTCATTTCTAAATGTACATTCACCCATAATTTTTCTGCAACAGCACAATGAACAATATTCATTGTTAGCTAGACTTGTCTTTGCAAGACTTCCTCTTGCTGAAAGTACGATCTGATAACCCTGCAGCAAGTGAGACCTGAGTCAACAGAGCAAACATCTGTGTACCTCCTTAACCAATCAGATTGAAGTTGGTGAAATCAACAGTGCAAGGACTATGGAGGAAGTGTAAATTAGGGTGATTGAACTCAGTAAGGGAAGAAAAGAAAGATTAGGGGCTGGATTCTCCGGTTCCCCAGCCGCACATTTCTCAGCGGTGCGCAGTTCACTGGCGGCGGGATTCTATACTCTCGCCGCTTGTCAATGCGATTTCCCGTTGAAGCCACCCACCCCACACCGCTGGGGAATGAATAAGTGGGGATGCGCTTCCGGCAAGAAAAGCGAGTCGCAACGGCCAGAGAATCCCAGCCTAGATTAAGTGAAAACAAAAATAAAATGTTTTCAATTAAAAAATGTAATTACATTTTAAGTTTAAAATCTCCAATAACAATTAAAACCTGAAAAACTGAGGCTGCATTTGTAAAAGATGGCATTCATTGCCAGAGGTTTTTGTTGGCAATATTTAACAAGTGACACCAGTTGCCATATTAATAGGATACTTTGGCTAAAATATACAAGACTTAACTTTCTGCAGTGAGTTTAGTTTGCGTCTGTCACAAAATCCAGCAACTTCATTCAATTAAATATGTTTTAAATGATGAGAAGATGTTTTAACAAAACTAATGCCGGAGCAACAGCAACATAACTTGCTCTCGCAAGAAATTGTACACTATTAGCCACTGTTATTTTGATAATAAATTATGTCCCAATATTGTGAAAGTTGCTGAGAGATAAAAGGGAGCTCTACATGTAGTGAAGTAAAGTATTTCCCTTTAGGGATTCCTGTGTTCTTGTGTTGTAAAGATGATGGGAGGAACATGGAGGAGGAATAGGTAGAAGACAAAGATTGTAACAACTTGCCTGCTGGCGAAACTAGACTCACTTATACCCACACACCAAGACTACAATGAGTCTATCAAGATTTTTTTTCCATAGTGGCGGGGAAATAAAAAAATGGATTTATAGAATGCCGTTTGCAATATCAGAATTTCATAATGTATTTGTAGCCAGTAAAGAGCTTTCGAACCAATGTCACTGTTATAATGTAGGGAAAGAAGAGAAGGCTGTGTTTTTCACTGGCACCATGAGAGATATGCCAGCTGTTAAAACCTGACTCAAAGTCTCTTTTCACTAGGGGCACTGCCTTGTGTGCAACTGTGTAGATGACAGCAGCACTTTCCATTTCTGTTTCAACTGCCTCTGGTGACAACATTTACATCAGTCAGCATTTCATCGCTGCATTAGGCAAGTCAAAATTGCTTCATTCAAGCATGCCTCTGAGTTCATTCAGTTCCACATGGATCCAGCAAACCAGAGCAGGAGAGAGCTAATCATCAGCTTCTCCTGAATACCTATCTTCCCACAGTTATATGGTGCTATTGGTGTTACCCATGTAGCTACAAGAGCCTGGTACAAAACCCCCAACAACTTCATGAGCAAGAAGGATTTTCAGCCCCTGAACCTTTAGACACTGAATGATGCCAGCCACCTTGTTATGCATGTCATTGCATGGTAATAGGGGAGGTGCCATGATTCATCTCTTCCCAGGCACTGCTCAGTCAGATAGTGTGCAGCCAAGAAAACCAAGCCATTCCTGCCTCCTCCTCCTCTCTTACATCCTCCACAATTTCACTCTTTTCCACCCACACAGAATCCCGCAAACCTGTCATTCCCGTCTTCTCCAAATTCACAGAGCACGCTGTGTCACCACAAATTGGCTTTCAGAGTCTTGTCCTCATTTTCAATTGCACCATGGAACGTTAGAAAGAAAGAAAGAAAGAAATACTTCTATTTATACAGTGAAGCACTTTGAAGTATAGTCACAAATGTAAAAGTAAAGTAAAGTAGTCCCAGGTTACCATAGGCTACTTTCCTTTTTCAGGGGTAGAGCATTGAACCCGTGCTGACGGCCTGGCACTGCATCACAAGCCAGCTAGGTAGCCAACTGAGCTAAACCAGCTCCCAGTCAACTAATGTTATGTTGTTACCTCCTCAGACATACATGTGTTGCTCTGTCACTCCTGGTTATCCGTTCATTCTGCTCTATCTGCCAGAATCTTTTTCAGCCACTTACAAACGATCCAAATTATCTGCCATTGATGTGCCCACTCGCCCAACCTGTCCATATCATGCTGTAGGATGCAGGGATCCTGCAGCATGATTTGGACAGGTTGGGCGAGTGTGCAAATCAATGGCAGATGCAGTATAATTGGGATAAGTGTGAGGTTATTAACTTTGGAAGCAAAAACAGGCAGTCAGATTACCACCTGAATGGTTGTAAATTGGGAGAGGGAGTGTGCAGCAGGACCTGGGTGTCCCTGTGCACCATTCGCTGAAGGTAAGCATGTAGGTGTAGCAGGTGGTAAAGAAGGTTAATGGTATGTTGGCCTTCATTGCAAGAGGTTTCGAATATAGATGCAGGGATGTGTAGCTGAAATTTTACAGGGCCACACCTGGAGTACTGTGTGCAGTTTTGGTCTCCTTCTCTGAGGAAGAATGGGCGCAATTCTCCCAAAGGGAGACAAACAGTCGACGCCGGAGTGAAACCCGGAGTGTTTCACTCCGGCGTCGGAGACCGCTCCTCGCCTCCTATTCCCCCCCCCCCCCCCACCACCAGGGGGCGGGGAGCGGCGGCGCGTGAATTTCGCGCGCCGAGCCTTGACGTTGCGTCAAAGCGGCGCGCCGGGAATGACACGGCTGGCGGCACCTAAGTGACGTCAGCTGCGCATGCGCATGCCGTCTTCCCCTCTGCTGCCCCGCAAGACATGACGGCTTGATCTTGCGGGGCGGCGGAGGGAAAAGAAAAGAGTGCGTCTTTTAGAGACGCTGGTCCGACGATCGGTGGGCACCGATCACGGGCCAGACACCTCCTGAGCACACACGTGGTGCTCGATCCTCCCTCTGCCCCCCACAGGCCCCACACACAGCGGTCGTGCGCTGTTCACGCCGGCAGCAACCAGGTGTGGTTGGCGCCGACGTGAACCGGTCGGGTTCGGCAGGCCGCTCGGCCCATTCGGGCCGGAGAATCGCCGGTCGCCGTTAGTAACGGCAAGCGCCGATTCTCCGAGCGGCCTGTCGCAAAACGCGCCACGCCATTTTGAGGGGAGTGGGAGAATCGCGGGCGGTGCCAGTGTGGCGTGGCGTGATTCGCCCGGCCCTCCCGCGATTCTCCCATCCGGCGTGGGGGTCGGAGAATCGCGCCTGATGTTCTTGCTCTCGAGGGAGTGCAGCGAAGGTTTACCAGACTGATTCAAGGGATGGCTGGACTGTCATATGAGGAGAGATTGACGAGGTTGGGATTGTTCTCGCTGGAGTTCAGAAGCATGAGGGGGATCTCATAGAGACTTATAAAATTCTAACAGGACTAGACAGAGTAGATGCAGGGAAGATGTTACTATGATGGGTGTGTCCAGAACCAGGGATCACAGTCTGAGGGTTCAGGGTAAACCATTTTGGACAGAGATAAGGAGACATTACCACAGCAAGTAGTTGATGCTAAAACCTTGCATATATTTAAGAGGCGGCCAGATATAGCACTTGGGGAGAATGGGATCAAAGGCTATGGGGAGAAAGCAGAATTAGGCTATTGAGCAGGATGATCAGCCATGATCGTGATGAATGGGGGAGGAGGCTCGAAGGGCCAAAAGGCCTCCTCCTTCTTCTATCTTCTATGTATCTATATATCCTCTTGAACTCATTCCTTAGTTTCTGCTGTATTTTCCATTTCTCTGCATCTATTATAGCAGCCTGCTCAGATGCCTTTTTCCAGCTATCTCTTTGATTCCCCAACCTTTCCAAATTTCTTCCTTACCATTAAAGGTTTTCGACATGTTTTAGCACCAGAGAAACACTAAATAATAGTGCTTTCCAACAGAAGTCGGTAATCTCATAATTTGGCTACACCAACACCGATTTAATGATGTGCACTTGTTTTAGTACATAACACCTGATGTACAATACAGGTGTGCATACGTAACAAGCGTCTACCACCACAAACTTGTTAGTTTAGTTTTTGACCAGCAGTTGCCAGCTGTCTTTTAAAATCTTCAGAGTAGTTCCTAAGATCTTGAGCCTGACCCAACGGCAACGTTGCGCCCAACTTGGATCCGTACAAGCTGGTTAGATCATGGGAGAGGCCAAAATCTCGATCCATGTCAGTCGCTGATCAATTTCTGATCTAACCAGCCCGTTCCCATTGGCAGGACCCAGATCCCACCCAGATATGGTGAGAAACCAACAATCACTAATTAAAGCCAATCTCCATGTCATTAACGGGACAGACCCGCTATCGTTTGCCTCCAGTGATCTAACCGGCTCCCCGGCAAGCAGTCACGCGGGTGCTCTTCAGCATATTTTTTTAAGAACGTGAAGCCTGCGCAATGTTTGCTATGGGGATCGGAGGAGGTGAGCAGCCATCTTCAATATCAGACTCAGCTGGAGGCATGGGAGCTGCTGCTCTTGTGCTCAGGGAGAGAGAGAGCCCCTCCCCCCGGGCTGGTTGGTGGGGAGGGGGAAGCTGGGCAGGTGCCATCGGTGGGGCGTTTCCCCTGGGCTGGGGTTGAGGGCCTCAGCACCCATAGGTCCAACAGGCCATTGTGTGTACATGCCAGGGGTACCTCCATCTTCTCCCTGGCACCACCGAACATCCCCAGGCCAAAGCCCTATCCATAATGATATGGTGACGGTCACTGTAACCCCCTCTGACCATGGTGCAGCCTCCAGCTGCACGGCTGTAAGCCATTGTTACTAAGGAATTGGTAATGTTAGTTGCCTGAGCACTTCACAGCTCCCAAGTGACTTCCCATGGGTAGATGTGCCATTACACAGATGAGTGTTACTGCCTCGGAATTGCAATCAGACTGTGAGGCCTGGACACCTTGCCTAAACACTGGAGGCATCAACACCACAGCGGTAGCAGCCAACAACAAATACCCAAGATCTGGACCTTAGCACTGGTGATATCCCTGTGACCAGAGAGTGCGCGTGTGTAGATCGGGGAGGAAACCAAATAATGTTCCCGGAAGGGGTCTGAGACCCGGGGTCTGGGGTCCCTTCTGTTTCTGGGGTGCAAGTGCAGGCCAGGTACCCTCAGCACAACTGGCTCATTGAATGGCATCCTGAGAGAGGACAGGGATTGTAAGGGTGGGGAGGTTTGGGGGACATGAGGATCCCAGGATGGAAGCCATGTCTGATTCGCGGTTTCTCCAATTCCTCACAGATATCACGTTATGGATGGTATTGCGGAGCCCGCAGCCGCTGCCCTCACGGTGTTGGTGACAGTCCAGGCAACCAGACACCAGAGAAGGCAGCGTCGACAGAGGCCTGAGGCGGCAGCCCGTGTGCAGGGGCCCGCCCCACACCCTGAGGACCGGGCATGCCATCAGGCTGGAGAGGGACCCAGAGCAGGAGGCCACAATGACCCAAGGTACACATGCTTTGCTGGTCATTTCAGGAGATGTGGGACAGCATGTGCCGCAGGAGGCTATGCTTCAACAAGAGGATGGTGCGGCGCCCGTACCATGTCCTTGTGGACTTGGCACCACATGGAGGAGGAGGCTATCACTCTCAGTGGCCATCAAGGTCACCACAGCCCGGAACCTTTACACTTCGGGTTCATTTCAGGGCTCGAGTGGGGACTTGTGTGCCATTTCCCAACCTACAGCTCACAAGTGCATCCATGGAGTCACGGATGCCCTGTTTTCCTTGGCATCAAACTATATAAACTTTGCCCATCAAGATAACTGCGCAGCAGGATTCTCCGCCACCGCCAGGATTCCCAAGATGGCACGCATGTCACCTTGTGTGCACCGGGTGGTCCGAGAGTGTCTTCCTTGAACAGGAAAGTGCTCTACCCCCTGAACATCCAACTCATGTGTGACCACCACCTGAAGATCATGCGCGTTTTTGCACCCTTCCCAGGAAGTGTGCACAACAGCTACAGCCTGGGGCAGTTAGAGATCCCCGGCATCTTTGAGGGATACCCCAGGATGATGGTCTTGGGCAATGCGATGCGGAGACCTGATATAACGAGGCCCATGTGGCCATCCGGACTGCATTGAGTGGTACATCGAGTTGCTCAAAATGCAGTTCCGATGCCTCGACCGCTCTGATGGTACACTGCAGTACACCGCCCAGAGGGTCACCCGCTTTGTCGTGGTCTGCTGTGTCCTCCACAACCTGGCACAGCAGTGGGACAAAGTGCTGCAGGTGGAGGAGGAGGGACATGCGGGCCACTCTGAGGTAGAGGCAGGGGAGGAGGTACAGGGGGGAGGACAGGTGGCGGTAAGGCTCCAACATTCCCAGAGGACCAGGGAGGCCTTCATCCTCACCAGATACACACAGCACGAGGCTATGTCTGTCAGCTCAACCCCTTCTGTCCTTTTTCCCACCTTCCCCCTATCCCCCCCATCATACCACCCCCTCACCCTCAATTCCCGCACTCATAATCACACCACCCCTCCGCAACGATGCTGTTCCACCCTCCAAGGATCTGTGTAACATTACTCCAGGGTGATGGGCCTGTGTCAGCACTGTCAGTTGTGATGCCTCAATTAAGATGGAGATCCTGCGAGACAATGGACATGTGGACAGTGAGAGGGAAGGATCATTTTGTCTGACATGAACAATTCACTTGAGGCAGGTCATCTGGGTGAAAGAGCAATGGATTCTCACCTCTGTGGTGCAGGCCAACCTCGCTGTTGATGACTGCTCTCTCCTCGGTCAACCCCACAATCTCGAGGGCCCATTTCTCATAGTGGGTGAGGGGGTTTAGGAATTTGTGGGTGGCAGGCGGAACTGATGTGAGGAGAGATGGAAACTTACCCTTGCAGCTCAGTGGAGGTCGTTGGTCATCCCCCGACATTAGATGACGGTCGTCCTGGTCATGCTGCCTGCACTAACAGCCACTGTCACTGCTTCCCAGGCACCATTGCTGACCCTGCAGTTGGGCCTCCAACCCCCTCGGGGGAACAGATCTCATATCAACAACGTTGAGAATCCTGGCCAGGTCTGCGGCTGCCATGCTTGTACATTGACTGGGAGCAAGTGGTGAGAAAGTATTTAAAAGCAGCTTCCCCTTGTCAGTGGTGAGACACTGAGGCAAGAGTCAGGTGAATCAGACGGTGAGACATCAGTAATAGCAGGATTCAAAAGGTGGCTCATTTTTGGCACTTAGTGTCGTTGAATATGGGCCATTGTCTCGGCGACATGGCCGTCGCAAAACAACCCACCAAACATGCCCAAAATTACACTTAGAAATATTTCCGTTGAATCGTGCGCAACATATTAGGAGACAGGTTGCTGGATTATAAGTATGATTCTGTAAGTAATAATAATCTTTATTATTGTCACAAGTAGCCTTTCAGTAACATTGTCATGAAGTTACTGTGGAAAAACCATAGTCGCCACACTCCAGCGCCTGTTCGAGTACACTGAGGGAGAATTCACAACGTCCAAATTACCTAACAAGCACATCTTTCAGGACTTGTGGGAGGAAGCCGGAGCACCCAGAGGAAACCCTCGCAGACATGGGGAGATCGTGCAGACTCCGCACAGGCAGTGACCCAAGCGGGGAATCGAACCTGGAACCCTGACACTGTGAAGCCACAGTGCTAACTACTGTGCTACCATGCCACCCAGTGCAGCTATGCAAGGAGGTCTATGGAAGAAACCATGGCCACCAAACAATCTGTAGTATTCCTCGGAACGAAATAATGTGTGGGTTTTCTGGCCGTTCCTGGCAACGGGATCATTTGGCCCTGCCAATGGCGAGCCCCTCCGTGGGTTCCCCAACGGCAGAGAGGACGAAGAACAGAAAACCCCATAGGCAGCGGCGTGACTGGAAGAACCTGCCACTGGTCAATGGCGGGAACCTCTGCCGATGCAAAACATGTCACGGGTGGAGGAGTAAAATGTCGCCCAACAAGTTCATCATGATGCATCCTTTAACACTTGTCAAGCTGATACACATATTGAAAAGTTTGTTCATCCAGCTGTTGAGTTTGCAACATTTTTTACAGAATAACTGAGCAAAGTGGAGAGGTCAACTCCCTGGCTAAGCCCTGAAGGAAAAAATAATTTGCTTTTATTAAGCATGCTCGCTTGTCCTCAGGACGTAACAGAACACATCACAGCAAATTAATTATTTTTGAAATGCAGTCACTGCTGTTATGGAGAAAAATCGAGGCACTGGTAGTAACTGTAATGGAAAAACATGAACGCATATCTGAATGGTTGACAAGTACAAAAGTTGCTGAGGAGGCAATGAATTTGACAGGTTTTTTTTCCCAATTAAGGGACAATTTAGTATGGTCAATCCACCTACTCTGCACATCTTTTGGGTTGTGGAGGTGCGACCCACGCAGACACGGGGAGAATATGCAAACTCCACACAGACAGTGACCTGGGATCGAACCCGGGTCCTCGGTGCCGTGAGGTAGCTGGGCTAACCACTGCGCCTCCGTGCCACCCACAAACTTGATAATTAATCCCATTTGCTTTGCTAACAGAACAAAGAGAATCTGATAGAAGATCATCAACCCATAATTTTAACTCTATTTCTCTCTGCAAATTCAGCATGATCTATTAAGTATTCCAGCTTTTTTGGTTTTTATTTCCGATTTCCAACATATGAAGTATTTTGCTTTTATAAGGAGTATCGCATATCCCGTTGTAAGCATTGCCAAGCAACAGTAATGATTAGGTACCAGTGGCTGTGAAAGACCAGGGGCGGAATTCTCTGCCACCCTGGGGGGTCGGAGAATCGCCCGGGGCCGGCGTCAATCCTGCCCCCGTCGTGTCCCGAATTCTTCGCCCCCCCCCCCGAGATTTGGCGGGGGCGGGAATTGCGGCGCGCCGGTCGGCAGGCCCCCTGCGGCGATTCTCCGGCCAGCGATGGGCCGAAGTCCCGCCGCTAACAGGCCTTTCCCACCGGCGTGGTTTAAACCACCTCTGGTACTGGCGGGATTGGCGGCGCGGCGGGCTCCGGGATCCTGAGGGGGCGCGGGGCGGGTGCCCCCACGGTGGCCTGGCCCGTGATAGGGGCCCACCGATCGGCGGGCGGGCCTGTGCCATGGGGGCACTCTTTTTTTTCTGCCCCCGCCATGGCCTTCACCATGGCGGAGGCGGAAGAGACCCCCTCCCCTGCGCATGTGCCAATATGACGTCAGCAGCCGCTGACGCATCGGCGCATGCGTGGACTTATGCCAGCCGGCGAAGTCCTTTCGGCCCCGGCTGGCGTGGCGCCAAAGGCCGTTCACGCCAGTCGGCGGAGTGGAATTCCACACCTTTGGGGTGGCCCGACGCCGGAATGCTTCATGCCACTCCGACACGCCGGGACCCCCCGCCCCACCGGGTAGGGGAGAATCCCAGCCCAGTTATTAATTGGCGGAGGTCCACAATGAAGAATGTCTCTACCGTACTGTGTAAATATTCAAACCAAAAGAGCCTGGTACAGGATCAGAACTGCATTAAGATGCCACTAAGACTGACACTAAGTCCCTATATTACGTAGTTGCTTTGCTTTAAAGTTGTGCAGTTTTGGGGGCCGGATTTCTTGATTTATGTTGTTAGTTTTTATTTATATTGTTACGTGTAATTTTGCGTCATTGCTGTGCCTCCGTTATTGCACGATATTGCAATATCATTTGTGTCATTCCGCACTGTTTTGCATCGATGCGACAGCTGATCTTGGGACCCTACTGGCTCCATTCTGAAGTGATTGTGATCGGAAGTATTCATTTCCTCTCGAGGAAAATGCAATTTGTTTTTCAAGAGCTCCGAAGTAAACTCCTCAACTCAGGTTAGCCAAAACATCCAGGGGTTTTCTTTCACAAGAAATAAGTTTCTCGTTTCTGTGCAGAAAGGGTCCGTGTCTTGACTTTGCGAGCTGATGTTAATTTTGGAACACCGGGCGTGTCTGCTGTGGACTTTTACATTAGGTGAGACAAAGGGACCATTTTAAAGTCTCTGGGTGCGATTCTCCCAAATATTTTTGAAGTTAATTTGTGGCGGGTGTTTCAAGAGCTTGCCGCCAGCGTGTTCTCCACTGCTATTCAATACACTTCATCACTTTTTGGGGCCTTGGGGCGTTTCTCACCGGTTTAGCTCACACTTAAACATTTTTTTAGCACTGGCGAGCTGAACTCAGAGGTCAGGCCGCCAATTTGAATGGCTGCCCCGATCTCTAAGTGAGCTTGTAGGTCTCCCATACCTTCCACCATGGGCAATGTCACCCCCCCCCCCCCCCCCCCCCCCCCCCCCCCCGAGACATGCACACTACCTCACCCCCCCCCCCCCCCCAAATAAAGACACCCCACTATTCGGTCTCTGGGGGTCCCACCTCTTCAGGCTCCCCAACCACCCTTACAGCACCCTGTCCCTTCCAGGACCCCCCACCCATCACATCCCAAACTCCCCTAGGCCCATACTTACCTGCCCTGCCCACCCACACTGTTCAAACCTGCCTCCACCTTCAGTCTTGCTAAGACTCAATTAGGGACCAGTAACGTTTTGTTTAACATTGATAAAGTTTAAGATTCAAGGTACTTGCTGAGGGAATAAAGTCACAGGATTCCATGGGTTTTGAACAAACAAAAATAAACTTTACTGTGCAAGGACAAAACAATTTCCAATATTTATCTTATAATTTCAGGGATAATATGAGGTATATATGGATTAACAGGCCAACAGTGGTCAAACACAACGCAGAACAATCAATGTCAGATTCAACCAAGGCAGATCTGGAGGTTTGTAATTCATTTTTGCATGGAAAAGAAAGCATCAATTATGCAAAAGCCAATTAAGGCCAATTAATTTCCTTTACTGAAACTCGGATAAGCCCTGTGGCACCATTGTTGAGTGTAATGGTGACCTTCATTGTTGAGACATTGCAGATGACTTATTACCCTTGATACTCTTCATACCATATAGCATCTTGTTGACCATCAGCATCCTCATACACTGCTGATCTACCATGCATAAAGTGATACGAGGCAACAACGTTACAGATAAAACCGCTAACTGGGATTTAGCTATTATGGGACCTGCATCTCCTTTACGATTTATTCTCTGGACACTCTCACACCACTGCTCCTTAGCAATCCATCATGCAATGCCAACTCTGCTCACGTTTAAAGTTTTCACAGTCACCAAACTCTGTGACATAAGATTTGCCCTGGAGTAAAGCACAGACTTTTAAATTTGATTGTGAAGTGCAGAATAATTCATAAATAATGATCTCAACAAGTGAAAGTTGTTATTTTTGTTATAGGAAAGCTGATACGACAGGTGGGCAGCATGGTAGCATAGTGGTTAGCACAGTTGCTTCACAGCTCCAGGGTCCCATATTCAATTCCCGGCTTGGGTCACTGTTTGTGCGGAGTCTGCACATTCTCCCCGTGTCTGCGTGGATTTCCGCCGGGTGCTCTGGTTTCCTCCCTCAGTCCAAAGATGTGCAGGTTAGGTGGGGTTACTGGGTTACGGGGAAAGGTTGGAAGTGTGGGCTAAAGTGGGGTGCTCTTTCCAAGGGCCAGTGCAGACTCGATGGGCCGAATGGCCTCCTTCTGCATTGCAAATTCTATGATGATTCTATGATGCTACTCCAGTCAGATCCCAGGGTGACACCTGGCCCTGATAGATCCCAACTTCTATTTGTTTAGAAATGTGGATGGTGGCTAATGACGAGTCACAGAATGGATTCTCGGTTTCAGAAACAGTGTTGACGACGGGACAGAATCAGCAGACTTCTACGCAGCAAATTTGGTGTTGCTCCTGGACCAATTCATCAATCGTTAATGGGCTAGCACCAGCGCCACATAGAACAAGATCGAGTCCAGTGAAAAACGGTGTTGGATTGGCCGGTGTCGGGATTGACACACGAGAGGCTGATAATCTCCAGCCACATATAAGCACTCCATTCCCCCCACCCACTCATCCCAGCCAACAAGATGACAGCACCAAGAGTGGCACCCCAAAGGCGGACGCTGAACTCAAGAGCCTGCCAGATTTTGTGGAGGAGAGGCGGGCTACCCTGTACCCGGGTTTGGGAGGGAGGTTGCCACCTGCCGCCGTATACCGGGACTGGGCGAAGGCAACAAAGGTCATGAACGCCGTGGACCACACCACCAGGACCGGACAGCAGGGCCAGAAAAAACTGCACAGCCTCCTCATGGCGACACTGAGTAGGCAACACTGTGCCCCGGCACTAACCCCCATCCCACACACCAGTAACCGCACCCCATCCCCGGAGAGTGGCCAAACCCCCACCCTGTGCTACGTGCCAGCACTACCGATATCGGCCGCCATGGCTGGGTGCTCTGGCCATCAAGTTCACCAGCTACCGATACCCTGTGCTGCAAGCGTCCGACTTTCTAACACTGCGTTTTCTGTCTCCAATCCAAGGAGAAGGTGGCCCACAACTGTGCGGAGGAGGAAAGGATTGGAGCAGGGTCGCCCTACCTGCAACCCACCACCGTAGCAGAGCATCGGGGACTGGACCTGTTTGGTGGGCCCGGAGAGAGGGCAGTCTCCGGGGCGGTGGTCAGCACTGGGCGAGCAAGTGAGGCCCTGCTGAGTTGAGGTGCCAATGGCATGTGTGTCGGCACACCCGCTCATCCTCTCCACCACCACCAGCCCCAAAAAACTCCACATCCTCCTCCAACACCACCACCCCCCACCCCTCTCCAACACCTGCCTACACACCACCCCACATACCCCTCACCACCCCACACCACTCCCACAACCCCCCTCCAACACCACCCTACACACCACCCCACATACCCCTCACCACCCCCACACCACTCCCACAGCACCCTCCAACACTATCCACCACCCCATCCTGCGATCCAATCATGCATCATACATTGTGTCTTGCAGGATCTCCTGGCGATGTCAGAAGGGTCTGAAGGTAGGGTGGGCTGGGCTGGGTTGCCTCAGATGGGGCACTGGGGCGGGGTAAGGGGAAATGGGCAGATGTTGGGGGTGGGCTTGGACCAGGGAACCCAGTTCAGCCAGTACTCTGCTCTTGCGCCCTACCCTCGTCCCTCTCCACCCTATACTCCACACCTCCACCCCCATCACCCACCTCCATCACCCCAAGGGTTCGGTGGGACCAAGAGCTGGAATGGGCAGCTTGCATGCAGGCATCAGCCAAGTGGATGGTGGAATGTGTTACCGTGGGCAGGAGTCAGACGTTGTCAAACGATGCAGAGCACCACAGCTGACCACAGAGCGGGTTGTCATCTTCCTCCATCCCATGGACCTGACCCGCTGTTACTGCCAACTCAGAGCCCACACCCCATAGTGAGGCAGGTAGAAATCACAGAAGGGGTTGCAAGGGACCCAGTTTTGGGGGGGGGGGGGGGGGGGGGGGGTGCGGTGGGTTGGGATGTCCATGCTGCTGGTCAAGCTTCCCAGTCGGTGAACCTGGAGGTCTGCGATAATGTGGGGGGTGGTGGAGCTCTCCCTTCTCCCTAACCTCATTAAATGCCCTTACCAGCAGGGGCCCCAGGTCCCGCAAAAATGTTTTATAAAATTCAACCGGGAAGCCATCCTCTACATGCAGCTGAGTTCCAATGTCCTCCCCGTGTGTGCGTGGGTTTCCTCCGGGTGCTCCAGTTTCCTCCCACAGTCCAAAGATGTGCAGGTTAGGTGGATTGGCCATGATAAATTGCCCTTAGTGTCCAAAATTGCCCTTAGTGTTGGGTGGGGTTACTGGGTTATGGGGATAGGGTGGAGGTGTTAACCTGGGTAGGGTGCTCTTTCCAGGAGCCGGTGCAGACTCGATGGGCTGAATGCCCTCTTCTGCACTATAAATTCTATGATAATCCTCTCCACTCGTCGTCAGCTTCCCGGTGAGTCAGTGGAAGATTTCTGGCATGCCCTGATTCCCCTAGTTAGAGACTGTGACTGCCAGGCCGTCACGGCCACGGAACACTCAAAATTGCTCATGAGAGATGCTTCTGTCACAGGGATAGGGTCCGATTACATCCGACAGCGCCTCTTAGAAGGGGCCACGCTCGACCTCGCAGAGACAAAAAAGCTAGCGCTCTCGTTTATGGTCGCTTCGTGCAACATACAGGCCTACGCCCCCGGCCGCGTGGCCCACCCCTCGTGCGCATCGTGGACTCCACAGATGGCCACCCATCGTGGACCTCATCAGCGATCACCCCCAGCCAACCCCTCGCCTGTGCAGCACGGCAGCCAACCAACCCCAGGGGACCCAAATGTTACTTCTGTGGGCAGCCTAAACATCCCCGACAGCACTGACCGGCACGGAGCGTCCTTTGCAAGACCTGTGGCAAAAAGGGACACTTTGCTGTGGTTGTGCCAGGCCCGCGCAGTCGCCGCTATTGTTCCGACTCCCCCATGTGCGACCAATGGGCGTCGCTATCTTCCCCTCCTCGGACCACGTGCGGCCCATGGGTGCCGCCAGCTTGTTCGACCCCATCACGTGCGGCCCGTGGATGATGCCATCTTGTTCTACCCAGGATCATTGGGCGCCGTCATCTTGTCTTCCCCAGGACACATGCGGCCCGTGGGCACCGCCATCTTACCAGGACACATGCCCCCCCGGCCACCTCATCTCCTGCCACAATCGACGACCAGCCACGTCGTGCATCGGTCACGATTGACCAGCCTCGCCCACACAACTAATCAACTGCTTCCACAAACGTTGACGCGCACGAGATCTCCTGTCTGCTGGACTCCGGGAGCATCGAGAGCTTCATTCATCCCGATACGGTAAGGTGCTGCTCCCTTGCGGTACAACCCGCCAACCAGAGAGTCTCCCTGGCCTCCGGGTCCCACTCTGTGGCGATCCGGGGGTACTGCATAGCCACTCTCACCGTCCAGGGTGTGGAGTTCAGCGGCTTCCACCTCTACGTCCTCCCCAACCTCTGCGCTGCCTTGCTACTCGGCCTGGACTTCCAGTGCAACCTCCAGAGCCTAACATTGAAATTTGGCGGGCCCCTATCACCCCTTACTGTGTGCGGCCTCGCGACCCTAAAGGTCGACCCACCTTACCTATTTGCAAACTTAACTGCGGATTGCAAACCCGTCGCCACCAGGAGCAGATGGTACAGCGTCCAGGACAGGACCTTCATCAGGTCCGAAGTCCAACGACTGTTTCGGGAAGGCATTATCAAGGCCAACAACAACCCCTGGAGAGCCCAAGTGGTAGTGGTGAAAACTGAGGACAAACACAGGATGGTCATGGACTACAGCCAGACCATCAACAGGTACACGCAGCTCGACTCATACCACCTCCCATGCATATCTGATATGGTCAATCAGATTGCACAGTACCGGGTCTTCTCAACTCTGGACATGAAATCCGCCTACCACCAGCTCCCCATCCGTAAGGCAGACCGCCCATACACTGCCTTTGAAGCAGATGGCCGCCTTTACCACTTTCTCAAGGTTACCTTTGGCGTCACCAACGGGGTCTCAGTTTTCCAAAGGGAAATGGACCAAATGGTTGACCGGTATGGACTGCGGCCACCTTCCCGTACCTGGACAATGTCACCATCTGCGGCCACGATCAGCAGGACCATGACGCCAACCTTGCCAAATTTCTCCACACCGCCACTCTCCTCAACCTAACTTCCAACAAGAAGAAATATGTGTTCAGCAAGAGCCGCTTAGCCATCCTCGGCTATGTGGTCCAGAACGGAGTTCTGGGGCCCGATCCCGACCACATGCGCCCTCTCATGGAACTCCCCCTTCCCCACTGCCCCAAGGCACTCAATTGATGCCTGGGGTTCTTCTCTTATTACGCCCAGTGGGTTCCAAACTATGCGGACAAGGCCCGTCCACTCATTCAATCCACTCTGTTTCCCCTGATGGCCGAGGCTCACCAGGCCTTCAACCGTAATATTGCCTTATCCATCTCCTGATTGATTTTCTGCCCTCGGGGTATTTTTTCCTTTGCGATTCCTCAACTCGACCGACACAAATTTTATGGGGTGCGAGTTAACATCCAAAAACAGAGGCTTGTTTTGGGCACGTATGGCACTGCACTGCACTATCAAATGGGACTTTAGCGTTCCTCACCAAGGCCGCACTTACCTCACTTACTGCACTGATGAGCTCAGCTTGTTGGTGCAGAAAGCGATCAGGGCGTCACTTTTAAATGCCTCCCCAATCTCTCAACCCATATTGGACTCCACACCGTGGTCTCCGGACACCACCAACACTCCAATCTACCTCTTAGGAATCCTCTAGCACCAGCTCACACCGCCTCTTAAGGGTAGGATCAGCCCCATCAGGTGCTGACATATTTGAATATGTTATGCTGGGTCATGCCCAGCATTTCTTCTTCTGTCCATTGGAGTGCAGTTGCTACAGGCACTGGAGTTCTACTGGTCAATTGGACTCGCCGACGGCTCTGAATGGTGCGATTTCCTCTCGAGTGAGGGGCAGAAGTCCTTCCTGCAGCAACTTAATGCTTATTCAAGCGTGAAATGGCTGCAGGCAACCAGAATTGACATGTATGTGTTCCCCGCCAACTCTTCAGCTAGTGGGAAGCAAGACTCCGTCATCTGACCAATCCAGGCCCAATCATGTATTTGTGCTTGCCCTTCAGTTTTTCCTGCACGCTGTCTTAGTGAAGTCCTCATCCCAGTCCTCTACCGTAGAAGTCATCAATGAGCTCACTTTCTGAAGAATTGGTCCACTCACTATCTTTTCCTCCTGGCCTGGTTGCAGCCACTCATGCGGAGTGTCTCACCACTCTGTATGACTCTCTCATTTATATGCAGCCAGTGTCTGAGTTTGGGGCTGTGAATATCAGATCAGCTGACATTACGTCTTCCTCACAGACCTACTCATCCTCTGAGTCTTTATTCTCATGCACTGTTGCTTGAGAGAATAGCAAGGAGCCATGTCAGGATGGTTACCCATGCATTTCCACCACTGGGAAAATCAAAGCCATTGAGCCCGTTTATGTTCTCTGGTGATATATCACTCCTTAGTACTCTAGTCTATTGTATTTGGTGAATTCATCAAACAGGAATGGAGGAAAATATAGCATAGTTATTCACAATGAATATAAACCATTTTCTGGATCAATAGCCCAGACAAACTTGATTTGTAAGTATATCCACTATAATTGTTAATTGTCCCATCTTTTAATTGCTAATATTAATTACCCATTACATTGGGATGATATCCCATTTTGTCAGTCCCTGCTGAAATAAGGATTGCTTTGTGCACAATTTGATCTTGAAGTAGTTTCATACTGGGGGCTTTGATTCAGATTTGGATAACGGGCCAAAAGATAGCAGATGGCAGGACTGAGCACTGGGAAAGAATGTTGTTTACTCCTCCAGCACATTAAGTGAGATCCATTGAGCTAACAGGAAGATCGTAGCTGGCAGAAAGGACTGCTCTTACCGAGGTTAAGGTGTGGAAAAGCCCCATTCTTTGAAACTGAGAAGATGTGATCTTCAAAAACATTCTTATAACATTTTACAGATGCCTGGACCAAATCCAGATAGACAACTCGACATTCCAGTCAATCTGCATTTAATGAAATATTTACTCATATGGATTATACCTGCTGGGCTTAAATATAAAGTAAATCCAATTTATTGTGGCACACCATTTTCCTTCATAAAACCCACCTGATCTTGCCAAATAACTGTGGGGAGCATATTTTCAAATAACTGGAAACACCTCGGTTTAAGGCTTTAGAAGGTATATTGATAGAGAGGGTGGATATTATTATTCATGTATGAGGAATCTTCACATTTGTTGTCATCAGTTCTCTGAGACTCCCCGTTATGAAATTCAGATTTTCTGCTGTTTAACTCTTTCATGCCATGCTTTTGGAACGCGTTCTGTGAATTCATGAATAAAGATTTTGGCTGAACATGATTTTGCAGACAATTTTAAATTTGCTACAACCAGGGAAATACATGTCATGTTATTTAATTTTCCCTACATTTCAGGTAATATCGTTTTAACATCCACACCATTAAATACCGTGAGATATTTGTGTCATTGGCATTTATCTACAACTATAGAAGGCAAGAAATATAAAATAATACGTTGTGACATTTAAAAATGCTTTACTTCTAGATTGGTTACTACTGGGTTATTTCATGTAGTTTGCAATGTTAGATGGATATCTTGGAATTGCACCAGATTATCCCAGGGGATCAGGAAGAAATTTCACACAGCTTCATTTTCTTTGAAGTTTCCTCCGTCTCCAGCTTCCTTGGGACATGTGGTGAATGTAATATATGTTAATATATATATGTTAATTCACACTGTTGTTGTAAGCACAGTAGCGCTGTTCTACCACTAGGGGGAGTAGCGCTGGGAGCACTTAGGAACTTGTACTGGGCTCCACCCTTGGTTCTGCCCATGACTCCTCCCCCTAGTGCAGCTGTATAAGTACCCGTGTCCAGAGTCAGCCTGGGTCACTACGAATCCATCAACAGGTAACAGGCTGGCTCTGAAGTAAGTCGATTAAAGCCTAGATTCACATAGGAAACACGTGTCTGGTGAATTAATGGTTCCATCAATTTAATCGACTTAAGAACAGTAAAGATCGATTATGAAATTGGTCCTCAAGCCTGGACGCCTGGAACTCAACCCGCAGGATGCAGAAGTTAAAGAAATCTTCTCCCACTGGATCCGGTGCTTCAAGGCCTACCTGGCCGAAGCGAGCACAGCCGAAACTACAGAGAATCAGAAGCTAAGTCTACTGCACGTTAGGGTGAGCCACAGAATCTCGACGCAACTAAACTCGGCCAGTTCATATACTGCGGCGCTAGCAGTTCTCGAAAAAATGTATGTAAGGCCTATTAATGAAGTTTACGCTCGCCATGAGTTCACGATTCGCCATCAGCGGCCTACGGAATCACTCGCCGAATTCCTAAGAGAACTTAACAATTTGTCCAATGATTGTAATTACCAAGCGGTTACCGCGGCTGAACACAGGGAATTGGCGGTACGCAATGTTTTTAGAGCGAGCCTCAGGTCTAACTATGTGCGCCAACGACTGCTGGAAAAGGGGGCCCAGGACTTAGAAACGACTGTGGAAGCTGCGACCACGATGGAGGTCTCCTTCAGCAGCCTTAACTCATTCCCCGACGACCCCGCGGCCCAATCATGGGCCCCCGACCAGCGACTCCCCCAGGCCTGTGCTACGCGGCCGCCCAGCCACCATGCTGCCCCAGCCAGCCACTATGCTGCCCAAGCCAGTCACTATGCTGCTCCAGCCTGCCATTTCTGCGGCCAGAATCAGCACCCGCGGCAGCACTGCCCGGCCCGCAACGCGACCTGCAGCAGCTGCGGGCGAAAAGGGCATTACGCAAGAGTGTGCCTCGCTAAAAGGGCCCCAGCTTCCAACTCCCCAGCGACTTGCAGTAACCGCTCCCCTCACTCGCAGCCCCACGGGGCCCGAAACGCTGTGGCCTATGCCCCGACTCTGCCCCCTCCAGTCACGTGCGATCCATGGGGGCCGCCATCTTGGAAAACCTCCACCACGCGGCCGGCCACGTGCAACTCATGGAGGCCGCCATCCTGGACGCCATCTTCCTCGCCGCCTGCCACTGCGACTCATGGGGGCCGCCATCATGGATGCCATCTTCCTCGCCGCCCGCGACGTGCGATCCACGGGCCCGATCGGCATCTCCGCGCTCGGACAACTCAGCGGAGGAATTCGAACTAGACTATGAACTCAGAGTGCAGTCATCACGGGGCCACTCCAGCACAGCTGATTGAGCTGCCGACTACCCGCAACTCAGCGCGGTCACCCTGGACCAATCACGACCAAAGAATCTACGAAACTCGATGGCAGAGGTCCATATCAACGGGTACAAAATGCCTTGCCTCTTCGACTCCAGGAGCACAGAGAGCTTCACACATCCAGACCTGGTTAGGCGTTGTTCGCTCCCCGTTTTCCCTGTGCAGCAAACTATCGCGCTCGCTTCAGGCTCCCACTCGGTCCAGATCCAGGGGCGCACCGCCGCGACACTCACAATCCGAGGCGCTAGTTACTCGAAGTTCAAACTCTATGTTTTGCCCGAACTCTGCGCGCCACTCCTATTAGGCCTAGACTTCCAATGCAACCTAAAGAGCCTCACCCTCAGCTTCGGAGGGCCCCTGCCCCCACTCACGATCTGCAGCCTCACTACGCTGCGAATCCCCCCCCTCTTCTCTTTGCCAATCTCACTAAGGACTGTAAACCCGTAGCCACTCGTAGCAGGCGGTATAGCCTGCAGGATAGGGTATTTGTCAGAGCAGAGGTCCGAAGGCTACTCAGTGAGGGGGTTATAGAGACCAGCAATAGTCCCTAGGGAGCTCAGGTGGTGGTGGTCGGGGGAAGATTCCGTATGGTGGTCGACTACAGTCAGACTATAAATAGATTTACGCTCCTCGACGCATATCCCCTCCCCAGGATTGCAGACATGGTAAACCAGATCGGCCAGTACCGGCTCTTCTCCATGGTGGATCTGAAGTCTGCATACCACCAGTTCCCAATCCGCCCGGAGGACCGCCACTACACGGCATTAGAGGCCGATGGCCGCCTCTTCCATTTCCTCCGGGTCCCTTTCGGTGTCACCAATGGGGTCTCGGTGTTCCAACGAGCAATGGACCGAATGGTGACCAGTACGGGCTGCGGGCCACCTTTGCGTACTTGGACAATATCACCATCTGCGGCTATGACCAGCAGGACCACGACGCCAACCTCCACCGTTTTCTCCAGACGGCACAGAAACTGAATCTCACGTACAACAAGGAGAAATGCGTTTTCCGCACATCCAGACTAGCCATCCTCGGCTATGTCGTGGAAAACGGAGTCCTGGGCCCCGACCCGGACCGTATGTGCCCCCTCTTAGAACTCCCTCCCCCTCATTGACCCAAGGCCCTCAAACGGTGCTTGGGATTTTTTTCCTACTACGCCCAGTGGGTCCCTCAATATGCGGACAAAGCCCGGCCACTCTTTAGGACCACACGATTTCCCCTGTCAGCCGAGGCACGCCAGGCCTTCGACGGCATCAAGGAGGACATCGCCAAAGCGGCCATGCGGGCGGTGGATGAATCCACCCCATTTCAGGTAGAGAGCGACGCCTCAGAGGTAGCTCTTGCAGCCACGTTAAATCAGGCAGGGAGACCAGTTGCATTTTTCTCCCGTACCCTCTCCGCTTCAGAACTCCGACACTCTTCAGTCGAGAAGGAAGCACAAGCCATTATGGAGGCTATCCATCACTGGAGGCACTACCTCGCAGGTAGGAGGTTCACCCTCATCACCGACCAAAGATCGGTTGCCTTCATGTTCGACAGCTCGCAAAGGGGCAAAATAAAAAACGATAAAATTCTGAGGTGGAGGATCGAATTCTCCACTTACAATTATGATATCAAATATCGACCCGGGAAGCTCAACGAGCCTCCGGATGCCCTATCCCACGGGACATGCGCCAGCGCGCAAATCGACCGATTAAAAAGCGTCCACAATGACCTCTGCCACCCAGGGGTCACCCGGCTCGCCCACGACATCAGGGCCCGAAACCTGCCTTTCTCCAACGAGGAGGTCAAAGCGGTCACCAGGGACTGCCTGATCTGTGCGGAGTGCAAACCGCACTTCTATAGACCAGACAGGGCCCACCTGGTCAAGGCTTCTAGGTCCTTTGAAAGCCTCGCGATTGATTTCAAAGGGCCACTCCCCTCAACTAAGAAGAACATTTACTTCTTAAACGTCGTAGACAAGTTCTCCCGTTTTCCTTTCGCTATCCCGTGCCCCGACATGACCTCCCACACAGTCATTAGGGCCCTGCATAGCATCTTCACCCTGTTTGGCTTCCCCAGCTACGTACACAGCGACCGGGGTTCGTCCTTCATGAGCGACGAGCTGCGTCAGTACCTGCTCGAAAAGGGCATTGCCTCGAGCAGGACTACCAGCTACAACCCCAGGGGGAACGGGCAGGTGGAAAGGGAGAAGCGCGATGGTCTGGAAGACCGTCCTACTGACCCTCCGGTCTAGAAAGCTCCAAGTCTCCCAGTGGCAGGAAGTCCTCCCAGACGCGCTCCACGCTATTAGGTCCCTTTTGTGTACGCCGACCAACCAGACCCCTCACGAGAGGCTCTTTATTTTTTCCAGGGGCACTACCACGGGTGTCTCACTTCCGGCATGGCTGTGGACGCCGGGCCCCGTACTCCTGAGGAAACACGTCAGGGCGCACAAAACCAACCCCCTTGTTGAGAAGGTGTGCCTGCTCCACTCCAACCCCCAGTACGCATTCGTCAAGTTCCCTGTCGGCCATCAGGACACTGTATCCCTCCGGGATCTGGCACCCGTCGGATCGAGCGCCCCCCCTACCCCACAGAAGTATCACTCACCCTAAACCCCTGCTGCTGCCCCCTTGCGCTCCCGAGCCCACGAGCTCGCACCACCAGTTCCGCGCCCTGCACCGGCCATCCCCCAGCGCCCCCAGTCCCCGGTCGAACCAGGAGAGTATGAAGCTCGGATACAGCCCTCCCTGGAGTCCCCCATCGTACCCCAGCACACCACACCCATCCAGCCACCGCAAGAGGCTGCAACCCCGGTGCTCCGCAGATCTCAGCGGACAATTCGACCGCTGGACAGACTGACTTTATAGACTAGACCACCACCCCCACCGGACTTGATTTTTTTGAAGGGGGTGAATGTGGTGAATGTAATATATGTTAATATATATGTTAATCCGGCTGTTGTTGTAAGCGCAGTAGCACTGTCCTACCACTAGGGGGAGTAGCGCTGGGAGCACTTAGGAACTTGTACTGGACTCCACCCTTGGTTCCACCCACGACTCCTCCCCCTAGTGCAACTGTATAAGTACCCGTGTCCAGAGTCAGCCTGGGTCACTACGAGTTCATCGACAGGTAACAGGCTGGCTCTGAAGTAAGTCGATTAAAGCCTAGATTCACATAGGAAACACGTGTCTGGTGAATTGATGGTTCCATCAGGACATTAAATGAATTGGGAACTGTATGGAAGGGCAAATTGTAAAGTGGAATTAACTTGATGGGCTGAATGATCCTTGCTTATACCATACTTCCGTGCATTCGGAATAACTAAACAGGTTACAAAGTATTTAAATCATAAAATAGGCCATTTTACTAAAACGTCCACGCTGACATTGATACACCACAGGATTCTACTCCCACCCCTCTTTGTTTAACCCCATCAACATATACTTCTATTTCTACCAGATGTGATTGTGTCTTTGGACGCAGAGAAGGCATTTGACATGGAAGAATAGGAGGCCCTGGGGAGGTTTGGTGTTGGGCAAAAGTTCATTGTGTGAGTTCGGCTATTTTATAGTGTCTCTATGGCTAGTATGTGCACCAACGCTTTGAGCGCGGGATATTTCTCATTAAAGACGGGAACTAGACAGGCCTGTCCTTTGTCAGCACTCCTGTTAGCGCTGGTGTTTGAGCCGTTAGTGATAGCGCTGAGATCCTTGGACAAATGGAGTGGGATAGAGCAGGGAGCATACGGTGTCCCTATATGCCAATGACCTGCTTCTATATATTACTGATTAAGTCACTTCTATGGATGAAATAATGAAGCTACTCAGGAGTTTTGGCTCCATTTTGAGGTACAAATTGAACCTGGAGAAGATTATGGCCGGGATTATCCGAAATCCCGCCCAAGTGTTGACGCCAAAGAGGTGTACGCTGGCGTCAATAGGCCTCAAGGCCCATCAATTCTCCAGTTTTTAGGGGGCGAGCACGGCGCCGGAGTGATGTGCGCTGCTCCAGCGCCGAAAGGCGGCACTGCACGGTGCATGCGCGGACCCACACCGGCGCATGCGCATGGTTACCGTCTCCGCGCCAGCGCGGGGCAACATGTCGGGGACTGAACAGCAGGCCCGCGCGGAAGGAGGTAAGCCCCCTCCAGATTGCGGCTGCATTCAGGTTCTGGTGTGCGGAGCATTTCTAACATCTATGGGCAAATCTTTTAAATGGAAATGGCCCCGCTAGACGAGGTATGAGCAAAATGGGAGGTAGAATTGGGATCTATTTTAGATAAAGGCATGTGATATGAGACCCTTCGTAGAGTGAACTCTACATCCTCTTGTCACAACTTAGTTCAATTCAGCTCAAGGTAGTACATACGGCTCAGCTAACTAAAGCTAAGTTGAGCAGTTTCTTTTGCGGAATGGAAGACTGGTGAGAGAGGTTTCCTTTGGGACCGGCTAATGACACCCACATGTTTTGGTCATGTCCCAAGATAGCAAGCGTTTGGGCCTCCTTCTTTAACACTATGTCGGCGATTCTTAACACTGATTTGGAGCCTTGTCCTTTGGTGGCCATTTTAGGGGTATCAAACTGGCCAGTGTTATGGATGTGGGTGAAAGCAGATGTTCTCACCTTTGCCTCGCTAATTGCCTGGAGATGGGTTCTGCTGGGATTGAGATCTGCTGCTCCACCCAGTGCCTCGGTCCGGTTGGTGACCTGATGGAATTTCTACATCTAGAGAAGGTCAAGTACATGTCAGGGGGTCAGACAAGGGGTTCGACCTGAGGCCAATTTTTTCCTACTTCAAAGAACTAATCACCGTCAACTGTTGTGAGGGGACGGTGGGTGTTAGTTCTTAGTTCTCACTGTTGGTGAAAGGGTATTTATTTCCTGGGCGGGTTTTGCATAGTTAGTTCTGTTTTTTCTAATACTGTACTTTGTAATATTAATTTTTCCATGTTGCTATTGTGTATTTTGTTTATTTGTTATAAATTAAAACTCTTTAAGAAAAATATTTATTTTTAAAATATACTTCTGTTGATTTTTCCCTGTTGTCCTTATCAAGCTGTCTCCTTAAATTGTTCTTTGTGATTCTCGTGAATCCATTGTGGCAATAAGTTCCACATTCTAATCATTTTCCGGACAAGGATATTTCTTCTGATTTCCTTAATGGACTTATTAGTGATTATTTTATACTTATAGCTCTGAGATCTGTTCTTATCTGGAAGTTGAAAAATCTTCCCCACTTATATCCTCTCAAAACTCCTTCATAATCGTAATGATCTGTTTTGAGTTGTCTTTCAGCTTTCCCTTTTCTGGAGAAAAGATGCCCAAGCTGTTCGATCTTCCCTGATAGGTGTAACTTCCAAATTCAGGTGTCATTTGCATAAATCCTTTTTGCATTTTTGCCATTGCATCTGTATTTTTGTTGTATGGTAAAACGATCACAACTCATCATAATACTCCAAGAATGGGCTCACCAATTTGCGATATAAATCTAACATAAGTTCTCCTACTGTGATGAACTATACTATATTTCATATTTATGGCAGTAATGTTATTAAAAACCCTGGTTTAAAATACATTCAGGCAGTATGTCTGCTAAATCTGTAATTAAAGAGTCATAAAAGATGTGGTAATCATTGATTCCAGCCATTTACCTGTTTCCAAAGAAATGGCTAATGGGAAAATGTTTTGATTGCAGGAGATTCCCTGGGGTACAGATAATTTGAGGGATTGCATTTAGTCTTAGCTAAGCAGGTGATGGGTAGTGAGATACAGATGATGTAATTTATGGGAGGAGCCAGACCTGTCTGTAGTTTTCTGTTAGGTTGAGCAGAAGGGTCAAACAGACTGAAGTGTACTGGTTCTGTCCTGAAAGGGTCTCTCACTGAAAGTCTCTACACTGAAGACTGCAATTAATCTGTGTGTTAACTTTATATAAGTGGCATTTGAACTGTATTGGGGTTGCTGGGTTGGAATATCTATAAATAAGATGTAGGGCGTACGTTAAAGATTTTGCTTTTATTTTTAAGAACTGTTTGACTGTTAATTGTAGAGCTAAATTATAAGATGTTAATGTGATTAATTCTGTGTTTAAATTAAAGTTTGTTATTAAGTAAAGGGCACGATCGAACGGCTTCGTCGCACCCAACCCGGTGATGCGGCAAGGCCGAACAAGATCTCCCAAGACACTTCAATCTGGATCCCGCACTCGCTGGGTAGATCAAGATTTACATATTTAGGTTCACTTAAGCAGTTAGGCTCACTTAAATATGTCTGCACTGGATTCTCCCAGCACCTCAGAACGAACGCCTATACCTGGCATTGAGCTGGCTATGTTATTGCTGACCCCATTATTTCTGTCTGATTCTGTCTGTTTTGGGAATATTGGGAAAGTTAATTTAAATCCCATCATACATTGAGACCATTACAATTAGCAAGAGTTGAAATGCTTGTTATTGCTTTGTTCTAAGATTATATTTTAATGGTTAATAATTATTACTGGGTATACTTTCTATGATTAATCTCAATCCTCAATAAACGTACTTATGTAGAGCTATCCTAGTGTTATCCTAGCTATCCGGTTTTAAGGAGTCTCATCTCAGAACCCCCCCCCCACCCCCGCTTCAGCTGCCTCAACCACTGATGTGCATCCTGCGGACATATCTGCACATAGTGGTAGAGCAAGGAAGACGAAGAACGTTGAGGGTCTTTGAGGGCATTGGGGGATGGGGGAGCGAGTGGAGGGGGTAGATTGGAGGGGATGAAGGAGGTGAGGGGGTAGTCGGGAGTGGGACATCAACATCAGGACTGTGGGGAATTGTATTACACATTAAAAACCCTTGAGCATAACCACAAGCACTCAGCCAGGCATCTCCCGCTCTCCGAAGCATTCACCCACCCTCCGGCCTCTGTCCCCGGAGCTCTGTCTTTTCTCCTAGGTGTTCGGAAGTTGTCTGCTGCGGGCGTGGTGTTGCCTCCTGCAGTGTTCAAGCACAGTGTCCATGCATCAAGGTTTGATTGGGATGCTAGGCAATGACTCCCACATGGCCTGCCTATCCACGGGAATCCACTTGGGTTGTATGAAGTGCTCACTTAACCATGATTGCCGGTTCCCTACTAGCAACAGCTTTCAGCCGCACGGCCAGAGGCCTCGACAGTAGCTGGGGTATGGATGGTCGGTCGGGCAGGGGCTAGGGTTTCCCTTGGAATGGTTACACACGATCCAGCGGTTGGCATGCTGATGCAACGTGTGATTGCCCTCCCCAGTGCCTTCAGCCTCCCCCTTTCCCTTCCCGGGTCGACCACCCCTCCAGATGGTGACCACTCCCCCACCTTGCCACTCCCGTGGGTCCCCCCCCTCCCCTGGGCACTGAGGTGGCAAGCCCAGTGCCCTTGGGCTCATTGCCTGTGAGCAAAGGTGGCTACTCACCTCCTCGGCTTCCCACAGAAGCCTTTCCGCCAGGCTCACATTTTTCAAAAGGAGTACTAATCGGCGCCAGCGTGATCACTTGCTGGAGAGGCCAATGAATCATGGGAGGCCGTTCGATATGGGGTTGCTCCATTAATTGTATGGGAATAGGGCTTAAGTGGTGACAATTCGTTTCTCGCCACATTATGGCGAGATCCTAATTTCGCCGAAGGGAGCAGGGTGGTTGCATCGCGAACTGTTTAGTGCCTGGCACAGTTCTCGTTTTCGGCCTCTCCCACTATTCATCAGCCTTGTTTCGTTCAAAGAAAAGCACGAGGCCGGAGAATCGTGCACAACCTCTCTAGAAGTGAACGGCTGTTCTTTTCTTGCTTCTCTTTATGCCCTTATTAATCTGCGACTTTCAGTTATCTGTGTGTCTGTGCCCCAGATCTTTCTAGACCTCTCCCCATTTAGCCATTTATTTTCCAACTGTATACGGCCTCCTTGTTCTTCCAAACAGTGCGAGCACAAATTACATGCTCATTCTGCGAGTTTATTAAGATAATGATTTTTTATTACTCAATATTGGGATGAGAGTGTCACTGGCAAGAGCACAAGAGATCACATAAGAGATGGGGACAGGAGTATGCTTTAGGGCCTGTCAAGCCACCTCCTGGTCATTAATATTTTGTAAATAGGTGAGATCCCAGCACTGATCGTCTCGGCATTCCACGATTCACAGCTGGTTCATTTTAAATGCAACGTTTATACCTGTCCTTTGCTGCCTCACTATGAACCAATCCCCTATCCATGAAAATATATTGCCCCAACTCCATCAGCCCTTATCCTGTCCAATAACCTTTTGTGTGGCAGATCATCAAATGCCTTTTGGAAGTCCAAGTATATCAAATCTACTGGCTCCCATTTATTTAATCAATTGCTTACATCGTCAAAAAACTCTAATGAATTTGACTACCCCTTTCATGAAGCCATGTTGATTTTGCCTGATCATACAATGATTTCCCAAATGCATTGTTAAGACTTCCTTAAAATAGATTCCAGCATTTCCTGATAACTGATGTTATGCAAACTGGCCCATCGTTCCTCGTTTTCTGTCTCCTTCCTTTCTTGAATAGTGGTGTCACATTTGCTAACTTCGAATCTGCTTTGATCAATCTAGTATTTAGGGCATTTTGGAAAATCATAACCAAAGCGTCCGTTATCCCTCAACTATCTCATATAGACCCCAGGATGTAAGCCATCAAGTGCTGAGCATTTATTGGATTTCTGTCTCTAAGTTTCTCCAGTATGTTTTCTCTGCTGCTACTAATTTCCTTAATTTCGTTACTCAATTTTGCATCTAAGTTACCCTTTATTTCCGTTGTGCTACTCGTGTCATCGACTGTGAAGACAAACATAAAATATTTGTTTAACATCTGCCATTTCCTCATTCCCTTATAGAATCTCTTGTCTCTGCTTCAAAGGGACTCATGTTTACCTCAGCTACTGTGTTCCTTTTTTATAGTTACAAAAGCTCTTACAATTTGTAAATTCCAGGCTCGTTTGCTCTCATGTTAATTCTTTCCATCTTTTTATCAACATTTTGTGGCTCTTCGCTGGTCTCAAAAATATTCCCAGTCCTCAGACTTTCTACTGTTCTTTTTAACCATGTAAACCACTTATTTTAATCTAATACCATCCATAACTTCCTGAGTAGTTGTAATGGGCAGCACGGTGGCATTGTGGATAGCACAATCGCGTCACAGCTCCGGGGTCCCAGGTTCAATTCCGGCTTGGGTCACTGTCTGTGCGGAGTCTGCACATCCTCCCCGTGTGTGCGTGGGTTTCCTCCGGGTGCTCCGGTTTCCTCCCACAGTCCAAAGATGTGCAGGTTAGGTGGATTGTCCATGATAAATTGCCCTTAGTGTCCAAAATTGCCCTTAGTGTTGAGTGGGGTTCCTGGGTTATGGGGATAGGGTGGAGGTGTTAACCTTGGGTGGGGTGCTCTTTCCAGGAGCCGGTGCAGACTCAATGAGCCGAATGGCCTCCTTCTGTACTGTAAATTCTATCTATGAGTAAATCGTAGGTGAGCCTTCCTTGCTGAGTTTCTACTTTTCAATGGAATGTATTTTTGTTGAACATTCTGAATTGTTTCTTTAAATGTTTCCAATTGTTTGTTTATGGCCATAACTTTTAGTCTGTTTACCCAATCAACTGCAGCCGGCTCTCTCCCCATACCGATGTAGATTGACTTTGCTTAAGTTTAAAAGTTTTATGATTGGAGATCTATGATCACTGTTTCCCAAGGGCCTTTTTTATTATGAGATTATTAATTCGCCCTGTCTCATTAAAAACTACTATATCTAAAATGCTTTATCACTTATTCCTCCGAAATCCCCCCCCCCTCCCCCCGCTCCCAGTATCTCCAAACTGTCAAATTACTTTATTAAACTTTATGCAAAACTATTTACATTTCCACCATCGCCCACAGAGCCATAATGACACAAATGCTGTCATGAAAACTACGTACACTGAGGGAGAATTCAGAATGTCCAAATTATCTAACAGCACGTCTTTCGGAATGTGTGGGAGGAAACCGGAAGGAAACCCATGCAGGCACGGGGAGAACATGCAGACTCCGCACAGACAGTGGCCCAAGCTGGGAATTGAACCTAGGACCCTGGCGCTGTGAACCTAACCACTGTGCTACCATGCAGCCCATTTACTTCGCAACCTTAGTCACCATGTAACCATGAACGGGATTCTCCCGTACCCGGCGGGGCGGTGGGTCCCGGCGGGATGGAGTGGCGTGAACCACTCCGGCGTTGTGCCGCCCCAAAGGTGCTAGGCCCGCCCCAGAGTGGTTGGCACCCAGCCCTCTGGCGGGATAGGGGCCTGGCGCCATGCCAACTGGCGCTGGAGGACCTCCGCCGGCCGGTGCAAGTCGGCGCATGCGCGGAAGTGCCAGCGTGTGCTGGCGGCATCTCCGCGCATGCGCACAGTGATTCACTTCCACATCGGCCATCACGGAGGACCACAACGGCCCGCCCGCAGATCGGTGGGCCCCGACCGTGGGCCAGGCCACTGTGGGGGCACTTCCCAGGGCAAGATCCCCCCGTGACCCCACCAGGAACCTCAGAGCCTGCCCGCGCCGCCAGGTCCCGCCGGTATGGGACCTACTCTGATTTACGCCGGCAGGACCGGCTACAGGCGGGAGGGACTTCGGCCCACCGCGGGCCGGAGAATTCGGGTGGCCCCGGCGCCCATTGAGTTGCACCAGACCCCGCCATTCTCCAGGGCGGGCGGCGCGACTCATGCCGGTTTTTGGGGGTGTGGCAGAACTGGGATGACAGCGGGGGCGGGATTCACGCCGACTCCCGGTGATTCTCCCACCCGGCGGGAGGGTCGGAGAATCCCGCCCCATTGCTCTATAATGCCGATTTATCTCTGTTTGTCCCCCATGTTCATCTATTTTATTGCGGGTGCTTCGTGTATTCAGACAAAGAGTCTTTAATTTCATTTTTTTAAAGTAATATTCCCTGCATGGGCATTAACTTTTCTTTGGATTTCTAAATCACCTTTCATTAATGTCATCATGGTCCAATTAGCACAACCATTAACTCATTACTTTACAAACCATCCAGTATAATCTCCAAACTGTCAAATAATTCCATTAAACTATTTACAAAACTATTTACATTCCCCCAATGCCATAATGGCACAGATGCTTTGACAACTCTCCTTGATCCCGCCCTGAGTATCCTTGGTTGGGATTGCAGTCTTCCACCCGGTTCTGGACCTGAGGGCAATTCTGGGGGTGTTTTCCGTCGAGGTCATGTCATCAATGTCATCATGATGTCATCATGATGAAACCTGAAGGATTGGCTCCATATGGTATCAAGGGGAATCAAGGCATTTACTTCCAACCTAAAATTCTGAGTTGTATGGTGATAAGGTACAACTACAGATGTTGGATTTGTTGAATGACCATACTTTACGTCAAGTGGTCTCTGATTCAAAGCTTCTGCCCTGGTGCTAATCAGTGTTCAGCGGTTATACTAACTGGACTGCCTCTGTTTGAGTCTTGCTCATGTCACCTTACTCAGTCACACTCTCATAAAGTGGAATTGAGTCTGAGTTAGTGTTGAAGTGAAGGAAGTTGGATTTTCACCCTTCTGCCCATCAATAGTTTGGCTGGCTGTAAAGATGCACTTTCCAAACTTTACTAGTGAACACAAAGGTATTTAATAAGAAGAATTGTACAGCAGCCTCATGGTTGTAGCTTGCTCCCAAAATGTCTCTGCCTAGGAGCCTCTCTCACCATGGAGTAATTCCATATTCAGTCCCAATTAGTCACTGCTGTGTTGCCCTTAATCACAATCACCATACTGGCGAATTCCTCAATGGTGTGGCTCTATAGTTGAGCAAGGCTAGCTCCAGATCATTTCCATCGATATTTTGATTGATTTGACCCCCATGTTCTGCTTCACCATTCACCCGTGGATGGTATGGTGGAATCCGTAAAATGCTGACAAGAGATAGAAATGGTGGTTCACAAACTGGAATTATTGTAAACCACAACTTCATCTGGGATGTGTTGTGTTGAGTAGATCCATTTCAGAGCTTTTACCGCCACTTCTGTGGTTATGGTATGGGATCTGCTGATTTCTAACCAGTGATAATAATAGTCAAGAACAGACGAGAAGAAAGACTTTTCCTCTGACGACAAAGAGATCCATGACAAGCCTTTGTCAGATAGGAATGGTGAAGGTAACAATGGTTTGAGTGGTTCTTGGCTGATAATGATGTGAGTGTGGCACGTGGGAATAAATGTTTTAATGGAATTTGAAATTTCATGCTACCATACAGATTTTGCTATATATTTGGCAATACCCAAGTGACCAGTGTGAAGCTTATATTGAATAACTTGTTACTGATTGCAGCTGATCTTAATACTGAACAAGCCAGATCTCGGGTTGAAATCATAATTGTTTTGATTTGTCGAAATAAGGAGGGAAAACTACTGAACACAAAACGACAGATTTCAAGTGATAAATTTCAAAATGTCTAAAACTAAAGGGGGTGATTTTTCCATGGGCGTAAATGAAGAAGAGGGCGCAAAATCTTGTTCAAAGCCGAAAATCAGATTCTTGCCGGTGAGATCTCGTGATGCAGTTCTCCCCACCGTCGCCAATGATGTAATGGGGTTCCTGCACGTTGGCAAGAACCCCATTTACAAACACTTCAATATCTTTTGCGGCCAACCCCCCCCCCCCCCCTCCCCCCCCACCTGCTCGGCAGCACCCTGGAAATCTCCAGGCATTGCTCCTTTGCACTGTTGTCGCCTGACACCAGGAGGCAGTGCCAGGGTGGGGGGGACAGGAGGACTTTATTCACTTGGGAGGTTTTTGTGGGGGGCCTGTCGGCATAGGAGAGGGTTCCCCATGTGCTTGGGGAGGGGGAGTCACCATGTGGATGGCAAGGGGGTCTCCCTGTCTGTGGGGGGCAGGGGGGGATCTTTGGTTTTTATTTTTGGTGCTGTTAGATCAGTGAGTCCTTTAAAAAGGGTAACCCTAAACCTTAATTCGAAAAAAAAAAAGAATTGGGCACTTTAAATAAATAAAAAATATATATAAAGGGTGTCCCAATTTCTGGAGGGCCGGCATTGCCGACAGGGCAGGAGAAATCTGCCTCCAGCATTCTTTTTTCAAAGCATTGGAAAATATGGCGAGAAATGGCTTTCAACACACCACTTTCCTCGTCTGAGCCAATAAAAGAGAAAAAGGAAAGATACAAGCTAAATATGCAAGATAAAAGACACATGGTTGGAAAAACCTTACAAAATAACCCCCAAAATGCTTGATCAAGGGTACAGAATAAACTATTTGTTAACAAAATCTCTTCGAGATTCTTAATCATAAACTCCGGGAAATAGAACCCCAACTGAGTAATTGTTTTATTTCAGACAGAAGTTCAATCCACAACTTCCCAGAACATTTCCACACTGATTAATTTTTCCAAAGGGAGATTCTCATAACAAATATTTCCTGACCCAACACTGAATTGTTTACTTCAATTAAAAGGCTTTCACAGCTCTTCAGCATACTCAAAAACACAGGAGCTAGGTTTCAGTGCAACTTCTCCCTCACATCAACTCACCACAGTCAAAAGAGCGACACGGTCGCAGAGTGGTTACCACTGCTGCTGCACACCACCAGCTCAATGACAAACATGGGTGACAGTCTGTGTGGAGTTTGCATGTTCCCTCAGTGCCTGCGTGGGTTTCCTCCTAATGTTCTGGTTTCTTTCCACAGTCCAAATTGATGGGCAGGTCACGTTGATTGGTCATTCTAAATTGTCCTTTAGTGTCCAAAGATGTCCAGGTTAAGTGGATTGGCCATGATCAATACATGGAATTACAGTAATGGGCTTAGGTAGAGTGCTCTTTCGAAGGGTCGATGCAGGCTCGATGGGCCAAATGGTCTCCTTCTGCACCAAAGGGATTCTATGGATTCTAAAATCCTGTTGGCATGTCTTTGCACTGTCTTCAAATATTCCGTTGAAAACTCAGGTTCCAAAATGCTAAAAACGTTAATGATTCTATTTTACCTCTATTTTGAGCCAATAAAATTTTAAAATACCTTGTTTACTCATAAATCTCATGTAAAATGCAGATGTCCTTTGGCACCTTTGAAACTCCTTTGAAATATAACAGCCACACATCAATTTCAAAGCAAATTTCAAATATACTACGTATACTTGTAAGTTTAAACCCACCATAATGCCTCATTACTGATATAATATTTCCTTGTTGTCGCAAAGAGAAAAGGTGCCCACACTCTGGATTCTTATAAACATGATGAGAGATTTATTACAGGTGTTGCTCAATACAATCAAAGATAGTGATCTGCTCAAATCTCGCGCAAACACTCTGTTGACGTCACTACACATCACGTAATGCAGATTCAGCAAGAATGTATTCCTGGATACATTACAATTACAAAATACAAAAAGATAACAGGGGCAATTTTCCAGCCACATTACACCAGGCGTCAATCCCGCTGTGTCCGTAGAATTTGACATGAGGCCCAGAAAAAGGGATTTGCGCCAGGGGCAAATCAGTTTGCGATCCTCCCAGGCCCTTCAAGCTGATGTGAACTGGATCTCACCCAGAAAATGCTGGAACCAGGTTAGCATGCGTTTAACTTCACTGTAATCTCATTATTGAGATTAAAGTCAGACGTTCCGGCGTCACGGAATCTTCCCGTCCACCGGCAAGATGTGACACGGGTGCAAATTTAAAAACGGGGACCAGTCACCATGGACTCTGAGAGGGATGAGCGAGGTGAGTACCCCACTTCAATTAGTGCCAGGGTGCACCAGGGCCAAGTTACTGCTGACCACATTTCGTCGGGGGACCTTCAAGGGAGCTGGGATTGTGGGACTCAGGCTGGGCTGGTCGGGAGTTCCTGCCTGGATAGGGGTCTCGGTGGGTCTGTCAAGCCTCGAAGCCTCCTTTCTTTCATGTGTAACACCCCTTAACAATGCACAGCACAGCTGCAGCCTGTCTGTTCTCAAATCATCAGGTCCGAGCCATTCTGTAGTTTGTCTCTTGGAGAAGCATTTCACACACCTTCAAGTTTTAATAGGCTCTTTGGTTTCACTGTTGCTGGATGCCTGCTTTTTTGCCTTTGTACTTGCTTGTTTAATTTCCATTTCCTACCCATTAACTCTCAAGAGCTTCCACGATAGCACACCTGGGGTCTGGCTGAACTATTTGTTTTGTTTCAATGGTTTTTTTCCATTCTCCATTATGATGGAGCTCTGTGGCTTTCCTGAGAGGTTTATCCTTCCATCCAAGCACCTGGAAGAACTCAGACATGAAAGTGCAAGTGAATGGTTACTGTCTCGCAGCCACTGGTGAATTTTCAGGCTGAGTGCCAGAGAGTTGAGCAGAATCGCCCAGATTTTGGTTCCCAATGGTCTGGGGGTTGGAGGCTCCTGATTTGCGTGGAAGGGGCTGGCTGCATGTAACCCAGAGAGAGAAGGCAGAATGTTCTGGGTGGGTGAGGGGGCAATATGGGATGCACCATTGGGCTTCAAGTCGTAGGTCATGTAGTGGCTGCCGAGGTGTAGTAAGTGTAAAGGCATGGCAGCAATTAGATTGTGGGTTCTCCAGCCCTCAGTAACCATGGTACCTATTAGTGTTGCCCCTCCCTGGCTCAGAGAGGTCTTGAGCATTCTTACACTCCTGCGAGTCATGGTTGTCCAACCAATTGTCCATTATTATTTATCCTTCACCACTCTCAGCCACTCTCAAGTCAGGGATTGCAGTTGAATCCTTGAATCAAGGATCGAAGGTTGGGTGCTGGGAGGGAGGAATGGGAGGGAGAGGCTGATATCTCGTAGCAATGACCACCCGACTACATGGAGGATCCAGGAATACCCAAGGTTTATATGGGCCTCCATGCGCCACAACACATGTTGGACCCACTGCTGTTGATGTGAAGAGACGAAACAACCAGGGCAGCACGCTGGTGACTATGAAGGGGCATGAGCAGTGACCGTGGCTGTTGAAGGGAGGATGTGTTTGCAGCTAATAGAGGTGGCATTGGCCTCCAAAGATGGTGTAGGGTTGTCAGCCTCTCGGGTCATGAGGACAAGGGGTCTGGGAGGGATTGAGGGTCGCGGGCTGGATGACCTAACCAACTGTCTCTCTCTCTCTCCTTCTCCCATTCCTCCCAGATTATTGAGTTGTATTGAGATGGAGCCAGTGGAACCTGCTCCCAGTAGCCATGAAGCTCAGGGCAGCCCTGAACTTCATTTGAGGGCTTGAGTGGGGACATATGTGGCATTTCTCAATCTTCAACCCACAAGTGCATCTGAGAGGTGATGGCTGCTCTGTATGCCCGGGCCTCCAACTGCACCTACTTCAACCTGGACCAGACCCACCAAGGTGCCCGAGCTGCAGGATGTACCACCATCACCGAGAGGGCTCAGGTCCAGGGTACCATCGAAGGCCGCATGTCACTTTGAGAGCACTGCGGCATCGAGGTGTGCCCTTCATCAACTGAAAGGGATTCCACTCCCTGGATGTACAACTTGTGTGCGACCACCGTGTCAACATCATGCAAATGTGTGCAAGCTACCTAGGAAGCATACACGATAGCTACATCCTGGGGCACTTGGAAATTCCCGGGTTGATGCTGGTGTGGATGCCTGAGACCAAGGCAGAGTCCTGTTATAATTTCATAGAATTTCATAGAAGTTACAGTGCTGAAGGAGACCATTCGGCCCATCGAGTCTGCACTGGCCCTTGGAAAGAGCACCCTACTTAAGCCCACACCTCCACCCTATCCCCGTAATCCATTAAACCCACCCAACATTTTGGGGGCTCACACAGCTACCTGGACAGTGATCAAGTGGTGCATTGAACTGCTGATGGTGCGATTCCCTGCCTGGACCGCTCTGGTGATGCTCTTCAGTAAAGAAACAGAAGGTCCTGAATTGTTGTTGTCTTCTGTGCCCTCCATTACCTGGTGCCGCTTCTGCTTCTGAGGAGGAGAACCAGGGTGGAGTGAAGTATGAGCCTGAGGAGGACCCAAAGGATAGAGGGCAGGCGGTGCCCAGGGTGCAACAGGCCAGGAGAACCAGGGACACCCTGATAGCATCCAGATTTCCGGATTATGCGGTTTGGTATCCGGCAGCTCCGCAACTCCCTTCCCGCCCCGTACTCGCCCTCCTCCCTCTGCAGGCCTTTTCCCCCACCGCAAACTGGGTCACATGGGGTCACTGTTGGGATGCTTGGAGGGCCTGCAAGAGGACCTGATTTCAAATGGGGACATATATGCACCTGTGGGATAAGGGTCAAAGACAGAGGTGTTGCCGCTTTGAGGTGCAAAATTCTTTGATGTTGCGAATCATTACAGAGCTACATTATCTACTCCCTTGCTAATAGCATCTGATATCACCTATGCCCATTCTGTGCTCCGAAAATATCTTAATCTTTTGAGGATTACCGTTACATCGAGGTGTGACCCCAGGATGCAAATCAGAGGTGGAGATGACCTGTTGCCTTCTGTTCCCTGTAGCCTTCGATGCTTTTGGTAGGTGTCCTTTGGTGTCACCCTGCTCTTCACACTGCCCCTGAGATGCGCTGGTGTCAGGAAGGGAAGATTCAGAAGAGCCTCTTGATGGAAGGCCAAGGGGTGGGCTGCAGCACTTTCTCCTCATTGAGCTACTCCAAGGGATGGAGAGGCAGCTGGAGTAAACTCCAGAAACCTCACCATCATCGAGTACTGCCAGTCCTGGAGACCCTCCATTGTCTGCACAATGGTGTCAAAGCCCTCAATGATGGTGCTCTGTAACTAGGCCATGCTCTAGAGTCCCTTTGCCACGACCCTCAGAGACTGATGTATGCCTTGGACTCCACCACTCATAGCTTGGACGTCCTTCTCCAGGCTTTCCACTGCCATCGCCATCCTTGCAGTGTTGGACTGGGTGCCACACAATGTCAACAACATCTCCTGCGACTGAAGACCATAACATAAGATATAGGAGCAGAATTAGGCCATTTGGCTCATCAAGATTTCTCTGCATCTGATCATAGTTGTCATGGAAATTATAATAAAGACAAATTCTTCGAGGTTCGATTAAGGAATTTCTCGTTCTTGAATACCCGACAGGAGGAAGCATCCACTCCACGATTACTTTGTCCATACCTATTCTCATCTTATCTACCTGAACTTGATCTCATCTCATTCTTCTAACTCTCGAGAGTTTCGGCCTAAACTGCTCAATCTCTCTTCATATGATAAACCCCTCATCTCTGGAATCAATCTAATGAACCTCCTCTGAACTGCCTCCAATGCCACTACCTCTTTCTTCATAGAATTTACAGTGCAGAAGGAGGCCATTCGGCCCATCGAGTCTGCACTGGCTCTTTGAAAGAGCACCCGACCCAAGCCCACACCTCCACCCTATCCCCATAACCCAGTAACCCCACCCAACACTAAGGGCAATTTTGGACACTAAGGGCAATTTAGCATGGCTAATCCACCTAACCTGCACATCTTTGGAATGTGGGAGAAAACCGGAGTACCCGGAGGAAACCCACGCAGACACAGGGAGAACGTGCAGACTCCACACAGACAGTGACTCAAGCCAGGAATCGAACCTGGGACCCTGGAGCTGTGAAGCAATTGTGCTAACCACAATGCTACCGTGCTTTCCTCAAATAAGGGAACCGAACCTGTATACAATACTCCAGGTGTGATCTCACCAATGCCTTGTAGAATTGCAACAGCATTTCCTTACCTTCATACTCTATTCCTTTAGCTATAAATTCCAACATTCCATTCACTTTCTTTATTACCTGTTGTACCTGTATGGTAGTTTTCTGCGACTCATGCACAAGGACACCTAGATCCCTCTGCACCAGAGCACCCCAAAGTCTCTCCCCATTTGGATAATAAATTGTTTTCCCATTTTTCTGACCAAAATGCATGGCTTAACATTTATCTATGTTAAACTCCTAGTGGCACATTTTGGCCCACTCACCCAACCTAGCTATACCCATTTGTAAGGTTCTTATTTCCTCATTGCAACTTACTGTCCCACCTATTTTTGTGTTGTCTGCAAATTTGACTGAAGAACCTTCTATCCCTCTATCCAAGTTGTGAGTATAAATTTATCTGTGGATCGAAGGACTGAACCCTGTGGCACTCCACTAGTTACATCTTGGCATCCAGAAAAAGACCCTTTTATCCCAACTCTGTCTGCTGTCCATCACCCAGTCATCTATCCAAGCTAATAAATGACCCCTAACCCCATGTGATCTAACCGTGTGAATTAATATTCTGTGCGGCACCTTATCAAATGCCTTCCAGAAGTCTACATATACTACATCTACAGGATCCCCATTATTCACTTTGCTTGTTCCATCTTTGAAGAACTCTAGCAAATTCGTCAAAAATGATTTGCCCTTCATAAAACCATGCTGACTCTGATGGATTGTGTTTTAACTTTCCAAATGTCCTGATATTACTTCCTTAATAATTGATTCTAGCAACATCCCAGCAACAGATGTTAAACTAACTGGTCTGTAATTTCCCACATTCTGCCTCCCAATCCACTGGAACCTTTCCTGTGTCCATGGAATTTTGGAGTATTATAACTAAAGTATCCAATATCTCTGCTGCCACTTCCTTGAACACCCGAGGATTTGGGCCATCATGCCTTGGGGGCCTGTCTGCCGTCAATCCCAATATTTTGTTGAGTACTGTTTCCCTATTGATGCTGATTTTTCTAAGTTTCAACTTTTCTATTATCTCTGAATTACCTGTTCCTGTGGGATGGTACTAGTTTCTTCCACTGTGAAAACTAGGGCACAATATTGATTTTGCATCTTTGCCATTTCTGTTTCCCCCTCTCTCCGGTTTCATCTTCCAAAGGACTAACATTCACCTCTTCCTTTTTATGTACTTACAGAAGGTTTTGCTATCCTTTTTGACATTTTGCTCTAGTTTTCATTTGTAATTTATCTCAGCTACTTTTATTTTAGTATTCCTTTGTTCATGTTTAAATGTTTCCCCATCTTCCAGCCTGCCACTCGCTTTTGCAACCTGGTATACCTTAATCTTTGTCTTTATATAGTCCTTGACCTCCTTGTTTAGCCATGGTTGTTTTTTTATCCCTTTTATCATATTTCTTCTTCTCTGGAGTATATTTTAGTTGATGAGGAATTGATTATCTCCTTAAAGAACTGCCACTGCTCATCAGCTGTCCTACCCTTCCTGCCCAGTCTATATGGGCCAAATCTGTCCTCAAGCCTATGTAATTTCCTTTGTTTAATTCCAGAACACTAGTGTGGGACCACTTTCTCACCCCCAAATTGAATTTTGAATTCTATCAAACTATGGTCACTATTCTCGAGAGGATCCTTAACTATAAGGTCATCAATTAATTAGGAAGGGGAGACCATGAGGGGGACACAATTGGAAAGAAGTGAAGGGTTTTAGATTGGCTTCAGCGGATAATGTTTGGGTTGAAGGAACACCTTTACTATTTTATCATTTAGGTTCCTCAGACAATCTGACTCCAAAAACCTTTCCTTCAACAAACCCTGGACACACACACACACACACACACACAGCTTACCTTTACCTTCGCAGAATATATGCATAACCACAGAAATATGAAAATATGCACACATGAGCACAATCTTCTCTCATGACTTGTGCAATCACAAGCCTTTTATTAAAGATGAGGAGGTTATTAACAACCGTGAGTCTTTGTTGTTTGTGATATTGTCTCAATGCTTGGTTGCTAAGAGCATATTCAGGCCAACCATCACGGCAATATGTTCAGACCTAACTCCATTCTGTGTCTTACAGCTGATAATCCCCTGATGATCTCCTGGAGTTAGCCTGGAGAGGTCTGTAATCAATGAGGAACTGCTTCTACCTTGTGTAGCCTGGTCGACTGTAGTTCACAACAAAGTATTTATAATCTGACTTCTGTTGGCACATACTACATGGTATAGTCATTGTGCATAAGTCTTAGCTGGATACTAATCTCCCTGCAGTTCAGAAGAGTAACCAAAGGTTTATGGTCCATTTAAATCTTAAATTACAAGCTCATTAATTAATTGGAAATTTTTTCACAGGACCATGTCGCAGCTAGTTCCATTTTTGTTAATGATCGAGAAGCACCATAAACCTGCATTCTCCAGCCATCCTGCTTGAGTGATTGGAAGGTACTTAGTGATTGAGATTCACTTACATCTCTTTGAAATGATTGATGTTTGTAAACATTGGGGTTTCACCACTTTGAGACACTCATCCATGAAGGGGGATGAATGAATCCATGCTGCAGCTAGTTTGTGGAACCTGTCAATTCCCTATAAAGGAATGAATAGCTTGCAGCTGCAGGATCTGAGGAGTTTAAACACAGGTCACAGTTCTCCTTTGGTGGATGGACATGTGGAGCCTCCAGTTAAATGTTATAACTGTAATTTATTTCACTGCCTCTGTCTGGACCTCTCTTTAGCTTCCAGACAGGGATATCTTTTCTGGTTGGGGATGGAGTGTCAGAGGTCTATGTGGGGATCCCTTCTTTATTTAGTGGGCACTTGTGGGGGCTGTGGGGAGTCCATTTAGATAGGGGGTCTCTGTGGGGGGCCCTTTTCATCAGGGGTCTCTTTCGGAGATTCTTCCAGTTAGTGTGTCTCTGTGGGGTGTTCCTTCAGTGAGGGTGTCCCTGGAGTGTCCCCCTATTTACTGAGTCCCTGAGGGGGGGCTCCTTAATAAAGGTGTCTGGGTGGCGTTTTGAGACGGCATTCTGGTAGAAGAGGGCTAGTCAGGTAGTGCATTGCATTAAGGAGTTACCCTTGGCCCAACGCGAGGACCACCACATCAGGACCATGCTGGTAAATACCAGAAGTGATCCGCACCCACATGAATCCCGGTACAGGGGACTGGAAAATCATGGCAGACCGGAGAATAGGGTGCCAGGCCTGCTAAATGGATGCAAATGGATAATTAAGACCCATGTGCATTCATTTATATGCTCCCGTTGGCGCGCCGTCATGAACGGCGATCCCTGTGCCAGTGGGGTGTCGGAGCATCATGGTCGCCATTTTCCCCCGACGCCCAATTCTCTGTCCCATCAGGAAATGCACTTCAGCCATCCCGGGATGGAGAATCCAGCCCCTAATTTTTGACGGCTGGATATCCACATCCAATTGTTCCATTCCAGGGATTGGAATCTCTCCAACTCTGGCATTGAATTCTCCAAGAAGAATAATCCCAATTCTCCTTTGAAAAACCGCAGAGCGCACAGCCATTTGGCAGATGAAACCTCCCTTGGTTTTATTATCTCCATGCAGAGTTGGGGCCAAAGCACTGACCAATTTGGCGAATTGGCCTTTGTTACTTTGGGAGGAAGAGGTATGAGGCAGTCATTTATTTCTCGTGGGAACTCAGGGAGCTGGCCCACAAATTCATTCTTTTTTTAAAAACTTTGTTTTTATTTATAAATTTAGAGCGCCCAATTATTTTTTGCCACTTAAGGGGCAATATAACGTGGCCAATCCACCTAACTTGGACATCTTTGGGTTGTGGGGGTGAGACCCACACAGACACGGGGAGAATGTGCGAACTCCACACGGACAGTGACCCAGGACTGGGGTCGAACCTGGATCCTCAGCGCCACAGGAAGCAGTGATAACCACTGTGCCACCGTGCCGCCCTCACACGTTCATGCTTGAGGCAAATATAACACCGCATTCTCCTCTCCAGAAGAAAGTTCCTTGGGTTGCCCTTCTCTAGCTCACTGGTCTCACTCAGAGCAGCAAAGTTGGTGTCATATTGCCTAAGTTCTCGGCGGCAAACGCAGAAATCCAGATGCTCTGGGCATTCACTTGTGGGTGTGTCGAGGAGGATTCTGATGTTCCAGGACCTAAATTACTACTTGTATTTTTTATTTGTTTGTTTTTACTGGAGCAGGTAAGTGGGCATGGTTATCCAATCAGGAAAGGTGCAGCAGACATGTTTTAGACAACCTTTCTGAGTCCTTTCGCCAATAAAGGGATGATCACAGTGGATCTTTAAGAGGGCTGCTGAGCCACAGTTACAGCTGCTGAATGACACCCCTGCCTCATTTGAGTGCCAGATACCATTTTGTAACTTTGCCTCCATGTCAGATCATAACTGGAAGCTTCCAGCTAACACAATCCTGTCCGTTTTGGTATTTGCTAGTTGCTGAAGGGCCTGAAAGATTTGCTTGGAAAGAAAGATGCTTGTGTGTGAAATCTTTTAGCGTGGATCAATCGTTACACACCAGCTTCCATATTGTGTCTTGATAGAATGAAACCTGAATCCAATCGCAATTAAACCAAGACAATTGGAGCTTTTGTTCTGCTGCAGCCTTCATCTGCCGGAACAGCCAGCAAGTTATTCCAGATGACACATCTTCCTCTGCTTGTTCTGTTGTTGAGGACTTACTTGCCAGAACCCAGTATGTTGAGTATTTCTTGACTTCCTAAACAGGCCTTCACAAAAACCAGGACATAAGGGGCAGGATTCTCAATTCCTGAATCTAAGTGCGGACGCCGGGACAGGACTCGTGGACTTGCACAACAGCAAAACTGGTGTCGAAACTGGGCCAATTCAGAGACTGTGAAGGGCTAGCACCGATGCCATGTGGAGCACAATCGATTCCAGTGAAAAATGGTGTGGGCTTCGTCAGGTCGTGATTGACACTCGGGAGGCTGACAAGCTGCAGCTGCATATACACATTATAATCCCCACACACACTCATCCCAGCCAACAAGATGGTACTGGTTGTGCTGGAGAGCGCCCATACAGCTCATGGATCGGCTGGGCCAGAGGGCACCTCGGGGGGTGGCACCTATACAGCCCCTGGCCATAAGGTCACAGTGGTCTGTTAGTGGCGTGCGCAGCTGCACGGCTGCCTTACCGGCTGCGGCAATGGTGCTCCGTGCCCGTCCACCCTGACCCCACAGCCCACCTCCTGGACACCCCCTGCTACTCCCCCCAGCCCTGGCGGATGCACCCCCCCGGCCAGTGGCACAACCTTCAGCAAACTCTGGAGATATTGTACATTTTCCATATCTCCTCTCTCTCCCTCAGCAGCCACGACGCAGGTTTCACGATTTTTAAAAGCACAAGTGAACCATGCCATCGGGAACTCAGCCCATCGGACGTGGGGAATCGCAGAGGACCTGGAGAATACAGGGGCAGGCCCGCTAATGAAATGCAATGCGTTCCGGAACACACTGATGCCGCTGTTGAGGTGACAGAAAATTGTGATTTGATGTCAAATCGGCGCCTGCCGCGAGTTTGGCGTTGGAACCTATTCTCTGCCCAATCTCATTGCGCTATTTTGATGTCAGCCAACTGAGAATCCCGCTCATCAGACTTCACCCTGTTTTGATCAACGTTTTCTTATTCATTGCCCAGGTTCTGCGGCATGGACAAGTGGGGTAGGCTTTTGAATCTCTTTGGGATAGGATTACAAGGTCAATAACATCACCACTATGATACCATCCACCTGCATTTTGTTCCAGTCTTCCTCTGTATTAACTACATCCAGCAATTTAATGCCATCTGCAAATTTTGGAATTGTATTTCCGATCATCAGGTCCACATAGTTTATTCAAATAGTACAGACCTATAATTTCACTGATCCTTGTGGGCCATCAATTCCCACCATTTGCTCATCTGAATAACTACTTTTAACCTCTACTCTCTGTTTTTTATTTTTATAGGCCGCCTGCTGTCCATTCACCATCTTCCAGTTGCCGCAGTTTAAAGAATTATGACCTGTGGCCTCTTTCTGTGATGTATCATTTTGTGACAGTAAATGAATATCATGAAGAAGCAACATCCTTTGTTTCAGTCAGATATAACAGGGGCATTTAACTTTCAGTTTGTGACAAACGTTTCATGTGTCTTTTTGGCATTTTATTCATTTTGAAGTTTTGGGGCCCATTTTCCTTGCAATATATATTTATTTAAAACAAAATTCTAGACATGATTTGATTTAATTTGATTTGATTTATTGTCACATGTACCGAAGTACAGTGAAAAGTATTTTTCTGCGGGCGAGGAACGTACACAATACGCACATAGTAGACAAAAGAATAATCAACAATGAACATTGACAAATGGTATATCGACAAAACAGTGATTGGCTACAGTGTGGAACAAGGGGCCAAACAAAGCAAACACATGAGCAGGAGCAGCATAGGATGTTGTGAATAGTGTTCTTACAGGAAACAGATCAGTCCGAGGGGGTGTCGTTGAGGAATCTTGTAGCTGTGGGGAAGAAGCTGTTCCCATGTCTGGATGTGCGAGTCTTCAGACTTCTGTACATTCTGCCTGATGGAAGGGTCTGGAAGAAGGCAATGCCTGGGTGGGAGGGGTCTCTGATAATGCTGTCTGCCTTCCTGAGGCCACGGGAGGTGTATACAGAATCAATGTGGGGGTGGCCAGTTTGTGTGATGCATTGGGCTGAGTTCACCACAGTCTGCAGTTTCTAGCGATCTTGGACCGAGCAGTTGCCATACCAGGCTGTGAGGCAGCCGGATAGGATGCTCTCTATCGCACATCTGTAGAACTTTGTGAGAGTCAAAGCAGACATACCAAATTCGTTTTGCTTCCGCAGGAAGTAGAGACTTGTTGGGCTTTCTTGACTGTTGCATCAACGTGAGTGGACCAGGACAGATGAGCCCCAGTAACTTAAAACTATCAACCATCTCCACTTCGGAGCCATTGATTCAGACGATGTGTCGTGCTGCGCTTCCTGAATTCGATGATCAGTCCTTTGGTCTTTCCAACATTTAGAGAGAGGTTGTTTTTGGTACAGCATGCAACCAAGTGATTTATCTCCTTCCTGTAGTCTGAATCGTCGTTGTTTGAGATACGACCCACGGCAGTCGAATCATCAGCAAACTTATAGATTGAGTTGGAGTTAAATCTTGTCACACAGTTATGTGTGTATAGGGAGTACAGTAGAGGACTGAGCACACATCCTTGCGAGGCCCCGGTGTTGAGGAAACTATTGTGGAGGAGGTGCTGTTGCCTATCCTGACAGATTGCGGTCTGTTGGTGAGGAAGTCAAGGATCCAGTTGTACAGGGAGGGGTCAAGTCCAAGATTGCAGAGTTTGGTTATTAGTCTTGTTGGGATAATGGCGTTGAAGGCGGAGCTGTAGTCTATGAACAGCAGTCTTACATAGGTATCCTTGTTGTCGAGGTGTTCGAGTGTTGATTGCAGAGCCAGTGAGATAGCGTCTGCTGTGGACCGGTTGCAGTGATAGGCAAACTGCAATGGATCGAGACCGTCTGGGAGGCTGGCAGTGATCTGTCTCATGACTGGCCACTCAAAGTATTTCATGATAACAGAGGTTAGGGCCACCGGTCGGTAGTCATTGAGACAGGCTACCTTGTTTTTCTTTGGTACTGGTATTATGGTGGCCTTCTTGAAGCAGGCGAGGACATTAGTGCGGAGGAGTGAAGTGGTGAAGATGTCTGCGAATCCACTCGCCAGCTGGTCTGCGCAGGCTCTGAGTGCTCGCCCAGGGACTCCATTGGGGCCCGTTGCTTTCCGCAGATTCACCTTCAAGGAGGCAGCTCTTACTTCTGAGGCTGTTATAGTGGGTATGAGTGTGTCCAAGGCTGTTGGAGTGAGCCATGTCTCGGTGAAGCAGAGCACACAGCAGTTTCCCACTTCACTCTGAGAGGTAAGTCTAGCGTTGAGGTCGTCCAGCTTGTTCTCAATCGGTTGGACGTTCGCCAGGAGTACGCTGAGGAGAGGAGTCTTGTAGCCACGTAATTTAGCCGGCGCGTTTTCCCCTCTACCTGGGTCGACGGCTGCTCTTGGCTGGCTTTGCGTAAGGTAGGTGATTGCATTTGGAGGGGTCGTGGATGGTGGCGGTGTCAGGGTCACTGAGGGGGTTGTGCGTGGGCCAATCTGATCTCATGGGGCGGTGTGGTTAGGTTCACCTTCAGGTAGGGATGAGCGGGTACCTGTCGCTCCTGAGTTGGCTCGGGCATTCCCGCTTCGCTGGCGAGGCCTTGCGCCCCCGCGGTCTAGTCACGCTCAGGTTGGCCTTGGTGGGGGTCTAGAAAGGACCCGTCTTTTACCTTTTCTTCCTCCGGGTGCTACAGGATGATGGACAGGGTGAACACGACGTGGTTGGGTCAGGTCACATGGTCAGAGCCTGGAGGGAACGGCCATGTGGTCGGACTCCGGACTATGGAAATATCATTGGTATTTTGGAGGCAGAATTGAGTATGTGAAGAGTAGACTGCTCATACCTGTCCTTATCCCATACCATCATGATGCGAGACACAGGTATGCCTTTCCTCATTGCCCAAGGAAAACTGGCTTTTCAGTAAGGAAGGCAGTGACACATTTGTCAATGCTTACATTCAGCCACCCTCCACTACAAGGAAGGATTATAATTTGGAACCAGTGTCGGCTCACAAATTATGGCAGTATATTATGGGCAGGGTTCCCTGTTTGGGAGACAATCTTCTTCCGCCGGAGATGAATCGCCTCTGATTTGCGCTTATGCTGGGGGTGGCGCCCAGAAGCGATTCACTATACTTTGCCATGCAAATTTATGCATGGTGGTGATTGCAAGAGATTCTCACGCGAATCCCGTTATCAGGCCGCCATTTTGAGAGGGCGCCCCTATAGCAAGGCCCGGCAGCTTTTTAACATTCGATCTTGGGATGTGGTAGTCACTGGCTGGGCCAGCAGTTGTTGCCCATCCCTAACTGCCCTTGAACTCAATGGCTTGTTGTGCTATTTCAGAGGGAGGCAGGTCACAGTCAATCGTATGGCTGAAAGACATTAATAAGCCAGGTGGGATTTTATGATGTAAAATCAGCACTGGCGGGATTCGAACCCAGAACCCTGGGTAGCTGGATTATTGTCAAATGACAATACCACTACTCAAGTGACAATACCACTGTCTTACCCACTGTCACCAGACTCCTAAATGACCCTCTTATGGACTGACCTCATTAACACTACACCCTGTATGCTTCATCCGATGCCAATGCTTCTGTAGTCACATTGTATATCTTGTGTTGCCCTATTATGTATTTTCTTGTATTTTCTTGAATTTTGTTTAATTCCCTTTTCTTCCCATGTACTGAATGATCTGTTGAGCTGCTTGCAGAAAAATACTTTTCACTGTACCTCGGTACACGTGACAATAAACAAATCCAATCCAATCCAATCCAATATCACTGCGCCACAACATCTCCTGGCCTCCCTCTCCCCGGCAGTGCAAGTTCTGTCCCCCTAGCATGCGATTTTATAGGGACACCCCCATAGGCATGCATGAGGGTGACACAACACCCCCTCCACGTCAACTTTAATGCTTTCTGCCCTCTGATGGACTTTTGGGGGGACTTACCGTAAATACTTAACCCGTGAGACCTATCGCCCCAATCTTTATTCGTTCTTGGGATGGCAAGGGCAGCGTTTGTTGCCCGTCCCTAATTGCCCTCGACCTGAGCGGCATTTTTTTTAAAAACACCAATCACATTGTTGTGGATCTAGGTTTTTATGACAATCAACATTGGCGTCATGGTCATCATTAGACATTTAATTCCAGATATTTTACTGAATTCAAATTTCACCATCTGCCTTGGCGGGATTTGAACTCGGGTGTCTAGACTGTGTCAATGACAATACCACCACGCCACCACCTCCCCTGACAAATACCTGGTCCAATCTAAACGCACCTGAATCCTGACACAGAGGGCCGGATTCTCCCTTCTGGGGACTAAGTTCCCACGCCGGCGGGAAAACAAGGCGCCAACCACTCCGGCATCAACAGCCCCCGATAGTGAGGAATTCTCCAAACATTCGGGGGCTAGGTGGATGCCGGAGGGATTGGCGCTGCTCCAGTCGGCACCGAAGGGGCGGCACAAGTTCGCGGATGCGTGGAACGGCCTGCGTGATCTCGCGCATGCGCGGAACGGCCGGTGTATTTCTACGCATACGCAGACCGGAAGCCGTATTTCCGCGCATGCGTGGGGGATCTCTTCTCCGCACCACCCCCCCCCCCCCTCAGCAATACAGCAGAGCCCTAGGAGCCCTACAGGGGCTATATTAAGCCCTATTTTACCTATATTAAGTGTATTTGAAATACCTGGCTTCTACAGGGGCCCAGCGCGGAGGAAACAAATCCACCACAGAACAAACCCGCCTGCAGATCAGTAGGCCCCAATCGCGGGCCAGTCCACCATGCCCCTCCCCCCCCCTCCCGGGGCCGGATCCCCCACAGCCCCCCCGAGGACCTCATCCACACATTTACCTGCCAGGTCCCTCCGTGTATGAGGTGAGTAATTCACGTCGGTGGAACTGGCCAAACTGGACGGCCATTTGGCCCATCGGTGCCTGTAAAAACAGCGCCGGAGAATAGGGCAGCAGGCATCAGGCGGTGGGTGGGATTCGCGCCTCCCCTCAGGGATTCTCCGACCCAGCTGGTGGTCAGAGAATCCCAGCCAGAGGTCCGGAGAATCGCGGAGGCATGGCAAATCTGATGTCCAGCCCATTAATTGGATGCCAATGGCTCAATTTTACCTATTTGCATCCTCCCACTGGCACAGGGCATGAACCTTGATGCTGCCACGAGTTGGGGACCGGAGAATCACAACCGGATTGGTGCCACCAATCCTGTTTTTGTGATGGCGCAGGATTCACTAGCTGATCGCAGATACCTCTGCTAGCATTGGGCAGCAGAAAATCCAGCCCAATGTGTTTTATAAGTTTGCAATTCTCAGTGTAGAATAATTAACAGTTTTCATAGAATCGTAGAATTTACAGTGCAGAAGGAAGCCATTCGGCCCATCGGATCCGCACCGGTCCTTGGAATTAGCACCCTACCTGAGCCCACACCTCTACCCTGTAGACCCAGTAACCCCACCTAACATTTTTGGGCACTAAGGGCAATTTAGCATTGCCAATCCACCTAACCTGCACATCTTTGGACTGTGGGAGGAAACCGGAGCACCCGGAGGAAACCCACGCAAACACGGGGAGAACGTGCAGACTCCACACAGACAGTGACCCAAGCCGGGAATCGAACCTGGGACCCTGGAGTTGTGAAGCAACAAGTGTTAACCACTGTGCTATCGAGCCGCACCAGACATGCAGGGAATTGCATTCCACTACTCCTCATCATCATCTTTTCCAGTTCCTGGTTTTTAACCTCTGGAGGCAAAAGCCTGTAGCTTTGGTCTGTATGAACAGAATTGATCTTGAATGAGTACTTTGTGGATTTCTTCTGAGAAAACTGTAACTGGTAAAGGAAATTAAAAATTAAGAAGCATTAAGTAACTGAAGGCATGTGTTCTCATGAACCCATGCAAAATGAATTGATTGCCATACTGCACAAATGCATTGAGTTAACTGGAAGAATACATTCTGTTGACCAGATCTAACAGTCACAATCTGTCGGTACTCATGGCTTGGATGTTAAAAATGATAGATGGAAGGGGGCAAGGATCTAGGATGAAAGACTTAAATGTCTGAGCATACACTACAGTTTGATGAATGCTGCCAAGTCATATTGCTTCTGGGGCAAAAAAGCAAGACCTATGTGTTACCATAAAGGGCATTGCTTTAACATTAGAAGATACTGATCTGCTTCTCTTTGTTTTAGATAACTGAGCTGTTATTCGCCTGACAGCACACTTGCCTTTGCTGACCTGGCAAGGTCATTAAAATTATTTCGACATAGTAAATATGCCCCCGGGGTTATTGAGGTTCCACTCATAGCCACAGCCATCCTCTTCCACATGGCCTATACTGTAGCAAGTAAAGGATTCTTCCGAGGTAGTGCAATAATTTCTTCCCTGTTGTCTAATTTATGACTGCAGCAGTTCAGCACCAGCCTCTGAAAGATTGCGTGCTCCTAACTTCCCAAGTATCATTGCCTTCTCTTTGAAAATGCCTGTAAAAGCTTCTAAATAGACACAGCTCTTTAAATGAGAAAGTTGGCCCTCGATCTTTGTCTTTGGAGAAGGCATACTGGCTTACTGCTGACTCGACCCTTGTCCCACCTACATCAAGGAAATTAGTACAATTTATGTCGGGATCAGCTGCCTCGGATTTCCATGGACATAGGTTCTGTCCCACCACACAAGCATCACTGTATTTAACAATCCAGGAATTTTTAAACACGACAGTTATGGTTGTTGCTACAAATCTTTGTGAATGGTAGTGCAGACAGGGAGAATATAATCCAGAATTTTGGAATGATGCAGATGGATTATGGAGACAATAATAGGAGTATTCAGCTAGGTGCTCAGGGAAACAATTAACTGCAAACAATGGAAATCATCCCTTAACTCACCAACCAACTTTGTTTTCTTTCTCTTTCTCTGCCCCTCTTCTGCTCCATCCAGCCCCAGATAGAAACAGGGTGGGGGCAATTAACATGGAGCAGGTGCCCAGCATGCCTACCACGATTGGCAGATTGCTTCTTAAATTCCGTAATTCAGATTTCAATTACATTACCAAGGGTCCATTATCTATTTTAAATCTGATTCCTGTGTGGGAGAGCAATCGCAATCTCTCTCTTAGGTCAAAGCTGTTAATAAGGGCATGAAAGGCATTGGGTGCAGTTTTTTTGGGTCCGTGAGCCATGGGCACAAATCCTGCTTTGGCTGCTCAACCCCGAGAGAGGGCCAACACAGGATTTGTGCTGGCGAGATCTCAGTTTGAGACCTTTCTCGCCGGTGATGTGATCAGGCTCACACCCAGAAATGGTGTGAACTTAATTTACATAAATTGACATAATTTAAATATAATTAAGCGTTATTATGCCGTAGTGTCCGGCCCTGTGGAATTCTCCCCATCTGCCCAATCACTACTCACTTTCGAAAATGAAAACTAGTTGTGATGACTATGCCAGGTGTGCGGAGGTGCCTGGAGGCGCTGGGGTTGAGAGCCGAGGCGGGGCATTGCCCCCTGACACTGGACCCTGCCACTGAGATGAGCACTGACAGCGGGGTAATACCTCTCCATTGGAGGCAGGGGCATTTCCCTTCATGTCTGGTGGGGTGGAAAGGGGTGCATAATGATGAGTGCACAGGGATGGGAGAGGAGGGATGGTGCCCCCTTAAACCTCTATGGTAAGGTGGTGGGGAGGTTCACCTAATCTCTTGTGTGGGGGTCCTCCTTGGCCAAGGGGCGGGGGGGGGGGGGGGGTGAAGTTTATTTTTTCAAAGATCGGGGCGCCCTTTAAAAATGGTGCCCCAATTTCTTTGGAGCCAGGCTTATTGGCTCTATCAGGCCGGTGCTCCCCAATTTGTTTTTTGATAGAATGTCAGAAGATCTGGTCAGAACACGTGCCTGTGTTTCTGGAGAGAAACAGGTCGGTTTTCAGTCAGAACCTGACACTTGGCCACTTTTTTGAAAATTCCACCCAGGAGAGACCCAGTAAAGGAAGGTAAATGGGAACACCATCACCTGCCAAATTTCCCCAAAGCCATGCACTATCCTGACTTGCAACAACATTACCATTCCTTCACTATCAATGGACCAAAGCCTTGCAATTCCCTCCTTAGCTCCACTGTAGGTGTACCGGCAACACATAGACTACAGCGGCTCAAGAAGGTGGTTCACCAGCACCTTCGAAGACAATTAGGGATTAACAATAAATTGTGGCTTAGCCAGTGTCGGCTACATCCCGTGAAAGAATAAACATTTAAGAAGTCGTATTCCAAAGAAGACTTCCATCTCTACACCACTCTCAAACTCTGCCACCTACTTGCTACACATTCTCACTCGAGAGTAAAACATGACCTCATGATGTGGCATCACTTTAGCTTTTCACCAATGCACACAATGACTTTTTGAATTGAACCATTGCTGTGGATGAAAGAAGCCTTCCAATTTGAAAAGCCAGCCACCCATCCGCTAATCCCTGACAGCCGGACCTCCGTAAACAGTGACTTTGAACTTCCATATATATCATGCCCTCTGGAATCACAGTGCTGCCTGAGTGTGGGGGTTCATTCTCACTGCAGTCGTCCTCCTGATTAGCACTTGGCACTCTCCCTTCTTAGAGTCCTCCACTCTGCCAACGCGGCCTGGCATCTAATGGGACCCCACCCATGAACCTCACAATCGCTCCCTGTGCTGTCCATGTGGATTCACCTGCTCCCACCCACTTTCCACTCTTGAACGTCAATTCCTCAGCGGTGACATTGTCACAATCCCAGCAAGGAGGACACGGCAAGCGATGCCTGCATACCAGCCACCAGATCCTTTTAAACCTCGAGGCACACAGACATGAAGGGCCGCTAACACCCCTCTCCCTGAGATGCCGAGATGAACGGCCTAAGTTGAACTTATCTTGATTCCCCACATCCTGTCCTGTGCCCCCACTGTACTTGGCACCCTGGAGGGTGATACTGACCTGAGCGCTAACCTCTGATAGCCCCTTCGGAGGTGGAGTCGTGAGGTTCCTATTTATATAAAGCTGTTGTAAATCACGCCATGGTGGCCTCATTCAGGCGACCAATTATGTTCAGTGCAGAGCGGTGGGGGAAGTCCCAGCAGGAGGTCTTGCTAATGACATTATAATGTACTTAATTGAGGTTCCTGGCCTTTTGTGGCAGGATTCTCATCATGCCACTGACAAGGGATCTGGAATATAAGAAAATTCAATCTTGCCAGCGAGAATCGCATCTCCAGATTTTCGCCATTATTGCTGATAGCTAACGCGGGTTCGAAATTCCACCCTATTACACCATAGATTCTGCCGTCTGTGGTTCCCAATCCTGGCTGGCTGCAATACCAGTAATGGCCACTGTTTCCAGTGATGTTGTTGATTTTGAGAAGCTGTTGCTTCTCCAAATGGCTGACAGCTTCTACAGCCAGGGGTTTTGCTCTTAAACAAGCACAAGCCCTTATACCAATCAAATAATTGGGTGGTAATCATTGAATTGTAATGGGGCTCCCAGAAACGGCAGAGTGGGAAGTCCAAAGTCCAAAGATGTGCGAGTTAGGTGGATTGGCCATGTTAAATTGCCCATAGTGTCCAAAATTGCCCTTAGTGTTGGGTGGGGTTACTGGGTTATGGGGCTAGGGTGGCGGTGTGGACCTTGGGTAGGGTGCTCTTTCCAAGAGCCGGTGCAGACTCGATGGGCCGAATGGCCTCCTTCTGTACTGTAAATTCTGTAACCCCAGGCTTTTGAAGTCATTGTTGGAGCCACTACCATCGCCACTAAATTTAGCCATTTTTTTGGTGATCATTCTAAATGATAATAATTGAAGGGAAAAGATAAATAGAAACATATTATGAAAAAGCAACGTGATAATAAATCATTTCATGTTTCAATTAAAAAGATAATAGTAATTCAATTAAAAACTCATAATACGAGCAAAATCTTAAAGGAAAAAGTTTATTTTGAATTGTAATATTGCGAGAGAAAATGAATTTTAGCATGCAGATCAATTTTAAATTGTTTTCCTGAAATCAATAATATGTAGAAGGTTTGTGAAGGGATTACAATTCTGAGTTATATAAAAAGAAAACTTCGAATTGCTGCTGTTATGGTAAAAATGGAAGACAAAGATGAATTTGCAAAAGAGTTAGTTTGCAGAGAGATCTCAATGTGCAGTCGCTTTGTACAAGTTTAAGACATTGCCAGGGACCAGAAAACAGAACATAGACTGTTGGCTTTCTATAAAATATGTTTTATATGGTAGCATTTTATTGTGAGAAAACACAACTTCAAACTGCTCTACAAAGGTAAGGACAGTTGTGTCCTCATTCACGATGAGAGAAAACTGTTGCAATATAACTTGAGAGCAAATAGGCATGGGTAATGCTGTATTCAGAGAATAAATATGCCCTGCCACTGTATTCCATGTGAATGAGGTGCAACAATAAAGAAGGAAGGCATTTATATCGAGCCTTTCATGACCTCAGACATCCCAAAGCACATCACAGAAAATGAAGTGATAAGGCAATGTTGATATATTCAATTAACACTAAAAAAAACATGAACCAGCCCATAGATGGTGTGGTGCTTCTTTAAATTTAATTTAAATTTAAATTCCAGTTGGCCGCAAGGGATCAACGTAATAGCAGCCAGGAAACTTTAAGAAGCCAGCTGATAGATTCCTTATTGTAGGTACCTACATGAGACCTACAGGGTCGGACCAATTAATCTCCCCATGAGTCTCATCAAATACGAGCTTCCCGATGGAGTGGCGGGGGCTCCATCAGCGGAGGAATGAATACTATATATGAAAGCTCAGCCTGAGTGGGAGCCGAGCGGAGTAGTCTCGACTGGAACGTAGAAACAGACATAGAAACATACATAAAAAATAGAACAGGTGGAGGCCATTTGGCCCTTCGGCCATCCTTTATGATCATGACTGATCATCAAGTCCAACACCCTCATCCTGCCTTCCCCTCCCCCCATATCCTATGATCCTTTAGCCGCAAGAGCTATATCTAATTCCTTACTGAAACAACACAATGTTTTGGTCTCAACTACTTTTTGTAGTAATGTATTCCACAGATTCACCACTCTCTGGGTGAAGAAATCTCTCCTCACCTTAACCCTCTGATGTTTACCTCTTATCCTCAAACTGTGACCCCTAGTTCTGGACTCCCCCACCATTGGGAACATTCTTTCTGAATCTATCCTGTCTAATCGTGTTAGAATTTTCTAAGTTTCTATGAGATCCCCTGCGTACATTGAGGGACCTGTGTGCATTGTGTAAACAGTTACTTTGCTAATAGTTGATCAGTTTCTTTATGCTTTTTGTCTGGACTTCTCTGTGGCCTCAATACTTACCCTGACTTCATAATGGCAGCATGGCCTGCACAGAGCACTTCTGCATGCTTACTGGTTCCTACAGTATGCAGGGGGCTGCATCACAAAGCTCTGAAGGCCTCAACTTGGAGTACGCTGTCAGACATAAACAAGAGGAGGTTCCACTCACAAAACTTTGTTACTGTATCATTTAGCCAGTGTACATTTATTCAGAGAAGAATATCGAACCGTCTTTGGGGAACTAGACTTTCCCCTTAATTCCATGGCCAATGACACCATTCTATCTGAAGTCCTTACATCAACCAGGCTAGTGATGGAGAGAACCAAGGAATCAAATGGGCTGCATTACAAAGCTCTGAAGGCCTGAATTTGGAATCCTCTGTCATACATAAACAAGAGTAGATTCCGCTCACTAAACTTGCAGTTCATCTGTGATTCCGAGCAATGGACACTTCGGGATTCTTCGGCTGTACCCGTCTGTCAATCAAAAATTTCCGGCCGAGGTCAATGGACCTTTATATGGCTCCGTCCCGTCCATGGCGATCTTGCAGTGGGCGTGGTCGAAGAGAGCAGCCCACCATGTCAACCCAAATCATGCATGAAGCTGCCACACTGTTGCTGGACCATTCAGCCAGTCAAATCAGGGAGTGCCTTGCAATTACAGGACTATAGAGGGTGGAAATAATGGAGATTGTGAAATAAAGGGGAAGTGGGATGTCAGAAGGAAGATGAGCAGAATTCAACCAAAACATTTCGAAGTATCATTTTGGGCATGCTATTGAGGTGCTTACCATCGGCTTTTTTGGGTGACATAAACATTGCTATTCACCCCCACTGAGTCATTTTTGGGGCCTCTGGGAGTTTCTCCCGAATCTAGCCCACATTTGAAAATGTTTTCAGCAGGAGAGAGCTGAACCCTCTGGCGATACTGGCTCCACCATTTTGAAAGGGTACCCCGATTCCAGAGTGAGCTTGGGGGTCACCTATACTCCCCACTCAAGGGCAATGTCAGCCCCTACACACATAGGCATTACCCCAAACCCCACCCCCCAAATGAGGACTCCCCATTATGGGATTGCTGAGCGCTCCCCTCCTTTCAGGCCTACCCACCCCCATTTTGGACCCACCCACTTTCATGTCCCCTACCCTTCACCCTCCCTACCTTTATGAGGCCTCGTTACACCCACTCTTCACCACCCCACCCTTCATACCCATATCCCCTATCATGGGCATGACCCCCATCAGGTTCCGACCGGCAGTGTCACTCTGGCACTGTCACCCTGGCAATGCCCCTGCCAGCCTGGAAGTGCCCCTACAAGCCTGGCAGTGCCAGGATGGCTGTACCCAGTTTCCTGGCTGGCAGTGCTAAAGTGCCCGGGTGCCAAAGGGAGAACCAGGGTGCCACCCTGCCCAGTCCCCGAACCACCCAGGGGCCTCCTATGGCCTGGGAGATGCTCAGGTGCCGTTATGCCGAGTCCATGTTTGTGTGGACCAGTACTAAATGTGCCCAGTCGATGCCATGCCTCACTGGGAGGCCGTTAGTTCCTGGGCACCAGGTGAATCCAGCACATGCATAGGTGAATGAGCCTAATGGACGTCTCACGAGGTTAGGTTGAATCTCACGAGACATCTCGAGCATCATAAATCTTGTGAGAGACCTCTCGCGAGATTCAACGACCACATCGCAACACCAAGTCAGGTTCGCTGAGGCTCGTAAATTGCGTCCGAGGTATTAACAAAGCATAATCTTTGATAGTTGTAGTGCCACCACTATGCACCACCTCGATAATAGCCTTTCTGTCACTGGCCATCAGCAGTTAGATGAGTATTATATCCTCCAGATGTCTGCAGTCATGCCTCCCTCCTTCATTTATCTGCTGAAGCCTGTGGTGGTGTACAACCTTGTCCTGCAAAAGAGAGCCCGTCCATGAGCATGGAACAATGTGGTTGATGTTGCTGTCCATTGTTAAATAGCTTGCAGCAGTGCTAAGTGCAGAGGGGTGACATGAAGCTATGAATGTGAGATATAAGTTCTGGTTTATGGAGATTGTTGGTAGGTGGGTGAAACGGTGGACATTGAAAAGAGCAGTGTGTAAGGCTAGTGGTTCAGTGTTTACTTATCTTGACCACTCATATGAGTTCACTGAATTTCTTGTGGTATGACATTCACATCCTTGAGTTTAAACTGCTGACATTGAGAATCATCCACTTCCAATACCTTTTCAGCATCCATGTGGATAGAGGATCTGAGTCCTCTTCTTTAACTCCTGCAACAAAGCTTCCAGTGCTGCACTGAAGAAGTTTGCCCTGTTAAGCCATTATTCAGTCTTTTTTCTCCTCAGACATTCTTTCCCAGCTATGTCCAGCACGTGCGGCAGACAAAATGCACCAACCCTTTAAGAGGTGCAGGCGAGCATTAAGTACCACAGGCTGAGGTCAAATTGTGCAAGCCTCACACGAATCTGGGTCTCTTGATGAGGTGTGTAGTGAGTGACTCAATGGTGTGGTTTCCAGTGGCTAACTGCTACAAACATGGTAATAAAGAGGAAGCAGAAGGAATATACAGATTAATTGTATATTGCACCCATTTTAGGGGCTATCAATCAAAATCTAATTCCACAACAACACAATAGCAAAATACAACAGATTCTGGAAATTTGAAATTAAAAACAAAAAGTGCTGAAAATATTGAGCAGATCAGACGGCATTCGTGCAGAGAAACAAAGTTAATGAGCATAATTTAATGGCCTTGTCGTGCCCAACATTGTGACATGATGAGGCCATTAAATCTCACCCCTCACTAGGTGTGATCCAGATTGGCATATTTAAATGAGTCATTAGGCTCATTTACCTGTGCATGGTAAATATCTGCTGGATTTAGCACAGAGTGATATGATATTCAATGCTGTTTGGGAACAAAGATGTGTCTCAGAGTTCAGGAAACATAAGTTACTCTCCCCTCGTACAACCTCCCGTACCAGCCTCCCCGAACAGGCGCTGGAATGTGGCGACTAGGGGCTTTTCACAGTAACTTCATTTGAAGCCTACTTGTGACAATAAGCAATTTTCATTTTTCATTTTCATTTTCAGTTAAGGGGTAACATCATGTAAAGTTGTGTGTATGTAACTATCAGTGTAATTAAGTGTTGTAGTGTATTGTAGTCCTTGTCATTTTTTTATTCTTTTAAGTTAATAATTATTCTTTATTACTTGACCATATAATCACTGGACCAATCTTCTCTGAGTCATATATCATTCCTCATACCAAATTGAAAATATACACCATTAAGAACTAGTTTTCCAACTTATCCTTTTGGGTTTTGGGATACCCTCGTATTTAACATCAGTGGGGTTCTTAATAGACATCCCTGGTAAAGAGGAAACTGTTAGGGTCAGGAAATTGGAAACTGATGAACCAATGCAGAGCAGCAGAGGATTTGAAGATGAGACTGAAAATGAAAATGAAAAATGAAAATCGCTTATTGTCACAAGTAGGCTTCAAATGAAGTTACTGTTAAAAGCCCCCAGTCGCCACATTCCGGCGCCTGTTCGAGGAGGCTGGTACAGGAGGTTGTACAAGGGGAGAGTAAATGGAGATAGGAAAGATGTGTTCACTGGGTCAGGAACAGACTGAAATAATGGGTCTACTGAGGCAGTCTTGCTTGTGGACTTTGAGAAGGAGGTAACAGTGGACTGTTTTGGGCTGGTAGACTGAGAGTGGAGGCTGTGGAGGGAAATCTTCAGAGGAGAGATGTTCAGTACTGGGGTAATGGTGCACTGGAGATGGGAGAAAGTGTCAGAGAGTTGGAATTCAGCATCTGCTAGGTTGACGTGAGTGTGCCAGACATCGATAGCACCACACTTCTAAGTGGTTTGATGGCAATATTAGGGTTCAGCTTGAGTGAATGGAGTGCAGCATGTTCAGAGGGAAATGGGTTCGAATGAGTAAGTGAGAGGAGCAGAGAAATTGAAACAGCTAAAGTCATGCCAGAAGGTCTCAATGAAAAGATCTGCAGAGGGTAAGAGGCCAACGGAAGATCTCCAGGTGGAGGGAGAATGCTAAAGACAGGTGAAGAGATCTGGGGAGAAGACTCCTTGTCAAATAAGCGAATGCGGAGGGAGATGCAACAGATGAAGAACTCTGTCAAATCGAATTTATTGAGATGGAATATAAGGGGATGAAGCTGTGGCCTTTTGCTGAGGACAGAGTCAGAGATGGAAAGGTCAGGAGCTTTGACAAAGAGTCATCGGACTCAAAACATTAGCTCTTTTCTCTCCCTACAGATGCTGCCAGACTTGCTGAGATTTTCCAGCATATCAGAAGGTCAGGAGCTATTGTGAATATCTGTGAAGGGGTGATAATTGAGGAAGAGATGGGGGTTGAGGAAGAGATGGAGGAGGAAAGCTCCATGGTGATGTTGGTTATCAGAGGTTGGTGATGCTTGAAATCCTTCACGCCTGAAAGGAAAGTAAAAGATTTTATTGTTGAAAAGCCGAATGAGGCAAAGGATGAAATAAAATTGTAGGCTCGGACAGGCTTAAGATAGAATGAGTTGATATTGCTTAAGGGAGAGATCGAGAGTGTTGATGAGACCATCAATTCACTAGACACGTGCTTTGGGATATGAACAGTGGTTTTAATCTACTTACTACAGAGCCAGCCTGTTACACTTTGAACTCTCGATGAACTGGTCGGCTGGCTCTGGGCATCGATATTTATACAGCAGTCCAGGGGGAGGAGCCATGGGCGGAGCCAGGGGTGGAGCCCTGTAGAAACTCCTAAGCATTCCCAGAGCTACCCCCCTAGTGGTCGGGCAACGCAACTGCGCTTACAATCGTATGGTCTCATATATATATCACAGTGTGAATGACAGAGTTACATTCACCACAAGTGTGTATGTAGCATTGTACTGCATTGAGAAAGCATACTAGGATGTGACAAGAATAGTAGTTCGAGGATTTCTGGAGGTCTTTAAAATATCTATAATCATAATCTGAAGAAACTCTTACATTACGATCTCTCTTCAGTTCCATGAAATTTCATTGAGCTGAAATCAATTCTCTTTCTCTACAAAGATACTGCTGACCTGCTGAGTACTTCCAACATTTTTTAGTATCCGTTCCTAACCTTTGTTATGATCCCTGAATGTATTGAAACCTTTGTTAAGATACTAGACAAAAGCTCTAAACACTTTCTTTTAAATTTTAAAAACTGTGAGGAAAGGATACTTCGCTCCAGAACTCATTCCACTGACCAATAGATATATTTTATATTAAAACAAATTTTGGCCTGGATTCTCCATCGGCGGAATACTCCGGGCGCGATTCTCCGCTCCCCACGCTGGGTGGGAGAATCGCGGGAGGGCCCCCCGACTAATTTCACGCCCCACTGGCGCCCCCCGTGATTCTCCCACCTCCCGCTTGGAAGAATTTTCCGATGGGCCGAGCGGCCTGCCGTTCGCGACCGTTTCACGACAGCGGCAACCACACCTAGTCGCTGCCGTCGTGAAATCGCCGTGAGATGCCCGTTTTGGGGCTTGTAGGGGGCCTGGTGGGGAATGAGCACCACGACTGTGCTCGGGAGGGGACAGGCCCGCGATCGGTGCCCACCGATCGTCAGGCTGACGTCTCAATCAGACGCACTATTTCCCGTCCGCCGCCCCGCAAGATCAAGCCACCACGTCTTGCGGGGCGGCTGAGGGGAAGAACGGCCACCGCGCATGCGTGGGTTCGAGCTGTCAGCCGTTGTGACGTCAGCCGCGCATGCGCGGGTTGGAGCTGTCGCGCACTTTCGGCGCACCGCCCAGCGGCCGTGAGTTATGGAGCGCCGCTCCTAGCGCCGCCGTGAGGGGAGAATAGGGGGCGAGGAGCGGCCTCCGAGGCCGTCGTGAAACTTGGCCGAGTTCACGACGGCCCTCCCGATTTTTCCCGGGAGCGGAGAATTCCGCCCTCCATTTTGCCAGCAGCGCACTCATGCCCACGGATTTCCCAACGGCATGGGGTGCCCACAACGGGAAACCCCATTGGCCGCCTGCCGGGACAAAGAATCCTGCACCCTTTTTCTGGTGCGGCAGGATGCAGAATCCCGCCTTTATTTTTAACCCGCAACTGAACACTTAAACATCACAGAAAATAGCTTTGCAATTAACAGTTAAACAACTCTTAAAATAAAAAAACACTTTTACTGCTAACTTATAAGGGCAGCACGGTAGCGCAGTGGTTAGCATTGCTGCCGCACAGCGCCGAAGTCCCAGGTTCGATCCCGGCTCTGGGTCACTGTCCGTGTGGAGTTTTCACATTCTCCCCGTGTTTGTGTGGGTTTCGCCCCCACAACCCAAAAGATGTGCCGGGTAGGTGGATTGGCCACACTAAATTGCCACTTAATTGGAAAAAATGAATTGGGTACTCTAAATTTATTTGAAAAGAAGAAGAAAGATAAAAAACAGCCACTTGTAAACAAAATTTAACAACCACCCTGCTACTAACTGCATACTTATAAAGAGATTTCTTGTAAAGACTAATTGGACAGAGAGAGAGACTCTTACATGAAACAACCTGCAAATCCTTGTGCGGGATCCCCCGGCCCGTCATACCCATTTTCCGGTGCGGCGCGCCCCCACCGGCAGCGGGATCCTCTGTCCCGGCAGGCGGCCAGTGGGGTTTCCCATTGGGCACACCTACATCGTCAGGAAATCCATGGGCGTGATTGCGCTGCCGGTGAAATGGAGGATCCTGCCAATGGAGAATCCAGCCATTGGGCGCGATTCTCCGATGTCATGCCGGTTGGGAGAATAGCGGGCCGCGCCAGTTTTTCACGCAACGCCAGTCTGACGCGCTCCCGCTATTCTCCCAAACGGCCAAATCTGTTCCGTCGTGTTCTGCGTGCCAAAACCCGGAGAATCGCCCGATGCATCCAAAATGGCGATTCTCCGAAACCCCCGCTATTCTCCGGCCTGGATGCGCCGAAGTCCCGACGGCGTGACCCCAGGTTCGCCGTCGCTGTCCACACCTGCTTTTTAAAGTTGTCAGCCAGTCATGCTGGCTGACGAGTAGTGAGGAGGTGAGCGGACTGTCCCGGAGTCTTCGCAAACTGGGGAAGGCATGCTCGAGAACACAGCGGCTGTGGGGGGGGGAGGGGAGAGAGCGAGTAGTGGGAGCGGGGGAGAGAGCGAGTAGTGGGGGGGGGGGAGAGAGCGAGTAGTGGGAGGGGGGAGAGAGCGAGTAGTGGGAGGGGGGAGAGGGAATAGTGGGAGGGGGGAGAGGGAGTAGTGGGATGATGGGAGAGCGGGAGAGAGTTCCGCAGCGATTCCAAGTAGTGGGGGGGGGGCGGCAGAGAGAGCGAGTATAGTAGGTCCGAGGGGGGAGGATAGAGCGGAGTAGTGGGAGGGGGGAGGAGAGGGAATAGTGGGAGGGGGAGACGGCGAGTAGTGGTGATGATGGAGAGGGAGTAGTGGGAGGGGGGGGAGAGAGCGAATGTGGGAGGGGGAAGAGAGCGAGTAGTGGGAGGGGGGAGAGAGGGAGTAGTGGGAGGGGGAAGAGAGCGAGTAGTGGGAGGGGGGAGAGAGGGAGTAGTGGGAGGGGGGAGAGAGCGAGTAGTGGGAGGGGGGGGAGAGAGGGAGTAGTGGGAGGGGGGGGGAGAGAGAGTGAGTGGAGTGGGTCATCCACCCCCCAGATGCAACATCCCAGCCGCCCACCCCCCCAGATGCAACATCCCAGCCGCCCTGCCATGGCAGGACGGTGATGAGGACACGGCTGCTGGTTGCCCTGTGGCTGATGGGCACAGGCCACTGACGAACTGGTGAGGAGGACGTGTTGTTAACTGCCCGTTGGACGCAGAAAGTGACCAGGGGTTAGGCTGGCCGTGTGTCAACAGCGCGACCAGGCCACCGGGACACACGGGTATCCCGTGGCAGGCAGAACCTGACCCCGGGCCAAAACCATTTCACCCATTGCCTCGACCCCGGATGCCACCCGTGCGGTGTCGGCCTGGGTGGCTGCCAAGAGCGGCACCACTCCCTGCTCCTGGACGCGGTTTGACTCCGGAAGACGCCCTCATCCCGTCATTGTGTCCCTGGGTTTCAAAATGCATCGTCTGTCCGGGTGGGTCGAGTAAATCCAGGAACCCGGGAAATGTCTGGGCGCCAGCTGAATGCTGGGCCTGGGCTGCCCTCCGACCGTCCAGCCCCTCGGCTGCTCCGACCTCCACCTGCTGTACAGGCTCAGCTGTGACCCAGGAGCCTCATCACTTAATTGCCCAACCGAGGTGAGTGTCTGTGGGATGGTGGATGGTGTGGGAGTCAGCAGTGCCGCAGGCTCTAGGTCCTCGTCCGTCAGAAATTCAGGAGCGTCCTGGTCCCAGTCATGTCCTCGCACAGGGCGCACGCGGCCCATGTATCGTTCAGCGTCAAGTGAGTCCGTTGACTGCGTCGCCGTCCTCTGTGCGTCTGGTCCACTGACCCCGTCCTGTCCTGTCTCACGGCCCGACCTTCGGGCAAGGCACAGCCATGAAAGTCGTCACTGTCCGTCCTCTGTACGTCCTCCTCGAGAGTCCCGGATTTGGAGGATGGCACTCCTGGCCGACCTCCTGCCACCCTTTGGCGTGCGGCCCTGGGTGCGGTGGTCATCGTGGATGGTCGCCTGTGTGTGGCAGCAGACGGCCCTGGATGTTCGTCAGCACGCCCTAGGGAACAGAATAATACGGGGTTAGTTAGACACGCTAGGCTGGCTGTAGGATGGTCCCGTGGGCAGAGTGTGAGGGGACAGAGGATAGGGGATCCAGTGGGTAGAGTGTGAGGGGACAGAGGATGGGGGGGTCCAGTGGGCAGAGTGTGAGGGGACAGAGGAAGGGGGGTCCAGTGGGTAGAGTGTGAGGGGACAGAGGATGGGGGGGGTCCAGTGGGTAGAGTGTGAGGGGACAGAGGATGGGGGGGTCCAGTGGGTAGAGTGTGAGGGGACAGAGGATGGGGCCCAGTGGGTAGAGTGTGAGGGGACAGAGGATGGGCTGGGGGGGGGGGGGGGGGTTGTCATGCAGGGTTGTCTCACTTGGTTCTGCACCTCCAACCTCGCATTGCGCGACCTCCCGGGTGGCAGGTCCCCCAGCAAGGTCCCGTGCCCTCTGCTCGAACACTGTCAGGGGGTGCATAATGGGTGAACCCCCTCTGTTTCTGTTGCGCTCCCAGTTGTTGTGAGCAGTCTTGTCCTGTTGGCAGGGGGCATAGATAGATCATCACAATTCGGCAGGTATCATCAGGGCGTTCAGATATTGGCACAGGTTGGGGGGAAAGTTGCAGCTACACCATGGCATCTCTCCAGGGGGTCGCAGCGCTCATGTGGGTCTGTGACAACTTTGTTCACCACCCTCCACTCACTCTCCCCTCCCACCCCCTCCCCCTTGTGCCCGGGGGTAGGTGGGTGATGAGGGACATGGGGGGGTGGGATGGTTGTGACCCGGGGGCACCCTCGTGGCACTTATCCTGGCAGCCCTGGTGAGGTCGTGGAGCATCTTGCGGCACTGCTCCCCGGACCGAGGGGTCTGCCCCACAGCACTGGCTGCCGTGCCCACCTCACGCCAGGTCCGTTGCGCAATGCTGGAAGGGTGGCGATGCCCTTGTCTTGGGCAGATGATGCCCCTGCACTGCTCCACCTCATCGAGGAGGGTCTCTAGGTCCGTATCACGGAACCTCGGGGCGGCCCTCCGTGCCTCCGACATTTTCCCCCCCTCCTTTCTGTGCGTGGATCGCGCCCTTTTACGACGCGGAGCGGCGTCATTCGAGCGTCGCACTCTTCCGACGTCCCCCCCCCTCCCCCCGTGTTTCGCGCGGCCCCGATGCTAGCCCATTCCCGGGGCCAGAATAGGTCGCGATCGGGGCCGTTTTCGCGCCGTCGTTGAACTCGACCGAGTTCATGACTGCTTTCCTGATGCGACGCGGCATCGGAGAATTGTGCCCCTTGTCTTTGTCAGATGACTGCTCAACGTGACAGCATTTGGCATAAACTACTGCTCAACTTCTGAATATAATGCTCTGGATGCCATTTTCCAAAACATTGAATTTCCAAATCCTTCATTATCAACAACGAATCAAGACAACTTAGAAGACAACATGAGTACTTCGACCAGATCACTGAGAAGATCAATGAGAATAAAGAAACCACCAAATAAGCTGAATTTGTAATGACATATTAATGACTATTCATCTGCAATCACTACTGTGATATGACATTTATTTTTGCAACTGAATGTAAAACAAGATAATGATGCATGCTCATTAATGTAATATTCAAAGAAAAAATGTTACAAACAGAGCCTCTAACCTTTTTTATAAAAGAAAAGGGATGTGACATTTACAGATCGGTAAGGGTTAATGATATGTCCAAATCAACCACTAGAGAGAGCTAGATGCAGAACCATATAAAGCATCGATACTACGCTTTCTGGGAGAGAGTGTTGAGCAGAAAGCTAGAAGACAGTCTGTAGGAAAGATAGTGTGAGTGAGAGCATATCATGGTTATTGTATTAGTGTAGAGATTGGTAGTAGGTGAAGTGTTGAATCAAATTAAGTAGTATAAATAAATCTTTAGCTTTATTTAATATAAAAGCTAGTTGTGGTCTTTGTGAACGCTATGCCAACCATCCGCACATCAGGACCACAAAGAACACCACAGGGATGGTGTTGAGGGGGGGCTAACAAATGTGGTACAGGGAATTGCAACTCAGCAGGGTCTCACTTCCTTGCTCGCAGCCAAACTCCACCCCGGCGACCACTGGCCACCGACCACTCCAGAGACCTCTGCTCTTCCAAGATGAGGGGGCCACAGGTCTGGTGGTCCCCCTCCAGTTTTCTCCCACTCCCAGTGGTCATGAGGAGCCTTCTCCTTGGCTGTGGGGAAACAGAAGAAAAGAGTGTTAGACAGTCCGATGTATGCAGCCCATGTGATGGGTAGTTGGTTACTTCAGTGACCAGACACCTGACCATGGCGGCCAGTATGGGTGCCAGCATGTGGCACAGGGTGGGGTTCCAGCCACTTTCCTGGTCGGGTTGTGGGTTTGTGGGATGCAGGTTAGTGCCAGGGGCACAGTGTTGCCTACTTGCCCTGGCTGTCCTGAGGAGGTCATGCAGTTTCTTCCAGCACTGCTGTCCGGTCGGTGTTGCTCCTGGCTCTGACCGCCTCTGCCACCTGCACCCAGGTACGGCGAACGCTAGCAGCTGGCAGCCTCCTTCCCAGGCCTGGGTATATGGTCAACCCCCCGCCTCCACCGTGTCCAGGAGGATCTCCAGCTCGGCATCCGTGTAACAGGTGCCGCTCTCCTCACTGCCATCTTGTTGGCTGGGATGGTGTGTGTGGGGAGTGAAGTGTGTATATGCGGCGGCAACTTGTCAGCCTCCTGAGTGTCAATCTTGGATCCGGTGAATCCAGCACCGTTTCTCATTGGAATCCATTGTGTTCCATGTGGGGCTGGTGCTAGCCCCTTAACAGTCACTGAATCGGTTGAGGTGCAGCGGCAGTTGTGCTGTGGTGGAACTCCATGAATCCTGCTCCAGCTTCAATAGTTTGTCTCAGGAACGGAGAATTCCGCCGATAATCTCCCAAATCAAGAATCCACTCCAATGTCTCAAATGATCTACTCTCTAGGGAATCTCCAGCAATCAGAGCAAAGTTCCATTTGGCCTCTCTTTGTAAACAAATACATGATTGACATGAATGATGATCTCACTTTAATGACATTTTATTTGCACCTTTTGCAGACACACACCCTGACAGTATGTTAAACCAGGATTTTAAACAATTATCACTGCAACAGGTATATGTATATACAATATATATACCAATTTCTTACATTAATCACACCTTGAATGTTTTATACTCATATTCCTGGTCCTCCCCAATCTAATAAACTGGAATAATCTATCAATAGTGTTATTATCCTGTCCTTGAATTATTTGAGATAATATTTTTATGATATTTTATATCATTCTAATGGGCCAACTCTCTGTTCACACTAAGTTTCTTCAGCCTATCTAAACAGCTAAGGGGCTGGATTCTCCCAAAATGGGACTATGTCCCACGCCGGTGTAAAAACGGTGGAGTTTTACTCCAGAAATTCTGAGAAACAATTTAAGCTAATTCAATGCCCTGCATGGGACGAGCAGGGACCCAGAGTAAATCTCGCAGCTTTAGCTGCTGATACGGGCCCCCGCACTTCCGGTTTGAAGTCCGCCCATGCTCACAACGGCGGCCTTCAATGGCCATGCCGAGCTTCATGGCGGACTCGGACTGCGGAGCCACACCCAGAAAGAAGACCCCCCCATGCTGATCTAACCCCCGGCCGTGTATAAGGCCCCCGGTGTCCAATCTCCCCGCCCCTGACCAGGACGGCATCCCGACCAGCGTGGTTAGTTCCACATCGTCAGGAACTGGGCCGATCGGGAGTGGAGGTTTGCCGGGCGGGCCTCTGTCAATGGGTCCCCAGCCGCGCGGCGTACTCCACGGTCACGCCTATTTTCGGGTCCCGGAGAATCGCCGAACTGGCACCGGGCCCGATTACGGCGTGATAATGGATTCTCCGCCCCCACGCCGGCCGCAATTTTGGCGCGGGGGTGCAGAGATTCCAACCCCATGTTCCTTAGGTTGAGATTAATCTATGAATGTCTCCTTGAGATGTTTTCCAAGCCATTATATCATCAACAATATAGTGTCTATGCCTCCTGTAATCTATACCATTTGGGAATTCCATCCCGAAACTCCTCTCCACATTCAAGGTCTTCCTTAAAATCAAGTTTGTGACCAATTTCTTTTGTCCAGTTCCTAATATCTTTTTCTCAGTATCTGTCTGATTGCTCTCCTATGTAAATCTTAGGATGGTTTTCTAATTTTAAGAGCATTATGTAAACACAAGTAGTTGTTATTGGCAATGATTTATTAATATACAAAAATAGGGTTAAGCACTGGATTTTAATTATCAAAGAAAATGTCACAATATTATGTGATGTAATTCCAAAATATATATCACAGATTTCTACACATCTATATTAATATAATGGTGCAAACAGAGGTTTATTGGGTGATATTCTGTGATTTTGCCTCAGGAAATACACCAGAAATGCTCAGTTCTTTATGGAATGGATCAAGACTTAGGGAGCAGTGACCACAATATGATTGAATTTACCCTGCAGTTTGAGAGGGGGAAGCTGCAATCAGATGTAACGGTATTACAATTAAATAAGGGTAACTACAAAGACATGAGGTAGGAGCTGGTGAGTTGGCCAGAGTTGATTGGAAAAGGAGCCTAGCAGGGAAGACAGTGGGACAGCAATGGCAGGAGTTTTTGGGGGGGAGGCACAACAGAAGTTCATCCCAAGGAGGATGAAATATGCTAAAGGGAGGACAAGGCATCCATAGCTGATGAGGGATGTCAATGACAGCATAAAGGCTAAAGAAAAAGCATACAAAGTGGCAAGGATTAGTGGGAAGCCAGAGGATTGGGAAGCCTTTAAAAGCGAGCAGCGGACAACTAACAAAGCAATAAGGGAGAAGAAGGTGAAGTATGAGTGCAAGCTAGCTAGTAATATAAAGGAAGATAGGCAGAGTTTTTTTTCCAATATATAAAAGGTAACAGAGAGGCAAAAATAGACTTGGACCCCTGGAAAATGTGGCTGGAAAAGTAATAATAGGAAAAAAAGAAATGGCAGACGAACTGAATAGTTACTTTGCATCAGTCTTCAAGGTAGAAGACACCAGTGGAGTGCCAGAGATTCAGGAGAACCAGGGGGCAGAGGTGAGTGCAGTGACCATTACTAAGGAGAAGGTTCTGGGGAAACTGAAAGGTCTGAAGGTCGATAAGTCACCTGGACCAAATGAACGACACCCCAGGGTTCCAAAAGAGATAGCTGAGGAAGTTGTGGAGGCATTGGTGATGATCTTTCAGGAATCACTGGATGCAGGAAGGGTCCCAGAGGACTGGAAAGTGGTTATTGTAACACCACTGTTTAAGAAGGGAGGGAGGCAGAAGACGGGAAATCATAGGCCGATTAGCCTGACTTTGGTCATTGGTAAGGTTTTAGAGGCTGTTATTAAAGATGAGATTGCAAAGTACTTGGAAGTGCATGGTAAAATAGGACTAAGTCAGCACGGCTTTGTCAAAGGGAGGTCCTGTCTGACAAATCTGTTAGAGTTCTTTGAGGAGGTAACAAGGAAGTTAGACAAAGGAGAACCATTGGGCGTGATTTATTTAGATTTCCAGAAAGCCTTTGACAAGGTGCCACATAGGAGACTGTTAAATAATTTAGAAGCCCATGGTGTTACGGGTAAGATTCTGGCATGGATAGAGGATTGGCTGTCAGGCAGAAGGCAGAGATAAAGGGATAAAGGGGTCTTTTTCAGGTGGCAGCCAGTGACTAGTGGTATGCCTCAGGGGTCTGTGCTGGGACCACAACTTTTCACAATATACATTAATGATCTGGAAGAAGGAACTAAAGTCATTGTTGCTAAGTTTGCAGATGATACAAAGATCGGTAGGGACAGGTAGTATTGAGAAGCAAGGGGGCTGCAGAAGGATTTGGACAAGCTAGGAGAGTGGGCAATAAAGTGGCAAATGAAATACAATGTGGAAAAGTGTGAGGTTATGTACTTTGGAAGGAGGAATTTAGGCATAGACTATTTTCTAAATGGGGAAATGCTGAGGAAAGCAGAAGCACAAAGGGACTTGGGAGTCCTTGTTCATGATTCTCTTAAGGTTAACGTGCAGGTTCAGTTGGCAGTTAAGAAGTCAAATGCAATGTTAGCATTCATGTCAAGAGGGCTAGAATACAAATCAGGGAGGAATGTCTGAGGCTATGGAAGGTTCTGGTCAGACCCATTTGGAGTATTGTGAGCAGTTTTGAGCCCCAAATCTAAGGAAGGATGAGTGGCCTTGGAAAGGGTCCAGAGGAGGTTCACAAGAATGATCCCTGGAATAAAGAACTTGTCGTACGAGGAACGGTTTAGGACACTGGGTCTGTACTTGTTGGAGTTTAGAAAGATGAGGGGGGAATCTTAATGAAACTTACAGGATACTGCAAGGCCTGGATAGAGTGGACGTGAAGAGGATGTTTCCATTTGTAGGAAAAACTAGAACCAGAGGACACCATCTCAGACTAAAGGGACAATCTTTTAAAACAGAGATGAGGAGGAATTTCTTCAGCCAGAGGGTGGTGAATCTGTAGAACTCTTTGCTGCAGAAGGTAGTAGAGGCCAAATCACCGAGTGTCTTTAAGACAGAGATTGATAGGTTTTTGAATAATAAGGGGATCATGGGTTATGGGAGAAGGCAGGAGAATGGGGATGAGAAAATATCAGCCATGATTGAATGGCAGAGCAGACTCGATAGGCCTAATTCTGCTCCAATGTCTTGTGGTCTTAAGACCTTGATAAATACCACAAAGAAGTTAATCAAAACATCACAGTTCCAAAAGAAATCTCTGCAACTAAAATAATCTCACATAGGGTAAACAATTGAGGACAGGTTTCTCAGTTGAAATCAAAATATATGAATCCCTGTGGTAAATTATTATTCATGAAATGTTTATATTTCATGTTTATCTACATTGTCTTTATATAACAGGTTCCAAAGGAATAAAACAACAAACTGGATATTTCGGTGAGATAGCTAAGGACTTACAATAACACTGTAGGCTGATTCTAAAGTGGGTAATTGTCTCAATGTTATGTGTGACTTATAAACCAATGAACACAAAGCAATTGCATAATTATGCTTTTCAGATGTACAGTGACTAAAGAGAATTAAGACAAATAAATTATCCAAGGTGAAGAGGTCGATGTGTGTCTCTTGCATGGAAAGTCACAATATATGCCGACTACATTCCGGTGTCACTATAGAACAGCACTCATTTGGGAATTCAGTGTAACTAGCACAAAGCCTTTAGCAGCGTACTGAATAAAAGTTTACTGGCAAGATAATTTCTCTAGTGATCTGCCAATTAGCATTCCCAATTTAAGTGTTTTTCAGTTTGACAGCACTGCCAGATCCTCAACCCTTGCAATTGGAATGAAATCTCAGCATCTGCAATGCATCACCATCAGTTCCCCATGGATGAAATTAGCTTAAAAAAAAATCTTGAACACTAACCATTATGGAATGGTATTGTTGGATTAGGTATAATCTTGTTATGCACAGTTCATTATATTGGAAATGAGACAACCGACATTTTGCTGCTCTATTGACCAATACAGCTGTCAACTGGAAGCGACCTTAATTACGTTACTGTGGACTGAATTTTAACTTGACTCTCTGTGGATGTGAAGCACAGAACTAGATTACATTTCTGTTTCTAAAGGCTATATTATTGTTGCACTCATAATTCTGTTGTTTCTGTAAATATTTCGCCGTATCAAAGGAAAGCATTGCATCTTAGTAAAGTTTCCAAACTTGTTACTCTGTTTCTCCTGTTGTTACTTGTATTTAAAAGACCTGTTGCTTATAAGTAATGGAATTTTGAAAAATTGCTTTGTTTCTGAGAAACAGAATAAGAACGGTGGTTGGCAAATCAAAGACTGGCAGAAATAAAAGGGTCTGAACAATGGGGTGACTTTAAAGAAGAGATAGTACGGGCACCGTTATGGTCTATTCTCTCGAAAGGGAAAAGTAGAGCAAACATAGTCAGTGCACCCTGCATGTCATAAAGATAGGAATTAAGATAAGGAAGAAAAAGTGTGCTGATAATAAGTGTCAGGTAGAAAATACACTTGCGTTCAGAGGGCAAATGGAAAAGCAAATAAGGGAAGGAAAGAGGAAGTATGAAAAGAGACTGACAGCTAACATAAAAAGCAATCCTAAAGTCTTTCATAGGTATACAAATAGTAAAAAGGGTAGACTGGGAGGAGTAGATGCCAAAAAGGGGATTTACTTGGGAATGCAGGGGGAATGGCTGAGGTATTAAATAAACACACTGTATTTGTATTTACCAATGAAGAAGATGCTACCCAGGCCACAGTGAAAGAGGAGGTAATTCAGAACTTGTGGAATTTAAAATCGCTAAGGAGGAGGTATTGGGTCGGGTGCCGAAACTCAAAGTTGATAAAACACCTGGACTGTTGAGATGCATCCAAGAACATTAAGAAAAGTTTTATGGGACATGTGCATAATCATTGAAAGTGGTTGGAAAGGTTGAGAGAAAGATTTGCAAAGCACTGAGTATCCGAGGCTTTATTTATAGGGGTGTGGCATACAAGAGTAAGAAGGTTATGTTGAACTGGTTCTGTAAAATTGGAATACTCTGTCTAGTTCTGAAGGGCATTGTGAGTCAAGAGATTAGATTCAAGGAAGCAAAAAGAGGAAAAGAGCCCAGATTTCCTGCATTCATGTAAAGACAGACTGTTGAACTTATGCTTTAAGCCATTTCTGGACTAATAGACTGTTAAGTATTAAACTTTATTGGTCACTAAACATTATTAGTTAGTTAAGCCTAAATTAGCAATTGTCCTTTCGGCCAAAAGGTTATTCTTCAACAAGAATTTTCTTTCTCTGGGATTTAGCATAGAGTCCAAATCCATACAGACGTGAAGATGTAGAATTCCGAATGGACTACAGAAGATACAAAATGGATGCCACCTAATATAAAATGGACTCTGTTTAAATACATTAAATGTGCTGACTTACGCACAATAAACTGACCTTTGGGTTATAGGCTATTATCACACTTCTGCTTTGTTCAACTGCTATCATGCAAAGAGTTCGAACCACAACTGCGATTAAGGCAGATGTTCAGCAAAGAGGCAACTGCCAGTGTCTGTCATAATATTTGCTAAATAAATTAGCAGAAGTTGGCCTCGATTTCTCGCTGTTTCTTATTGCAAAATGACTAATGTTTCTGCCTAATAAACTGACTCACGATCATATGATCAACCGTCAACTTTGTTTACTCATGTGTATAAAGGCTAAGGTCCGAGATGCAATCGAAGAGAAGTCGGCGACCCACTTGTCAGAGGGTATAGCGCTTTTCCCAGAGCTCTATCATTTAATAAAGCATTTCTCTCACTGACTAGTCCACAGACTAGTTTCTGCCGGTTATTTTTCCCACAAAAATCTGGAGTAGTCAGCAGGATGGCATGGAACTGAGCAGTCGTTCGGGCCAGTGAATGGGGTGAGTAATCAAACTTTGACCACCCAGAAATTAGAGACACTCGGCAAGATGACTGATCAGTGACGTGACACTGGAAGAACCAAACAATAGACAGGCTACGTGAGTGAGAGAAGTGACCTGACTGGTTTAACTGTAATGTGATACTGCCGCATCGAGAATTAATGAATGAGATTGTTTACAGGTGCGAGAGGTGATTGATGGAGGTATGATAAAGGATGATGTTGTGAGGCCCTGAGCAGGTAAACAGGCATTGGAGAGAAAAGGGGGGTGTTGTGGAACCCGCCCGTGGAGGCAAGAGTTACACGTCCGGACCTTCTCGGGAACGGAGGAGGACGCTGCCGGATCTCTGAGAACCTCGCCGTGAGTACTATAAGAAGTCCGTGTATTCTCAGTAGGATAGAATAGGGGGACTATCTAGATCAGGGGTGGGCAAACTACGGCCCACGGGCCGCATGCGGCCCGCCAAAGGTCTTTATGCGGCCTACCAAGATCAAGTCAAAAAAAAAAAAAAAAAATTTTATTTTTTTAAAATTTTTTTATTTTAAGGTTAATGGGGGGGGGGGGCTGTTGGGTTATTGGTATAGGGTGGATACGTTGACTTGAGTAGGGTGATCATTGCTCGGTACAACATGTGTTTCATGTGAAGTTTCTACTTTAAAATATCAATTAATAAAAATTAATTGCTTTTTTTTCTTTAAACTGAGTTACTTTGTTTTTCAAATAAATGTGTTTCATGTAAAGTTTCTACTTTAAAATATTAATTAATAAAAATTAATTGCTTTTTTTTCTTTAAAAACCTTTTATTTTGGCTATTTTAAATATTAATTATTTTACTTAATATACTATGCGGCCCTTTAAAATTGTGAATTTCTGAATGTGGCCCTTGCACGAAAAAGTTTGCCCACCCCTGGTCTAGATATAACCATTCTCTAATCACACAGGGACGCTAGGTAAATTAATAATGGCGGTGAAAGAAGTTAAAAGGGAGTCCCCAGGCTCCCTGATAAATTCTGATATGACAGACCGACAGTCATTAATTAAAAAGATGCAGAAGGACGGCTGGAACTCCAGAGAGATTGGTTGACAAAACAAACTAAAGACAAGATCAAGAAAACAGGGGTACTTTTAGTCCATCTATTGGCGGGACTCAAAGAACACATAAATGTGGTAAAACAGAAGAAGACAGAACTAGAGACGAGAGGGAAATGTCAAACAAAAATCATAAAGGGATTAGAGTATAAATTGGGGGAAGAACGGGGCCGTGTCTGGACATGACCTCCCTGCCCCCATATGATAGTACAGAACCAACCTCTTAGTGAGGAGACTGAGGAGACGGTCGATGTGGCACCCGTGAGCCGAGGGGGTACCTTGGCAAAACCGACCGCCAGTTACAAACCATTCACCCCGGGAGAAAGACAACATATTATGACCGCCCTGGGAAAACTTCAGCCCCAAAGCCAGAATGTAAACTTTTGGATGGAACTCAATGTCGTCTGGGTGGGTCACCAACTGCACTTAAGAGAAATTCACCAACTAGTAAGGGCAGCATTTCCGGCGGACAAGTGGCGACTTGTGGCCAGCGGTCCCATGGTTGCTGCAGCCCAGGATTTTAGTGGGGGACGCTGGACCCATGCAGTGCCTCTCACAGATGTGATAGACACCCAACAGCCAGCTTTCACCCTTTTAAAGGCAGAAGTCCAACGAGTCTCAGGTGATTCACCCACAAACTGGAGTAAGATCACTACCACCAAACAAAGAAAAGGTGAGGGAGCGTCAGAATATGGGGAGCGGCTATTTACGGTTTATCAAGAAAGTTTGGGCTAAGCCAACGCTGTTAGGACAGACCTGGCGTTCATAAAGCATTAAAGGATGGTTCGTCAAGTAAACATCAAGCCATCGTTAAACTGGGGGTGGTGACCGCCAGGAACTATGATAACTTAGTGGAATGGGCGTGTGGGGTAGATGGGTGCGCTGGTGAAGACACTGACAGAGTTAAGATAAAACAGGAAAAGGTGGAGGCGGGCCAAGTGGGAGGCGGTCCTCCTCCCTCCAGGTAAGTCAGTAACCATTGTTAGTGACACGGGGGAGAACCCAGCCGAGGGAATATTAGGAACAGGGGAACCTCACAATTGTGGGAATGTAGACATGAATTTAGAGGAAGACAGGATTAAGGATACTCCTCTGGCAACAGCGGAAGAAACATTTTATGTAGATTGGTCGCGCAAGTATGTCGATGGGCGTCCCCGAACGGGGTGGGCGGTAGTGAATGGAGCATTGGAGACAGTAGAATCAGGACGAATTGATGGAGACCTGCCGGCCCAAGTGGCAGAACTATTGGTGCTCACCAAAGCGCTAGAGTTATCAGAAAACAAGACAGTGAACATTTATACAGACAGTAGGTACGCTTTTGGAGTCGTACATGACAACATGACTGCTTGGGATAGGAGGGGATTTATTACAACAGGAAGTAATCCTATAAAACATTAGTTGAGAATAGAAGCCCTCTTAGAGGCTAGTAACAAACCCCAACATGTAGCAGTGATTAAAATTAAGGCACATCAGAGAGAACCAGATCGAACAGCTTGGACTGGATAAATCACCAGGGGAATCAAGCCGCAGACTGAGCGGCGCAAAAGGCGTTAGAACAGAATGAGGTTGAGGAAGCACCGATCGCCCTTGTGGACCACACGGAAAAAGAGATAAGTATTAAAGAACTCCATGAGGACACCCCCGACGGAGAAAGAGGTACATGGGAAAAGCACGGCGCGGAGAAGAGTAGTGATGGAGTTTGGCAAAAGGATAATCGGATAATGGCCCCCAAATGTATTCAACATACATTATTGGAGCTCCACCACAGGCTTGCACACTCAGGCAGGGAAGCCATGATAGGGAGCCTGGGAAGGAATGGGGCGAGATGTTGCACAATACTGTCATCGGTGCGTCACCTGTGGCCAGCATAATCCGGGGAGACCCATAGAAGTCAGAGGAGGACACCAACCCAGACCACGGGGACGATAGGAACACTTGCAGATAGATTTTACAGGTCCCCTAACACCATCACATGGCAAAACATGTTGCCAAGTGATTATTGATTAATTCACCCGATGGGTGGAGGCTTTCCCTACATGGAATTGTACCACCTTGACAGTCGCAAGAGTCTGAGCTGAAGAAGTAATTCCCTGATGAGGAGTGCCTATAGACTCAGACCAAGGTACCCATTTTACTGGAAGTGTTATAAAAACGGTGTGCCGATTAATTGGAATAAAGCAGAAATTCCACATTCCCTACCATCCCCAAAGCTCGGGAATGGTGGAGAGGATGAATCGAATTCTTAAAAATGTGCTAGCAAAGGCAATGTAGACGTCAGGAGAAACCAGGGCTGACGTATTGCCTATTATCTTAATGAAACTGCGGGCCAATGAAAACCGAACCACAGGCTTAACCCCTTATGGACGAAAGACCAGGATGAGCGATGCAATTACCAGAAGGCATCATAACAGGCGGGGCCGATGTGGGTCCCCTAAAAGATAGATTAAAACGATACGTTCTAGAGATGAGTACACAATTCAAAACAATGCGAAAGAACGTTTGTGACAATCAGGAAAATAAGGACCAGGCACAAGAGCACGCAATGGCGGCTTACATTCCCCCGGCGGGTAGTAAGGTCATGGTAAAAACCCTGCCCATTAAACCAGGGTTCACCCCAAAATGGAGAGGCCTTATGAGATTCTAATTAGTGGAGACACCTGTGCCTGCTTGGACATAAGTGGAAAAGGAGTGTCGAAACATCGGACACAATTAAAATTATATGTGGAAAAGACGACCTCATAGGGCTTCTCTCATTCATACCGGTTATGCGCAGATGAAAAGTTGGACGCGGTTGCTTAAGTCTAAATCAGATAACCAAGCTACGAAGTAATGGATGATGAATCGATGCTTGCTTTTGTATTTATCTTCCAGATCGTTCAATTTATGATTATGTAATTTGTATCTGTCGGGATCCTTGTATTGTGCTTGTTGCTTGTTTTAGGGATAATCTAAGGGAGTGAATAGAGATAAGGATGGGAAGCAAGATGATGTGCTTCCCCAGTCTTCTAAGGAATGTAGTCGCGTTAATATGTCTTGTCATGGATGTAAGGGTGATGGGATTGGAAGACAATCTTTTTTTATAAAACTCATATATGATTGTACGGAAAGCAGTCTGTATGTTACCCGTTGGCCAAGTCTGTACAGGCCTTGTTTGCGGTCACCCCGAGTTGGACCCCGCCTCCAACTGCAGACACGTCAGATAGATCCTGTGTGGGACAGACGGGCAGCTACAGTAGGAGCATACAAGGACGATGCGTGGAACTAATAAACTCCAAGTATCCCACTTGCCGGGGAATACAGGGGACTGGAGGGACAAGATGCTCAGAGAAGACGGAGTATCCAATATGTTTTACGGGGCAGGGATGGGGATGTATCTATGCCCTTGTCCCCAAAAATTCCACGTGTGCAGAAACAGTGTGCTCACCAAAATTGTCGAGTACATCGGGGCCAGTTCGCCTGTACTTGCGATAAGGAAAGATGCTTTTTTTTTATATAAATGTTTTTATTCAGTTTTCATATTTTATATTGAACAAATTACAAATTGTTAGGAGAGAGAAAAAAAAAACAAAAAAAAAAACAAACACGCAAAAATTAACATACATATTTACAGGTAAGCATCTTCGTAGTAGTAACTGCGCCCCCCCCCCCCCCCTCAACATGTTTATTTAGTTTGGTTTTGGGCCTTAGCTAGCCATCGAACCCCCGTAACGAACCTGTAGCCCCCCCCCCCTCCCGCTACCTTCCCCCGACTATTCTTCCTCTTGTACATTGGCCACAAATAGGTCCCGGAACAGTTGCATGAATGGCTCCCACGTTCTGTGGAAGCCGTCGTCCGACCCTCGAATGGCAAATTTGATTTTCTCCATTTGGAGAGATTCCGAGAGGTCGGACAGCCAGTCCGCAGCTCTGGGCGGTGCTGCTGACCGCCAGCCAAACAGGATTCTACGGCGGGCGATCAGGGTGGCAAAGGCAAGGGCGTCCGCCCTCCTCCCCAGGTATAGATCTGGCTGTTCTGAAACCCCGAAGACCGCCACTATCGGGCATGGCTCCACCCTCACTCCCACCACTTTGGACATAACCTCGAAGAAGGCTGTCCAGTACTCCACGAGTCTGGGGCAAGACCAGAACATGTGGGCGTGGTTGGCCGGGCCTCTTTGGCACCGTTCACATCTGTCTTCCACCTCCGGGAAGAACCTACTCATACGGGTTCTTGTTAAGTGGGCTCTATGTACCACTTTTAGTTGCGTCAGGCTGAGCCTTGCGCACGTGGAGGTGGAGTTGACCCTATGCAGTGCTTCGCTCCAGAGTCCCCACCCTATCTCCATCCCCAGGTCGTCCTCCCATTTCCTCCTTGTTGCGTCCAGTACGGTGTCGTCCCTATCTACCAGTCGGTCATACATGTCACTACAGTTCCCTTTCTCTAGGATACTTGCGTCCAGTAGGTCTTCCAGTAGTGTCTGTCGTGGCGGTTGTGGGTACGTCCTTGTCTCCTTTCGTAGGAAGTTTTTGAGCTGCAGGTACCGTAGCTCGTTCCCCCCAGCTAGCTGAAATTTCTCTGTCAGTTCGTCCAGTGTTGCGATCCTGTCGTCCGTGTATAGGTCCCTGACTGTCAGTGTCCCCCCGTCCTGCCTCCACCTTTTGAAGGTGGCGTCGGTCAGTGCTGGTTTGAACCTATGGTTGTTGCAGATGGGAGCCCTGTTCGACATTTTGGTCAGGCCAAGTTGCTGCCGCAGTTGGTTCCAGGATTGGAGGGTGGCTGTCACCACTGGGCTGCTGGAGTGTTTTTTGGGTGGGGATGGGAGTGCTGCCGTGGCGAGGGCCCGGAGGGAGGTTCCCATGCAGGAGGCCTCCTCCGCACGCACCCACTCAGCTTCTGGCTCCTGGATCCATCCCCTTACTCGCTCGGTGTTGCTGCCCAGTGGTAGAATTGTAGATTCGGGAGGGCTAACCCTCCCCTGGTTTTTGTTTTTTGTAAGACCTTCTTTGGGATCCTAGCATTTTTACCCCCCCATACGAACGCCATGATGAGTTTGTCCAGCGCTTTGAAAAAGGCCTTGGGGATGTAGATCGGAATGGATCTAAACAGGAAGAGGAACCTGGGCAGTACGTTCATTTTGATCGTCTGAACTCTCCCCGCGAGGGAGAGCGGGAGTGTGTTCCATCTTTGCAGGTCCTTTTTAACTTCCTCCATCAGGCTGGTGAGGTTCCATTTGTGGATCCCTTTCCAGTCATGGGCTATTTGGATCCCCAGGTAGCGGAATTTATGTCGGGCTTGTTTGAACGGCAGCCCCTTTAGTGCTGCCCCCCCCCCCCCCCCCCCCCCCCCCCCCCCCCCCCCCCTTGCGGGTGTAATGGGAAGATCTCACTTTTGCTCATGTTGAGTTTGTAGCCCGAGAAGGCTCCAAACTCTTTCAGGAGCGCGATGATTCCGTCCATGCTGCTTTGTGGGTCCGAGATATAGAGGAGCAGATCATCCGCATAGAGTGAGACTCTGTGCTCTCTACCTCCCCTTCGGATCCCCCTCCAATTTTTTGCTGCCCTGAGCGCGATTGCTAGCGGTTCAATTGCTAGTGCGAACAGCAGCGGGGACAGTGGGCATCCTTGTCTGGTGCCCCTGTGCAGCTGGAAGTATTGGGAGTTGGTATTGTTGGTCTGTACACTCGCCATGGGAGCGTTGTACAGGAGCTTTACCCAAGCGGTGAACCCTGTTCCAAGCCCGAACCGCTCCAGTACCTCTATGAGGTATTTCCACTCGACTCTGTCAAAGGCCTTTTCTGCGTCCAGGGAGACGATCACCTCTTGTGTTCTCTCCCCGGAGGGGGTCATTATCACGTTCAGCAGGCGCCTGATGTTCGCGGTCAGCTGTCTACCTTTGACAAAGCCCGTCTGGTCCTCTGTGACCACCTCAGGTACACAGTCTTCTAGCCTTTTGGCTAGGATTCTGGCCAGTATTTTGGCGTCTGCATTCAGCAGAGATATGGGTCTGTATGACCCACATTCCGTTGGGTCTTTGTCTTTCTTAGGTATCAGCGAGATTGAGGCCTGTGCTAACGTGGGTGGCAACGTGCCCCTAGCTAGCGAGTCTGTGAACATATCCCGCAGGCGCGGGGCCAGCGCTGTCGCAAATTTTTTGTAGAAGTCCGCCGGGAATCCGTCCGGTCCCGGCGCCTTCCCCGCCTGCATGGAGCTAATGCTCTCCATGATCTCTCCCAGTGCTAGTGGTGCTTCCAGATTCCGTTTTCTGCCCTCTCCCACGACTGGTATGTTCAGTCCGTCAAGAAACCGGTTCATCCCAGCCTTCCCCGTTGGGGGCTCTGAGGTGTACAGCTCTTGGTAGAAGGCCTTGAAGGTTTTGTTAATCCTCTCTGGTTCTGTTTCCAACGTGCCTCTGGTATCTCTGATTTGCGCAATTTCTCTGCTGGCTGCCTGCTTTCTCAGCTGGTGGGCCAACAGGCGGCTGGCTTTGTCTCCGTGTTCGTATAGGGCCCCGCGTGCCTGGCGGAGTTGGTGTACTGCTTTCCTGGTGGAGAGCAGGTCAAAGTTCCTTTGTAATTCTTTTCTCTCCGCCAGGAGTTCTACAGTCGGGGCCTCGGAGTATTTATGGTCTACCTCCAGTATGGAGTCGACCAGCTTCTGCCTAGCCACCCTTTCCTCCCTATCTCTTTGCGCTTTGTAGGCTATGATTTCCCCTCTTAGTACGGCCTTAAGCGCTTCCCAGAACGTGGAGGGTGAGACCTCCCCGTTTTGGTTGATCTCAGTGTACTCCGCTATGGCCTGCGCTATCCTTTCGCTGAAGGCCTTGTCAGCTAGTAAGGCACCGTCCAACCTCCATTTGGGGCGCTGGGCCCTTCCCGTCTCTAGCCGCACATCCATGTAGTGTGGAGCGTGGTCTGATATCACAATTGCGGAGTATTCCACCTTGTCTATCTCTGGAAGCACCGTTTTCCCCACCACAAAGAAGTCAATTCTGGTGTACACGTTGTGTACTGGGGAGAAGAAAGAGAATTCTTTCTCCCCCGGGTGGGCGAATCTCCAGGGGTCTACTGCTCCCATCTGCTCCATATAGTGGCTGAGTTTCCTTGCCATGTTTGAGGTTCTCCCCGTTCTGGGGTTTGATCTGTCCGTCGTTGGGTCCTGTACACAGTTGAAGTCCCCCCCATGATTAGTCGGTGCGTCGCTATGTCCGGGATTTCTGCCATGGTCTTTTGGATGAAGCTCGTGTCGTCCCAGTTGGGCGCGTACACGTTAACTAGAACTACCGGCGCCCCATCCAGGGCCCCGCTGACCATGACATACCGTCCCCCTGGGTCCGTAACCGTCTTTGTCGCCCTAAACATTGTCCTCTTGCCAATCAGGATCGCCACCCCCCTGGCCCTTGCCCCATAACAGGAATGATAGGTTTGTCCCACCCAGCCCTTTCTTACCCGCAGTTGGTCCTGCTCCCTCAAGTGCGTCTCTTGGAGGAAGACTATGTCGGCCCTCATGTTTCTAAGGTGGGTGAGGACTCTAGATCTCTTCACTGGGCCGTTAAATCCCCTTACATTCCAGGTGACTATTCTGGTGGGGGGCTTCTGCCCCCTTGCTCCTGTGGGGTTAACCATATTTGTCCGGTGGACGCGCCCCTGCCCTCTAGGGTTTCCCTTTGTTAGGGGGCCGTCCAGGATGTCCACTATCACTGCTCTCCCCATGCGGTCGGGTCCCTGCGCTCCGGGGTTCCCCCTTGTCCCGGGGACACCCGCCATGGCCGTCCACTGTGTGTCCGCCACGCGGGTAGTCCCCTGCACTCCGGGGGGCCCCTTCACCCACAGACCGTACTGGGTGGGTGCTTGCAGCAGTTCCCTGTTTCGAGCCCTTGTCTGTGGCACTTTGTGGCCCTATTCCCTTACTGGCCTCTTTTGTCCCTTCGTCCCTGCATTTCCCCTCCCTGGTCTCTCGCCCCCGAGTGCCCCCCCCCCCCCCCCGCTCTATCCCTTTCGGGGATACCCCTGTATACCCCTCCATTGCCCCTCTCTCCCCCATTCCTGTCCCCATTTGCTCTCCCACCTTTGATGGGTGATCCCCCCCCTCCCCTGCCTGGCGCCTTCCCCCCTGTTGGGGGTGCGCTGCGGCCCTGCTCTGTTGCGCGCCCCCTTCGCTAGCTTTCCTGCTAGCACGGTGGCTCCCCTCTCGGAGGTTGCTGTCCCGCTTCCCCTCTCCCCTCTCCAGTACTCCCGTTCCCTCGTGCCGGGGCCTGGCCTCCCACCTGGAGCGGGCCCTTGGGCATTGGGTTGTTTTTCGTTCTGGGTGTTCCTGCCAGGGGGGAGGGGGCTGGCTTTGCCTCGCCCCTCCCCACCCCCCGTCGGCATGACGTATCTCCTTGCCATGGGCCCCTCGTCCCTACTTCCCATGGCGTTTTTCCAGCCCGTGCTCCTCGACGAATCTATTCGCCTCGGCAGGGGCTGTAAAGAAATATTCCTTGTGTTGGTATGTGACCCAGAGTTTTGCTGGGTACAGCATACCAAAACGTACTTTGTTCTTATAGAGAGCTGCTTTCGCTCTGTTGAACTCCGCCCGTCTCTTAGCTATGACCGCTCCAAAATCCTCGTAGATTCGGATGGCGTGCCCGTCCCAATTGCAGGCTCTATTCTCCTTGGCCCAGCGCAGGATTGTCTCCCTATCCCGGTACCGGTGCAGTCTGGCTATAACTGCTCTCGGTTTTTCCCCTTCCTTGGGCTTCGGGCGCAGTGACCGATGAGCTCTGTCCATTTCCGGTGGGGTGGGAAAAGTTTCCCGCCCCACTAAGGAGCCCAGCATCGCAGCCACGAATGTTGTGGGATTTCTACCCTCTATCCCCTCTGGCAGGCCCACTATCTTAATATTTTGCCTTCTCGAGCTGATCTCCTGGTCGTCTACCCTGCCCTTCAGGCTCCCCTGTGTTGCACTCAGTTTCACCATTCCCCTCTCCAGGGATATGCCCCGGTCGCTCGCGTCAGTCGCTGCCTTCTCCAGCTCTTTAATGGTTGCCCCCTGGGCTTCCAGTATCTTCCCTTGGGCATCCACTTTCTTCTCCAATCTGGTCAGAACCTGCTGCACCCCTGACATGGCCCTGGTCACTGCTGCCTGTGCTGCGGCCTCTGCGTCTGCTTTTAACTCTGCCTTGATTGCCTGCAGCTGCTCCCTCACCACCTCGGCAAAGGCTTCCTTCCAATTCACGCCCCCCTCTAACCCCAGGGGAGAGGTTGCCCGCCCGTCCAGCTCTTCTGGATGCGGCGAAACATCTTTCCCGCCGCTTCGCGTGTTGACTCGTTCGCCCGAGCTGGCTTGCCCTTTGCCCCGTCTACTTCCGGTGCCCCCTTTCTCTTGGTTCCCTTCTGGCATTTTTTTCTCCCCCTTCCCCTTCATCTTTTCTTCTCTCCTTGTTCTTCTTTTCCCCCTTTTCCGCACCCTATTTTTATTTTATTTATTATTATATATCTATATATATATATATATATATTATTTTTATTTTTTATTTTTATTTTTTTAAAATTTATTTCCCCTACCCCTTTTCTCTTTACCAGTTTTCTTTTGGGTTTTTTTTTAAAAAAAAGAACAGAAATACAAGTCTCTTTTTTCTTCTCTCTTTTGTCTTCTCTCCCCACTCAACCAGGAGAGAGAGAGAGAGAGAGTCCCTTTGTCTCTTTGTCCTTGCCACGTGGTGGTCACTGCAGTTGGGGGGGGGGGGCGAGTGGGCCGGTGGTCGCTGCCGGTTGGGGGGGGGGGGGGGGTGTCCCCGCTGCTGGCTTGGGGGGGGGGGGTGTCCCCGCTGCTGGCTTGGGGGGGGGTGTCCCCGCTGCTGGTTTGGGGGGGGGGGGGTGTCCCCGCTGCTGGCTTGGGGGGGGGGTGTCCCCGCTGCTTGGGGGGGGGGTGTCCCCGCTGCTTGTGGGGGGGGGTGTCCCCGCTGCTTGTGGGGGGGGGTGTCCCCGCTGCTTGGGGGGGGGGGGTGTCCCCGCTGTTGGCTGGGGGGGGGGTGTCCCCGCTGCTGGCTGGGGGGGGGGGTGTCCCCGCTGCTGGCTGGGGGGGGGGTGTCCCCGCTGCTGGCTGGGGGGGGGTGTCCCCGCTGCTGGCTGGGGGGGGGGGGTGTCCCCGCTGCTGGCTGGGGGGGGGGTCCCCGCTGCTGGCTGGGGGGGGGGCTTGTCCCCGCTGCTGGTTGGGAGGGGGGGGGGTCCCGCTGCTGGTTGGGGGGTGGGGGGGGGGGGAGAGAGAAGAGGGGCCGCCGCCGCCGCACCGCTCCTGGCCCGCGTTGGGGGGGGGGAAGAGAAGAGGGGCCGCCGCCGCCGCACCGCTCCTGGCCCGCGTGGGGGGGGAGGGAGAGAAGAGGGGCCGCCGCCGCCGCACCGTTCCTGGCCCGCGTGGGGGGGGGGGGAAGAGAAGAGGGGCCGCCGCCGCCGCACCGCTCCTGGCCCGCGTGGGGGGGGGGGGGGAGGGAGAGGGGTTGGACCTGCTGCTGTTGGGCCCCCCTGTCGCTGCCTCTCCTCTGCCGTCGCCGTCGCCGCTCCGCTGCCGCTCCTCCACTCCGGCTCCTCCGCTGCGCTCCGGCTCCTGCGCTCCGGCTCCTCCGGCTCCTCCGCTGCCGCGCTCCGGCTCCTCCGGCTCCTCCGCTGCCGCGCTCCGGCTCCTCCGCTGCCGCGCTCCGGCTCCTCCGCTGCCACGCTCCGGCTCCTCCGGCTCCTCCGCTGCCGCGCTCCGGCTCAGGAAAGATGCTTTAACGTCTCAGAGGGGAGAACATTTATTTGCGGCCACTGTAACGGAACCCATGTAATCTCCGCTGCATGGACGTACCCATTTGATTCTTACCAATTGATCGGTATGCACAGTTCGTACAGACCAATAACCGAGCCATTAAATGTTCCCGAGCCAAGGAGGGATTTATGTTCCTCCTCAATGGCACATTCGCCTCGGCGACACCTACCAACCTACCCTTTTTGCTGTGGGAGCAATAGGGCCACTTACTGTTCCATGCCGTCAGGCGGGTCATATCCATAGGAGAATAGTGACTCGGGCAATTGGCACGGAATTCTGCGCTGATTGGAAAGATCCTGTTACTTTAGGCTCATCACTCGGCTACGGGCTCCTTAGTTCCCTATCGTTGGGAGGATCGGTGGGGGTGATCAGTGCGAAAAATAGGAATGATCTTATTTGTGGCCTGACCATCCTGGGCGATAATACTCAAAGGGGATTAGAGGCCATTAACCGGGAATTGGCTGAGGTGAGATTGTACACAAAGCAAACCCATTATGCAGTAGAACATAGAACAGTACAGCACAGAACAGGCCCTTCGGCCCTCGATGTTGTGCCGAGCAATGATCACCCTACTCAAACCCACGTATCCACCCTACACCCGTAACCCAACAACCCCCCCCTTAACCTTACTTTTGAGGACACTACAGGCAATTTAGCATGGCCAATCCACCTAACCCGCACATCTTTGGACTGTGGGAGGAAACCGGAGCGCCCGGAGGAAACCCACGCACACACGGGGAGGACGTGCAGACTCCGCACAGACAGTGACCCAGCCGGGAACCGAACCTGGGACCCTGGAGCTGTGAAGCATTTATGCTAACCACCATGCTACCGTGCTGCCCCTATCAACTAGCCCAGCAAGGGGGAGTATGTACCATCGTGGGGGATAAATGTATGACCCATGTTAAAGATGAGTCTTACAATATCACGGAAGCCATTGACGCAATAAAGAAACAACTCGATGACTTTAAACAATGCCCCGGAAGGGACGGATGGCTGGCGCCATTGGTCTTTTGGAGGAGGATGGGGAACATGGATCATGCATTCACTGATAATAGTTGCTGTTATGTGTTTGCTTTTTTGCTGTCTTATAAGCATAGTAAAGCTATGTTGTGCTGAGATGATGGGACAGGTCCTACCAGCCGCACTCGTGCAGAACAAGGACGTCTACGATGAATTACTACCGCAACGAGACCCCTCCGATGTGCCCGCCCCTAGTATCCACGACCATGACGTCCTGGACGGGGAAATATCGAGATGGATGTGAAGAGCCCAGCTGGAGATGTGGCCAGCTTGGGACATTGGGATGTCCAAGGACCAACAAGGGGACCTGAAGAGGTAGAAGATACAAAATGGATGCTGCCTGATATAAAATGGACTCTGTTTAAATATATTAAATGTGCTGACTTATGCACAAGACATTTGCACAACAAACTGACCTTTGGGTTATAGGCTATTATCACACTTCTGCTTTGTTCAACTGCTATCATGCAAAAAGTTCGAACCACAACTGCGATGAAGGCAACTGCCAGTGTCTGTCATAATATTTGCTAAATAAATTAGCAGAAGCTGGCCTCGATTTCTCGCTGTTTCTTATTGCAAAATGACTAACGTTTCTGCCTAACGAACTGACTCATGGTCATATGATCAACCGTCAACTTTGTTTACTCATGTGTATAAAGGCGAAAATCCGAGATGCAATCGAAGAGAAGTTAGCGACCCCTTTGTCAGAGGGCATAGCGCTTCTATCAGAGCTCTATCATTTAATAAAGCATTTCTCTCACTGGATAGTCTACAGTCTAGTTTCTGCGGGTTATTTTTCCCACAACAGAGGCAAAAGAGTGGAGAAGTTTAGGGATGAAATTCCAGATCTTAGAGTCTCCACAGCTGTACACACCGTTGTCAGTGGGTGAGTGGTTAAATTAGGCCTGTTAAGAGACCAGAATTAGAGGACCAGAGCTACCTTGTTTGGTTTCAGGGCTTTAGGAGATTACAGCGATAGGAAGGGATGAGGCTATGGAGGAATATGAAAACAAGGTTGAGCGCTTTATATTCAAGTGACACTTAACCAGGAGTCAATGTACGACGGTGAACACGGGAATGATGTATGAGTGAGACTTTGTGCAAGTTAGGAAAAGGTTAGCAGAGGTTTGGATGACCTCAAGTTTATAGAGGGTAGAACGTGGGAGGTCAGCCAAAACTATGTTGGAATAATCAAGTCTAGTGGGCTCACAAATGGTTGAGGCAAGTGAAGAGATGAATTTAAAGACAATCATAAATTTGATGCAAAACATGTACTTGTAACACTGTAGGTAAAAGATGTAAACATCTTAAATTTTCAGGAGCCATATAAAATAACTTACTGAGCAGCATAACAACAGAAAACAAAACAACTGATGAAAGGTCTGAGACGCTCACTTTCTCGACAGTGTTTTCTAGCATTTTCTGGGGGAACATTCAGATTTCCAGCATCTGCAGTATTTTACATTTGGCCTGAGCTGAATATTTGATCTGAATAAACTATTTGAAAAATAGTTTTACTATCCTCACCCCACATTACCATATCTGCGTATCGTATCGCTGCATAGCAAAGGTTAAGAAATTGGGAGAAGATGAAAAAGAATGTTGTCAAAGCGTCATGTGGTTGAAATGTCAACTACCTGACCCCCTTGTCTTGAGTTGGAAACAGCAGAGAGTGTGTCTTCCGAAAATAGAAACTGTAATGAGCTAGTAATCTCTTGAATCAGTCCATCAGTTGCTAACCTCTCTTCTTATTCTGTTTCTCAGAAACAAAGCTTGAAGCCATTAATTGGCTTCACAGTACGAATAAAATCTTAGTGATGTCTTATGAAGGTTTATGCATGCAATTAGCAAGGGCAAATATTAAAGTCTGCTGGCGATAATAAACTGACAGAGGTGGCAAACTGTCAGGAAGAATGCCAGACACGTCAAGAAAATAGGAATCAAAGTAATTTTTAAAATTGATTTGTTCCTGAGTTGTGGGCGTCGCTGGCTGGGTCAATATTTAAGGGCATTTAAGAGTCAACCACATTGCTGTGTATCTGGAGGCCAGGCCAGACAAGGATGGCAGATTTTTTTCCCTGAAGGACATGTGAACCAGATGGGTTTTTATGCCAATTGACAATAGTTTCATGGCCACCCTTAGATTTTTAATTCCAAATTTTTATGGTATTCCAATTTCACCAGCTGCCGTGGCCGAATTCGAACCCGGCTGCCCAGAGCAAAACTCTGGGTCTCTGGATGACTAGTCCAGCAATTTGATGCAAGAAAATGTGAAGAACATCTTTTTGGGAGCAAGAATTAAGAGTTAGAGACATGGGGCAGAATCTCCCAGGAACAGGAAGCAAGGCCAATGGGGGAACTTAATTCGGCAGGAGGCCAAAAATCAGCTTTCTGACAGAGTGATGAAACTAAGGTACTAAGTTCAGGGATGCCTGAAGGCAGGTTGAGCTTCCCAAAGGCGAGTGTCAGGAAGTCTGTTGCACCCAGTTTCATGTTATGCGTGCTAATTAAAAATTATTCTCACCACAATTAAGTTCCCCTGCTGTTGAGTTCACAGAAGAGGCCACACAAGAAGCATCTCCAGAATGTTGTGAATACTAAAAGAGAGCCTCAGCTTCTCAACTGCGGCCTGTGAAGTTGTTGATGACATCCTGCGGACGTCCAGCCACTTTGAGTGGGCATCGATAAGGAGGAGGAACGTGAACTCCTGGAAAGAGCCAGTAAAAGCGGCATGGAGGCTTACCCACGGGCGACCCAGCCACTCCCAGGGATGAAGCAGTGCTTGAGGTGGGAGCTTCTGCTGTTCCTGGCAGACTCCACATTTCTGAGTGAGCCGTTCAATCTCCGCGTTTGCAAACCTGGTCACCGCACATAACTGCGGGCGAGCATCTTCATTTTAGACACTCTGGGGTTCCCGTTATGGAGGTCCACCAAGATTGGGCCTTGCCGTTTGTGTGGAACCGCCACGTGATACCTCCAAAAGAGTATGCCATCTTCCAGGCTGAACTGAGCAATCTTTGTAGTAAAAGCCTTCAGTTCACTGGGAAGGGTACGATGCTGGGCTCCATACAAGATGATATGATGGACCTTGGATAACAGAGGGTCAATCTGAGTCCATACACGTATCTAGGCTGCCATAACCGGCAATATATTCATAAAATGCAACATAGCGATGACTTCATCGGCCCTGGAAGGGGGTCGGTGGCCTCATTGACAGCAGAAGCCTGCTGAAAGCATCCACGGGCGCAATCTGCATCCCTGGGCAGTGTTCCAGTATGTATTGATGGGCCACCAGTAAGAGGGGTGTTAGATTCTGGCCAACACAATGGGAGGAATGGCCTTGTCTTCCTTGAATAACCCTAGCAGCAGCTTGAGTTTGGTTAATACCGTCAAACGACGCCTGTACACGTATTGGTGGAACTTTTTGAAGGCGACGATCACGGTCAGATCCACCTTCTCTATTTGTGCACCGTTGTACTCACCCACTGCAAGTGCCCTCAAGGCAAAAACAATTGGGTGCTCCTTACCGTCATTCATCCAATGTGCCAATACAGCCCCGATGTCGTACGCTGAGGCATCGCAGGTGACCAAGAGCAGCTCAGTGGGGTTGAAGTGCATTGGCAGCTGAGAAGAAGTGAGTTGCTTTTTCACCTCAGTGAACGCTGCCTCCTGCAGCCATCCCCATGCCCAATGCTGATTCTTTTTGAGGAGGCTGTGTCGGGGAGGCCAGCATAGTCGCAAGGCCCGGGATGAATTTTCCATAGTACTTGCCGAGCCCCAGGAACAAATTGTGTACTGTTGCTCCCTCAGCACTGGGGCCTGTCGGATGGCCCTCACTTTGTCTTCAACTGAGTGCAAGCCCTCCTGTTCTTCGCGGTAGCCCAGATAGGTCACCCGCAGGAAAATGCATTTCTCTCTACAGAGGTGAACGCTGGACTCTGTGAAGTGACGGAGAACCTCATCTTCGTTATTCAGGTGGTCCTGTTCAGACATACCCGCGACCAACACATCATCCAGATAAACTGTCACACGCTGTAGAAATATTTTCCATCACATGCTGGAAAATGGCACAGGCCAACATTAAAAGGCAACCTGGTGTACTCATACAGCCCCCGATGCGTGTTCATCGTTAATGCATTTACGAGACTCCAGATCCAATACCAACTGGAGGTACACGTGGCTCATGTCGCGTTTGGTGAACGAATGACCCCCCAATTAACTTGCCGTCCAGGTCCTCGATTCATGGCATCAGATACTGGTCCAGCTCAGAGGCCCTAATCATCGTCAATTTATAGTTACCGCAGAGACAGACAATGCCATCGGGTTTCATTACGGAGACGACTGGCACTACCCAATCTACAAACTACACCGGTCGGATGATCCCCAAGCCTTCGAGCTGATCGAGCTCCACTTCTACCTTAGGCAGTAGTGCATGAACAACTGGGAAAGCACGAAAATATCTTGGTTGTGCCACAGGTCAATGCGGATCTTTGCCTTGCCCATGGATAGTCCCTGCCCAGTTTTCAAATTTCCAGGGCACTTTGCCAACACCATGTTGAATTTCAGGCCACTTTGCCAATACCGTGTTGAATTTTGGGGTTCTTTGCCAATACCGTGTTGAATTTTGGGGTACTTTGCCAATACCGTGTTGAATTTCAGTGCACTTTGCTAATACCATGTTGAATTTTGGGGTACTTTGCTAATACCATGTTGAATTTTGGGGTACTTTGCCAATACCATGTTGAATTTTGGGATACTTTGCTAATACCATGTTGAACTTTGGGGTACTTTGCCAATACCGTGTTGAATTTTGGGGTACTTTGCCAATACTGTGTTGAAGCCGTCTGAGTTCATTTGGAAAACACTGCTGCCAGACAATGCGGAGGTGTTGCAGCCAGTCACGGCCATGCAAACTGGGTCGGCACCTTTCACCATAACCAAGGGTAGGCAAGTGGACTGTTGTCCATAGACCACCAGGCCATGGTTGTCCCAGCTATGGCCAGCCCCTCTCCAGTGTATGTCGCCAGCCAAGCCTCAGTGTCCCGCAATGACAGGAGCTGTACTTCCAGCCAGAGTTTCTCAAAAGTGTGCCTACCGACACCGAGACGGCGGCACCTGTGTCCATCTCCATGAGTAATGGGTGACCCTGACTCGAATCGTGACTTCAATGGGGTGACTTTGGATACAAAAAATGCAGTTCAATTGTAGACAATCATCCGTATCATTGTAGTTCTCCCACAAAAGAGGTGCGGGTCTGGGGCAGGCGGCCAGGTCTAGTGAGGCGATGGGCAGACAGATCATCCCATGGATGTTCATTCTGAACATTTCAGTGATTTGTAGTCCCGTTGAAAATGTAGCCTCTTTTTGCTCTCGGTTAGGTAAATGTCATTTTTCTTTCTCTCTCCATGTTTTCTTCTTGTTCTCTTCTCTCTTCTCCTTAGACCATGAGACATAGGAGCAGAAATTAAGCCATTTGGCCCATCGAGTCTTCTCCGCCATTCAATCATGGCTGACACGTTTCTCATCCCCATTCTCCTGCCTTCTTCCAATAACACCTGATCCCCTTATTAATCAATAACCCATCTATCTCTGTCTTAAAGACACTGAGTGATTTGGCCTCCAAAGCCTTCTGTGGCAAGGAGTTCCACAGATTCACCACCCTCTGGCTGAAGAAATTCCTCCTCATCTCAGTTTTAAAGGATCATTCCATTCAGTCTGAGGCTGTGCCCTCGGTTCTAGTTGTTCCTACTAGTGGAAATATCCTCTCCACGTCCTCTCTATCCAGGCCTCTCAGTATCCTGTACGTTTCAATAAGATCCCCCCTCATCCTTCTAAACTCCAACAATACAGACCCAGAGTCCTCAACTGCTCATTACAGGACATGCTCTTCATTCCAGGGTTCATTCTTGTGAACCTCCCTTGGACCCTTGTTCTCTTATATCGATACATGTTGTGATGCTTCACAAGTTTACCGTATCTAGTTCTCCTCTCAATTGTAGGGAATAAGGCATTCGAGTTCTTTGATTCTTGTTTGTGAATGGAACATCTGGATATCATTTCTTGCCATGACTTCAAGAGATCTGGCCATCAGATCTAATACCACACTCTGGGTTTGCGTTTGGTAATACCTAACTAACCTTAGAACATAGAACAGTACAGCACAGAACAGGCCCTTCGGCCCTCAGTGTTGTGCCGAGCAATGATCGCCCTACTCAAACCCACGTATCCACCCTATACCCGTAACCCAACAACCCCCCCTCTTAACCTTACTTTTTAGGACACTACGGGCAATTTAGCATGGCCAATCCACCTAACCCGCACATCTTTGGACTGTGGGAGGAAACCGGAGCACCCGGAGGAAACCCATGCACCTTGATGTAGGCATTGTAATATCTTAAGTTGCATTATTCTTTGCATTACTGTTCTATCATCATATACCAATAAATCATTGATCACTGTCAGATGTGCCCTCTGCTCGAATTATGGTCTCAAAATAGGAGGACTACATAGTATATGTGTTGACCATCCTCTAATAGAAAATTCTCTTATCTGCTTATTTTCCGTCTATGACTTCTAAGCCCATCTGATTTCACTCAATCTTCATGCAGTTGCCAGCAACTTTCATTATAGCAAACTCTTTGACTTCTTCCACAAATTCAATGTCACATTTTTCAGGATTTGCTGTTCTGTTGCCAGATAATACATCTGCTGTGTTCTATTGTTTCCTTTGAATATAAACCTTATGATTATCAAACTTCATCAATCTTAATTTAAATCTTTGAACTGTTGATGGCATTGTTACAAGCTCTTTCAAAGTCAATGGTGTGACTAAAGGTTTATGGCCTGTTTCAATCATTATGTGAAGACCTAAGACACTGTCAGCAAATTATTTGCATGTCCTCGTTGCTGTTAATGCTTCTCTTTCGATTGTGTATCTCGTCTCTGAATTTGTTGATGACCACGATGTGTCATTGACGGCTCTGCATTTACCATCTCTTTGTGCCTGAAAAATTCCTACAGAGGGTGTGTTCGCTACGATTATTGTAAGTAACTCCAGATCAAAAAGTGCTTGTATCTCTGATGGCATTAATCTCTCTTTGATTTTTTTAACAATCCTACAGAGGATGTGTTCGCTACGATTATTGTAAGTAACTCCAGATCAAAAAGTGCTTGTATCTCTGATGGCATTAATCTCTCTTTGATTTTTTTAACAAATGATGCTGAACATTGTGTAATCTTATGATGGGGAAGGTCATTGCTGAAGAAGCTGAAGATGTTTTGGATTGGAACACTGCCTTGAGGCACTCCTTCCGTGGTGTCCTGGGACTGAGATGATTGACTGCCAACAACCACAACCATCTTCCTTTATGAAAAGTAATATTTCAACCACTGGAGAGTTTCCCCAACGATTCCCACTGACTCCAGTTTTGCTCAGACTCCTTGATGACCCTCTTGGGCCCAGACATTTTTGTTTCACTGTTCTTATATTCCAGCAGCGGCATTAAATTTTATGTTTTCACATTGAAACTTTGTATGGGCCAATCTGAAACGAAACACATCCCACTTACGTAAAATGTGCTGCTCGGACAACACTGTGGGCAAGAGCGCAATACGGCCTGCATAACATCACATATTGCTGTGACCTCTGGCATGAAAAGTGCTGGGGGCCCTTGGCACAAGCAAGCACATATGCAAGCTACATTGGAAGCCACATGCACTGTTAATTTGCCTGAGATACACCCATGTCTCTCTGACACATTCTCCAAATGGGGACAATTCCGTGTAAAGAACTCTGTCACGTGGAGAGCAGCAAGACATACAATGATCCAGCTGCAAACTCTGCTCAGTCAGCAACCACAGTGTGGTGAATGAGATTCACACGGTATTATAAGTTACCAATGTCACTCTGTTTCCATTGTATATATGTACCGATATTGTAAGTGCAGTTGCACGACCTGACCACCAGGGGGAGTAGCTCTGGGAGTACGTGAGAATTTGTACTGGGCTCCCCCTTGGCTCCGCCCAGAACTCCTCCCCCTGGAGCTGCTGTATAAAGATCCGTGCCACAGAGCCAGCCGGCCAGTTCATAGAAAGTTCAACGGCGAACAGGCTGGCTCTGTTGTAAGTAAATTAAAACCATTATTCTAATCCTACAAGCACGTGTCCGTAGAATTGAAGGTTCCATCAATTTAATATACTTACGAAACAGTCAAAGTAAATCATGGAAGCAGCCCTCAAGCCCGGACGCCTAGAACTCGACCCGCAGGATGCAGAGGCTAAAGAAGTTTTTTCCCACTGGCTGAGATGTTTTATGGCCTACCTGGCAGAAGCCAGCACCGCTAAAACAATGGAGGAACAAAAGCTCAGCCTACTGCATGCGAGGGTAAGCCACAGAATCTCCACACAGCTAAATCTGGCCGGTTCTTACACCGCAGCGCTGGCGATATTGGACAAAATGTACGTTAGGCCCATTAACGAGGTTTATGCACGCCACGTGTTTACGACTCGCCGTCAGTGGCCTACAGAAATGCAAGCCGAGTTTGTATGTGAACTAAACAATCTCTCTAATGACTGTAATTATCAGGCCGTTACCGCGGCTGAACATAGGGAGCTTGCTGCGCGGGACGTTTTCGTAGCGGGCCTTAGGTCTAACTATGTGCGCCAAAGACTGCTAGAAAAGGGGGCCCAGGACTTAGATACTACTGTGGAGGCTGCTACCACTATGGAAGTCTCCTTCCGCAGCCACACCTCGTTTCCCGCGGACCCCGCGACCTCATTGTGGGCCCCCGACCAACAACTCCCCCAGGCCTGTGCCGCACAGCCTCCCAGCTACCGCGCTGCCAAAGCCAGTTACTCAGCTGCCCCAGCCTGCCATTTCTGTGTCCAATGCCAGCACCCGTGGCAACACTGCCCAGCCCGATCCGCGACCTGCAGCAGCTGCGGGAAGAAAGGCCACTATGCCAGAGTGTGCCTCGCGAAAAGGGCCCCAGTTTCTAACTCCCCAGTAGAGAGAACAAATCGCTCCCAGCACCAGTGGGCCCGCGGGGCCCGAAACGCTGCGGCTACGCCCCGACTCCGCCTCCTCCCGCCACGTGCGATCCATGGGGACCGCCATCTTGGCAAACCCCCACCATGCGGCCGGCCACGTGTGACTCATGGGGGCCGCCATCTTGAATGCCATCTTCCTCGCCGCTCACCACGTGCGATCCACGGGCCCCATCTGCATCTCCATGCTCAGATAGCTCATCAGAAGACTACGACTTCCCCGGGCACTCATCACGCGACCCGCAACTCAGCGCAGCGATCCTGCATCAAGCTTGCCAGAACGTACCGGCATCTACTCGACCGGACGCCCACTCGGAAGACTACGACTTCCCCGGGCACCCATCATGCAGCCCGCAACTCAACGCGGTCACCCTAGATCAATCCCGCCCCAAGCACCTACGAAGTTCGATGGCAGAGGTCCAGATCAACGGGTACAGCACTCCATGCCTCTTTGACTCCGGGAGCACCGAGAGCTTCATACACCCAGAGCTGGTAAGACGCTGTTCGCTTCCTATTTTTCCTGTGAGCCAAACTATCGCCCTCGCTTCGGGCTCCCACTCAGTCCAAATCCAAGGACGCACCGTCACTACGCTTACAATTCAAGGCGCTAGTTATTCGAAATTTAAACTTTATGTCCTGCCCGACCTCTGCGCGCCACTCTTATTAGGCCTGGATTTCCAGTGCAACCTCTAAGAGCCTCACCCTCAGCTTCGGCGAGCCCCTGCCCCCACTCACTATCTGCAGCCTAGCCACGCTGCGCATCTCCCCCCCTCCTCTCTTCGCCAATCTCACTCCAGATTGCAAACCAGTAGCTACTCACAGCAGGCGATACAGCCTACAGGTTAGGGTCTTTATCCGATCGGAGGTCCGACGGCTACTCAGTGAGGGGATCATAGAGGCCAGTAATAGTCCCTGGAGAGCTCAGGTGGTTGTCGTCAAGACCGGGGAAAAATTTTGCATGGTCGTCGACTATAGTCAGACCATAAATCACGTTACGCTCCTAGACGCATATCCCCTCCCCAAAATTGCAGACATGGTTAACCAGATCGCCCAATATCGGCTATTTTCCATGGTGGATCTGAAGTCTGCATACCACCAGCTCCCAATCCGCCCGGAGGACCGCCACTACACGGCATTCGAGGCCGATGGCCGCCTCTTCCATTTCCTCCGGGTTCCCTTTGGCGTCACTAACGGGGTTTCGGTGTTCCAACGAGCAATGGACCAAATGGCAGACCAGTACAGGCTGCGGGCCACGTTTCCGTATCTGGACAATGTTACCATCTGCGGCTATGACCAGCAGGACCACGACTCCAACCTCCACCGTTTTCTCCAAACGGCACAGAAATTAAACCTCACTTATAACAAGGAGAAATGCGTTTTCCGCACAGACTGGCCATCCTCGGCTACGTCATGGAGAACGGAGTCCTGGGCCCAGACCCGGACCCCTTTTAGAACTCTCCCTCCCTCATTGTCCCAAGGCCCTCAAACGGTGCTTGGGTTTCTTTTCATACTACGCCCAGTGGGTCCCTCAATATGCGGACAAAGCCCGCCCACTCTTTAAGGCCACACGATTTCCCTTGTCAGCTGAGATGCGCCAGGCCTTCAGCTGCATCAAGGAGGACATCGCCAAAGCAGCCATGCGGGCGGTGGATGAATCCACTCCCTTTCAGGTTGAGAGCGACGCCTCAGAGGTAGCTCTAGCAGCCACTTTAAATCAGGCAGGGAGGCCCGTTGCATTTTTCTCCCGTACCCTATCCGCTTCAGAACTCCGACACTCCTCAGTCGAGAAGGAAGCACAAGCCATCGTGGAGGCTGTTCGTCACTGGAGGCACTACCTCGCAGGTAGGAGGTTCACCCTCATCACCGACCAACCATTGGTTGCCTTTATGTTTGACAACTTGCAAAGGGGCAAAATAAAAAACGATAAAATCCTTTGGTGGAGGATCGAACTCTCCACCTATAGTTACGATATTAAATATCGACCGGGGAAGCTCAACGAACCCTCGGATGCCCTATCCCGCGGGACATGCGCCAGCACGCAGATCAGCCATCTGAAAGCCATCCACGATGACACCTGCCATCCAGGGGTCACCCGGCTCGCCCACTACATCAGAGCCCGAAACCTGCCTTTCTCCAACGAGTAGGTAAAAACGGTCACCAGTGACTGCCCGATCTGTGCAGAGTGCAAACCGCACTTCTATAGACCAGACAGGGCCCACCTGGTCAAGGCTTCTAGGCCCTTTGAACGCCTTGCGATCGATTTCAAAGAGCCACTCCCCTCCACTAACAAGGATATTTATTTCCTCAACATCTCCCGATTCCCTTTTGCCATCCCGTGACTCGACATGATCTCCCACACAGTCATTAGGGCCCTGCATAGTGTCTTCACCCTGTTTGGTTTCCCCAGCTACGTGCACAGCTACCGGGCTTCGTCCTTTATGAGCGACGAGCTGCGTCAGCACCTGCTCGACAAGGGCATCGCCTCGAGCAGGACTACCAGCTACAAGCCCAGGGGGAACGGGCAGGTGGAGAGGGAGAACGCGACGGTCTGGAAGACCGTCCTACTGACCCTCCGGTCTACAATACTCCAAGTCTCACAATGGCAAGAAGTCCTCCCAGACGCGCTCCACGCAATTAGATCCCTCCTCTGTACAGCGACCAATCAAACCCCTCACGAGCGGCTCTTCATTTTTTTTAGGGGCACTACCACCGGGGTCTCACTTCCGGCGTGGCTGAGGACACCAGGCCCGGTGCTCCTGAGAAAGCACGTCAGGGCGCACAAAACCGACCCCCTTGTTGAAAAGGTGCGCCTCCTCCATTCCAATCCCCGGTACGCATTTGTGGAGTTCCCGGACGGTCACCAGGACACAGTATCCCTTCGGGACCTGGCACCTGCTGGATCTAGCCCCCCCCCGCCCCCTCACGCCCCCGATCCCGCTAGCTCGCCCCACCTGTTCCACGTGCCAGCACCAGCCCGCTCCCAGCGCCCCCAGTCTCCGGTCGAGCCAGAGTTGTATGAAGTTTGGACGAGACCTGCCCCGGAGTCTGCCATCGTACCCCAGCTCTCAAAACCCAGCCAGCCACCGCAAGAGGCTGCAACCCCGGTGCTCCGCAGATCGCAACGAACAATTTGTCCACCGGACAGACTAACTCTGTGAGCCACCACCCCCGCCGGACTTGATTTTTTTCACAGGGGGTGAATGTGGTGAATGAGATTCACACGGTATTATAAGTTACCAATGTCACTCTGTTCCCATTGTATATATGTACCAATAATGTAAGTGCAGTTGCACGACCTGACCCGAGGGGGAGTAGCTCTGGGAGTACTCGAGAGTTTCTACTGGGCTCCCCTCTTGGTTCCGCCCAGAACTCCTCCCCCTGGAGCTGCTGTATAAAGATCCGTGCCACAGAGTTCATAGAAAGTTCAACGGCGAACAGGCTGGCTCTATTGTAAGTATATTAAAACCGCTATTCTAATCCTGCAAGCACGTGTCCGTAGAATTGATGGTTCCATCACACAGACAGATGAAAATCGGGTGAACACTAGCTGATGGGTTGCCAGAAGCATTCCAAGACTGAAACTTTACAAATGATGCCAAAGGTTCTACCCTCGACATGTCAGCAGACTCCGAAGTGCCATTACTGAAAATGGAACACAATAAATGGTGTTTCCCTCGGCCCACATCATCCAACACTGATCAAGAATGAGGTGCAATTCCCGTAAATGCAGCAAGTAGCTGCATAATGAAAATGGAATATTTATTATTAAAATGAAATCAGACATATATTTACAAGCGCATTTCATATTTATATATGTTGATCAGACACATGTGCCATCTTTGTGCCCTTATCATTTTTTAATTTTTCTATTACTAGGTGAAATGTGTGTCCCAAAATCATTTGCTGAAGTGGACGCGGCATGTTGACTACTACGCCCTATTGTTTGAGATGACCTTGGTGGCGATCCTCTGGTGGTGCAAGGACTAGAGGACCCCGGCCTGCGGAGAATTTCCTGCACAGTTGCAGGGACACCCTGCTCAGACAAAACTGCTTGTCCCTGGCAGAGAGAAAGTGGAGAACCAGGACCTCCTTGGAGTGGCTTGGGATGAAGCCGTGCTGGCATTCCTCCTCCCTGTCAGTGTGTGATGGCACCTATCTAGCTCTTTGAGATGAAGGGGCACCTGGAGAGAGTTTGAGGTGCCTCATCCCCTTCTTGCCAAGCCACTGCTGCACTACACACATGCCTGGTGCGATGAAATGCTAGTCCGAGTGCATATCCAGCAGCCACTGGGTACTCTGCTCAACCTGGTGCTCCATGGCAATTGCCACATTTGCCACGGAGGAAGCTAATCACTCACATGCTGGAACCATGACAGAACCCATAACATGGACACTCTTCCAACCTTCGCTCAAGTTTGTGAATGGCCTCTGACACCTCAAGCTGATGTTTTCCCAACTTGCTCTGCATCTACCGAATGTCTCTTACAGCTGAATCCAGGGGCTCTTCAATTGCATCGGGCTCAGGATAGGCCTGGTCTCCAAGTGCTAGGGTCCTTGGCTGTCGCATCCTTCGTAAACTGTGGGCACATGTAAACAATGTGAATATCAGATGTGACCCTGAGCCTAATCGAGAATGCGTACCCACTGAAATGACTGTCTTTGCACTGCTGGATGGAGTAGGGGAATGCTGTGGCAGTGCATACTCAAGTCTTCTAAGGCAACCTCAGAGATGGTGTTCGAAGTGGAGGTGAAACTGGAGGTTGAGGTGGAGCTGGGAGATGGGCAGCACGGTAACACAGTGGTTAGCACAATTGCTTCACAGCTCCAGGGTCACAGGTTCGATTCCCGGCTTGGGTCACTGTCGGTGCGGAGTATGCACGTTCTCCCCGTGTGTGCATGGGTTTCCTGTGGGTGCTCCGGTTTCCTCCCACAGTCCAAAGATGTGCAGGTTAGGCGGACTGGCCATGCTAAATTGCCCTTAGTGTCCAAAATTGCCCTTAGTGTTGGGTGGGGTTGCTGGGTTATGGGGATAGGGTGGAGGTGTAGACTTGGGTAGGGTACTCTTTCCAAGAGCTGGTGCAGACTAGATGGGCTGAATGGCCTCCTTCTGCACTGTAAATTCTATGATTCTATCTCCTCGTTTTGTTCGTTAATTGGCTTACAGTAGCTCCAGCAGAGAACAAAAAATAATTCACTGGTAATTAATCAGAATCCCTTTGCTCAAAAATATTTCAGGCTTGACTCTTATACATCCATTTATGAACACCAGGCTGAAAGCATCCTGAAAAATGAAAATTGCTTATTGTCACGAGTAGGCTTCAATGAAGTTACTGTGAAAAGCCCCTAGTCGCCACATTCCGGCGCCTGTCCGGGGAGGCTGGTACTGGAATTGAACCGTGCTGCTGGCATCCTCATTTAATGTCGGTGACACTTTGGCCTCTCCATCCACATGTTCAGTTCTGGTCCTCTCTGGCAGGTTCCATGGCCTCTTCCTCAAAAGGGATGAGGATTCTTATGTCCGTTATACCTCCTCCATACACGTTGCACTCCTTGCCATTATGAACATTTTCTCCTACAGGCAGACAGATAGATTGATTGAGTCTGATCCCAACTGAGTGTATTACTACTTTATGAGCATGCATGTGCATGACAGCTCCCCAGCCCTCTCCAGTAAGTGTGTGGCACTTGCAATTTTTCCACAACTGGTGCAACATTCACAGCATGAAGCACCCCCCACATATTCAGTCCACATGTTCCATCCATTGCTCAAGCCTGCAATCCAAACTCCTATCTGGCAATTCTCCACACTCACACACGTACACTGCTTGATGCCCAATGACCATCACTTTGCAGTGATGACATGATGCCATTAACCCTGGGTGGAGACAAACAGATCGTTCATCCTCTTCCTGCACTGCACCCAGAGTCTTGAGTTGAGCACACTGGCGCTAACCCGCACTGCAACCTCTGTCCATGCCACCTTGTTCAGATGGGAGGACAGGATCCTGCTGCCATCCTTGGAAAACATAGCCTCTGGACGGCCTGGAGGAGCATCTGCAAGGAGCCATTCTTTCCCTTCCCTGAGCCATATCTGGCAGGGAAAGATCTAAAAGTTTGGCTGTACTGTCAGCACCTACTCAGGCAGATAAATGGGTTTCTGGTTTGCAAAGAATTAATACCTGTCGTGGCATCCTTTATATATGGTACATGGACATTCGACCTTGTAAGGTAATGCTGCATGATTCACTACACTCCTTGCCTGTGCATAGCTAATTGGTTTGCCATGAATTGGCATGGTCACGCGTGGACAGCATCACCACAACCTCTCCTCACAAGCAAAAGTGTCGGTCACATCCTGCGCCATTGCCAACAACCTCACCCCCACCTGAAGTTTCTACAGAACTTCTCTAAATGTCCTACTGTTACTTTGATAGAAGTGGTTGAAAACTCCAAAATTACACTAGTTTAGGAGAATTGTCACTCTTGAAATATATCTAATGTGGTAACCTCCTCAATACAATGGAGCAACAGACAGATCTAGAGGTGCAGAAATCCTTAAAAATAACTGAACAGATTAAAATGGTCATAAAGCAAATGGGATTTTGGTCTTTGTATCAAGACAAATCAAGTGCCAATGTGAAGACACCATAAAGACTCTGTGTGAAATTATGGAGAGGCCACAACTGAAATGCAATGGAAGGGATTTTAACCCACCAATTCATGGGTTTGCAATTCCTTAGGCACTCACCTGCCTACGACTCACCCAGAGTGTGCAGTCTGGATTCCTCAATACTAGAAAAATATAATAGTTTTGTAAATATTGCAACACAGCAATTAGCATTCTATGGTCTCAAATGGAATCAATAATAAATGGGATAGACAAGGTAAATACAGATAAATAATTTTCATTTGTAGGCGAATTAAGGACAAAGGTCATGATTTCAAGATAAGCAAAATAAGATCAGATCAGCCATAACCTCATGGGCAGCACGGTAGCACAAGTGGATAGCACTGTGGCTTCACAGCTCCAGGGTCCCAGGTTCGATTCCCGCTGGGTCACTGTCTGTGCGGAGTCTGCAAGTTCTCCCCGTGTCTGCGTGGGTTTCCTCCAGGTGCTCCAGTTTCCTCCCACAGTCCGAAGACATGCAGGTTAGGTGGATTGGCCATGCTAAGTTGCCCTTTGTGTCCAAAAAGGTTAGGAGGGGTTATTGGGTTCAGGGGATAGGGTGGAAGTGAGGGCTTAAGTGGATCGGTGCAGACTCGATGGGCCGAATGGCCTCCTTCTGCACTGTCTGTTCTATGAATGGTAGAAAGTCCGATGGGCAAAATAGCTGACTTCTGTTCCCCTACAGACAAAAGGAGGCAGGAAAGATAATTTCATACCACGAGTTGTTGGAATAGGGAATACTTTCTCCAAGTCGTAATTGTTGCTAAATCAAGTGCAGCATTAAAAAAAAACTACAAGCTAATTACATAAAGAGGGAGACCACAAAATGGGTATGTAGAGAAGGCATGAAATAAGCCAAAATTCACCAACTGTAACAAGCAGGCTAGTGTAGCTGTCACTGGTAGCTTCAAGAAGATAGTATTTTCTACAGTGGAGGCGCAAAACTCATAATGAACCTGCGAATGAATAATCTGTAATCCAGTATAAGGCATAGACCTTGGAGCAAGAAATGTTTGGTCTCTGGCTGGAGTTCAAGAAGTACCAGGATTTCTGGAGTCCTTTTCTGGCAGACCTTAACATTCAGACATTGCCCACTGCCTTGAAAGAAGATCAGAACCGGATGACAGACGAGTATCTCTGCCACTGCCCACAAAGATCAGGGTCTGGATTCTCCCCTACCTGGCGGGGTGGGGGTCCCGGGGTGTTGGAGTGGCGTGAACCACTCTGGCGTCGGGCCGCCCCAAAGATGCGGAAGTCTCCGCACCTTTAGGGGCCAAGCCCTCACATTGAGGGGCTAGGCCCGCGCCGGAGTGTTTCCTACTGCGCCGGCTGCCGTGAACGGCCTTTGGCGCCACGCCAGCCAGGGCTGAAAGGACTTTGCCGGCCGGCGTAAGTCCGCGCATGCTCCGGAGCGTCAGAGTCTGCTGATGTCATACCGGCGCATGCACAGGGGAGGGGGTCTCTTCTGCCTCCGCCTTGGTGAAGACCATGGCGAAGGTGGAAGAAAAAGAGTGGCCCCACGGCACAGGCTCGCCCGCCGATCGGTGGGCCCCGATCGCGGGCCAGGCCACCTTGGGGGCACCCCCCCCGGCGTCAGATCGCCCCGCACCCTCCCCAAGGCCCTGGCGCCCGCCCGCACCACCAGTCCCGCCGGTAAGAGAGGTGGTTTCATCCACGCCGGCGGGAGAGGCTAGTCGGCGGCGGGACTTCGGCCGATCGCGGGCCGGAGAATCACCGCGGGGGGCCCACCGACCGGCGCGGTGCGATTCCCGCCCCTGCCGAATCTCGTGGGGTGGAGAATTCGGGACACAGCGGGGGCGGGATTGATGCCGGCCCCGGCCAATTCTCCGACCTGGCGGGGGGTCGGAGAATCCCGCCCCACAATCCAAAACAGGTAGAAAGAAGGCTTGATATTCTCTTACATCTGGAAAAAAAGACACTAACTATTTAGGTATTAAGACTGTGCTGCAGTATTAATGATTTCAATGATAACAGACTGAAAATGAAGATTTCATTTTATCATCATATGCCAGAAATGATGTATGATCACTTAACAAAATGGCATATCTGAAAAATCAAAAGAATGAGTAAAGAGGAGAAATATACCAAATATGCCAACCTTATTTCACCCCCAGGTGTAGCCGTCTGTGAGATTTGATTTACTGCAGAATATTTTCCTAGATTTCTACCCAAATGTACTGGATTGAATGGGAGCAGCAAGTAATCGAGAGTGGGATTAGACGCCTGTAAAATAATTTGTTCTTACATTCATTGAAGTAGAAGTAAAATTAGGTAGCTTCCTTTACTCCAACCTTCGTAAGATCCCTGTGCCATTATATGATTTTGTCTGCCTGGACAGACACCCAGGAAAATCTCTCAAAGTATGATTGCCACAGGACAAGAAAACACCAGGATGATGACAGAACCAAGCTCTTCCCTTTAAATCTTTCAGTGCTTGAACCAAGGAGACCAAATTTGAGTGCCAATGGGGATTGAGTTTCTAAACTCAGGCTAGGCCAACAGCGACAGTCCAGAGTGTGGTGATCACAAGTTAACCAGATGCAACACAACTGAGCGACCACTAGAGGGAGCACGGGAGAGCCATATAAATAGATCAGGACAGGAAGTGAGGACACTCTACACAGCAGGCAAAGGCTGGGAGCTGTGGACACAGCAGCAGATATAGCACTGAAGGTAGCCGTACGTAGAGCTCTGAAGAATGACCGAACTCACAATAAAGCATCTTCTCCACATTTGAGACTGCGAGCTTTATTAAGACACGAGGAACAACACATGGTACCAGCAGTGATTTCAGGACGCTAACGACAGGACAACTCAGCTGCAGACACAGAAAGCACAAAATGGCATGGAAATCTCCTACTGGACATTTGACTGGGGAAGACATCGCTAATTCGAGGATGTGGCATGGATACCCACCTCAGCTGGACACGACTGGCAATGTAAGAAATGTCTGGAAAAGGTTTAAACAAATGTTCGATTTTTATCTCATAGCTAATGATGTAGCAGAAGCCTCAGACAAAATTAAAATAGCAATTCTCATCGAAGGGCCTGTCAATAGGAAAGTGTATAATGGATTTAAATACTCAAAAGGTGAAGACAGGAACAGCTTACAAACGTTACTAAACAAATTTGAAGAGTACTGTGAGAAATTTGAACAGCAAGGCATGCTCACAGTCCAAACTGCACAGAGACTGAGTGATGCAAAACTTAAAAAATCACAAAAAGATCAGGAGATCGCGAATGCACAGTACAGATCAAAAAGAAGAAATAACATGAATTTTTCACAAAGCCAAAACGCTGAAATCCAGTCCAGATCGGAAAGAAAAGGTAACTTACAACTTTTAGAAAGAACAAACGCTGAAATCCGCGATAAAATGGCGTCGGAGCACATTTTGCAGTCTCGGGTAAGCAAAGAACTACAAATCGCGTCTGCGCATGCGCCGGAACCGGAAGTCGCGCATGCGCAGTTTAAAAAAGATCGCGGCGCCGATCGTTATGCGCATGCGCAAGCCGCGCATGCGCAGTCAAAAAAAGTCTTCGTCGCGGATCGTCATGCGCAAGCCGCGCATGCGCAATGGACACCGAACTGCACAAGGAAAGAAAGCAGATTTGCGCATGCGCAAGTCATGCCAACGCGTGACGTCATGACGTCTGAGAATCCTGACCACGCCCACTTAAAAGGGAAATGCCCGAAAATTGAAACCAAGGCACTTAAAGTGGTAAAACCAAATTTTCTTGCCTCAGAACACAGAAAAACGCCTGAACTTAAACCAACAGTGAAAAACAACTTGCACAAAACCTTGGAAAAAGCTGCCTTCACCACACACAGTGAAGCGAACAAAAAGAATTCCGAAACAACAAAAGATGATTTGTTTTTCGACGATTACCTCTCAGACCTGACTGAGTCAGTCGGATATGCTTATCACAGCATCAGCGACACGGTCGCAAAGTACAACACGAACCAACTCGTGGTAGATGAATCAAACCAAAATGCTTTGGTTTTTGAAGAATACTACTCAGACAGAGCTGAGTCAGTCGGATATGCTAATCACAGCATCGGCGACATTGTCGCAAAGTTCAACACGAACCAACTCGTGGTAGAAGTAGCCAACCAAGATGAAATGGCTTTCAAAGAATACTACTCAGACATGGAGGAGTTATTTGGACATGCTGATCACAGCATCAGCGACACCGTTGCAAAGCTCAACACGAATCTACTCATGGTGGATGAATCCAACACCATGGTGCCATGGCAGCTCGTCGATACATTGGATGACAGCAATACCCAAGACGAAGACGACGCCACACAGAGAGCACAGGAAGACTCCACGGAGCGAGCGATGACAGGCTCCACAGTGCGAGTGATGAAAGACGCCAACAGGGATGCAAGCAAACACTCCCGGGCGGACACCAAGCATGAACAAGACCATGAAGGTAAACCCGCTGTACCTGAGCAACCGCAAGCAGACTATGAAAGTCTACCAAGCTCACAGGAACAAGAAGAAAGAGCGGACTATGAAAGTCCAACACGCTCACAGGAACAAGAAGAAAAAGCAGACTATGAAAGTCCAACACGCTCACAGGAACAAGAAGAAAGAGCGGACTATGAAAGTCCAACACGCTCACAGGAACAAGAAGAAGACAATGCACCTCTGCCCACTGCATGCGAAGACAGTGACAAGGTGATCACACTCAACGTACAGGATCACAGTGAGACTGACAGTTCTCAGCTTGTCTGTACCGAAGCACAGAGCGAAAACAGTGACAAGGTGCTCGCACTCGACGTACAGGATCACAGTGAGACTGACAGTTCTCAGCTTGTCTGTACCGAAGCACAGAGCGAAAACAGTGACAAGGTGCTCGCACTCGACGTACAGGATCACAGTGAGACTGACAGTTCTCAGCTTGTCTGTACAGAAGCACAGAGTCGGGCCACCCAACAGTCCAGAGAGACGATGCCGAAAGAAAACATGCAGATTTTGACTCCAGAAGAGGAGCACCTGGAGCCCAGAGAGACAACGCCAAAAGAAAACATGCAGATTTTGACTCCAGAAGAGGAGCACCTGGAGTCCACAGAGACAATGCCGAAAGAAACCATGCAGATTCTGACTCCAGAAGAGGAGCACCTGGAGTCCAGAGACATCAAACAAAAAGAAACCATGCAGATTTTGACTCCAGAAGAGGAGCACCTGGAGTCCAGTGAGATAACATCAACAGAAATCATGAAGATTTTAACTCCAGAAGCGGAGCACCAAGAGTCTAGAGAAACCACGTCAACTGAAATCATGCAGATTTGGACTCCAGAAGAGGAGCGCCGAGAGTCCACAGACACCGCGTCAAATGTAATCAAGAAGACTTTGACTCCGGAAGACGAGCACCAAGAAAGCAAAGATGTGGAATCCAATTCTCCACAACTGATTGATGTCACCTGCACCGATGCAACATCAGATCATTCGCACCACTCGCGAGAAGACGAGCACCAAGAAAGCAAAGATGCGGAATCCAATTCTCCACAACTGATTGATGTCACCTGCACCGATGCAACATCAGATCATTCGCACCACTCGCGAGACGGAATGCTCAATGACTCAAATTATCCACTCGGGACACTCATAGAGTATAACAAGAAAAACAAAAGTCAAAAGAAACACAGCAAGAACAAAAACAACATGAAGCGCGACAAGACCAACAACAATAGCAAGAAGCACAGCAGAAACGAGAACGACAACAGCAAGAAGAAAAGCAACATGAAGCGCGACAAGACAAACAACAATAGCAAGAAGCACAGCAGAAACGAGAACGACAACAGCAAGAATAAAAGCAACATGAAGCGCAACAAAACAAACAACAACGTCAGGCACAAAGATAGCGACAACGACAGAGGCAGAAACAACAAGAATGGCAACAAACACAACAAAGTCAGGAGCAAAGATAGCGACAACAACAAAGACGGAAACGACAAAAACAGCGACAAGTACGGCAACGGAAACAACAAAAACAGGAACGACAGAAACAACAGCAATGAAACAACGACTTGTACACAATGGCACTACTTGGCACATGATGGACGATGCCACAGCACACTGCAAAACGATAACAAGACTACAAACATGTCATGGGATGACAACGAATCGCACAAACTCACGTCTGCTCCAGAACAAGCAAGCACACCAGCATCCAAGGCGGATGAGACAATAAATCAACACCACAAGCACAAAAAAAAGTCCATGCCAGTCAACATCAGTGATGTGACCATGCAAACACCTCGCGATGACGCATTGGGTACTTAAGATAACAAGGAACACCAACAACATTCACAGCGGACTTGCAATATCAATATCACCACGTCATCAACAACAAAAAGAAAAAAAAAAAGCTCTGAACAAATTCATCAAGTTTGGACTCATAAATGTGTTTATTAAGTTTGGACATTTAAATACATTGGCTTTGTTAACTAAGGCAATAGCATCATCACTTGTATAGATACGCATATCATAAGTTACTGTTTTGTATAATTTTCCTTAATGATGTACAGAAACTATGTAATGAGAAAGAGAGGGATGTGGTGATCGTAGATTGACTAGATACAAAAACAACAGAGCAAACATGAGCGGGAGAGCTATAAATACACTGGGACAGGATGTACAATTTTCTTTAACGATGTTCAGAAAATATGTTAAGAGAAAAAGGGGGATGTGGTGATCACAAGTTAACCAGATGCAACACAACTGAGCGACCACTAGAGGGAGCACGGGAGAGCCATATAAATAGATCAGGACAGGAAGTGAGGACACTCTACACAGCAGGCAAAGGCTGGGAGCTGTGGACACAGCAGCAGATATAGCACTGAAGGTAGCCGTACGTAGAGCTCTGAAGAATGAACGAACTCACAATAAAGCATCTTCTCCACATTTGAGACTGCGAGCTTTATTAAGACACGAGGAACAACACACAGAGTTCCTGCTCCTAATCATTATTCAGTGACTTCTATTGGAATTGCTCTTTTTTGAACATCAGAATTGGACTGGATCAATTATGCTTATTGATGTGTATTGGCTGGGCTCATGTATGAAAAATAAGCACTTAGGTGAGCTAAATAAGGTGGCAACTGACCCAAACGTCTGTTGCTGACATCCTCTAACACATCGGATAGAATGTTTACTGACACAATGAGCAGGGAGTGGGCCAGCCAGTAAGACACGGGAGACCTACAATTCAGGATTTAATTCCACACTCCTCAGTGTTTCACTGATGTAATCAATTGGGGCAGCACGGTGGCGCAGTGGGTTAGCCCTGTTGCCTCACTGCGCCGAGGTCCCGGGTTCGATCCCGGCTCTGGGTCACTGTCTGCGTGGAGTTTGCCCATTCTCCCCATGTTTGCATGGGTTTCACCCCAAAACGCAAAGGTGAGCAGACTAGGTGGATTGGCCATGCTAACTTGCCCCTTAATTAGAAAAAATGAATTGGGTACTCTAAATTAAAAAAAACTAAAATCATCAATTGGCTCCTGGATCAGAGGCCAACCTAATTAACAGCTAATTAATAGTTGTACTTCACCCCTCCTGTGCACCCCCACCACACCAATCAGGCCAGAGACACTCAGTGATGATACCACAGCTGGTTAAGTCCATATTACAGAATGGGTGGTCGGGTGTTGACGAGGATGACAGAGGGATTTGGTCAACTGGATAGGGCAGGGGAGTCAACCAGAGGGAGGTTAATCAAGAGAGATCAAATGGAGGGGTCAACTGAAGAAGCAAAGGGATAAATGTAGGATTGAGTTGATCATGGGGGATCTTTCAGAGGTGGATTGATTGGATGAGAGTCAAGTGTAGAGAGAGCGATCAGAGGACGACGTTGACCAGTGGGGTTAATCAGAAAAGTGAAGAACAAGTGTTGGTCAGGTGAACCGCTGATCTCAACGGGCAGGATGCAGTCAGGCACCTGGGGGGAGGAGGGGGCGTGGGTGGGGTGGTCAAAGACTCAATGTTGGGGGGGTGGGGTTCTTGACCCGATGTGGTGGTGAACAGATCATCGCCTGGTTAAGGGGGGTTAGAGTTTGAGGCTTTGTGGTGGGATCAGACGCGTTGTACAGAAGGTTGCTAGATGGATGGTCCGAGTCACAGAGGCTTCTTGGACAGGGACCTGAATCCAGATGGACCCAGTGAATAGAATAGAGGCATTGACCGCTGGACCTACCAGCTTCTTGACTCGTTGGTACTCATACCCCAATGCTCAGTTAACTTGACTGACTGCAGCTAAAATTTAAAATCTGCATTACAATTACAGCCTGATGATCATATTTAAAGTTGAAACCTGCCCTTTTTGGATTGGGTTGACCACCACCCAACTCCCTACCGCAGTTAAAGCAGTAAAATCATTCCTGAGCCCTATGGCTGCAAATTCTCCCAGCCTATATGTTAGTTTGAGCTATTTGGTCCTTTGCCTCTGGCCTCCTGTGCAAACCCATGCCTCCATTTCAAAATGAATGGTGAATCCATCATTGGCCTTGCCCCTTGACTCGGGACACTTGTATTGCTACTTTTCACCTTAAAAAGTTTCTTGCAAATGCTGGAGACATGATGCAGCAGGCCATTCGACATTAGTGCAGAGAACAGACAGGTTAACATATAGCAACTTCATCAAACAGAAAAAAATTACAGACAAAAAGTATTTAAGAAGGAATAGAACAAAGACAGGAAGCAAAAAACGCACACACGTTCACTCAAAATGAGAGAGCAAGTCTGAAAGAAAACCAACATAAAGGTGGAAGTAGAAAGTCAAAGAGGGACAGAGAGCACTGTGAAAACACATTTTAAAAACAGGACAATAGCTTGTTTGTTCGAAGAGCCCCGAGGTGAGGAGCACATAGCTGAAAGAGTTTGGGGACAAGGCAGCCATGTGGAGTGAGTGTGAGTGCAAGATAGCAAGGTAACAAAAACTAAAAGCATTGTCAGCTGAGTAAGCAAACAGTAAGTGAATTAATAATAAGAGCATGAGCACAGAGCAGGCCTGGAGGCAGGAATTAAGAATAATATTTTAAACAAGTTACTAATTAGATTCTAAAAGAGGGAATAGGTTTTTTTTCACTTTGGATGGGCAGGTTATACCTGTTGCTTGCAATCCCTGCTTGCATTCCATTGTTGCCTCACAGTTCCAGGGACCTGGGTTCAATTGCGGTCTTGGATGACTTTCTGGAATTTGCAGGTTCTCCCCGTGTCTGCATGGGTTTCCTCCGGGTGCCCTGGTTTCCCCCCAAAGATGTGTAGGTTAGGTGGATTGGCCATGCTAAATTATCCCTCAGTGTCCAAAATAAACTGTGCAGATTAGCTGGGATGACAGGGATGAGTTGGGGGAGTGGGCCGAGGTATAGTGTTCTTACAGAGGGTCAGTGCAGACTTGATGGCCTTCTGCACTGTAAGGATTCTATGAATTCATATGGGAACTTGAGGATATTTCATGTACCTGGGGAGACCATGGTTATAGGGCGGGATTCTCCCATTCGGTGACAGAGTGTCCACGCCGTCGGATACGCCATCGCGTTTCACGATCGCATGAACGGGCCGCTGGGAGTACCGATTCTGGCCCCTACAGGAGCCAACTCGCACATGCGTGGTGGCTTCCATCAACATGCCAGCCCTGACGCAACATGGCAAGGGAGTTCAGGGGCCGGTGCGTAAGAAAATAGGCCCGGGGAGTGAGAGGTCGGCCGGTCAACCGATCAAGCCCCATCGGAGGCACCCTCCAGGGTCGGAACCCCCCCACAGGCCGCACCCCAACCGTGCGCACAGAGTTCCCGCTTTTTTAGAGTGGCCGCTCGGCCCAACCAGGCTGGAGAATTGGTGGTCCGGCTGCATACAGCGGCCCGCGACCAGCGCCGCGCCAAACGCACCGGCCCCAATGCCACCAATTCACGGCTCCACAGAGAATCGCATGCCGCCGTCGGGGTGGAGTGGCCCGGTTGCGGGGATTCTCTGGCCCGGCCCCGGGCTGGGAGAATCCCGCCCAGGAACTATCTCCATCTTCTTGAGCTTGAGCTCAGGATTTCTGAACTTGAGGGGCAATTTGAGACACAATGGAGAATCAGGAAGAATTGGAGCTTCCTTGATTGCACATTCCAGGAGATGATCACTGCTTGAGTAGTAATAGTTCAAAATAGTGGGTGGTTTACCATCTCAAAAGTAGAAAGAGACAGGAAGTACAGGAGTTTTTGGACTGTATGGCATTCTCGTCAGGTACTCAGCACCGGAGATTGTTGTGAATGACGTCACCTTGCAAAGTGTAGCCCACACCGTGGCACCAATATGCAAGGAATACACAGGAGAAAACAGCAAAGAATAGAAGTGGAGTTGCAATCGAGATTTCATAATTGGTGGGACATCTATGGGCAGAATTTAATGAGGATAGTGGGGGCATCGACCAAATATCCAGGAGTACCAAGTTAATTAAATCTCTAATTGTCAGTGAGAACACTATTGCCATAGCTCCAGCTCCACGGGGTCATTTAATTGCTTAAATAATGCAGTAAGGTGCAAATCCCATATCTACGAGCTTCCAGCCAATCGGACGGCAGCAATTCACCATTACCAGCATTGTCACTGGGAACAGTGGCAAAGCAGACATCTGGTCATCTGCTCAACCTGCTTCTACTGACATGGTTGCTTGATAGCATCATAATGAATGCTTGGTTGAGGTCCAAGACTTAACCCATCAGAAGCTCGGCTACTAAGTTGCAAAGTGGAGGGCACATGTTTTGTTTAATTGATAGATTACCTTGTCGTAACTTGCTATTTGAAGTGGCTGTTCAATGTCTATGTGTTTGCTTGGACAAGATTAATGGTTCTTTCAATTGGAATTTCACTTGCTTAATTTAACTGACAGCTTTATTACCTTGTTATAATTTGTTCTTTCTTTGAAATGGATTTTCAATGCCTGTATGTTTATTTGGGCAAGGTTAAAGGTTTCTTCAAATGCGTATGTTTCCACAGTATCCCAGAATCCTTGATGGTCTGGTTGCCTCAGTTAGCTGGAATTCCAGTGTGGATCAAAACCCAGTGAGTGCCTGGTACATCTTTTTTTTTAAAATTTTAGAGTACCCAATTACTTTTTCTCCATTTAAGGGGAAATTGAGTGTGCCCAATCCACCTACCCTGCAGATCTTTGGCTTTTGGGGGTGAAACCCACGCAGACACGGGGAGAATGTGCAAACTCCACAGGGACAGTGACCCAGGGCCGGGATTCGAACCGCAGTCCCAGTGCTAACCACTGCGCCACATGCCGCCTTTGGCACACCTTTACTGTAAATTTGAAATTATCTTGAATCTACAGAGAAAGTGGACAACCATGCCAGAGAAAATCATCTCGAGCCGAGAAGGAAGACGAATCAAAACAAAAGCTGAACCTCAGCAAGACATGAACTTGAAGTCATCCTGGTGCATCAATGACCCTTTATCCTTTTGTTAAATTAATATTTTCATTACCTTATAACCACCTTTCCTCTTTGTGTTGTTTGCCTGAGTGTGTGTTTAGAGAGAGTGGAGGTAGATAGGGAGGGGCTGCAGTTGGGAAAGCGGTAATAGATAGTCAGTTACTTTTGCTATCAATTTCATTATAACATGGTACATAATAAAAGATTACATGAGTTAGTTACAAACCTGGTGAATGCAGTTTATCGGTCTCAGCCAAGAACCTCAAATATTTTAAAACAACATCTAATTTCACTTGTGTTCCGACTCCGGGTCAACTGGGGCTGGAATTGACCGTGCACCAACCCAAGGTGTCGTGAACCATTTGTATCCGTGTTTGTGAAAGACGGGATGTTGACTGAATAGTGGTAGAAGTGGAGATGGTGAAAATAGATAGGCAGGATGTACTGGAAAGGCTGGCTCTGATTAATTTAGATAGGTTGCCAGGTCTGAATGGTTTGCATCCCTTGTTGCTAAAGGAAGTGGGGGTGGAGATAATGGAAGAGTTTATCATAATGCACCAATCTTTCCTAGTTATAGCAAGGTTCTAGAGGATTGGAGAATGACAAATATTACAGCCTTATTTAAGAAGGATGTAAGAACATTCCTAGGAACCACAGACTGGTCAGTTTTGTCATAATATCCACTCATGTAAACAATGAGATGCAGACAGGCAGTGATTGACACATAGGATGACCAGTGAGCATACAACACAGTACAGCCAATCACCAGACAGGACACCACCACTATTAAGCCAGAGTGCACCAGGTTTCACATTCTCTCGGGACCCAGCTACTGAGACAGTCAGAGTCCACGAGCTAGCAAGTGCAAACACCATGCGGTAGCTAGTAAGTCTGGTCAGGCTACTACAAGGTCACCAGTCAGTTCAGTATAGTGTCGACCCACAGCTGAATATGTATAGCTGTTCTATAGTTGAATAAAACAGTGTTGGATCTTCTCCAGTGTTAGACGTCTGTTTCTAACTTGTCCACATCGAACCAACCTGCCTAACACATCATGGTACCAGAGTGCTACTGATCTTCACAGTCCTACCTCGAGTGAATCAGCATTGACCAGCAAGCAGCCATCCAGCAAAATGGAAAACATCCAGCCTCCTCCGCAACTCCACATCTCCGGAAACCTCGGCCTCCGACCTCGAGGCAGCATTGGATGCTAGGAAGATCAGATCGCGCTATTTCTCTCCACTGCGGGGATCACGCCATTCATATCTACAACTCCCTTACGTTCACCGACGGCGAAGACAAAAGGAAATTCAAAATAGTTCAGCTGAAGTTCGACAGCCACTGCGACATTGAGGTGAATGAGAGCTTTGAACGGTACATCTTCCAGCAGAGTGTTCAGGGTAAGGATGAACCTTTTCACTCCTTCTTGACCCATCTCCACATCCTAGCGCAGTCATGTAACTATGACTCATCGGCTGATTCCATGATCCGGTATCAGATCGTTTTCGGGGTCCACTCCGACTCCCTGCGGCAGCAGCTCGTTAAAATCAAACAGTTGACTCTCTCTGTCGCTATTGAGACGTGCATTGTCCATGAGCATGCCAAGAATCATTACTCTCACATCAGGGCAGCAGAAACTGCAAATCTGGCCTCCCATGAGGCGGAAAGGGTGCAGGCCATCGCACAGATGCAGGGCCTGAGCATCGAGGAGAGTGGCCATTATGCGCGCTTTTCCTGGATCCCTGTGCATGCGCGCCATGACCAAGTGGACGACGAGACTGACAACCCGACTGAAGCAGGTGCGTATGTCGAACGACCACACTGCGCATACGCGATGGTGCACATAATGCGCTGACGCCAGCGTCATGACATGTCCGAATTGTGGCTCCGCCCACTTAAAGCGGCAATGTCCGGCAAAAGGACGCCGATGTGTCCAGTGTGGCAAGCTTGACCACTACGCAGTCCTTTGCAGATCTGCTCCACCGCTCAGCAGCCAGCGATCCCAACTGCGGCGCAGAAGTGTCCGCTCAATACAGCAAGGCATGCCAGATTCCGATCCCTACAGCCCAACAGACCCTGATGCTGAGTGCCTCAAGTCTCCAAATCGGGTGGGCATCATAACCACACATGAGCTGTTCTCCACCACACCTGCGCAACGCCTCACGATCCTCAGTGTGGATCCAGACGACGAGTGGTGTGCCGTCCTCACAGTTAACAAGGCTCGCATCCAATTTAAACTTGACACTGGCGCATCTGCGAACCTCATCTCACAATCCAACCTTGACACCATCCAGGCCCGACCAAGCAATCTTCCACCGGTCTGCCAGCTCCTTGACTACAATGGCAATGCCATAGCAGCCAGTGGCTCGTATCAACTAGGGGTGTCCAACAAGGCGATCAAGGCAACATAACGGTTTGAAATCGTCAGGCTTGACAGGGCGTCCCTGCTCGGTGCTCGAGCCTGCAAGCTCCTGAACCTGGTTCAGCGAGTCAACACCATGTAATCGTCACCAGCGACAGCCTCGTCCGATGGAAATTTGCAAGCCGACATAGGCGACATTATCACGCAGTACCACAGCGTATTAGATGGAATGGGCACGATCCCGTACCGATATAAAATCCTGCTCAAACCGAACGCCACCCGTGTAATTCATGCACCAGGCCGGGTGCCGGCACCCCTCAAGGATCGTCTGAAGAAGCAACTACAGGACCTTCCAGACCAGGGCATCATATCGAAGGTCACAGAGCCAACAGACTGGGTCAGCTCCATGGTCTGCGTTAAGGAGTCCACATTAGCATTGATCATAAGGATCTAAACCGCAACATCATGCGGGAGCATTACCCGATCCCGAAACGTGAAAGTTGACCAGTGAGATGGCTCATGCCAAATTCTTAACTCAGCTGGACCCCTCCAAGGGATTTTGGCAAATACAGCTGGACGCGTCCAGTCGCAAGCTGTGCACGTTCAACACCCCGTTCGGTCGCTACTGCTACAACCGGATGCCCTTTGGCATCATCTCTGCCTCCGAAGTATTTCACCGCATCATGGAGCAGATGATGGAGGGCATCGACGGGGTGCGTGTATACATGGATGAAGTGATTATCTGGTCCATAACGCCCCAGGAACACATCGCTCGCCTCAAGCAGGTCTTCCAGTGAATTCATGAACATGGTCTCCAGCTCAACAGGGCCAAGTGCTCATTTGGTCAATCGGACATTAAGTTTCTAGGTGACCACATCTCGCCACAGGGCGTGCGGCCAGATGCCGACATGATCTTGGCGATCAATGCCATGAAGACCACAGAGGACAAGAAGGTGGTCCTCTGCTTCCTCGGGATGGTCAACTTTCTCGGGAAATTCATTTCCAATATGGCATCCCACACCACGGCCCTCCACCATCTCGTCAAAAAGTCAACGGAATTCCAGTGGCTGCCCACACATGAAGCGGAATGGCGTGAGCTGAAGGCAAAGCTCACCACAGCCCCAGTTCTAGCGTTCTCCGACCCAACCAAGGAAACCAAGATATCAACTGATGCAAGCCAGAACGGCATTCAGGCGGTGCTAATCCAGCGAGATGACTCCTCGTCCTGGGCTCCAGTGACATATGCCTCCAGGGCCATGGCGCCCACTGAGCAACGGTATGCCCAGATCGAAAAGGAGTGTCTGGATCTCCTGACAGGAATAGTCAAGTTTCATGACTACGTTTACAGCCTGCCGAAATTCATGATGGAAACAGACCACAAGCTTCTAGTCCACATAATCCTGAAGGATTAAAATGACATGACACCTTGGTTACAGCAAATTCTTCTTCGACTCTGCTGCGATGACTTCGAACTTGTCTACATGCCAGGCAAAGAGCTGATCATTGCAGATGCCCTATCCTGGTCCATCACCGCACCAAGTAGACATTGGGCCAATTCAAACTGATTCTGGAAGGCTAGTGATGGGAGACGAGAAAATGGCTGGAGAACGTAATAAGTACTTTGCGTCTGTCTTCACAGTGGAAGACATGAGTAATATCCCAAAAATTATAAAGGGTCAGGGGGCTGAGTTGAGTATGGTTGCCATTACAAAAGAGATGGTGCTAAAAAAGCTAAAAGGTCTTAAAATTGACAAATCTCCTGGCCCCGATGGGCTACACCCTAGAGTTCTGAGGGAGGTGGCTGAAGAAATAGCGGAAGCGTTGGTTGAGATCTTTAAAAATCACTGGAGTCAGGGAAAGTCCCGGACGATTGGAAGATCGCTGTTGTAACCTCCTTGTTCAAGAAAGGATCAAGACAAAAGATGGAAAATTATAGGCCAATTAGCCTAACCTCGGTTGTTGGTAAAATTCTAGAATCGATCGTTAAGGATGAGATTTCTAAATTCTTGGAAGAGCAGGGTCGGATTAGAACAAGTCAACATGGATTTAGTAAGGGGAGGTCGTGCCTGACGAACCTGTTAGAATTCTTTGAGGAGGTGACAAGTAGGTTAGACCAGGGAAACCCAGTGGATGTGGTCTATCTGGATTTCCAAAAGGCCTTTGATAAGGTGCCACACAGGAGGTTGCTGAGTAAGGTGAGGGCTCATGGTGTTCGAGGTGAGCTACTGGCATGGGTTGAGGATTGGCTGTCTGACAGAAGGCAGAGAGTTGGGATGAAAGGTTCTTTTTCGGAATGGCAGCCGGTGACCAGCGGTGTCCCACAGGGTTCAGTGTTGGGGCCGCAGCTGTTCACCATATATATTAATGATTTGGATGAAGGGACTGGGGGCATTCTAGCGAAGTTTGCCGACGATACGAAGTTAGGTGGTCAGGCAGGTAGTGCTGAGGAAGTGGGGAGGCTGCAGAAGGATCTAGACAGTTTGGGAGAGTGGTGCAGGAAATGGCTGATGCAATTCAACGTGAGAAAATGTGAGGTCTTGCACTTTGGAAAAAAGAATCCAAGCATAGACTACTTTCTAAACGGTGAGAAAATTCATAATGCCAAAGTACAAAGGGATCTGGGAGTGCTAGTCGAGGATTCCCTAAAGGTAAACATGCAGGTTGAATCCGTGATTAAGAAAGCGAATTCAATGTTGTCATTTATCTCAAGAGGGTTGGAATATGAAAAAATGAAATGAAAATCGCTTATTGTCACGAGCAGGCTTCAATGAAGTTACTGTGAAAAGCCCCTAGTCGCCACATTCCGGCGCCTGTCCGGGGAGGCTGGTACGGGAATCGAACCGTGCTGCTGGCCTGCTTTATAAGCCAGCGATTTAGCTGAGAGAGCTAAACCAGCCCCCGTAATATAAAAGCAGCGATGTGCTACTGAGCCTTTATAAGGCTCTGGTTAGGCCCCATTTGGAGTACTGTGTCCAGTTTTGGGCCCCACATCTCAGGAAGGACATACTGGCACTGGAGCGTGTCCAGCAGAGATTCACACGGATGATCCCTGGAATGGCGGGTCTAGCATATGAAGAACGGCTGAGGATCCTGGGATTGTATTCATTGGAGTTTAGAAGGTTAAGGGGAGATCTAATAGAAACTTACAAGATAATACATGGCTTAGAAAGGGTGGACGCAAAGAAACTGTTTCCGTCAGGCGAGGAGACGAGGACCCGTGGGCACAGCCTTAGAATTAGAGGGGGTAAATTCAGAACAGAAATGCGGAGACATTTCTTCAGCCAGAGAGTGGTGGGCCTGTGGAATTCATTGCCGTGGAGTGCAGTGGAGGCCGGGACGCTAAATGGCTTCAAGGCAGAGATAGATAAATTCTTGATGTCGCGAGGAATTAAGGGCTACGGGGAGAATGCTGGTAGGTGGAGTTGAAATGCCCATCAGCCATGATTGAATGGCGGAGTGGACTCGATGGACCGAATGGCCTTACTTCCACTCCTATGTCTTATGGTCTTATGGTCTTATGTGAACAAGGTGACTTCATCTGCAATTGTGTGCTACCAACCTCCCAGCCTCTGACGAACGGGTGGTCCAAATTCGTGAGGAAGCGGCCAAGGATCCTCTACTGCAGCGTGTGATGCAGCACCTTACCCATGGCTGGCAGAAAGGACAATATCCCCAATTCTTTAATGTGAAAGATGAGCTGACGGTTGTGGAGGGAATCCTTCTGAAACTCGACAGGATCGTTATTCCTCAGAGCATGCAGGCTATGATGCTGGGTCAACTCCATGAGGGTCACCTTGGAGTCGAGAAATGCCGACGCAGAGCTCAGGAGGCAGTTTATTGGCCGGGCATTAACCAGGACATTGCCAACACAGTCCTCAACTGCCCCACCTGTCAGAAGTTTCAAATGGCTCAACCCAAGGAAACACTGCAACAGCACGAGATCGTGACCTGTCCGTGGTCCAAAGTAGGTGTAGACCTTTTCCACGCCAAGGGGCGTGACTACGTACTCCTGTTACCTAGAAGTGGTGAAACTGTCCGACCTCACGTGGAAGGCGGTCATCAAAGCCTGCAAAGAAACGTTCGCCAGGCACGGGATACCGCTCATGGTAATGAGTGACAACGGTCCATGCTTTTACAGCCAGGAATGGTCTGATTTTGCACAGTCCTGCAACTTCCGTCACATTACCTCCAGTCCCCACCACCCGCAATCAAACAGGAAGGCCGAGAAAGGGGTCCATAATGTCAAGTAGTTGCTGTGCAAAGCTGCAGACTCAGGCTCCGACTTCAACCTGGCACTACTGGCATACAGGGCAACCCCACTGTCCACTGGGTTGTCTCCAGCGCAGATGCTCATGAATCGCACTCTGAGGACCACAGTTCCAGCCATCCATGTTCCAGACCTTGACCACCTCATGGTTTTACAAAAAATGCAGCAGTCCCAAGCCCAACAGAAGGCCACATATGATGCTTATGCCACGGATCTACCCGAGCTGGCTCCAGCCGATCATGTTCATGTCCAGTTGCCTGAGGGCGGCTGGTCAGCCACAGCTGTTGTCGTCAAACAAGGTGCCCCAAGGTCTTTCCTTGTCCGCATGGCTGATGGCTCCCTGCTATGGCGCAATAGACGGGCATTGTGAAGAGTTCCACGCCCACCACCTGACTGCAGTGCTCCGCCGGCCATCATACTTCCTCCAGACGTACCCTGCCACGAGGCCACCGGTCTGCCAGCGATCCTGCCGGCCCACGCTACCACTGCGATGGCAGCGATCCCACCTATCCAAGTGCAGGCGGCTCCTGATCCACCTCTGCGGCGATCGACAAGAATTCGTCGCCCACCACAAAGACTGAATCTGTAGACTGAACTTTTGTAAATTTTGTGACTGAATTAATCGATTTAACCTTTATAAATATTGCTTCGTTTGCTATGTGTCTGCACTATCGACAACTTCCCATGTATATACATTTGTTCAAGCACCGTTTGTAAAGAGTCAGGCATATATATATATATATATACGTATACATACGTCAGTATTTATTTAACTAAAAAAAAAGGGAGATGTCATAATATTCACTCATGTATATAATGGAATGCAGACAGGCAGTGATTGGCACATAGGATGACCAGTAAGCATACAACACAGGACAGCCAATCACCAGACAGGACACTACCACTATAAAGCCAGAGGGCACTAGGTTTCCCGCTCTCTCGGGACCCAGCTACTGAGACAGTAGGTCTGGTCAGGCTACTACAAGGCCACCAGTCAGATGAATATAGTGTTGACCCACAGATGAATAAGTATAGCAGTTCTATAGTTGAATAAAACAATGTTGGATCTTCTCCAGTGTTAGACTGTTTCTAACTTCCCTGCATCGAGTGCAGTCCACATCGAACCAACCTGCCTAACACATCAAGTTTAACATCAGTGGTGGGTAAGGTTTCAGCAACAATAAGCAGGGGAAAAACCAACAGCCACTTGGAGAAACTTGAGTTAATTAATGAGAGTCAACACAGTATTGTAAAAAGCAGATTGTGTTTGTTTGTGCGCAGAGAAATGCTGACATTTAAGGCAATAATTTGTCTGCTTTTTCCACATAAGTGGACTGACCCTATAAATGTTTTATAGCATTTCTGTTCTAATTTAAGATGAATACTATCCTCCCTTCAAAGCAAATGTTGTGTGTGATGGTGAAAGATATTGAAATAAAGTATGGGGTCAGTCCTTTTTCAAAAAATGCTTGTGCTTTACCATGTACCTTTAGGTATTTTCAAATGCACCTTTCCTGTGTGATATTAAAAGGTAATCCAATTAATAGAAGTATTGATTTTGCAGCACTATTTCACAATGTACCTAATAAATAAATGATGTCCAGTAAGTATTCTAGCAATAGTCATTTATTACTGACAAAAAATAAAACACTGAGCACCACTAAAGCATAGTAAATCAAGTGCAGAAAATCCACAATAAACTAAAAATCAAAATGCTAATCGTACCCCGCACACCTATTGCTGAAATTAACTGCATATTTTAAAGCATTTTGGTATATCTTTGATGAATAAACATTAAGTTATGAAACACCAACTCTTCATATATTGGGGACAGATTTGTTTACCTAGACATGCTGTTGCTATGCGGCAGCTAATGATATATTCAGTTGTCAGCAAAATTGTCAACATCACATGGGCCAGCTAAACAGGCTGGCTTCATTTAGGATATGCCACACAAGCAACCAAAGACACCCGTGTTTGTATGTTCCTATTAAGTTACACAGCAACATTAAAATGTACAGGATTATTAAAGACTATTTTGACTGATCTGGCTGACCCGAAAGTTCAAAAGCACAAAATGTGTGTTGAGTGTAAGAAATTGATATAAATTGGGCGGGATTCTCCTCCGGCCAGCTACGGAATTGGGAACGCGATTCGGCAGAGAATCGGGTTTAACACCGAAATCGTGGCGGGCGCCGATTTCACGCCAAATTGCAATCCTCCAGTGCTTCAACAGCACCATTAATGCATTCCACTCTGCCCATACAGCAAACGCCATTGGCCTATCATTAGCAGGCCTGACCCGGTAGTCTCTGGGGCCTCCGCGATTCTCGTCCTCCACTGGTGCGAATTCCCGATGGTGAGGTTCCTTTGTGCTTTTAAAAATCCTGAAACTGGTGCCCTGGCTAAGGAGGGAGATAAAAGGTGTAAGGAAAATGCCCAACATCGCCATAGTTTGCTGACAGTCATGCCGCTGGCCGGGAGGCTTCTGCCAGGGCCAGGGGTAGTAGCGAGGGGTGGCCAGGAGGTGGGCTGTGGGTTGAAATGGACGGGCATGGAGCACCATTGCCGTGACCTGAAAGGCAGCATGCAGATGCACACGCTGCCCACTGTGTACTTCGGGCCACAGGTCCTATGCGCGTCCCCCCAGGGCAGCCCCCCTATGTGCCCACTGGCCCCAGCCGACCCTTCAGCAGGATGGGTGTGCTCCAGAGCAACCAGTGGCACCTTGTTGGCTGGGATGAGAGTGTGTTGGGAGTGTAATGTGTATATATGGCTGCAGCTTGCCAGCCTCCTGAGTGTCAATCACAGCCCTGGTGAATTTGGCACCATTTCTCATTTGAATTGTTTGTGTTACACGTGGTGCTGGTGCTAGCCCCTCCACAGTTACTGAATCAGTCCAGGTGTGGCACAAGTTTTGCTGTTGAGGAAGTCCATGAATCTTGCCCGAGCATCACACTTAGTATAAGGAACGGAGAATACCACATATTATATTTCATATTTGTGGTAGTAATGTTATTAAAAACCCCGGTTTAAAATAGATACAGGCAGAATGTCTGCTGAAGCTGTAATTAAAGTGTCATAAAAGGTTAAAGAATCATTCATTTCAACCACTTTCTTAGTTACAGATAAAGGGTTAATAGAAAATTGTTTTGGATGGTTCCCTGTGTGATGGATTATATTTAGTCCGAGCTATGCAGGGCCTGGACTCAGCGAGATACAGATGAAGTAATTAATGAGAGGAAGCAGGTCTGTCTGTAGTTTCTGAAATCTGATTTTAAGTTGAACAGCAATTTTTGCCAAATGCTGTTAGGACAAGACAGAAGTATACTGGATCTGCTCTTGAAAGGAAGTCTATCCAAAGGTCTGCACAGCTAAGCAAGTAACTTGGTTTGTTAACTTTATTTATAAGTGGCACTTGAACTGTATTGGGTTGTTTAATTGGAATTAGGGACAGGTATAGATAGCAAGTTCAGCTTTTTGCTTTTATTTAGCTGTTCGACTGATAATAGTGAAGCTATTTATTTGATGTTAATGTGGTTAATTCTAGGCTAAATTGAAGTTTATTTTAACATAAACGATACCTATTGGGCAGAGTCATTACTCCTGGGGTGAAGTATCCTTCCTTCACAGATTTACAAATTGACAAATTGTCTGGAGTTCTCGTCCAGTATCCTAAAAAAAAGCTTGAGTCTATTTCGGTATCCGAACAACAGGTCACCACCTATAGTTTGCAACTGATATTTCATTTCCATGTACCGGCAAACTCCATGGGGGTGCTTTTCAGCCCACATTTGCCATATGCGAGAACAGCGCAACACGGGCGCAAAATATGGTGAGAGTCAGGAAATTTGATTCTTGCTGACAAGACCGCATTTTACGATTTTCCAGGCCAGTGATATTACGAGAATCCTGTTACAGAAGGTCGGAAATCTTTTTTAAATACATCAGCATATCATTAGTGAGCTCTCCCACCGGGACTTCACTCCTCACTGAATATTCAGTGAGGTGGACACAGAGAAGTGCAACACTGGGCGGTGGGGTTCATTATTGGCATGTCGGGGGACAGGTCGCTCACAGGCTTTAGCAGCCCTTCATTGCTGTGAGCCTCGAGATTTAAAGGGGACTGGTGGCTGGTTTACAGGCATTGCTTCCCATGCCCTCCTTGCTGGGCTTCAGACAGTATCACCGCTAAGGGATTGCTGTTCTACAGTGGTAGCTGGAAAGTAGGTAGAATTCGGCAAATCCACAGGGTCAGCACAGGAGGAGACTGTGAGTTCTTGTTCTGGCATGTAATCTCAATTTCCTTCTTTGCCTGAATTGTTGCTTTTTCCAATTCTCTCTGACACAACTTCTTTCAACTGGATGGCTTCATTTTCAAATCTCTTCTTATCGTCTTCCGCAATGGCCAATCCTCTGCTTGAAACTGAACAGTTCTTTATTTAATGCATCCGCTTTCGCCTCTGCCTGTATTTTGCACTCAGTCTCCACAAGTTGCAATTTGGCCTGAGCTATTTCCAGCGCTATCTCCTTTATCTTGGTCTTCATCTGACGTACCCTGAGATGAACTGACAATTTTAAATGGCCCATCTTTGTAACTTTTCTCTCTGTCAGAATAACTTTCTCTTGTTGGCGAGCATCACAATCGTTTAGTCCATTGCTTTGTTTTTTGCAATCTATTCAGTTTATCCGTTTCTGAGTTTCTTACAAGGTGAATCCATCATTCCCTTCTAACAACATATGATAACAATCTTTCCCTTCTCATGCTTTGCATGTTTTCAAAGAACTGACAAGTTCTTTTTGTTGTAGCTGCAATTAACTTTACTTCTACATTAATCATTTATTCCTCCTTCTTTTGACATTTATTAGTCAATTCTCCTGAATTGCTAACTTGTGCCAACAGTTGTGCTCTCTCTTTAGGTTTGTCCATTGCTATGTCCTCCTCAACACCCTCACCGGACAGTTTCTGCTTCTCTGCAGAATGCTAATTTCTCCAGTTCATTTGTGTACTGCACACGACTGGTATTGGATCTGTAAAGAATTCCCAATAATGGCCCAGGTAAATGGTACCTCTGCTCTGATTTCTGCTTCAACAGTATAGTGACTCTTGCAGCAGATGATACAGGATGTCCTCCATGAGCGCCATGGATCAAATCTTTTCTGATTTTCACTCTGAGACTAGTAATTTTCTCGCCCATCACAAAACTGATAGCATCCATTACATAGAATATCCTTCGCTCTTTGATCACTGTTGTTGAGTTCAGCTTGTGCTTTTTCTCTCAACTCTTTTTTACGTTTTATTCATATCTTCATGTTCCAACTCCAGTTGCTCCGCCACTTGCTTGTACTGTTTCTTACTGGCCCTAGTAGATTTTCCAGCTACTTCCACCTTTTCATTGTGGTTTTTTTCTTTTAGCTTTAATATAGCTGGGCCCCTTCTCATTTAGGTTAGGGTCACAAATTTTTCCCTCATTTTCTATTTGCTGTAGTTCTCAGTGAAGTTCATCCAACTCCTTTTCTTCTTCACTCTTATTACTTCTTCTGCTGTGACTTGCCTTACTTTCTGACTGCCTACAGCTTTATAGTTAACCTGTAATTTATTGTTAAAACTCGCAAATTACTTCTCATTACAGTACTAAAAGGTGGGATGCAGTTGAGTCTGGCTTGCTTTCAGCTCTTTGTTTAGTAATTTAAGGTCTTTTGGTACCCTCCTTCTGGGGCTCAATGGTGCTCACCTTCTGGAGAGTCTTTCACTGTCTACTCTGAGTCTGGCATTGCCTCTTCCTTGAGGGCTTATTGCCTCCTCTGAGCTCCAGTGTTGCATCTTCATTGAAGTCTTCATTGCCTCATTTGAGGTCTTGTGTTGCTTACGGACCTCCTTTTTAAAGTTTTCCTCTATTTGGCGTCTTCTCTAACTTTCCTGTCCATTGTTCTTTGTTCCTTCTTGGTTGTTGCATTAAATGTTGCACAACTTTAAATCCATTACCTCCTTCAGAGTGTCAAGTTTTTTTTTAACTGTCAGACCAGCTGTTTCTCTCTATTTCTGCCTTTCCCATGCTTTTGGGGTTTTGAATGGAAGATACAGCTCCTCCTTCTCGGACCCTTTTTAAACTGTTTAACTTCTCTTTTTTTGTTGGTGGAAGATTTCTACATCAATCTCTACAGTTTTCCCATTTTCTTCTGGCTTGATGGAAAGCATGTTTTTCTCTCTTTGTCCTCATTCGACCTTTTTGTTAATTTCACTGGGAGATCCAGCATGTGCTGTTCAACGCCATTTAATTTTGTTTTGTTTGCAACAGGTTGGGGATTTCTCTTCTCCCCCAAACTCCAGAACTTCTCTGCTGGAAGTCCCTCAGTACAGGGGTCTCTTTCTCGGACTCCCTAGAGGATTTGTTCAGATCGGCAGACCTGCAATAGCTCCCTGAGGCTTCGCTCCCCATTTTACTCTTTTTCGCATCTGAACTTGTTTAACTGCAGCAATCTCTTGCCTTCGATTTCTTCTTTTTAAATCTGGACCACAGCTGTCTTCTAGCCAGGTATATCTCTTTAGTTCCAACACGCCTGTCCTTATTTTAGTTTCTCTTTAACTCATGTTTTACTTCTCTTGCCCCTGAAGATTAATCTCTCTTCCTTTTAATTTCCTGTATCTTTCCAAACCTCTTGACTTACCGGCCACACCATGTTCGTTACTTCATCTGTCCCTTGGGGGTCAGACACTACCTTGACAACTCTCTTTAAGTCTATTGATCTCAAACCAGGCACTCGGATGAGTTGACCCTCTTCTCCAAACTTCAATTAAATTGGGTGCTCACAGGTAGGCTGTGCCATCTAACTGATCCACCTTATCATCAATATGTTATGTATTGTGGCACACAGTCAGTCCTGTTCCCGCCTCCAGCTGAAGGGCGCTTTTCTCAAATGGCATTAGGGTTTTCAGCTCGGGCATGACTCAGGCAGGTTGTGCCCACTCAACGCTAGTTGTGCTTGCGTTTGTGCTGCAATGAGACAGATGGGGAGAGTGAAGGCGGGAATCCTGCCAGGTTAGATGGTAATGAAGTCTGGCATGCATGAGATGAGTGGGAGCGGAATTGTGAGGAGCAGATTATCTACTGGGAGGACCATGGAGAGTTGGGGGGGGAGGACACCATGACAAGTGTTTGGACCCTATGAGGTAGCTGGGAGAGAGATCACTGTGGAGGTGTAATGGGTGTGTGAGAGGTGCAATGGGAGTCATGATGAAGCAGACACTGGCTACACGAAGAAGGTCACTTGGCTTCTTTCAGCATCTTATGGGGTGAGCCATCACTCAAGATCACAGCCACAGACTTCCAGGCGAGGTTGCGACACTGCTTGCTGGAAATCTGGCCAATCGCAGGCATAGGGGGCGGGATTCTCCGACACCACGCTGGGTCGGTGAATTGCCAGGGGGAGGGGCGTGAATCACGCGACACCGCTCCGACTCAGGTCCGCCGATTCCCCAGTGAACAGAGAATCGGTGGTGCGGTCAGTGCGGTGCTGGTCGGGGGTCGCACAACACGCTTCCACCCCCCACCCCCCGCAGTGATTCTCCGCTCTCGATGGGCTGAATGCCCGTCGAATTCGGCCAAGTCCTGCCGGCGCCATTCGCGTGTGGTTCCACTCGGCGGAACCTCGGCGTTCATGCTGTGGGGGCCGTGCTGGTGTGGGGGAGAGTGATCCAGCTCCCGAGGGGAGGGGTCTCCATGGTGGCCAGGCCCACGATCGGAGCCAACCAATTGGCGGGCGGGCGTATCCGGGGGGGGGGGGTATTTTCCTCCGCGCTGGGCCCCATAGGGCTCCGCTATGTTGCCCAAGGGCCGGCGCGGAGAAGGCAACCCACGCGCATGCACAAACTCACGCTGGCTGCGGCACGCATGCGCGGACCCGCGCCGCCCATGCTGGTGCCTGTATTGGCAGCTAGAGCTGCGTGAAGCACTTCAGTGCCGTGCTGGCCCCCTATGTGGCACAGGATCATTAATCCTAGAGGCCAGATGACTCCATTAAAATGCTCTGGCGTTTACGACGGCATCAACACTTAGCCCCAGGATCGGAGAATCACACCCAGGATATATTGCCTCTGCTCAACATCGTCCTGACGTTTTGTGAGGGCTCGCTCCGGGAAACATGATGCCGTCTTCCTGGCAGCCATTCCTCCAACTGGACTTGTAACAAGTGCTGAGGAAACATTTAAGAGGAGCATTCCACTGATTATCGAGATTAAGTTTTCCATGAGATTAAGGGGCGAGCGAAACTGCTGAATATACGGCTTTAGCTTTTGGCGGCATCGGTGGGATTTTCGCTGGTTTTTACGCTGGATCCGACACGCTGAAAAAATATTGGAAAAATCTGCCCCATGTTACAATTACTAAAGTTTTCAGTTTAGGCCGAAACTTCCCTTGCCTCAAACAAAACCATAATCCAATGACATCAAGTTACAGAACTGGTATACAACTGGGGGCAATGGTCTCCCTCTACCAGGAATGTTTGATTCTTTGACTTGCTGGGACCCAATATATCACAGAAAGCTGGTCCATCAAGTAATGTGAGACATGCCTGGAGCTACACAAAGTTGCACTGAAGCAGGAAAGACACTAACCAGTCAATCCATGCAGCCATTGCTGAAAAAAAATTAAAGACTAAGATCAGTGTAGTAACTTGTTCAGATTCTTGGCAAGGTCTTCCAGCTGCTCACACTGGTGGGATCTGCCAGTCCCACTGCTTTCCCGGCAGCATGGGATGGAATCAATGGCAAATTCCATTGACAGCATCGGGACTAGTAGATCCCACCATCAGTCAAAGGTGCGCCGCTGCCTCCTGTCACCAAGACACAAGCCACAGGGAGGCCAGAGAATCATGCCCTCTGCCTTTTTATCCAGACCTGAAGCAATCATGTATCTGAAGAATCTGTTTCTTCAATGCCCCCAATGTTCTGATTAATCAGGGCCTTTGGATAAGTCCAAATTTACCTGAAAGGGTGGCTTTCTTGTCCAGGATGCAAATTCTTCAATTGAAAGTTTAGCTTTGAGACGTTTCCAACAATCCACCATGGTACCACTGTGTGCTTCTTTTACAAGTGTTTTCCTGCCCAGCTTTTGTGGGCTACCACAGTAACGGAATTTATGATTTCAGTCTTTCAATTTTACCAGATCTTTAAGTAACAATTCAAAATCACCAAAAAGCTCTAAGTCAGAAACAGCCAGCCGAAATCAATCAAAAACTAACCTGAATGTGATTGAAGATTCAAACAATAGTATGGGGTGGGGTCTTCCATGCTATCGAAAGCATAAATGTGTGTAATGCATGTTGAAAAGAGGGCTTTACTACGGTGCTGGGGTCTGAAATGGCACCACTGGAGCTAAATCAGCATCACATATACACCTATTGATGTCACAATCTGGCTATTTTGCTAAATTTTGTTGCACGCTCATTTTAAAAAATATATATTTTTCATTAGATCTTTTTCCCAATTTTTTAACCACAGACGCAACGAATAGCAAAAAGATTGGCGCAAAACGGGTCTGGCAGAACAAGAGTTGTTGCCAGCATAAATACTAGCAAAACTGTACATAATACATTCAGAACAAGTCAAAGAACAAATAACAATACAGCACAGGAACAGGCCCTTCAGCCCTCCAAGCCTGTACCGGTCATGAAACAAACCTTTGTCAAAACCCTCAGTACTTCCTCGTGCTGTATCTCTCTCTACCCATCCTATCCATGTGTTTGTCAAGATACCTTTTGAATGCCGTTAATGAATCTGCTTCCACAACCTCCCCTGGCAACGCGTTCCAGGCACTCACCACCCCCTGCATAAAAAACCTGCCTCACACATCTCCTCTAAACTTTGCCCCACGGACCTTAAAACCCCTGGTGACTGACCCCTCCACCCTGGGAAAGAGTGCCTGCCCATCCACTCTATCCATGTCCATCTTAATCTTGTAGGTCAATTGAGGGCCCAGAGTCTCCAGCTTAAATGGCAGATCAATCCACAATGAGATACCACAATGAGTGGGAAAAGAGGACAAGATCATGTGAATACAGTAGGATACCCATACAGGTCGCACATTCCAAAATATGGTGATTCAGACTAAAAACTTGAGATGAATTGAATTGTGTTGAAATTTGACAAATTCGCTCATGAAAAGCCCAACTGAAGCAAGTCAGCCAAAGTGGAGTCTAGAAATTTAAGATAAGGGGTCCCATGCTTCACAGAATGCACCAGACTTAGAGCAGGGAACAGGGATGGAATTCTCCGACCCCCCGCAGGGTCGGGGAATCGCCCGGGGCCGGGGTAAATCCCGCACCCGCCGTGGCAGGAATTCTTCACCACCCAGTAATCGGCGGGAGCGGGAATCACGCCCCGCCAGTCGGCGTACCCCCCGCGGCGATTCTCCGGCCCGCGATGGGCCGAAGTCCCGCCGCTGTCAAGCCTCTCCCGCCGACACGGTTTAAACCACCTCTGTGCCGGCGGGATTGGCGGCGCGAGCGGGCCCCCGGGGTCCTGGGGGGGGGGGGGGACAGGGCAATTGGAACCCGGGGGTGCCCCCACGGTGGCCTGGCCCGCGATCGGGACCCACCGATCGGCAGGCGGACCAGTGCCGTGGGGGCACTCTTTTTCTTCCGCCGCCGCCACGGCCTCCACCATGGCGGAGGCAGAAGAGACCCCCCCTACTGCGCATTCGCCGGTGGTGACGTCAGCGGCCCCTGATGCTCCGGCGCATGCGCGGACTCACGCCGACCGCCGAAGGCCTTTCGGCCAGCCCCGACATTGGCTGGCGTATCGCCAAAGGCCGTTGCCGCCAGTCGGCGGAGCGGGAGCCACTCTGGCGCAGGCCTAGCCCCTAAAGGTTCGGAGAATTCCGCAGCTTTGTGGAGGCCTGACGCCGGAGTGGTTGGCGCCACTCCGCTACGTCGGGACCCCCCGCCCCACCGGGTAGGGGAGAATTTTGCCCCAAATGTCAAATCTTCCATAGGGATGCAATTCATAATCAGCCTATGCCAGTTTTGGATGGAGGGATATTTGTCTCTAATCCAGAAGCAGAGGATATTCTTACGAGCGGCAAAGGCAGAATATTACCGAGCATATTTTCATTGTAATCCGTGATTCTCCTGTCCGGGAGATTCAGAATGAGGAATACAGGCTCTATCAATAATCCTCTATACATAGACAATGTATATAATCACTCTCGACTACCTGGCACTTTAGACACACCGGGGCAGGATGTCTCAGACCAGGGGCGAAGGGGTCGGAGAATCGCCTGGGGCCGCCGGAAATCCCGCCCCCGCCGTGGCAGAGATTCTCGGGTGGCGGTGGCGGGGATCTCGCCACTCTGATCAGCGAGGCCCCTGCGGTGATTCTCCGGCCCGGATGGGCCGAAGTCCTGCCGCTGGGAGGCCTCTCCCGCCGCCGAGGTTCGAACCACCTCTGTAACAGCGGGATCAGCGGCGCGAGCAGGCCCCCGGGGTCCTGGGAGGGGGGGGTGGGGGGGTGATCGAACCCCGGGGGGTGCCCCTACGGTGGCCTGACCCGCGATCGGGGCCCCCTGCTCAGACTCCGGGCCAGTGCCCTGGGTGCACTCTTTCTCCCTCCGCAGCTGCCACGGCCTCCGCCATGGCGGAAGCAGAATAGAAATCCACATCGTGCATGCACCGGTGGTGATGTCAGCGGCAGCTGGCCGCTGACGTCACTGCCGGCGCATGCGCCGACCGGCGAAAGCCTTTCGGCCAGCCCCGCTGCCGGGTGCGCCGGTTTTTTGCGCCAGTCTTTGGTGCCAACCGCTCCGGCGCGGGGCTGGACACCTTTGGGGAGGCCCGACCCCTGAGTGGTTGGCGCCACTCCCCTATGCCGGGACCCTCCGTCACGCCGGGTAGGGGAGAATCCAGCCCCAGATGTAATATGAATGCGGTATAGTTTCTTGAACTGGGTCTCCTTCATCTTATTGAGGTGAAATTATATCAGTATAATCCCATATGTTATCCCATGTTTCCTCATCAATCTTGATAGCTAAGACTTTCCCCCATGCTTACAAGGCACTCAGCATGGTGATGCAGGCTCTGGAATTCAAAACATCAATTCAAAATACTTGCTAATTAATTGTTTAGATTCCACAGAATTCAGCATTCTTTCCACTGGGGAAATTGAGGAGTCAAGACGCAGGGGAAGTCTTGTTAAGGTTGAAGTCTCCAAGCTGTAAATACTTAAAAAAGGATTGTCTCAGGATGCCACATGGTTGACATGGTTGCTCAAAGGATGACAAGGAGGCATCTTCGTACACGTCTCCAAGCCTACAAATGCCTCTATCGCTTCAAATATCTAATCCATGGTCAACTAGATCGGGTGGGAAGTCTGGACTGGCCTGGATATGGAACAGAGCGGAAGTCAGTTTAGCTATGCCTTCTAGTTGGTGGACCAACCTCCATGCGTCAAGAGTATTAATAATAGTAATATGATTATCACACTTAGCAGAGCTCGCCTTAATGTCATCAAAAAACAACAAGGGCTGTGGAGGAAAGATTGACTGTTATGCTTCAATGTTTAGCCAGATGGACACTGGATCCATCCTAACCCAGTCTCTAATGAACCTTAGATGAGAGGCCAACAGATACAGCCTAATATTCAGAAGACCCAACACCCCCCAGCACCTGCTAACTGGGGCTTTATAAACTTTTTTTTCCAATTAAGGGGCAATTTAGCATAGCCAAACCACCTACGCTGCACATTTTTGGGTTGCGGGGGTGAGACTCACACAGACACGGGGTGAATGTGCAAATTCCACATGGACAGTAACCACGGGGCCGGGATCGAACCCAGGCCCTTGGCACCGTGAAGCAGTAGTATTAACCACTGAACCACCATGCCACCCTTAGCTTTAAGATGAGTTTTCATTTTGTTCCAAATACATGTGCTAATCATTCCATTAATTTCTTGAACGACACTACCCAACAATAGAATAGGCAGCGTTTGGAGAAGATAGAACAATGTAGGAAATTAGGGCGATCCTCCCAAGCCATGAAATCCAGTGAGCCGACTACTGAGCAAGATCCCATCAAATAGCTGCAATCAATTTGGGGAAGTTGGGCTATCTAAAGGGAGGGGTAATGGAGAAACCAAGATATTTAAATCCAATGGGGAACCATCAGGAGGGGAAATTAGTAAAGGGCGGATTTTTACCCCTGAGCTCTCCCACCGGCATGGCTTCTGACTTCGTAAAGTTAATCTTGTAACCAGAAAATGCACTAAAACTATCCAGCACTCCAATAACGGCAGGAAACAAAACAACAAGATTTGACACAAACAATAACACATCATCCACATAAAGCATGATTCTACCGTGCTTCATCCCACATTCCAACCCTGATATCAAGCTGTCCGACCTCGTGCTCTCTGCCGGACGCTCAATGGCCAATGCAAACCACAAGGGGGACTAAGGACAGCACTGCCAAGACCGTCTCTGAAGCCTAAAGTTCGACAACCTTAAACCTTTCATGAGCACTGCTGCTACGGGTCAATGACATAATAGTTGACCCCAACCCAAAGCCCCATAACATGCAAACCAGATAATTCTACTCAACTCGATCAAAAGCTTTCTTTGCATCTGAAAAGCCTGTATCAGATTTAGAAACATTCTCATGTTATTACTAGAAAATCTTCTCCGAATAAACCCAGTCTGACTATCTCATGCAATTGTCAGGAGGATTTCCCCAACCTTTTGGCCAGAACCTTAGATAACAGTTTCAAGGCAACATTCAGAAGAGATATTGGCCTACAGTAGGCGCACTCCTCTGGGCCCTTGCTCACCTTCAGGATCAAAGAAATGTTAGCTTGACGTAGAGTCGGCAGCAACATCCCCGACTCAAAAGACTGATGATATATAACGACAAACAGGCTGACAGCACATCCTTAAACTCACATCCAAAGCCATCTGGTTCCGGCACTTCACTCGGCTGAAGTCCTCAATGACATTTGCGACCTCCTCCTTAGAAACAGGAGTATGAAGAGCCCATTGTTTGCTTTCGAAGACCACGAAGAGCTTCAAAGAGGAAAAGTGCTTCACACTCGCCACGCAGGGACGATAGTGAAGTTTAAAGGGTGTCTTGACAAATACATGAATAGGATGGGAATAGAGGGATACGGACATGATTTTAAGTTAGATGGGCAGCATGGTCGACGCAGGCTCGGAGGGCCGAAGGGCCTGTTCCTGTGCCGTACTATTCTTTGTTCTTTGTCTTTTGTTCTTTGTTTTTTCCCAAACTCATACAACCTTTGCTTCGCAAACCTTAAGCTTTTCTCAGCCTGCTGAATCAAAAGGGAGTTCAGAGCCACCCTTGTCGCACCAACCTCCTTCAATACTTACCTATTGGGAGTGTTCTTACAACTCTCCTCCACCATCGATGAACAAACCTTCAGCTTCTGCTGGCTCTCTAGAATCTTGCGCCTTTTATTAGCTGCATAAGAAATAATCAGTCCCCCGGTATAAGCCTTCCACGTCTCCCACAGAGAGGAGGGAAAAATTATTGGGTCGAGTCAACCAAAAGGAAGAACTCAAACTCTTCCTTAAAGTGTGTATTAAATGATGTATCACTTACCAGGGAGACAGCATACCTCCATGTGCTGGACCAGAAGAAGTGAGCCCTCAAGCTGAAATTCCAAGAAGTTGTCATAGATTACAATACTACCTATGGAGCAAGAAGACATCACCTGCAGGATTGCCCTTGGTACAAAAAGTAATCAATTCTGGTGTGACATTGATACGGGGCTGAAAAATGTAGTCGGCAGCACTGGGCGCAGTGGGTTAGCACTGCGTCCTCACGGCGCTGAGGTCCCAGGTTCAATCCCGGCTCTGGGTCACTGTCCATGTGAAGTTTGCACATTCTCCCCATGTTTGCATGGGTTTCGCCCTCACAATCTAAAAATGTGGAAGCTAGGTGGATTGGCCACACTAAATTGCCCCTTAATTGGAAAAAAATAATTGGGTACACTAAATTTAAAAAAAAGTAAAGTCCCTATCCCAAGGGTGTAAAAGTTCTCCAAGTGTCCACCGAACCCACCTGCTCAAAGGTCGAGGTCAACACGCTAGCCTGCAGAATGAACCGGATTCTTGGTGACCAGGAGCATATCTACCCTAGTTTCAGATGGCAATTAAAATCTCCAACCGCAATTGAATTAGCAGAGACCATCTCACCAAAATCAGTGCACATGTAATATCAATTCCATTAAACAGGATAAAATCAGACAACAATACCATGATAAGAAAGAGCCTAGATTAGAGCTTCAGTTAGTCTGGGCTGCAAACCATCAAACCATATCATTGCCTCCATTTCATCAAGTCTCTTACTGGTACTTTGTAACTCGGTCTCATGAGCCTACAGATTTTGGGGTCAACACGCTGAGCCTTTGGTCAATCACTTGGATAATATCGACAGTCACCATTTTCACCATTTCCAGGAGAACGCAGGGTCGAGAGACCTTCTGAGCATCATGTCATCATATTGAAAGGGCAGATCCACTCTCCCTGAATCTGGCTGTACCTTTCATCATCAGATTTCTTGATGTTTTTCGGCATATTCTTACCAACACTGGTCCCCAAATCTTCCATGGACATAACAAGAAATATCAATTCAAGATTTAGGTCGATAAATGTCTGACAATCATGAGAAATGATGGATTATAAGAGATGGCGCCAGAGCCCGTGGAAAAGCAGCTAGTCCCGGGCTCGCATCATGTGGTCCTCCTGCATGCACATTTGGACACCTGCCCAATATGGCATTGGACATAGCCAACATCAGAGATGTATGCCTAATCCAGACTTAATTCTGGATGAAAAATGGCTCCCCTAGTACTGGAATATGTCTGCCACACATTTAAATCTTGCAACCATTGAGTCTACTTTGCTAATCAAATCTGGGGAAAAGATTGCTTTTCACAATTACCATTATGTTCTGCATCAACATTAGATACGATAATGAGAAGAGACACTACCAAGGGTCAGTTATGGAGATTAAAAAGTCTTCCTGTAAACCTATTCCTTAGGGTCATGATTTATTCAACTTTGTTAGCGGTGTCTTCTAAAGCAAATTACCCTCTTCAGGGACTTCTTACATTTATCACTCCTTTTCTTGGGTTTACTCTTTGCTGAGGGAATGGCACTATATTTGTTCTGACTCCTTTACTGATTTTCAGTGAAGTGAGAGCATTTCATATTGACTCTCTTCGGCGTTTTCCATCTAGGTTATTTATCATTCTCAGATAATGGTCAGAAAATATTAATTTATCTTTTCAACTGAAATAGGCACTGTGCTTCAAAAATGTTTCTCTTTAGAACAAGTTGCATGCAAATTATTGCCTCAGCAAGCAAGTACAGCCAATTTTACAACTAGATGTCAAGTTGCATACAAAATAAGAAGAGTTTTTTCAACAAAGCTCATGTGTTACACAGTGGTATAGCTTTTTGCTGGTATCCTTATGGTTCTGATGATGAGTAAAACAATCTTGGTCATCAAGTTTGTCCTCAGACCCAAAGGCTATGATGACTTTGTGAATCAATTTCAGCCTTGATTTGGTGATGTACAAGCAGAATGTCATGAGCCCATTATAAACATCACTACCATCTTGACAGGATATGCTATAATAACCCCATGACTGAGCATAACCTACAAGCAGCAGCAGCTGATCACAGAATCCCTACAGTACCAAAGAAGGTCATTCAGCCCATTGAGTCTGCACCAACACTTCCAAAGAACATCTTACCTGCCCTCATCCCCAGAACCCCACCTAACCTTTGACACTAAGGGGCAACTTATTATGGCCAATCCACCTCATCTGCACATCTTTGGGCAATGGGAGGAAACCAAAGCACCCAGAGGAAACCCACACAGACACAGGGAGAATGTGCAATCCCCACACAGTCACCTGAGGTCGGGATTCAACCCGGGTCCCTGGTGCTGTGAGACAGCAGTGCTAATCACTGTGATACTGTGATGCTGTGTCAGACATAGTCTCCCAGCTAACATTGCATATACTGTTATGGTAACTCCAGTGGTAATGTGGCAGAATGGTCTAAATATATGTAGATCATCACCTGTTTTGGGAGTTCCTACAGGGCCTTATAAGAAGCAAAGGCATCCTTCTGCAAGATCAGTGACATGGAGAGGACCAGGGGAGGGGAAGAAAGCAAAGTTCTTTCTAAGTGTCCTTTGCTGTTTATAATCCATGTTGCACTTAAGATTGCTACACTTACGCGCACCTTAAAGGTTGTAAGCAGCCTGTTTGCTCCTTGCACATTCCTGATTGCTGTGCAGGCATGCACACACCAGCTGAGAAGGAACAATGGAAATGAGGCCCCAATGACACTAGTCTCACAAGGGTTGTAAGTGCCATGAATCATCCCTTCAGATGCAGATCAAGTGATCTTTCATTAACACTGAATATTTCCTGCAGAACAGTGGCAGAGGTCCCCAATGAGTACAATCCAAGTTTATATCCTGCAATGTTGGTCTAAACCACTATGCCTTTCCTTATTACTTGCAACTTTTGACCCTGCAGTCTGCCTTTGAACTAGAAAATTACATGGTTACTCTATTATTTACCATTAGTTTAAGAAAAATAAATATGCAGTAAATTGCATTCTTCTTATCTGATATTCCCCAATTTGTATATCTTTACCCAGGATATTTGGATATATGTTTTTGTATTTAGATAAAGTAGTATGCACCAGTTACAAGTTCTGAAGCTATGCTAATGCTATGTGTTCAGTGAGTATAATGAGAAATAGACAATTTGGCTGAAAAGGTTTTAACATAAACAAAGGAGGGGAAACATTGCAATAGTGGCACTCAAAATAGTTTGTTTTTAAATTCAGTCATATACATAATAATTAGTATTATTCAACTCACTGATCACTCTGTCTTTCTCAGTTTGGGTATTATGAGTTTCTATGTACAATTATGTTGTAATTAATTTAAATATGCTTTATATTTGAAACTGAAATAAAAATGATAGGAACATACAATTAAAAAATAATTAGATAAACGATCAAGAAAAGCTATCAATGAATAAATACCAAGGACATAAAGTAGCAACAATTTATGTATGAAAAGTCAGCAAAACCAGAATAAAGGAGGGAACTGGTATTAAAATACTTCAAATATATTTCAAAGATTTAAATGGCCACAATCTTGGTTTGTGCACTAATCTGGGGGGGGGGTTACCATACGAAATGAGATTTTTACGACCATAAATCATAAAAAATACTGTTCATAAGAAAAAGATTAAAATTACCTCTTTAATTAGTTTTCTCTGTTTAAAACCTCTCGCAACAAAATTCTATCAGAGCCCAATGGCTTTTGTCCATGGGGATTCCAAAAACTATCATTGCATCAATTCATATAAAGTCCCAACAGAGTACAGACTACCAATTCTAACATGCAGTAATGCCACTACCTAGGACATCTGTAGAGACAGCTTCCAGCCTGCACAATGGGGCTACCTCCCTCCCAATAATAAGTGAGCACCAGATGTGCTTCTTTAACATCACAAGTTTCAAAAGGAACTGGTTAATCATTTATTGTCACAAGTAGGCTTCAATGAAGTTACTGTGAAAGCCCTGAGTCACCACATTCCGGCGCCTGTTCGGGGAGGCCGGTCCAGGAATTGAACCCGCGCTGCTTGCATTGTTCTGCATGACAATCCAGCTGTTTAGCCCACTGAGCTAAACCAGCTGTGGATAATTTGGAATATCTTCAGGATATTCAGAATGAGAATTCAAGTTATTTTTTCTCTTCCTTGAGTATCACCACACACTTTATTCCCCCATTTTCACAATTGCCCGTTTGTTTCTCAAAAAATGACCCCATTCAAAGCTTATTTCTGAAAGTGCCTCCCTTTGTCACTGCTGCCGTTATTCCATTATCCCACAGCTTCAGTTCAAATCCAAACTTTTCCATTCAAAACATATCTCCACATATCTGTTATTCCTAACATGCAGCAATAATAATTGAACAGGCAATTTGTTCATGCAATTATCTTCAAAATATGCTTCCCTTGAATACGTAAAAGTACCTTTCTTTCTCCTTCTCTTGGATGCAACTTGAGAGAATTGGGAGATGTGGTTGGTAGTTCTTGTTGGATCTGCTTTGATGTTTTTAAACATTGTGGTTATTTTCACAGCTGACCACTTCAAAGTCATTCCACCATGAAGGGAGATGAACGGAACAATGCTGACAGCTGGTTGTGTGGAAGCTGTCAATCACAGCTTGGTAAAATCAAACTCAAAGTGAAATGAATGAATAGCTTGCAGATCAAAGATCCGACGGGTTTAAACCCAGAAGACTGATTTCCTCTTTTCAGGATTTGACAGCTGCTGCTTCCTCTGCCTGAGCCAGCAGGTGTTTTGTACAGGTGAGTGTGAAAACAGTGATTTTTCTACTGCCTCTGCCTGGACTGCTCTCCAGCTTCCAAACAGGGGTCCCTCTTCTGGGGGGCTTCTCTGGCTAATCGCTGGCTTTGAAAGCAGACCAAGGCAGGCCAGCAGCACGGTTCGATTCCCGTAACAGCCTCCCCGAACAGGCGCCGGAATGTGGCGACTAGGGGCTTTTCACAGTAACTTCATTGAAGCCTACTCGTGACAATAAGCGATTTTCATTTTTTCATTTCCTGACAGAGGTCTCTCTTCTGCGGATTCTCTTTGGCGATCCCTTTACTTTGGGAGTCTCTGGGGGGGGGGTCTCTTTATTTCAGGCGTCGTCGGTGGAGGTCTTTGCTGGATGGGGTTGGTGGGGTGGTGGGTGGGGGTCGGGTCACTCTACATACGGCGGGGGGAGGGGAGGTCACCCAGAAAATCCTGGGGGTGGACAGATTTGCACTGTGGCCAGGGGAAGCCGCTGGAATTCACTGTCAGGCCGCCCGCTCACAATGGTGGCCTGATAGCAGGTAAGGACTTCCTTGCAATCCTCATCTAAGAATTGGGAATTGATTCCTGATTTGCGCTCTCAGCATGGATGCAAATCAGGTGCAATTGAGCTCCAACGGGAGATGGGGAATCCTGCTTTCTGCCTTTTCTCCTCCTCTTCCATCTCTTCATCAAAATGACCTTCCTCATCTTGATTTTGCACCTCCCCCATTGCTGTGAAACATACGTTACATCAAGATGTGTATGCATAAGCTCCAGAAGTGACCAGCTGTTACTTTGACCCTCAATTCATATATACATTTGTGGGATTGCTCACACCACTCCTCTATAAATTTCCTCTGTCTGTGCAAAGTTCTCTCGTCCATCGACCAATACAAGTGAAGCAAAAACAGCAGGTTTGCCACCTTGCAGGGTCACGGAATTTAGCCCAATCTGTAGTGTAACAAACTTTAGTGTGATCTCATTTCTTGTTTTGAAATACTAGAATATTAGTGACTGGTATGTTGCCAATGACATTGGAGCTGAGGAGGAAGTGGAATTTTGCACCACTTTCAGGTCGTATAATTGAACCCACTATAAATAGAGGGGTCATTCAACTTCCATAGAACCATGCAGATTGTGTAACTACAGTCTTCAATTTTCTATTTATCTTAGTAAACACAAGCCTTCCCTTATATCGATCAAATTACCACACAACCAATTAGTTAGTTCAAAAGATAGTTTATTTGCATATACAAGAGTTATCTCGACATGCAAACACAATATCTACTACAAGTTTAACTACACTATCAGCAACAATAACCTATACTTAACTTCAGGGCGACCGGCACTGTGTAAATGGATTTTACTTGGCTGTTTCGAAGAAAGTGGCTCTGTCTCTGCTGGGCTCCTCCATCAAGTAGCAATCGTTGGTCTTGAACTTGGCTGGCTGTTCCTGCTGCGATTGGGTTAGCACAGGCCGGATCCAAAAGAGACAGAACAAATGGCTGTGTCCACTTTTATCCCTCTGGTATTTCGCACTCTTTGGGGTGGTCCTTAACCTTGGGCCCAATAGTTCGACAGGGCTCTGATCACTATCTTGGATTTCAGCCAAAAAAGGGACGGGTGCCTTGGTGGCTGGGCGGGTTCTTAACGGTCATTGACCTTGGCAGTTGGGCTTTCTGAGCAAGGGGAGTGGCGCTATCAGTCTGTGGCTGTACCGGTTGCATGATTAGAGTTCTATTGTCCTGGGAAAATGGGCCATTCAAATGCAAATGAGCGAGGGTTTCAATCAGGTCTGGTTACCTGTGTTTCAGATATGCATAGGCTCTGTATCTGTCTGAGTCCTGGGTTGGCATAGTCCCCATGGTCTTTTGCAGATGTCCATCTTAGATGGCTACATTCCATCCTCTTGATCCTGAACGTGAAGCGTGGTAGATCACACTATTGTTCCCTGTTCATCCTTGGTGGACCGGTCAACCCTGGTCAAGGCAAGGTTCTACTCTACTCTATCTTATGGTTTGGGACATTTACCTAATATTTTATTAATACATTCATAAATTAATTTATCTCTAACTGTTACTATAATCAGGTCTCGATAAAACATTTAATTTATCTGCACAGTTGATCTCTAGCTAACGCAATCTAAGCTACTCTCATGCTGCTGGTGGATATCAAATAATTTATATACAATATAAATTTTAAAACAGGAGCATCACATTTCTACTTAATCCTAATAAAGTTAAAGAGGTACATAGTTTATTTTTAGCAGTGATTGCTACATGAGTTCAATTTAGTTGAATTCCAAAGAAGGGAGATTGGACTGTATATATCGGGGAGCGGGAGGCTTTTGCTCGCCATTTATGGAGTTGGAGTGTCTGAATGACACTGCAGATTATTGCAATTACTAGAAGAGCCTCTACTATGTATGAAAGGGGGTTTCCAATTGGCAATGTATTCACACCAGGTCGGGGTTTCGATGTCTGTCTTTATATGTGGTGCAGTGTCCGGGCTGGTGGTGGCCTGTTGTGTGGCAGTGTTCAGGGCTGGTGTGGGGTTTGTTAAAACAGTCCGTTGCGCGCGCAGTTACAGAAGTCCAGTGATGATCCAAACGCATGTCAGCAGTGCTTGCTTCATCTTGTGTTTTCTGTTTTCCGTGTAATCCTGGGGGTGCAAGCATAGTATCTGTTATTATGTTTGGTTAATATCTCGTTTTATTCGTCTTTCTCTCCTTACTCCAATTACACGCTATGATTGCCACCATGTGTGACTCCCTCATTGTTTTTTCGAAATACTATTTTGGAGAGACAAGAAATGCAAATTTTTAAAGTACAGAGACTCTCGCAGGTTGTGGTCAATGTTTGGAGTGGGCGGACAATTTCTTCGACCAGTCTTTTCTTTACTTGCAGCCAGTGGTGGTTGAGGCTTACCTTAACCAGCCGAGTTTCAGGGCGGCCAGTTTTATAGAGTTTTGTCCCAGGGTTCAGAGGTAGTTCGCATGTAGCAGCGTGTATAGCAACCAATTGTGTCATATGTGTAAATAACAGGGGGGTCGCGGGAGGTAAAGGAAAGAAGGGGTGAGCATACAGAATATGGCAAAATGCATTCTTCATACTACAACCAAAGGGAGAGTAGTGAAGGTGAAACTAAGGTCTGCCAAAGGCAACGCAGAGTGTAGAGAACCATTCCAGAGCATATGAAGTGACAGGAACATGAGGTGTGTGTGGGCCGCTGCGGGAGAAGAATGGATGGAATCCCCGGTCAGGCAGGAGTCAGTGCCGTTACTCCACTACCCGAGCTTAACTGACCAGATGAATTTGGGGTCCTCAGGTAGGGCGGGGATCAGTGCCGTTACTCCCTACCTGGGTGACCTGGGTGGACGGTAAGAGTTTGTAGTCGTGTGGAAACTTGTCATAAAGACTGGGAGAACAGTGATCTGTTTCTCGATAAACTTGTGCCTTTAACTTACTTGGGTATCGTACCTTCGAATCAGAAGAGTAATTGTGTGTCAGGCGGCATGAATTAAAACTATGTGGTAGAAAAAAGAAGAAGGAAAGATACCAGCAGGCTCCATCAGAACTTTGGACACCTTAATACTTCGGCGGTATCTCTTTCTCATCATCTGGACACCTCAGGGTTCTGTAACAAACAGTGTTGGAAAAGCAATACCGAAACGAGAGTCAGTATCGGAATCATCACCATCTCCCGGTTGCCAGACCCGTGTCTGCCGTTACTGTGCCTTGGCCGCGGGGTCCGAATCATTGTGCCTTACTAGTCTGCAAGAGTTGTCGCAGTGCCAAAGAGGGGCTTGTTTGTCGTGAGGCATAGGGGCGGTGGGAGTGGAGGTAAAGTTACTGTGGTTGGGCGATGGCTGTGGCGGTGGCTGGGGGTGGGCATATTGGGGATCAAAGATATCTAAGTCGTGGTTGTGGGGGCTGGGGTGACTGGGGGCAGAGAGATGGCACCAGTGTTCATGGATAGTAATCAAATCCGGGAATCTCTCGCTGTCGTCGGAGTCAAGTTCAAGGTGAAAGTCTGTACCTGTGGGCAGAGACAAGTTTGGATCTGTGGGCATGGAAAAGGGATAAATGCCAGCATGGCTGGGGGATGGTTGGCATAGGGGTTGGACTAGGTTGTTGATGGACGAGGCGTAATTGTCTCCTATTACCAGAAAGATGTGGTGGGAGTGGCTACATTGGGATCCATAGACTTTGAGTTGGTTGATGTGAAACCAACCAGTATTACCATTGGGGTACATTATCATGTACACGGAGGGCCTCACTTTGTCAGAAATGGATTATGGTCCTGCAACTTTGGGGGAGGGGAAAGAACTGGGGTTGTAAAGTGAAACCATTACTTGCTGACCGACTGTGTACTCTACGGGGTAATGTAGCCACCTAAGATGGACACTGGGCTAACAAAATGGAGAAAACAGTTTAGCCAGGACAAGCAGTCTGCAAAGGCTAATTAGCATTCTGCACGTAGCAAAACTAGTTTATGGCCAGGTGGAAGATCTCAACCAAAGGTGTAAATAGCAAAACGCTTTGCATAGTAATGAGGCAATCCAGATCTGGGCACACACAATAGCAACATTTGGGTTTGAATGGATACTTTGAGTGGACGCCCAGACGAAACGGCACCAGAAGTATCCATCACAAAAGACCCTAGAGACCGCCCCACCCATCGAGAAGAGACCCTCAGATTGGGGGATTTGTAAGACATCGATTGGGAAATGATCCAATCGATACATGGCAGGTAAAGGCCCGCCCCGAAAAGGCACGGACATTGGGGGCCCTATAAAGATAGACCCCGCACATGGTTCTGTCTGTTTTTGTGCTCCGGCTTGGACTGCTGTTTTGACTCCGGCCCAGATCTGCTGTTGTATCCTGACTCCGACTCCAGCCGTTGATCCTGTCTCCCATCACCAGCCGTTGAGCACCAGCCATCGTTCAGTAAGTGCCAAAACGACGCTCGCTACGTGAACCCAGCATTGCCTATACATTAATCGACTAGTAACGAACAGAAGGTGCAGCCCAGAAAGGAACAAAGGCCTTGTCCCCTGACCTTGCTGGTTCCTACTTAGATAAGTATTTAGTCGTTTAATAGTAGAAATAGGTATTAGTCTTTAGCGTGTGCATGCGTATTTATTATATTTGTATAATAAATATTGATCGTTGGAACTTACTAATCGGTGTATAGTTTTATTACTTTGAACCTGACCTTGAAATATTTGTGAGGTGTCTATATACGGCACCTGGCGACTCCGAGCTGAAATTACACACACAGAGCTGTAGCAGTGTTAAGCACACGGCCTTTAAACGGAGGCATGTTAATACACTCCAATAAACGCGTAATACACTCAAGTAAAACGTGCAACAGTGGACGGTTTTATCAAAGCAGGCTTTACTCTGCTTCCTGCTTGCCCCTAATCGGACGGCTGAATTTTGCATGAATCTGCTGGTGAAGTGGGAACCTTGGTCTGACTCAATGCTGCGGGGGAGACCCCAGCGTGTGAATATCTGTTGGGTCAAAATCTTAGCAGTGGCCTTTGCTGTGTTTGTCCGTGAGGGAAATGCTTCCACCCATTTAGTAAAGGTGTCGATTACAACCAGCATGTACTTGAATCCGTTTCTGCAAGGGGGAAGGGGCCAATATAATCGATTTGCAAATTTGTCCAAGGGCCATTCACAGGTTGGGTGTGACATTATTGTCCGTTCTTTGAGTAACGTTCGGGGTTGTTCTGAGCACAGATAAGGCAATTCTCAACATAATGGGTTACATCGCTTTTTAAATCGGGCCACCAACACAAAGATCTTAAATGGCCAATGGTATCGTCTATCCCCTGATGGCTGTGTCCATCATGAAATTGGTAAATGAGCTGGTTTCTCTCCTGGGTGGGGACCACATAAATTCCGTTTTTTTAAACTATGCCATCCTGTAACGTCAGTGCATCCTTCCATTTATCATCGGGGCCTGGGAAGTTGCCGTCTAAAATCTGTTTGAGGGTGTCGTCTGCTTTTTGGGCTTGAGATAGATTCTCAATATTGGTCTAGGAAACCTGGACTGAGTGTATTGATTTGCTTTCAGGTGGCTGCCAGAAGTGACAATGGCGTGATCTTGCTTTGGCTAAGGTATCTGCCTTTACATTACCCGGTAGGGAGGAACAATGGTGGCTACTTACATTAATAATACCGTGTGCGGTCTGAGAATGTCTTGAGAATGTGCTCTAACAATGGGGCAGAGGGTAGGGGTTTCAATCGGCTGAAACAAAACCTTGAGATTCCCACTGGAGCAGGAATTCTGTTAAGCTGTTGCACACATACAGGCTGTCCAAATGTTTGTCTGTGAGAGTTGGAAAAGAGTCGGCGTGCTGAATTACATAGCTATGGCTGCGGGTTCTGCTGCTTGTGAACCTAGGTGGCCGGAAAATTTTAAAGAGATCTCTTCCAGCGGGCGTCCCTGCGCGCCTTCCATGTAAATTCTACAACCAGTAATTCTAACTCCATTTTCGACTGTGGAAGAACCATCTACACATTTTTAAAGTATCCCCTGTGGCTTGGGAATCCTGTGTCTTACTGCCTGCTCGTGGGTGTAGTGATATTGGGATAAAGGGTCCTGTGTGGTGTTGGGATGCTATGATCTGGCACTCATGTGGGGTCCCTGCATATTGGAGATTATCGGCCAGGAAAGTGTGGGTCTTGGTGCGTTTCACTGTAATGCCCCTGCCTTGTAATCGTAGTGTCCAGTGAGCTGCTCTGATTTGGCTGACTGAATCGTCCTTTAATCTACCGTCGAGTAATAGTTCCGTGGAGGTGTGCTCGGTCAGGATCGTGACTGGGTTAAGGCTTGTGATGTACGCAAAGTACTGTACTGCCCAAAAGACTGCAAGCAATTGTCATTCGCAGGCTGAGAATCCTTGCTCTATGGGGTCTCATACTCTTGAGGCATAGGCTACGGATCCTAAGTGATCATGTCGTCCTTGCAGGAATACTGCTGAAAGGGTTCGGTCGGTGGTTGGTACTTCTACGGCATAGGGCAAGTCTGGGTCTGGAACTTATAAAGCACGGGCTGTGCCTTGGGCGCGTTTTAAATCATCAATGGCGTCTGTTTGCTGCCAAAGCCATTCCCATGGCAGGTTCTTTTTAAGGAGCTCTGAGAGTGGGGCTGCTTTTGTGGCAAAACCATCTATATGATTTCTGCAATATCCTCCCAAACCTAGGAATGACTGGAGTGCAGTGACATTTTGGGGCAGGGCAATTTGACAATGGACTCGATCCATTTTTGCTCAATTTCTCTCTTCCCGTGGGCGATGATAAAGAATGATAAAGATGATAAATTAAGAACTTCTTCCTTTAAAATCTGGGCCTTTTTGGGGTTTACCTTACATCCGATTGATCGCAGTAGGCCTAGTAATTCAGATAAGAGCTCTATGTGTTCCTCTTTTGTGTCCATTTGCACGAGCAGATCGTCTACATATTGTATGAGGCATTCGGGTCGGGAAAATTTAGAAAGTCTGTTGGCCAATTGTCGGTGGAAAATGGAGGGGAGTTATGGAATTCCCGTGGGGGGCATGTCCATGTGTAGACATAGACATAGAATTTACAGTGCAGAAGGAGGCCATTCGGCCCATTGAGTCTGCACCGGCTCTTGGAAAGAGCACCCAAGCCCACACTACCCTATCCCCATAACCCAGTAACCCCACTCAACCAACACTAAGGGCAATTTTGGACACTAAGGGCAATTTAGCGTGGCCAATCCACCTAACCTGCACATCATTGGACTGTGGGAGGAAACCAGAGCACCCGGAGGAAACGCACACACACACGGCGAGAACGTGCAGACTCCACACAGACAGTGACCCAGCCGGGAATCGAACTTGGGACCCTGCAGCTGTGAAGCAATTGTGCTAACCACTATGCTACCGTGTACTGCTGCCCTTGAAACGTAAATGCAAATTTATACTGGCAGGCCCTATCTAACGGGATGGACCAAAAGCTATTGCTGATGTCCAGCACTGTGAAGTATTTTGCCTGTAATCCCTGTTTAAGCATGGTCTCAGGACTCGTGGCAACAGTGGGGGGTGCTAAAGGGGTCACCTTATTAAGTTCTCGGTAGTTGATCATTAGTCGCCATGAACCATCAGGCTTTTTTACGGGCCAAAATGGGGCATTATTTGTGGACGCTACAGGTCGAATAACTCCTTGGTCTAACAAACTTTTAATAACCTTTAAAATCTTACCCTCGGCTTACTGTGGGAAACCGTATTGCTTCTGCGGCTTTGGATCGGGACCTGAAATCTTTACCATACCTAGGATCTTCCTACAGTCGTGTTTGTGTTGGGCGAACAAAGCTTTGCGTTTGATGAGGACCTCTCTAATTGTCTGGTCTGCACTAATTGTTTGCGGATTAAACCAATAGTCCCCTGCTGAGCAAATCCTGTTTTCATAATCCCCTATTGTGAGTTTAGCAGGAGCCCGAGCTGTTTTAGCCGTTCACCAGACACATTTGTTTACTGGGCCAAACGAAAGGTTATAGGAGCTCATAAAATCAATGCCTAAAGTGTGCTTTGTGGTTTGGGCCACTAAAAAAAACGGGTTGTTTGGTGCTAATGTTCTCTATCTGAATTGGTATGGGAGCTATGATATATCCTTGTTGCATGTGGTCTGTGAATCCACTCAGGGTGATGGTGTCTGTGGTGGGCCATGTGTCCTGTTGAAACATGGTGGAGGAGTTCAAACTGGTGTGGGATCCTCCTGTGTCCCAAAGAAAATGGACTGTATGTCCCCGCACTGTGCCTGTAACTACTGGTCTGCCTGATTTGTCCCAGTGTGTGTCACAGACCCAAGTTGGGAAGTCCGAACACTGTCAATCTGTGGAGTTAAACGCTAAGTCGTCTGAATGGGCACTAACATTATGCATGGGCTTAACATTGTTCCTTGGTGGGGGGTTTGGTTGTTGGTATCGTTGTTGGTTCAGGGAGTTCTATCAGCAATTGTGGGCGTAATGTCCCACGTGGCCACAATTGAACAACCTTGTGGTGCCTGTGCTCTGGGGTGCTGTCCCTCATGTCTATCCTCGTTTATCCATGCTGGGTCCTGGCTAGTCCTAACTGGGTGCATGTTTGCTTCTATATCGTCCTGATCTGTCTGTCACTGTAAGGTTTGTTCCCATGCTCTAGAAAGTCGTTTCAATATCCAAACTTCATTGTGTGTGAGGTTACACAAGCCTTTTGACCTGCGTCTGTGGCATGCAAGACGAAGGTGCAGGACCATTTAGTGGTGTCCTCCTCATTTAGGTGTGCTCGGTTCAATTGTCCATAGATGCCATGAAATTAATCCATGGACGACCAGCAAATGCGGTCGGGTGTTCTCCCTTCTTTTGCCTGCAGTGATTTAAACCCTCAACTGGATCTCCTTTGTTATACCCGATGGCATCTAATATGGCTGTTTTCATTTCCTGTAGGGTTCCTCCTGCTACATTTTGGGGTTCTGGCAAAGCTGACCTTATGGACTGGCTATGGCTCATAACTATTAGTTTTACTTCCTCTCTCTCATCTAGGTCGTACATAACGTTTTGTTGGTGCACCTCCTCAAAGAAGCTGTGCGGGTCTGCGGTGGGCTGGAATGGACTACGTTTCATGCAAGCCTCTCTTAATTGGATTATGGATAGTGGGGTGGTGTAAACGATATCAGGCTCATCCTGATCCGATGACATGCGTTGTATGGTTACCGGATTCATGGAGGTCGAATTGTGAGTGGGGGTGTGTGCTGCCTGTGCAGTCGGTGCTGCGGGTGCTTTTCTCTTTGGGGCGTGGGGGGCTTAATTTTGATTTCCCGTGTCCTCTACGTATCTTTGGGTGCTTTCGTTTAACTCTTGCCAATCGGGAGCATCTTCCTCATACAAATTCTGCCCGAAAGTGTACCTGAAGCCATTCTGTACTGAGAGTAGCGACTGTAACTTTTCTATCTTCTGTCGGCATTTAGCATGATCAACGGTACTCCGCCTCTGTTCCTTAGTGGAGCTGTGGAGCGCTCTCAAAGCTGCTTTTAAATCTGCGCATTTGCTAGTTAGCTGTGCGATCAGTTGTTCTGTTTCCTCTCTTACCAGGACTGCGCTGTGTATCTTGGTAGGCTTTATCGGACTGGGTCTGGAAGCTACTAAGGTGAACTAGACAAGGTTGAGTGCATGTTTTACATCGGCTATTTCCTTGTCCTTAGCTACTAACTTTTCCCGGAGTTGCTCAATTATCTTCTCACTTTCGTTACTGTTTCCCTCGTTCTTTTCTTCCTTCTCAATTAACTGCCTACAGAGCGTCTTCACGACCTCCTCTGTGCCTCGCAACTGTGCCAAACAGGACACTATTGCCATCGGCTTTCTGACTTTCCCTACATTTTTCTTGTGGACCTCGCTTAGTTTCTCCCACCATGTCTGTCCTATCTTTCCTGTACCTGACTCATCATTAGCGCAAAAAATCGACCAAAGGGGCCATCCTTTCCCCTTTAAGTACTTCCTTAACTCTTCCTCCCAGATGGGGCATTGCTCTGCTCTGTTGCTCGCTGCAACCTCAGGTTCCTGTGGATTCATCAATCTTTCCATTGTTTTCGTGGCCATTACTTCTCTTATCTATTTCTCTACTTTTAATTTGGGACAGGGGAATAAGGCGGTGATTTGAACAGTGGGTATGGCTTCAGCTATTTTCCGGCTCACAATCCCTCGATAGTTGTACACAATTCTAACGAGTTTACCTTACTCGTCCTGTTAGGTATGCATGCGGGTTAGTACATACTTCCGAAATTTGGCTATTTGGTCGATATGGGACTTGCAATTGTGGTTCTTTCCCTTTATCACAATTGGATTCAAAGTTTGTGGGTTCTCTTGGAGTGACAAAGTGACATCTATTCGAGTCTCGTCAGAGTTCGCCAATAATGTTGCTAATAATGTTGGTGTTTTTCGGTTCCACCCAGCAACGTCGCCAATACTGTGGGTATTTCTATTTATCTTAGTGAACCACAAGCCTTCCCTTATATCGATCAAATGACCACACTCCCAGTTAGTTAGTTCAAAAGATGGTTTATTTACCTACACTAGAGTTATCTTGACATGCAAACACAATGGGCGGGATTCTCCGACCCCCCCGCCGGGTGGGAGAATCATCGGGGGTTGGCGTGAATACCGCCGTCCTCCCAATTCTCCCACCCCCCAAAAACTGGCGTGGCATGAGTCGTACCGCCCGACTCGGAGAATGGCGGGGTCCGGCGCGACTCAATGGGCCCCGGGGCTGTCCGGATTCTCCGGCCCGCGATGGGCCAAAGTCCCGGCCATTCTATGCCGGTCCCGTCGGTGTAAATTGAAGTTGGTCCCTTATTGGCGGGACCTGGCGGCATGGGCGACCTTGTTCTTGAGTTCTTGAGGGGGTCGCGGGAGGATCTGGCCCCGGGAGGTGCCCGCACAGTGGCCTGGCCCGCGGTCGGGGCCCACCGATCCGCGGGCGGGCCAGTGCCATGGGGGGCACTCTATTCCCTCCGCACCGGAGGCCGTGTTCATCCACCATTCCCGGTGAGGAAGTGACTCCATGTGCACATGCACAGGGATGATGCCAGAATGCGCTGGCGCTCCAGCACATGCGGCGACTCGCCCGGCTGGCGGAGGCCAACCACTCCGGGGCGGAGGGAATAGAGTGCCCCAGTCCTCCGGGGCGGAGGGAATAGTGCCAGACCCCTATCCCGCCAGCCGGCGGAGTGCCAACCATCCGGGGCGGGCCTAGCCCCTGAAGGTGCAGAGGATTCCGCACCTTTGGGGCGGCCCGACGCCGGAGTGCTTCACGCCACTCCGTACTGCCGGGACCCCCCGCGCCACCAGGTAGGGGAGAATCCCGCCCAATATCTACTATGAGCTAAACTACACCTATCAGCTACAATAACCTATACTTAACTTCAGGGCGACAGGCACTGTGCAAATGGATAAGGCCTTTATCTGGATTTCACTTGGCTGTTTCAAAGAAAGTGGTTCTGTCTCTACTGGGCTCATCCGTCAGGTAGCAATCGTGGGTCTTGAATTGGCTGGCTGTTCCTGCTATGATTGGGTTGGCACAGGCCGGATCCAAATGAGACAGAGCACATGGCTGTGTTCTCTTTTATCCCTCTGGTATTTTGCATTCTTTGAGGTGGTCCTTAACTTTGGACCCAATAGTTCGACAGGGCTCTGATCACTATCTTCGATTTCGGCCAATTAAGGGGCGGGTGCCTTGGTGGCTGGGCGAGTTGTTAGAGGTCATTGACCTTGACAGTTGGGCTTTCTGAGTAAGGGGAGTGGCGCCGACCAGTCTGTGACTGTACTGGTTGCTTGATTGGAATCCTATTGTCCTGGGAAAATGGGCCATTAAAATGCAAACGAGCAGGGGTTTCGATCAGGTTTGGTTACCTGTGTTTCAGATACACATAGGCTCTGTATCTGTCTGAGTCCTGGGTTGGCCATAATTCCCATGGTCCTTTGCAGGTGACCATCTTAGATTGCTACAGTTGGAAAAGAATACAGGTGCAAGAGTTAGGTCTCAAGTGGACTATGAGAAATGAGAGGGCCATACTGGTGGTGTCGTCAAAATGAGAAATGTGCGGTATTGATGGGCTGCAGAGAGCGGTGGAAATGCAAATTAAACAGATAAAGATAGGAGGTGAGAAAGAACCCTGCTAAAAGAGCAACATGTATATTTTCAGATAACTAAGGAGGAAATGGCAGCAATAGAAGAAGCAAAAAAATGTGAGCCAGACTGAAGAAACATGCAGCAAACGTCTGAAAGCCAATCCTTAATGTAAGGTTAAGGGGGGGGAGTTGTTGGGTTACGGGTATAGGATGGATACGTGGGTTTGAGTAGGGTGATCATTGCTCGGCATAACATCGAGGGCCGAAGGGCCTGTTCTGTGCTGTACTGTTCTATGTTCTATAATGTCCTCATAAATGGAGACATGGAGCAGGAGAGATGATTCATTTGAATCTGGTTACCAGAGAGCTACCAAAAGTGTGATATACTCTGTTGTAGTGGGAGGTATTGCAGCTGTGAGTGTCCCTTTCTTGAACAACAAGACTCATTTTCAGTGCAGGAAAACGTTTAATGACCTCATCAGAACAGTTTTTGAGGGGGACAATGTTCAAAGCTGTGTTAACCAGCGATAAATGGTCTATTAACACTCTCAGCTGGCACTCAGCCCTTTGTGCTCATGACTTCTTTTCCAATAAAATTGCCAGACAGAAGAATGCAGCTCTATCTGCTTTCCATTTATCATTTCACAGTTTTCAGAATCAATTTTTACTTCAGCTGCTGTCAAGCAGCCATTCTTGACAATAAACAACGAAAATTAGTTTGATCGCCGTCACTGGGTTGAACACAAGAGATGGAATTCACTACAGTATAACAGCTAACCAGGGCATACAGCCTGGCTACTTAACTCCCTGAGGGTTTCTTGCACTAGATTGAAATGTTCTTGCAAGCATGGTACAAAAGATGTTCAATACAGGTTTTTCTGCTGTACAAAGGAGCATCTGCAATCTTCTGTTCCGTAGGGAAGGAGGCAATGTCAACAAATTGTGCGCTTCTTTCTTTTTATAGCTTACAGAAATGCCTTACAGAACTGCATCTGCATAGAATATATATTTTTCAAAGTTAGTAAATGAGTTTTTTTTGTCATAAGCTTTTGTGATAAAAAAACAAAACACTGCATTGTCGCTGGAAAATAGTCTTGACAAACCAGTGCCACAGCTGGTATCTTCTCTGCTGTATGACGTAACTGTTCATATCTAATTATGATTACTTAACTAAATCACATGATTTCCCCACTGGAAAGTGAAGCAATTGTGAATACGCAGCTGCAAAACTAACAAAAACAATTGATTGGTGTGAAGAGTTTTATAATGTCACTGTCTAAAAATGGAGGTTTGTTTCATGTCAACAGGAGAAGACCTTACCTTAATGATTCCCTTGGAAAGTAAACATGAACAAGACAGCGGAGGATTATGCTGTCATGCTTAAAGGGGCTGCAGCCCTTGCAAAATGTATACTGACAAAAACTAAGGGGATTTTGAATGATATGCTAATGCAATCAAAAGTCAGTTTACGACTTCACGCAAAGTCTTTTCTGGGCAGAAGGCATTGTTCTTAAAATCAACAAAGGGACAAAGGTTTTCCACTGAGAATAAAATAACAAAGGCTTGCATGACTTTTGGAGGATAATCACTGTTGTAATGGAGGAAACACAGCAGCAAATTGCACTCAGAAAATCCCACACACCAAAATTTGATAATAACCAGATAATTTGTTTCAGTGGTGTTGTTGAGAAATAAATTTTGGTCAGAACATTAGCCAGAGCTCCCCTTCTCTTTCAAATAAAGCCATGCAAGGAAGCAGGTATTGCCTTTCTTTAACAACTCATCCAATCCGCCAACATTTGCCCTTTGTACAGCACTGAAGTGTGAGCCTGTATCGTGTATTCAAATCTCTGGAATAAGTGCTCCCACTAAACCATGGATAAAACAATACATCAGCAAACAGCCAGGCATTAATTGCCCTGACTCATTGATAGTCGGCCTACTTAAAGCTTCGATATTGCTGAACAGCTTGTTAGGCACTTCGCAGGGCAGTCAAGAGTCAACCACATTGATTTGGAATTAGAGTAATATGTAGAGTCACACGGCACAGTGATTACCACTGCTGCGTCATAGTGCCAGGGACTCGGGTTCAATTCTGGCCTTGGTGACTGCGTGGGTTTCCTTTCACAGTCCGAAGATGTGCAGGTTAGGTGGATTGGCCATGCCACTTAGTGTCCAAAGATGTGCAGGTTAGGTAGGGTTACAGGGATAGAGTAGGGGGTGAACCCAGGTAAGGTGCTCTTTCAGAGGGTCGGTCAGACTCCATGAGCCGAAAAGCCTCCTTCTGCACTGCAGGAATTCAATTCATAGGCCAGATGTAAAAGCAATTGGATCTTTTTTTGGCTATCTGACTGCTTCCTGATCACTTTAATTGCCTCCAGCTTTTAGTTCCAGAATCTTTAACATTGAATTATAATTCTCAAACTATCATGGTGGGATTTGAACTTGAACTTATTATTCGTGCAGATTTCTCGATTACTCGTAAAGTAATATAACTACTGTATTTCGAGGCAAAGCAATGAGACAATGATAAATCACAACGGCTATTAATTTAACAAAGGAGAATTACCACATTCCTCCCCCCTTGAAGTTCCCTAACAAACCCCTGAAATGCAAAACAGGAAAACGCTCATCTGCAATTATATACAATTGAAAAAGGTTGCAGTAAAGGAGCTCAAAGCAAAATTTACAAGGAAGTCTATCAGGTGACTTTGTAACTTTCACCGAGCGTCACAACTTGCCAACTGGCTTCTCCCAACTTGAGGCATCTGAGTCAACAGCAGGGGCAGACAAATTGTTAGATTCTGAAGAAGGGGCAGTACTAATTACCCCTTCAACTCCTTCAGTGGCCCCTTGTGATTTTCCTTGAGAAGATCTCGGTTATAACATCACCGACTTGGCAAGTAGTACACTGATAACTGGACTGGTTCCACCAGTCCAGTTGTGGAGGTGACAGTTTCCCACCTTCTAAATGAGTGGCATGGTGGCACAGTGGTTAGCATTGTTGTCTCACAGTGCCAGGGACCCGGGTTCGATTCTGGCCTTGGGTGACTGCTTGTGTGGAGTTTTCATACTCTCAACATGGCTGCATGCAAGTTTGTACCCTTGGAAGTGGCTGGGGTGACCATGGACAATGCTCCACATCGATTTTTTGGGGCCCTTTTTAGAAATGATATTTTTAATTGTGGTAGACGCCAATTCAAAGTGGCTGGATGTCCAGCGTACGTGTTCAAACGTTTCATTTTTCTTCGGGGAGCAATGTTGATCAAACTATTTAATTACTTAATTGAAGATTTTGCTTTCTGCTTCGCTGTCAAATGTGAAGGTATCATAAATTATGATGCCTTGAGGACCTGCTACCATGAGCAGCAATGCAAAATGCCTCCCATCAGGCTGTTCTTGCAGGCCAAGGGCTGCAACATAAAGTTTGAATTGTTGCTTAAAAACACACCAATTCTCGTGTGACTTGAAGTTGGTGAGCTGCCTTCAGACCTTCGATCTCTAACTTCACAGTCTTTCCATGCATTGAGTTCCAGTTTCCAGGAGTTTACCAGGCATGTGGAAGAACTTTGTTTTTTCTTTCTTCAGTCTATTACGTCCGCCTTCTCCGTAGTTACCTTCAATTGTTCTACACTCTTGGTACCGTGTTATAATGCTCTGTGTTGTGGCCGTGGTAAAGATGCACGCACAACATCTAGTTTATTAACAAAATGAACATGTGGAAAGATATCTGACAAACTACAATACAAACGTTATTGAATAATTGAATATTCCTGGAGCTACTTCTAATGTGGCTATCCTCTAGCCACCATGCCACCCTTTTAAACTTCAAACCGAACAAGAACAGATTACGCTGGCTTTTAAAGCAGACCAAGGCAGGCCAGCAGCACGGTTCAATTACCGTACCAGCCTCCCCGGACAGGCGGCGGAATGTGGTGACTAGGGGCTTTTCACAGTAACTTCATTGAAGCCTACTCGTGACAATAAGCGAATTTCATTTCATTTCATTACATGTAACTCTTAAGCCTAATACATAGTTTCCCATTAAACAGCAACTGAACAACGTGAACATACAGTTATCAACTCCAGTTATGTAGGCAGGCAAAAATAATACTTGCATTTACAGAACATATTCCTGTTGTGGTGCAGCTCCTTCAGACCCCTTTATGAAGCCTGTCCCTGTGACAGCTTTTCATGACTTCTCCCGGTGGTTTCCCAAATCCTTCTGCCCCTACCTGTTTGAACAGGATTCTTTTATCTCTCTAAGCTCCACCCAACCCCTCAAAGATGGTTCTGTCCAGATGTGTCTGGACGTGATCTCATCTTCGTGACCTGGATTTTTGATTATCAACTCGCTTTACACAAAAGAGCAGGTCCATGCTGAATATGCAACTAACCTCCAATTTATGGATGAAAGAGGCCACCAGACTCTGTGATGGGCTAATGGCTGGTCAGACCAGAGTGTCACGGAGGACAATGGATCCTGAATGAATCACCCTGGCTGAACAGGGGTTTTCTGTTTATTCCCATTAATGGGTTTAAGTCTGAATGGGACAATGTAACTCAGACCAGGTGTGGGCATATGCCTCTGACTCAGTGCTAGCAGGTTTACTATTAGTTTGTTAACCCCAAAATTGCCCACTACATCTCCAATTTCCTAGCACCTCCCTATATTATCACTGCAGATGCCTAAATATTTGCTTATCCACTACTCTGACAGCCGTTCCTGTCTTGACTTCCATCTTAAACAGATGGCCGTTGACGACAAGGGCAATCTCAATGGGCTGTTTTATTTAATCTCACCCTGTTGAGTTTCTATACTTTGGATTTTTCTTCAGGGTCTTCTTCAAGCTCATTCACTGGGAGTTGTCAATGTTTTTTGGGGAACTTGGAATAGATTGTCTGACTCTGCATCTGGCTTGTATATGACCTTTCTTATTACATCTGGAAGAGATGAATTTCTGAGACTTGTACCTGTCTTGGGAATGCTCTCCCCCACAACAATAACATGTCTTTAGTCCTTCTGACTGCCAATAATGTTTTTTCGTCTCTAGCTCTGCTGCTCCCTCACTTCGAGCAGACAGCACTTCCCACCATAACTGGTTCACCTTGCTTTGCATGCCTTGTAGTTCAAAAGCTCAGGTTCAGCTCTTTCAGTTGCTTGAGACAACTCAATAATTTTGATCAAGCATATCTTTGTTCCTGTCAGCAACTTCTTCTGAGTATTTAAGTTGCTGATCCCGCAGACCAACCGGTCACACAACAAGTCACTAAGAGAAGTACCAAATTCACAATGTTCCAACAATTGTCGAAGCCTGGCTACAAAACGGATACCGTTTCTCCAGGACCTCTAATGGCTGTATGAAATTTATAGCGCAACATTATAATGGATGGTCGGGGATTGTAATGGTCACTCACTAGTTGCACCAATTGATTAAAGCACTTGGAATCCGGACCCTTCAGAGATGGTAGGCTTCGCTCAAGATTATATGTTTGTGGGCCGTAAACTGTAAGTAATATTAATTTCTGTTTATCTTATGCTGTGAATACATTGGCAGCAAAAAAGTATCGAAGTCTTTCAACATATTGGCCCCAACTTTCAACTTCTGGATCAAATGGATTAATTTTCCTGAATAGTGGCATGGCAATTTGGCTGCTGATCATCTTTTACATTTTCAGGACTTTGAGTAACTACTCTTCCCTCCACTTCCAATTTTCATCGATTTTCTTTCGACTGGATTAATTTATTTGTGTCGCCAATGTTGTATTGGGAGGCAAAGCAACGAGGCAGTGTCAAACCACAATAGTTATTTATTAAACAAAGAAAAACTTTATATATGCAACAGTACAACTCCAACACAGGTCCCTCGACTCCCAAACTTACTCAGGTGATACAGCAACAGCCAAATGCATGCCTAGACACCCAATACACTGATGTTCACATGCGGGTCATGTGGTCCATGAAGGATCGCTCCTTAAAGGGCAACACTTCTACAATAACCAAGGTATTTTAAGTTGTGCGTACTTAACTAAAAGCAAACCAAAAAAGAAAGAAAATTGTTCTAATCGAGTTATATAAACACATGGCTTCACTTTGGAACCAGATACATCGATTGAAACAAGGGTTAAAAAAAAATATTTATATCCAAAATATTTGTATTTGTTTTGATTCTTCTGGCTGTCTTCCTATATTAAGGAAGATATCATGTCTAACATTGGTCCTGTTTTGCAATTATGACATGTGGTTGACACAGGGCTCTAATGTCATCACAACAATTAAGTTTTGTTTATAAGTATATGCCTTACAAAAACAAAATCCAAACTGCTCCTGGTCAATAATTATCCCTCAATCAACATCACTAAAAGAGATTATTTTGTCATGATTTAATTTCACAATTTGGCTGTCATACCTCCTACATTGCAACAATTATTGGATTTTTTAAGAAAGGATTATTTGATTGTGACATGCTTTGGTACACCCTGATGTTCTTTTTTTATTTATTCACAGGATGTGGGCATTGCTGGCTGGGTCAGTATTTATTACCTATCCCTGATTGCATTTGACCCGATGGTTGCTAGGCTATTTCAAAGACATTTAAGAATCAACCACATAGCTGTGGGCCTGGAGTCACGTGTAAGGACACAGGTAAGGATGGAGAGTGTGGGTGAAAGCTTGGTTTCATTGTCATCATTAGACTTTTAATTCCAGATTTTTATTGAAATCAAATTTCACCATCTTAATAATATATTTATTAGTGTCACAAGTAGTCTTACATTAACACTGCAAAGACGTTACTGTGAAATTCCCCCAGTCACCACACTCCAGCGCCTGCTCGGGTACACTGAAGGAGAATTCAGAATGTCCACTTCACCGAACAAGCACATCTTTCGGGACTTGTGAGAGGAAACCGGAGCACCCGGAGAAAACCCATGCACAGACAGTGATCAAAGCCGCAAATCGATCCCGGGTCCCTGGCGTTGTGAAGCAACAGTGCTGATACCTGTGCTACCTCTGCTGTGATGGGATTCAAACCTGGGTACCCCGAGCATTACCCTGGGTCTCAGGGTTACCAGTACAGTTACAATACCACTGATTCACTGCCTCTTCCTGTGACAGTTGCTATCTAAAACCAATTTCTCTTTTTCTCACTGATCAAATATCAATGCATTCTGATTGCAAGTGTTCCTTCCAATCATCGAAACCTAGTTTTAAATAATACAATAAAATAAAATTAGTGGGCCAGAGGCAGAAATTACCATAATGGTGATGGAGGAGGAATTAAATTGTATTGCTAGCCGTTTCATTAACAGCAACTAGGTTTAGCACTATATAGAAGTTGACCTTTCCTGTTGCCAAAATATTCAGCAGAGATAGACTTGAGAAAAAGGGAGGAAAGTGGCAGTGTAAGGTTCTATTGCAGCTTCGAGATGGAATGAAAGTTGGCATAGTCCCCAAGGACATAAGCTGCTCTCCCCTTTTTAGGGGGCTTTTGGTGACGATTTAACCTGAGGGCCACCACTCCTCAGGCAAGGGGAACATTTGAGATGGAGGGATTTGCTGAATCACCTCAGCTGGCACCAGAATTGAATACACGCCGGTGGCGTCACTCCACATAACAAACCAGCCATCCAGCCAACCAATGGCATAGGGGATGATACAAAAGCAAATTAAGTAGTGATGTTAAAAAATTGGAAACATACTTTTATTCTATTGGGTATATATTATAATGGCCAAACAATGGGAAGGAAAGAGAGCAGAAAATGTGCAGGAAAATTAGAAAGAAATTGAAAAATAGCAAGTACATGATAATAAATGTATGTGGATGTTATTATCCCAAAAGGTTTCTAAGTGTGGTAGTGAGTGGGAATTGCCACAAGCTCCCCGGAGCTCGAACTGGTGAGATTGTCAACGCAATACAACATTAATTGCTGCACTTAACTGTGATGTTATGTATAATATAAGTTTGTACACAATGTTATGCACGACCTCTGACTACTAGGTGACATTGTAAACCCATAACGTCACCATGTGATCTTGGAGTTGGAAGATAGATGTATTTGCAGTAGTTCCATGGGAGTTGTTTAGCATTACATTATGGGTCAGGGTTTAGAGAACCCTAAAGTGTATCATGGAGTTCACCTGACCCACAAAATTTTATAGATTATGGAGCACATGGCCCACTCTACAGGTGAGGTACAGTAGAAATGGAAAAGTATTTTTTAAAGCAAAACAATGTTTATTCTATGAACTCAAGTTAACCTTTTTAAAACATACAGTGAACATCTTAGCAACCATCAATTCAAATACAACCCCCAAAGAATACAACGCTAAATAATCCTTAATAACTTCTCAAACAACATCCAGAAGACAAAAGAAAAACCTTTTAACAGAAGCACATTAGGTTTACATTCACTACAGAGAACATTTATAATTCTGAATTCACCAAATGATCAAGAGATAGTCTTTTCATGGCAGAGAGAACAGCAGTACACCTGCTTTGTCTGGTTTGAGCTCCAACACTGAAAACAAAACTAAAACACACCCTGCAACAAACAGCCTAAAATGAAAGTAAAAAGCTGACAGACAGCCCAGCTCCACCCACACTCTGTCATCACTGCAGTAATATGAGCAGCCAAACATTTCTTAAAGCGACATTCTCATGACAGGAAGTTGTTTGTTAGTTTATTTATCCTAGTTATCTTACCACAAATTTAGTCCTCCAATCAATTATTTTAAACTATATGTTCTGTAGTTCATCGTTCACTTTGGCCAGTCTACAGAACATGACATGGTACCAGGTGTGATGATTAAATTAGAACTTGAAGATTCTGGATAAGATAATTCGAACCACTGAAGATATCTCTGCAGGATAAGAAAGGAAACAAATCTTTGCGACTAAGCTTGCAAGCTACTGGAATCTTGTGCTCAACGCACGGTAAAACTTTGAAGCCTGGAATGGAAGGTATCAAGGCACCTCAACAGCTTCGCTTTACCGGTAATGGTGACGAAAAGTGGAGGGTGTTTTAGCAGCAGTTTAAACTGTATGTTGCAGCCCTTGGTCTGCAGGCCCAGCCTGATGAGAAGTATATTGTGTTGCTGCTCACTGTAGCAGGTCCCCAAGCAATTGAGATGTTCAATACAGGGCTGGTTTAGCATAGGGCTAAACAGCTGGCTTTGAAAGCAGACCAAGGCAGGCCAGCAGCACGGTTCAATTCCCTTAACAGCCTCCCTGAACCGGCACCGGAATGTGGCGACTAGGGGCTTTTCACAGTAACTTCCACTTGAAGCCTACTTGTGACAATAAGCGATTTTCATTTCATTTGCTTTTGAAGACAAGGCTGACTGCAAAAGCTTCGCAGAAGTGCTTAAAAACTGCAATCAGCATTGCTCATCTAAAAAAACGAAACATTTGAGCCCCATAAATTCCGTCCAGGCACCCAGAACGTGGGTAAGGCATTCAATAGCTTCCTCACTGACATGCGATTGAAAGCGCAGTCGTGCAACTTCAGCACGTTCCAGTTGGCAATGATACAAGATCAGATCGTTTTTGGAATTTCCAATAATAAAGTATGTGAGCGGCCACTATGGGAAGTAGACCTGCAACTTGAAAGTGCCATTCAAATATGTCACGCTAGTGAGCTTGCAGCAAAGCAGCTCGACACGGTGAAACTCTGTAGTTTTGTCACAAAGGGAGAAGAGGTGGCAGATGCCATTCGTGTGGTGACACAGCTGAATAATAAACGTGCTCCCAGTGCGGGCGGCATTTTGAGCAGCAGACTCGGTCCTCTATTTTGTGTCTGCGATGTGGCAAACGGCATATGCCACGGCAATGCCCTGCTTATGGAAAAACATGTGCCATCTGTAATGGCATGAATCATTTTACAGTCCAATGTGAGACAAGAAAAAGGCCTGAACAAAGTATCTGGAGAACACATTCTTTGTAGACGTGACCTCCAGCAAAGACAAGGAAACTCAAACAATATTAAACGGAAGTATATTTGTACCAATCTGCAGCAATAGTGAATTTTCACGGTAACTTAATTGCAGTGTTAATGTAAGCCTACTTGTGACAATAACAAAGATTATTATTACATTTTAATTGATGGCAGATAATTATACAGATAAATAAACGGTGCCATTAAAAGGAAATGGCACAGTAATAATGGTCAGGCTTGACACTGGTGCAAGGGCCAAACCCATCAGCCTGTCTGATGTAAATAAACTGTGAATTCAGCCTAAAATAGTTACCAGAACAGTATTATTAAGAGATTATAATGGTAACAAAATCTCGTCATTGGGAGCATGTGAACTTGGTGTTGAAGTCAAAACCAAATGGCATAAGCTGAAATTTTCCGTAGTGGGGGAGGACCGCGAGTCCTTAATTGGAGTTGAGGCGTGATAGGAGCTACAACTCATCTGACGAGTCTACAGTGCAGACAATATTGCGATAGACTCTCATCCCTCAGGAGATTCCATATTGAATGATTTCCCTGAAATTTTCCAAGGTTTTGGTATGTTCCAAACATACCAAGATTCAGTTGAAGTAAGATGCAAAGCCTATGATTCATGCGCCGAGACATGAGCAGGCGCCATTAAGGGATAAACTAAAGGCTGAGTTAGAGAGAATGACTGCCTTGGGTGTCTTTAAACATAATGAAGCCCCTACATACTGGGTTAATTCCATGGTCTGTGTAAAGAAGCATAATGGGGACCTAACAATCTGCATGCATCTGATGAATTTGAATCGCAGTAATAAAAGGGAACACTACCCTATACCAAAAAGTGAGGAGATAACGTGTGAAATGGCAGAAGCAGCCTCTTTCAGTAAATTGTATGCGCCACAAGTTTTCTGGCAATTGATGCCAGATAAATGAAGCACAAGAATGTGCACATTCAACACATCCTTCGGGAGATACTGTTTTTTACGAATGCCATTTGGCATCATCTCGGCTTCAGAGATATTTCATCGTGCCATGGAGCATATAATTGAAGGAAATCGGGGCCTCGATTCTCCCTTTTGGGGACTAAGTCCACGTGCCCGCCGGAAAACGGGCAAGAATCACTCCGGACCTTTTCCTCAAATGTCCGGGGTGATTCTTCATTTTCCAGGGGGCGAGCAGGGCCCAGGCGTGTGTCCCGCAGCTCTGGCTGCCGGCGGGGCTCTGCTGTCCAGACCGCGCAGCCGTGCATGCGCAGGGCGGCCGCAAGCGGGTCTGCATATGCACGCGGCGGCTCACTTCGGCGCGGGTGCCGCCGACATGGCGGAGCCACACAGCGGGCCCACGCAGAGGAAGGTAGATCTCCCCCAGATCACGATGGCCCGCCGATTGGTGGCTCTGGATCGCGGGCCTGGTCACCGCTGAGAAATGAAAATGAAATGAAATGAAAATCGCTTATTGTTACGAGTAGGCTTCAATGAAGTTACTGTGAAAAGCCCCTAGTCGCCACATTCCGGCGCCTGTCCGGGAAGGCTGGTACGGGAATCGAACAGTGCTGCTGGCCTGCTTGGTCTGCTTTAAAAGCCAGCGATTTAGCCCCGGCAGTCAAATTCCCCCTGCCCCCCACCAGGACCGCCACCACGGCTGCGGGTCCGAGCACCCGCCTGGTGGCACTAGATGTAGAAAACGCTGGTGGGAGGTCGGCCGGTCACCCGCGGAGAATCACCGCAGGGGTCTATTTCAGCAGCCCCCGACTGGTGCCATGGCGACCACGCGGGCGCGATTGGTGTCGAATCTCCCGTCGCCGGAAAATCAGTGATCCAGTGTCGGAGCAGCATGGCGGGAATTTCCCACGCTCCCGGCAATTCTCCGACCTGGCGCAGGCTCGGAGAATCACGGCCCGGGTGTCCGTGTGTATGTGGATGACATTATTATTTGGGGGTCGACTCGAGAAGAACATGATGACCGTCTGCTAAGGGTCCTAAAGTGTATCCGATAAAATGGTCTGAAATTAAACAGGGCAAAATGTCAAGTCAGGGTGTATCGTATCATCTTCCTGGGAGTAAAGCTGTCCACAGAAGAGGTTCAACCCGATCAAGACAAGATAAGGGCAATTCTACAGATGTCGCGCCCTATGGATAATAAAGGCATTTTAAGAATGCTAGGCATGATAAGTTTTGTGCGTCATTTCATCCCCAACTTGGCAGCCAAAGCAGCACCTCTGAGGGAGACCATAAAGAAGAGTGCAGCAGTGGTCCAGCAAGCACGAACAGTGGCAGGCACTGCAGGTTTTGCTTACCACGGCGCCAGTGCTAACAATTTTTGACCCAACCAGAAGCACAAAAAATCTCAACTGATGCATTACAGGATGGTTTGGGGACGGTCCTGCTCCAGCAGAATCTGGAGGGAGACTAGCTGCCAGTGACGTATATATCCAGGGTGATGTTCGACACTGAATGACGATACACAGATTGAAAAAGAGTGCCTTGGGCTCATTAATGGGCTGAAGAAGTTCCATGATTATGTGTATGGGCTTCCAACCTTCATTGTGGAGACAGAACACAGGCCCTTGGTTGCCATCATATCATTAAAAAAAATCTGAGTGAGATGTCGCTGAGACTGCAACAACAGTTGATGAAGTTGCAGCCGTACGATTTTGAAATGATGTCCACACCAGGTAAACATCTTATCGTGGCTGACACGCTTTCCAGAGCTACTGGCGCTGAGGAACTACTCCAGTTGGATGAGGATGTACAGGCCCATGTAACCATGGTGACAGAGTCTCTGCCAATCTCTGACGACAAGTCAAAGGTAATTAGTGAAGAAGCTAAGAAGGACCCAATGTTGCAGAAAGTGATAAAGTACATCTATGAAGGATGGCCCAAAGGATCATGTTTGAGTTTCTATAACATGCGATCAGAATTAAGTGACGTTAATGGATTTCTGCTGCAAAATCAGCAGATCATGATTCCACAGGCACTACGGCCAATGATCGTCATCAAGTTGCATGAAGGGCACTTAGGAATGGAAAAGAAGAGAACCAGGGAGGCAGTCTATTGGCCTGGGATCAACCAGAACATTCAGCTGATTGTGGAGAACTGTGAAACATGACAAAAATTTCAGCGCAAGCAGAGCAAGGTACCTATGCAGATAATAAGAAGTCTTACAACACCAGGTTAAAGTCCAACAGGATTGTTTCAAATCACTAGCTTTCGGAGCACTGCTCCTTCCTCAGCTAAATGAAGGGGTCGGTTCCAGAAACAAATATGTCAGCAAAATCAAAGATGCAAGACAATGTTTTGAATGCAACATTTGCAGGTAATTAAGTCTTCACGGATCCAGAGATAGGGGTAATCCCAGGTTAAAGCAGTGTGAATTGTATCAAGCCATGACAGTTGGTCGGATTTCGCAAGCCCAGGCCAGATGGTGGGGGGGTGAATGTAATGCGACATGAATCCCAGGTCCCGGTTGAGGCCGTACTCATGTGTGTGGAACTTGGCTGTAAATTTCTGTTCAGCGATTCTGTGTTGTCATGAGTCTTGAAGGCCGCCTTGGAGAACGCTTAACCGGAGATCAGAGCTGAATGCCCTTGATTGCTGAAGTGTTCCCCGACTGGAAGGGAACATTCCTGCCTGGTGATTGTCGCGCAATGTCCGTTCATCCGTTGTCGCAGCGCCTGCATGGTCTCGCCTTACCACGCTTCGGGGCATTCTTCACCTTCAGCGTATCAGGTAGACAACATTGGCCGAGTCGCACGAGTATGTACCACATACCTGGTGGGTGGTGTTCTCACATGTAATGGTGGTACCCATTTCGATGATCTGGCATATCTTGCGGAGATTGCTATGGCAGGGTTGTGTGGTGTCGTGGTCACTATTCTGAAGATTGGGTAGTTTGCTTCAAACAATGGTTTGTTTGAGTTTGCGCGGCTGTTTGAAGACAAGTAGGGGGGGTGTGGGGATGACCTTGGCAAGATGTTCGTCTTCATCGATGACATGTTGAAGGCTGCGAAGAAGATGTCATAGTTTCTCCGCTCCGGGGAAATACTGGACGACGAAGGGTACTCTTTCGGTTGTGTCCCGTGTTTGTCTTCTGAGGTTGGTGCGGTTTTTTGCTGTGGTGCGTTGGAACTGTCGATCGATGAGTCGAGCGCCATATCCCGTTCGTACGAGGGCATCTTTCAGCGTCTGTAGATGTCTGTTCCACTCCTCGTCTGAGCAGATCCTGTGTATACAGAGGACTTGTCCATAGGGGATGACTTCTTTAATGTGCTTAGGGTGGAAACTGGAGAAGTGGAGCATCGTGAGGTTATCTGTGGGCTTGCGGTAAAGCGAAGTACTGAGGTGACCGTCTTGATCGAGATGAGTGTGTCCAAGAATGCAACCGGTTTTGGAGAGTAGTCCATGGTGAGCCTGATGGTGGGATGGAACTTCTTGTTGTCATCGTGTAGTCGTTTCAGTGATTCTTCGCTGTGGGTCCAAAGGAAAAAAATGACATTGGTGTATCTGGCGTATATCGTTGGTTGAAGGTCCTGTGCGGTGAGGAGGTCTTGTTCAAACTTGTGCATGAAGATGTTGGCATATTGAGCTGCGAATTTGGTCCCCATGGCTGTTCCGTGTGTCTAGATGAAGAACTTGTTGTCGACGGTGAAGAATTTGCGATCCAGAATGAAGCGGATGAGTTGCAGAATTGCGTTTGGAGATTGACAGTTGTCGGTGTTGAGTACTGAGGCTGTTGCAGCAAAGCCGCCATCAAGGGGGATGCTGGTGTAGAGTGCCGAGACGTCCATTGTGATGAGGAATGTTCCTGGTTCAACTGGTCCATGGGTGCTGAGTTTCTGTAAAAAGTCCATCGTGTTGCAACAGAAGCTGGGCGTTCCTTGTACGATGGGTTTCAAGATGCCCTAGATGTAGCCAGAGAGGTTCTCACACAGGGTCCCATTGCCTGATATGATAGGCCGGCCTGGTGTGTTGGCCTTGTGTATTTTTAGGAGATTCGGTGGATTGGCCATGATAAATTTCCCTTAGTGACCAAAAAGGTTAGGAGGGGTTATTGGGTTACAGGGGATAGGGTGGAAGTGAGGGTTTAAGTGGGTTGATGCAGACTCGATGGGCCGAATGGCCTCCTTCTGCACTGTATGTTCTATGTTCTAACACATGGGAGGAGAGCTCCGAGGATGCTACCATAGATGCGCCACAGCTGTCATCTCCACCCTCCACCCATGCAGAGGCACGCACCTCAATCGGCAATGTTAGTGGTCATGTTTCTGGAGCACATTGGAGCACCATACAGTTGCTAATGTACATCAGGTAGAAACAGGAATGTCCAGGTGAGACAGCAATCAGAGGTCTGCTGGATCCCAGGACCCAGCCGGGTCCCAGTCAGATGCTGAACCTCTGGAACAGGTTTACCCAGAGCTGATGGAGACGTTATGGTGCGGCCGTAACAGTCAGAGGGGAGTATCAGCTACGTTCCATCAGGTCCATAGCTGATTGGAGGAGTCCCAGAGGCTACGGGTTCAGGAGAGGGTGCCGGCAATGCGTGGCACCGGGGCCAACACTGCTAGGATGGTGACCACAGTGGAGAGCCTGGAGCACAACATCAGCAGAATTAGTAGAGGTGCCCAAGGTGTGGTGATTCGGTGATAGCCATGGCTGAGGGCCTCGGTGGACTGTCCGACTCGCTGGGGGACGTATTTCAATAACAGGCGGACATTGATGAGGTGCTGCAGGACATATCTCGGTCTCAGAGGAGAATAGCGAGATGCTGCGGACCTTGTCCCAGTCACAGGTGGGCATTGCCAAGGCACTGCAGAGCATATCCCAGTCACTGTGGAGCATCCCTGAGGGCGTCAACACCATGGTCAGACATTGGGGAGCCTCCTGGGCTGGCAGGGCCAGATGACCCGGGGCAGCCGGAGCTTGACCCAAGGTAAACACCAGGGCCCAATGGACACTGTTATGGGGCAGGGCTTAGAAACTCCAAAGTGTATTATGAAACTCACCTGACCTATAACTTTTATGTTGAATTTGGCTCGGATGAGCACAAGAGCACTTGCTTCAGGTGTGATTCACCAGACTTCCGAGGTGCTTTTATCAAAACAAAGTTTATTCTAAGAATGTAGTTAACATATATAAAACAAGAATTTGGTATCAATTACAAACACGAAGAAAACACAACTGCTACAGTAGTCAATGTATATAATTCTAAATGAGTCCCCTTAGTAACTGTTCCAATTCAATACAAAATCCAATAAACCAAAACCTCTTTCAAGGTCATGGCCCAGCACACCGTAATCTCACTTGAATGGGACTGGTCCTTTCCCTGAGATTCTGATCCAGTTCCAACCAGCAGATTCAAAACTCCTTCCGGAACGGAACTCTATCTTTGAAGTTACCACACTCAGTGTGCTTTCAGTTCCCTGGAACAGCTTTAAAATAAAAACAGGGAAACACTGCTTCTCTTCGACAGTCCAAAGCAACAAACCGAAACTGAAGCCCAAACACTAAAAACCCCTCTCACCTGACAGCCACAGCCCAGCTCCACCCACAAATGACATCACTGAAGCTATGCTGAAAGTCATATGGTATGACCAAACCTTTCTTAAAGGGACACTCACACAACAGGCACCGACCGGGTAGAGGGTTCAGCAACAGTGCTCCCCAGACTTGGCATACCTGACCGTGAAGTGCTGCCCATATTACCTTCCACAGGAGTTCACTTCTGTCATTATCACAGCGGTCTACATCCCACCCCATGCAGAAGCGAAGAAGGCGCTTGACAAATAGTACACTGTTATAAATAACAATGAAACAGAATGCGCGGAGGCCTTGCTCATCGTGGCCGGGGACTTCAACCAGGCCAACCTCAAGAGTGCAGTGCTAAAATTCCGCCAACACATCTGTCCGACGAGAAGCGCTAACATCCTGGACCACTGTTGCACAAATATCAAGGGCGCCTCCCAATCCATCCACCAACCGCACTTCAGAAAATCAGACCATAAGGAGATTCTCCTTCTCCTAGCATACCAGCAGAAATGTAAGTAGGAGAATCCGGTTAAGAATGTCATGCAGTGCAATAGGAGGGCTCCCACGTGACTGCTTGGAGTAAGTGGACTGGTTCATATTCAAGATCTCAGCAACCAGCCAAAACAAGTATGCCACCACTGTCACAGAATTCATCAGCAAGTGTGCAGAAGACTGCATGTCAAAGAAGGTAGTATGTACTTTGCCTAAACGGAAACCATGGTTTAATCAGTAGGTTCACCCCCTGCTGAAGGCCAGATCTGAGGCGTTCAAAATGGGCAACCTTGACATAATAACAAAATCCAGGTACGACCTCCGCAAAGTCATCAGGGACGCCAAGAGACAATACCAAACTGAGCTGGAGTCACAGACTAATGTCACGGACTCTCATCAGTTATAGCAAGGCTTAAACACCATAATGGGCTACAAAGCAAAGTCAAGTAGAATCTCAGGCAGCAGCGCACCTCTCTCCAATGAACTCAATGCATTCTCTGCTCGGTTCGAGCAGGAAACCATCAAACTGTTGTCAATTGCCCCAGCAGCCTCGGACACACACATACCTACCGTCACAGCTTTCAAAGTCAGATCATCCTTCTTGAAAGTGAACTCTTGGAAAGCGATGGGTCCTGATGGGGTCCTTGGCCATGCACTCAGATCCTGCGCGGACCAACTGGCGGATGTGTTCACGGATATCTTCAAACTCTCCCTACTCCGTCTAAGGTTCTCACCTGCGTCAAGAACACCACCATAATATCGGTGCCAAAGAAGAAGCAGGCAACGTGCCTCAATGACTACCATCCGGTGGCTTTGACATGTATCATTATGAAGTGTTTCGAGACGTTGACCTTGAGACACATCAACTCCTTAATCCACTGCAATTCGCATACCACCACAACTGGTCCACAGAAGATGCCATCTCCCTGGATCTTCACTAATCCCTGGAGCATATTGACAACATGGAATTCTACATTAGACTCCAATTCATTGACGACAGCTCCGCTTTCAACACCATAATCACAGCAAAGCTCATATCAAAACTCCAAAACCTAGGACTTGGCTCCTCCCTCTGCAACTGGATCCTCGACTTCCTGACCCATAGACCACAATCAGTAAAGATACACAACAACACCCTCCTCCACGATAGTCCTCAATACCGGGGCCCCGCGAGGCTGTGTACTTAACCCCGTACTATACTCCCTACACAAACACGAATGTGTGGTAAAAATTTGGTTCCAACTCCATCGACAGGTTTGCTGATGACATGACCATAGTGGGTCGGATCTCGAACAAT